>NC_090941.1:1078092663-1078696423 GCF_040938575.1 Ambystoma mexicanum | reverse complement strand
CCCAAGCTATCTGCTCGGACTGCTGCACCCATATGTCAAGGTGGGACCAGCTGAAGGACCAGATGTCTGGGGAAGGCCACTCCGACCACATGCCTGTGTGGCCTTGAGGCTGTGTCTGCCTTATGACCACTGTCCAGAGTCCAGGGTTTAAGGTGCCATCTGCAAACAAGGCTCAGCCTCTCTTCATGGGGCCTGTGGGGTACCCTTGGATACATAGGAGAGAAAGGGAGGAGGGTAAGTGTGATGGAGGAAAGAGGGAGAGAGAGACTAGGGAGAGAGGAGAGAGAGGACAGAATGGGCAGCTGGGGAGTGAGGAGTGAGGAGAGAGAGGGAGTGGGGAATGAGGAGGAGAGTAGCTGGTGGGGAGAGGGGTGAGAGTTTGGGGGAAGAGAGAAAGAGAGAGAGAAAGACAGAAGGAGAGAGACAAAGAAGGTAGCAGGGATAGTGTAGCTTCTTTGCCACAAACCCACATGGTCAGCACACCATGGCAGGCAATCCAGAAAGAGATCCTGGTCTTCGCTTCCTACACATAAGGCTGAGAATACCCCACTACAGAGTCCTCCCACCCCGGACAGTAACAATAGTTCAGGGACAGGTCCTCTCTTCCCATCTGTCACTTCCCCCTCATTCAGAACCCACCTCCAGGAAGAGCTGCTCCTAGGAACGGGCTGGGAATAATAGGGTGCACTGCAAACACAGGCAGGGACAACAGATGCTGCATGGAGGGGACTAACTTGCTCAGGCATGCACCCACAATATACAGTCACATAACATGCAGCCAGCAACATGAGAATGACATCTGTTAACTGAAAAGTCAGGCAATACATTGAAGATGAAAGATACATACAGAAAACCAACAGTAAACAACAAGTGATAGATATGTGACACACAGGTAAAGGCCGACAGGGGTCCATATGTGCCAAGCAGTCAAAACCTAGATGATGCAAGTGCATTAAATACATCCTGTGGAGTGCAGGGGGGCACATGGACAAGTCTTCCTGCTGTCTGCATGCAAATCAGCTGAGGTATACCTTTTTGGACCACGCACCCTGCTGGTCAGAGAAATGCCCGGAAACAACCACAGGCTTTACATGCACTACAGCACCAACCACTATGGGCTTTCAGAGTGTCCCCAGCAGGGCAAGCTGAGGAGTGTGGCCTTTTTGGCCTTGGGGAATGGAATAGCCATGTACTGAGTGTCGGCTAGAAGGAAAGTTGGTCCACTATGTGTTTGAGCCCGAACGGAGAATGAGGGTCCTCCTATTGAACTGGAATTGAAGGAAGAGATCACAACGAGGAGAGCACAGCCTGATATAAGGTAGATTTTGCGAGTAGCCTGTGAGTCAGTGTCAGCCCATTGTGTGCAGGGCACTGTAGATGACTGTGAAGATGGCATGTTGGATAATGGCAAGCTAGTGGAGCTCCTGGGGGTCAGGTGTGATGTGTTCCCTGAGGAGAGGGGAGGGAGGGGCCTAGGAGAGGAGGTCTGGATCTGTTGGAGCTTTCTCAGCTGATAGGCAGGGGTGCCCAAATAAATAGGAGAGGTGTAGTCTAGGTGGGAGAGGATGATGTGCAACATTGCCATGAATCAGTGAGGGTAGGAGAGATAAGGGAAGTTTAATGTAAGGATGCAGCGATGTAGAAGACATGATCTACAGTTGATGTGATGAGAGAGTGACCAGTTACAATCCACGGTGCATCCCAGGTTCTTAACTGAGCTCGATGCTGGGCGTGTGAGGCCTAGGGAGGACAGGCAAGGGCTGCCTTTGGGGAAGAGTGCTGCACTACCACAGATCAGGATCACACTTGTATCAGGATTCAGGATGAGGTGGTTAGCTGTCATGCAGTGGAAAAAGTATATGTAAGGCTTGAGGTGAGGTCAGGATGGGGAGAAGCTGTGTGGTTGGGCATTTGCAAGATGACATGGGAGTCATCTGCGTACTTGTAGCATGTTGGATCATGTGAGTAGTGAAGGGTGGGTCAGGGGCTCAGGTAGCAGTAGTAGGAATAGAGAGTCTCCCTGTGGGATCCTGTTGTAGACAGGGCGGGGTGGAGAGGAGAAGGGTGAAATGATAATGAGATGATACAATATGACATGGCATTTATAACACACCTTTACACAAGTGTTTCAAGGCCCGATGAGGCAAGGGAGGGGGAACAGAGGGAAGTCCAAAGACAACAATCTTACTAGGCCAGGTGACATTGAGATCGCGCAAGTGCCGGGGAGGGGGGAAATGGAAAAGTGCGGGGGGAAGTGGGGAAGGGGCAGTGCAATACATAGGATCAACATTAAAATAAAAAAAATAAATAAGAAAAATAGGTAAAGAGTGTGGCCAGCTTGTGGCAAGTGCAGAGCTAAGTGCAGGCATCAAGAGTCAAGAGCTGGTAGGAGACTGTATGGATACAGAAAACAGCCCCCAAGTGCAGGTGTTGCCCGGGAGGCAGTGCAGGTGTGCAACTGGTGGGGGAGGGGACCGGGGCCCGAGTTCAGAGGGTAGGCAGGTGACCAGTGCAGATTCAGTGAAGAGTTTAGCAGGGAAGAGGAGGAGAGAAAGCAGAAGCAAAGGGGAAGGTCTTGAGGTGAATCCACAACTGGAGATGGTTCTCCTTAAGTTTCAGGGAGGGAGGGAGGCTGTTCCAGAGGGAGGCCCCGGCAGAAAGAGATCTACCACCAACTCGCTGCTTGGAGAAGCGACTTACCCTGAGTGAGTTGGAGGCGGATGCGCAAAGAGTTTGAGAGGGAAGATATTAAGAAGAGAGAGTTGAAGGTATTGAGACCCCAAACCCCAGAAGGCCTTGTGGACAATGCAGAGGGTTTTGAACTTAATCCTCACACCCACTGGGAGCCAGTGCAGAGATTTCAGTCCTGGAAAGATACGATCCCTGGGCTTGAGGCCAAGGACAAGTCTTGCAGTCCTGTTCTGGATGAGTTGCAGATGGTGGAGAGTAGAGGCAGGCAGATTTAGAAAGAGGCTGTTTTAATAGTCCAGCCTAGAGAGAACCAGAGCTCTGGAGACAGTGAGCTTCTGGGGGAAGGAGAGGAAAGGAAGAATACCTCTGAGGACACCACCCTCCCACTCTAATGGTGGGAGTATAGTGATCATGGAACGGTCAACAAGGTAAGAGGAGATCTATCTAAATGTGGAGTCCATAATGCATGTCTGTGAGGATGAAGGGGTTAATGGTGTCAAGGCCTGGCAATAGGTTAAGGAGGACAAATGAGGCCCAGCCTTCTGAAGCCACAGTTTGATGTGGATGTTCAATCAGAAACACAAAACACATGCATGGCTGATCTAAGAGGCATGCACACACACAGACATGTAGGCCAACTCACATCTGCTGCGACAGTCAACATCACCCACACTTCATCAAATCACATCATTCATGCAAAATCTATGTGTGCCACCACATGTCATTATTGAGTTGTAAACATCACCAGCCATGAACATGAGTGACAGTGCATAACCTTACCTTACCTGCTGGTGCACCTGTCCTGCTGTGAAATCCTCACACCCTCCACTTAACAGAGCAGAGGGAATGGGGACTAGGATGGAACAAGGGTGTGGGTGGATCCCTGGAAGATTGGGCACAGGAAGAGTCAAGATACCTGTAACAACATAGTACAATGAATTGGAGCAGGCGAAGGAGTCACTCTTACAGACTGCAAATATGTGAAACATATGAGAAACACTGAAGGTTGCAATGTGCACCTATAAGTGGGAGGATGTAGCAGTCCACAAACCATAGCAGTTAACTCAACTGTCTGTAAAACACCATGGTACCCTGATTTACCAGGGGATCAGAGACGAAAAAACTATATGAACACAACTTCTCCTGGACCCAACCTGTGTGTTGAGTTACTCAGAAATACCTCTGCATACACCTATTACTGCATGTTTATCAGTAAAATAACATCACCAGTACATATGGAAAGTACATAAGCTAGAGCCTCACCCAGCTAGACAGCAGTGCATCACAAATTATAAATCAATGCGTAGCTCAAAACAACATCAACCTTCCTTCCACAATATCGAAGGCCGAAGGCAACCTTGCAGATGCCACCAGTGATGTGAGGCTTCCAGCTGCTGGCCCCATGCTCCCCTGGGTCTCCTCTGACTCAGCAGACTCAAGCAACTCTTGAAGCTCCATGGCATCTGGACTGCCCATTGAGGAACCCTCAGTGTCCCTCATTATGCCCTCCACATCAGAATCAGCAGCATCATCTGGAAAATGTATGCAGTCATGCTGCCAATTGACTGCAGCAGGAGGGGATTCTCGCTGGGTACCACACCCTGGGCTGCACTGGTGGATGGTAAGGCATCCTCCTCCTTCCTGGCCTCTTCCTTCTCCTCTTCCCCCCCCCCCCCATCTGCTGCGTCATCAACTGCACACAGACAGAAAACAACATACAGAGGTATGAGTACCTGGAACAAAATGCATATGAGAAGTGCAATGCAGACAGACATGAAATGGCGAAACACACATACATCACACATTGGCATAGAGCACACTGTGACCTGTAAGGTGCAGATGAATGGAATTCCATGACCTGTGCAATCATGTCAGGGCATTTTAGGCCATATGACATGCCATGGTTAGTCAGATCAGGAGAACATTCATACATGATTGAGAGTGTGACTTGTTCTCATTCAAATTCATCTACAAAATCTTTTCAAAATCTTTTTGTATCTTTTTTGTTGTTGTCTATCATCCTCCTGGTCCTATTGGCTCTTTTTGTGAAGACATTGACCATCTTCTGTCTCACATATTACCAACCTCCACCCTTGTTGTATTTCTAGGAGACTTAAATCTTCACCTCTCCTCAACACTCTCTACTACTCCCTTTCTTTCTGTTCTTAATTCTAATTTCCTTCTGCCTCTTCTCACTCGTCATAGGTCTGGTTCCTCATTGGACTTTATATTTATTTTGTCCTTTATTGCTTCTCCTGTATTGTCCTGTACCGTCTCTCCTCGTCTATCTGTCTGATCATCATCTACTATCTGTATCACTATTCCCACCAACCTCTGGTTGTTCCTCCCTTTCCTCTCGCTTGTTAACTTTTTTTCGGCGTGATCTACGCAACTTCAACTCTTCACTGTTTAATATTGTTTGTACCTCTGCTCTTTCCTCTTCCTCTTTTTTTTTTTAGCCCCTAATGCTGATGAGGCTGCATTTTCTATTTCCTCATCTCTCACCTCGTCCCGTGATAAACTCTATCCTCTTTTCACCTTCCATCTCACTCGTACACCTTCCCAACTTTGTCTCTCTCCTTATCTGTGCTCTATGCGCCGTCTTCTCCATCGTTTTGAAGGTGACTCAAGACTAAATCAACATCCGATCATTCTTCTTTTATCACGCTCTCTATGATGATTGCCTACTTTCTGATAAGCGTCTTTATTTCTCTGATGTTTTACAAACTCAGTCTACTCTCCCTAGGCACCTTTTTCAAACACATGCATGTTTTCTTTCTCCTCCCACTATGGATCATTCTGCTTATTGTACTCTATCTGCCTATGACTTTGCTCACTTCTTTTCTTCTAATGTTCTTTCTCTCCGTCATGACATTGAAGTTTTCAAGACATCTGAAGTGACCTGCCCTCCCGCTATTCCTATTCCTCTTGTTTATATTTCTCACTTTGCTCCGGTTTCTAATTCGGGGGTCCATCTTTTCCTAGCCAAATCTCATTCTACTGCCTCCCCTACCGACCCTATCCCATCTGCATTCATTCCCAAGGTCTATCCGTTTCTTGTACCTTATCTTGCTTTCTTTTTTAACATTTGTCTTTCTACTTCCACTTTTCCTGCCTACACATCTATAATTCCAATTCTAAAGAAATCCACTGCTGATCCTCTGATTGTCTCTAATTTTTGTCCTATCTCTTTTCTGCCTTATCTTTCCAAACTTCTGGAATGGCTTGTTTATTCTCAGATCTCTACATATGTTTCTAATTCTTGTATTCTTCCGCAGCTCCAGTCTGGTTTCCGTCCTCTTCACTCTACAGAAACGGCTCTTCACCCAGTACTAGCACTCCCTTATCTCGGCACGCTATTCTAATCACTCTTCTTTTCTTATTCTTCTAGACCTGCCGGATGCTTTTTACACTGTTGATTACTCTCTACTTTTGGCTTCCCTCTCATCTTTTGGTCTCACAGGCGCTGTGTTGTTCTGGTTTTACTCTTACCTCTCTAACAGATCATTCTTTCTCTCTTGGGTGTGTAAGATCTCTGAGTCGTTCTCTCTGGCTCACGGGTAACTTGAAGGGTCGGTCCTGGGCTCTTTTCTATTCTCCTTCTATACATTGTATCTTGTGGCTATTATTTCTTATTTTAGGCTATCTCAGCCTTTCTATGCTGATGACACCCACCTATTTCTTTCTTTCTCTTCTTTTTCTCTTTTCCAGAAAGACCGAGCTACTGTTTTTTTCCCGCCAGTACTCTTCTTCCCCATCTTCCACTCTCTTTTATATCCTTTCCCCATCTAAGCTTTGAATCTCACTTACGGCTCATAAGCTTGGTCTTTACTTTGACACAAATATTTCCTTCTCCTATCATATTTCTTTGACCTCCCACTACAGCCACTTTCATCTCTACAATATTTGCAAAGCTTGACTATTTCTTACAGTTCAAGCATCTAAACTCTTAATTTCTTCTCTCATTTTTACTGACTCTTTTACTATTTGTCTGCCCTGTTGGGAGTATTTAATTCCTCAATGTGTCTCTTGTGTCTTCTCCCGTGTCGGGATTCTATCACTTCTTCTCTTGTGACACTTGGTTGGCTCCCTTTTCCTTCTCAAATTAAATTACATTTTCTTTGTCTTGTCTACAAATCTCTATATGGCCCTGCTCCCAGCGATCTTACCACACTACTATCTTTCTATATTCCTTCTCGCTCCCTTTGCTGCTCTTCTGAATTTTTACTTCGGGCTCCATGTCCTCCTTCTGCTCAGTCTCGTTTTCACTCCTTTGAACTTCTTGCTTCACTTCATTAGAATGCTCATCTCCTCTCTCTCTCTCTCTCTCCCTCTCTGTTCTTTTTCTGTTTATTCTCGATTCCATGGTTCTCTGAAATCTCATCTGCTCCAACATCCTTGAGTGATTGTTTCCTGAACCTTATTGCTTGTTCATATTTATTGTACTGATCTGTATTATATGTACAGCGCTTTGTTTTATGGTGTTTAGTAAAACACAAATAAAATTCAAAAAATACAAATACAAACTTATATTTCTGGGCCCATTTGGGGCTTCACTTTCATCAATAAATTCCATGCTCTGGATAATTTGTTAACCAATAACTGTTCCTTCTTCATCTTGTCAAAATCATCTTTCAGGACCCATGCTTTACAGACCCCCCTCAGTCTGCCCCCACGTACTACATATTCATCCGGAGTTCCTGGCATAAAGCAATAGTCATTGTCCCCAAACAGTTCAATGTTCCGTGTAATTCTCAAGTTTGGGAGGGGGGTGACAAAGTGTTCCGGGGGTCCAATTGGGAGCCCTATCTGAACAAAGCGATATTCTTCTTCACCATTCCATTTATCTGTTTGAGTGTCCACATGTCTCGAGAGGGAAGTGTCATCATGTGTGTGTGGTATAATTGACATCATCTTTTTACCCTTTGACACAACCCTTCTACAATAACCCATGACTATCTGGAGAGTACACAGGCCAATAAGCACTTGAACGAGGATGGGGACAAACTGCTTAAGGATCTTGCTTAACCACATGGGGACCCAGCACCACTGTTTGTGATACCTCTCACTTTTGACCTCCATGCTCGCCTCTTGGAACATGGCAGTATATAAGTTATGCAACGAGTTCATCGCTTCTGTTAGGCTACTATTTGTATCATTGATTGACGGCACAAAAGTGCAGAAAGAGGACCATATCTTGGCGCACATGCCTCACTCCATAGCCGTTGGCAGGATTTTGCAGGGTAGTCAAAGCGAACTTCCCGAAGCTCACCACTGATGGCTTAGGGCCCTTCGTCCATACTATTCGCCAAACACAAACGTTTGTATCTGGTAATCTGCAGCCACTTACCATTGGCTGCAGTCTGTAACCTTGGCAGAAGGAGAAATGTAAAGAACACTGCTGGCCTGTCTTACAGAAGAAACGGAACTCTGGTGGGATCTCTGACAAACTATCAGCCAATTTTTGAGAACAAAGTTTTCTCTTTTTCTTCTTTGCAAGCCCAAAGAACGTTGTGCTCACTTGTTCACAAAATTCATGTTCTTGTGGACAAAATGTTCAGCTATTGACACAAATAAGTTTGCAGAATAGCTAAGGCAGGCAAGTGGCATGTTACCAGGGTACAGGTGCCAGCACATTTCGGTGGGAGCTGTGTATAAGTTAGAGCGTTGCACACCCAGTAGGATCCATCAATACTGCCACTCCCCACTCTTAGACCAAGGATGCTCATTGTGTGTTTCCAATTAGTGTGTTCCTCTACGTTGGTAGTGCCACTTGACCTGAAATATAAGGACGTTTGTGTGAGTCCTAATATTTTGACGGGTGGCTTGTTTTTGTAAATGTAGGTCAACTTCTGTACTGTGCATCCCTAAACAACAGAACAACTCTATCATTAACTGCCCCAACCCTGTCAGTGATTCTGCTCTACATGCCACCAGCTCATCTGTCCACTCATCCCATTGAAAAATAGACCCATATTCATTAAACAGTGGTCTTGTTCTACATCACTGGATGTCATGCCCTTTCCCATTATGACAAATCGCTCCATGCTGTGTTGTGAAAGACATTTCGCCCTTCCTGGGTCCCTCTGTTTCATAATGAAACACTATGGGCCTCATTACGAGGTTGGCGGAATTGGTTTACAGGCACCGGTAATGGTGCCGGTAAACCCATTCCGCCCTATTATGAGGTTCCCTTGCGGGACCCACTCAGAACGTCTGGTCAGACCAGACGTCCTTTGCGGGTCCCGAAAGGGGACCAGAGAGCTAATAAATGGCCCGTTATTAACGGGCCCGTTATATACTCCGTCCCCATTCCCATTGAGCCCTATGGGGGCTCAAATGGAAATGGGGATTGGTTTTGTGAATGAGGAATTACTGGGTCCTCCAAGGTTGGAATGACCCGGTAATTCCTCATTCACAGTACCCGGACACGATTAAGGAGGCAGCCAGGGCACAACTAGCACCATGACTACCTCCAAACTCGTAATGAGGCCCTATGTGTTTTGTTCCTACATTTTCTACCATCTTCTTAAGCTTGATGCAGTTGTCCTCATATACGACATATCCATCTTCTACCCACTGTAGTTGAGCCCTGTGACCCTAAAACAACCCTCTCACTTTTCATAGGATCAAGTGAACTAAACAGTGTGTTTTACCTGCTGCATGAGGAATGAGAGAACACACATAGCACACCTCATTTGACCTCTGTTTTCCCACTATCTTCATGTGGTTGTACAACATGTTATCCTGCTCAGTTGAGGTTCCTCCCCATCGCTGCCCAAAAACGTTGCCTTGTTCAGAGCACTCCTCTTAATTATGATCATGCTTAAGCTAATGTCTCCTGCTACATCAATAATATGTATGCTATGCTTTCCTAACAATAATTTAAGTTCTAAAAAGAGGAAAGTAAGAGAGAGAAAAAAGAAAGCAACAACAATGCATAATATATACATCAAAACTGCTCTAGGTGTCTTCTGCTGCTGTTGGAATTGAAAGAAGTGTCTCTTTCCACAGGGGTAGATCCAAGTTAACATTTTTATAGTCAACCAAACTATACTTCCCTTGTGTCGTCTCCTCCCTCTAGGTGCTTCGGGAGGGGGGTGGGCATCATTATCTTTCTTGACTTCGGGGAGATGGATCCATGATCAACCCACTACCTTGATGGCCGTCAGTGTAGAATAGACACCAAAGGTCCTATAAAGCGAAGCTGATTCCAGTTTCTGTTAAGGTTTACGACAAATGCACGATCCCCAGGGTAGAGTGTGAACCGTTGCAACAGTGATTCCTCTTCCTGTGGCATTGGGGCATCCACTGGTGTTGTGGCCACTCGGCTTTGTCGAAGGGCCATGTTGGCTTTGTCGAAGGCCCACCTGAAGGGATATGAACTTCTCTGAGCATTGGTTAAAGCCCTAAGGGACCCCTGAAACTCCTCCCCCAATATTTCTGCAGATCCTTGAGCGTAAGATGCTGTTCATGCAGGAAAGATTGGAGACTGTAACCTCCTGCCATGATTATCTCATGCAGGGTTAGGTGATGGTCAGGAGCAGGCTTATTCCTGAGGGCTAATAAAGCCAAAGGAAGGAAATGGAGCCCGCTCGTGTGAAGTCTTTCACACAGCTTTGCAAGGTGCTCTTTGAGGAAGCGGTCAACTATCTTGTTGGCTTGTGGGTGATAAGCTGAGCAAAGTTTATGTTTGGTGCCCAACAAATAGGTAATTTCCTTAAAGAGGTCATTGAATAAATGTGACCCATTGTCGGACCACCATACTTTGCAAATTGCCCTTCAGAGAAAAACCTCACACACAAGGAATTTTGCTGCTGATTTTGCACCGGGATGGGCGCCGGGACAAGTCTCACGCCAATGAGATAATTGATCACACAACAAGCAGTTAGCAAAAGTATTGCATCTGTTAACCATAATTGATGCTTAGATGGTGAAAGGGCCCTGAAGGGTGAGGCAAAATTGCTTTGAGCGTCTTTGAGGTGTGCTCTTGCCATACAACACAGTTCATATTAAACTCAGCCACGTGCTCATGCAAATTTGGTATACACCAATTCTCTAATAAGTCTGCTGTGATGGATTCTTTGGAGGTATGGACAGGATAATGTAGTTTCTCAAGAGCAATAATAAGTCATTCTTGGGGCATAACAGGCTTCCCTGAAATATTCTGCAACCAAATTAAACCAATGGATATTAAGGAACACCCTCTCTTTTCCCATGATGCATGTTCCTGCAGAGGGGAATGTCCCTGAAATTCTATTATTGTTGCTGTAGGCAGTGCATTGTAAGGGTCTGTGAGTTGTACCTGTCTGTGTTTTTGTTTGTGTTCTCACATGTTAGGCAAATATGCTGCTTTTTTGCTGCTGTGTTGACTACCTCATTTCCTAATGCCATACAGTCTGTTCCTTTAGTATCAAACAATCAATCAATCAACACATTTATAGAGCACACTTTCACTGAAGGCAACATGGCACTGTCTAGATGCATGGACAAGAGGGAACACTATTAGACAAATAAATTGGTCTTTGAGCTAAGTTTGGACTGATCATAGTCTTGAAGGTGGCCAATCCCTACTGGCAATGCATTTCAATGTTTAGGACCCGAGATAGAGAAGGCCTTAAAAGCAACACATTCGCAGCATGTCCTGTAGCAGTGGCAACGCACATCAGCCTGTGAGTGGCATGTCCAATACACATACATGACACATGCCAGCACACAGATGTCATGTAGCAAAGCCATGGTAAATTAGACAACTACAGAGGTATGTCTGTGAATGAGTACTGTCACACATCCATGTCACATGGACATGATGAGAAGATTAATGCAGAATAGTGTTGCAAAATATGCATGTGCCGCACACTGCAACACATCCAGTGTACAATTAGACAGTGAATGTAGGCAGATGTTCACATCAATGGTTGGTTACTTCAACATGACAGGAAATAACTATCATGTTCCACATGCAAACAGGCCCTAAAAATAAATTTCAGCAGGCCAATACTCCCTCGCCCTGAATGGTTTAATCATTCACATAACTAGGTAACTAAAGTGGCACAATGTGGGGTGTAAACAATGACAGAAGCATGTCACATATGTGGCATTAGGGATGAAAAAAGCATATGAAAAATGGGATAATCTAAACAATCAGCCTGAATGAACACAGAAAAAATCAGAACAATGTTGTTGCAAGATGATAGTTCAAGTGCAACAGCAGCAATGTGGAGCTAATTGGCTACTGTGGCAGAAGGGATACTGTCATACCCAAATCAAAGGCACGTGAATGTATTGGAGGAAGCACATTGGTGACCCATAACACTCAGGAGTACACACCCTCACCTGGCACTCAATCAGAACCCGTCACCCAAACAACATACACATGGATTACACACACATGCATGGGCACTCACCGGACAATGCGTTGTAATCAGGTAGCTCTCCCACGCCTTGGATCTATTCCTCTGTGACGAAGCTCCCAGCAACAGACTCATGTTCAGAGAGTTCGTAGTCCTCTGGTGGAGACCCACTGCCAGTCACCAGAGTAGCGGCATGATTTGAGGCCTGCTTGTTCTTTGCTGTGCGTTTCAGATCATTCCACCGCTTGTAGCAATCATCAGCTGTGTGCCTCACAAATCCAAGGGCACTTATGCGGTCCACGATGGTCTGCCAGTGTGCCCTACGTTGACCAGGTGTGGTCTTGCACCCTGCAGTCACCACCATTTTGTGGCTATGTGCCGACAGATAGGTCACAAGTGCATCAAGTTCGGCGTCATTAAAGCTAGGCTTCCTTGACGTGCAGGACTGTGTAGCTGTGTCTGTGGTCTCAGCCTGTAGTGCCAGAGCACCCTTCTTCCTCTTTTTCAAAGGTGGAGCAGAGCCTGAGTGGCTTGCGCTGCTCTGGTCAGTAGGGGCAGAAGCGCAGGTGGACTGGGTACTGGGAGTGTGCGAAGGCACAATGACCATAGGTCTTGGTGCAGGCATTGGCTGAAGTGTAATGTTGGCAGGGGCAACGTCAGTTTGATGGACCAGGACTGACACTGTCCGGGCTGGGAGACTCAGAGCTGGGGTGGATAGAGCTGCAGCTGCCCCTGCAGCCTCCCCACCCTGCCTACTTGGGGCAGCAGATGACATCGCTGCCCCAGATCCACGTGGCCTGGTGACACCAACTTGCACCGGCACATGTAGCTTAGACTTGCTGACCTGGAAGTCAGCCTGGGAGTCATCCTGTGCCGGGTCAGGTGCCACAATGGGCAGGTCCAACAAGGGCTGAGCTGGGATGGTGTCAGCCACATTTTCCTCAACCATGGGGAGGGAGCATGTTAATGGTAAAGCTTTGTCCATCCTTCCTGAGATCATATCCCAAGAACTGGGAGTAGGAATCCAGCATCTTTAGGCAGAACAGTTTTAACTTGGTTAGTTGGAATACACGGGATCCCAGTATATTTGTGAGAACATCTATTTGAGTGAGGCAATGCCATACTATTTCAAGAAACTTGGCTAGTTAATCCTATTGAGGTTGAGGGCTATTCATTTCACTGCCTGTCTGCTCTACAGAAAGCAAAAGGTAGAGCCTCAGGATGTCATTTGATGGCTTTTAAAAATCATACTGTAAAAGCCATCACTCCTATCTATAACAACATTATAGGTATTCAAGCCTGTAAAATTCAGCTAAATTTCGTCATGCAAGATCCTGATTTGGTTATGATCAATATTTATTGGAACCCCGCCTGTTCAGAACTCCAAGCTTTTCTGACTATACTGTAATCCCGTCTGACAAGGATAAATATTGATTATGGAGATTCTAATATTATTTTAGCTGGAGATTTAAATGTGGAGTGTTTCAGTAAGCAATAGGCAATGAAACACCACCGTTGAGGAAAATTCCCAAAAAAGGGCGTATTTGGCTAGATTTTCTAGAGATGTAGTGATTAAAAATGATGATGGGGATGGTTAGGGGGGAGGATGCTTCTTGTTCAACTTGATGCCTGGGTGACTCATACTCTGTTTTGGATTATATATTTGTTTCAGCAGGTCTCCTCTGTCAACACGCCACCTTGGCAATTAAGCATGAAGGGGGGAGTGATCACTCAAGATTGGGATTGGCTTTCCCTGACTATTCAGCTATACCCTTTGTCATATATGAACAAGAACATGTAGGGAAAAAATGGAAAGTAAAAGCAATTAAATACAAACAGAATGGGAAACATTGAAACCATAGGCTGTGAAAAATTCTGAAATATATCTGGGAGGAAGAAGAAAATCATATCCACAGCTTTCATGAGGAGACGTGGAGGAAAAAAAGCGAACTTGCTCAATGTTTGTGCAAACACGAAAAAATATATACTGACTCGAAGGCGTATGGACCTGAGGCCAAAAAAGCTAAATTAAAATATAGGCACTGGTCAAGAAATCAAAGGTTTTAGCAGATATGGGCATTTGTGTTGGCCAGTCCAATGTTAAACGGGAGAAGGATTCATTGGCTGGCCTATGCGAATGACATTATCCTGTTAGATAAGACAGCAGTGGGACGTCAGCGCCTCTTGACTAAACTGGCCGATTATGCTAGAACAAATGGGTTATCGATCAACCCATTAAAATCTAAGATTGTTGTCTTTAAGCACCCAAAAAAAAATCTGGTATGAAAATTGGGTCTTGGAGGGCCAATTTATTGCACGGGTGGATGAAGTAACATACCTGGGATACAAGATCTATTCCTCTCCTGCTATCTATAACGTAGAGTCAGAAGGAATGGGGAAAATTTCACAAATAATAACCCAGATGAAAAAACGTAATGCTAAATATTGTAAATTCTCTATCCTACATCTGATTAAGTTGTGTCTATCTAAGGCAGTGCCAGTGATCCCATATGGCCTGCAATCCAGGAATTTAATATGGAATAAAAATTGGAGTAAGTTAGAAGGCTGTCTGTGGAAGAAGGCTCCCAGACTTCCAATGTGTACATCACTCTGGAGTCTAAGGTTTGAACTAAGTCTACAATCATTGGGTTGCCGAGCAGATTGGAAGTTGATCACGCTGTACCGAGAACGTATCACTGCCCAGAACTCTACACTTTATGGGGATATCAAATTACATCTCAAAAATTCAAGATCTAAGATGCTTACCGACTTGGAATAAAACATAAAAAATATCCTGATAAGGATCGATTGAAACTTTGGAAACCTTAATTGTGAATCCCCAAAAAGTGAAAAGGTTGCTGAAACTGAGGGATTGGATTGATACAATTGCGGGAATGTGGGCCTTTGCCCCCCAACCAATTTTTGAGAGCTTAAAAAAGACCGGGATGTCTTTCACGATATCTACTAAAGTTCCCGGATAGACAGGTGAAAAATAACTTCCTGAGGATAAGGTTAAATATAACACACACTGGGGAAACTCTTGCGAGAGAAATCAAGGGAATCAAGCACTGAAACCTTGTATAACATGTGCTACACCAAGTAATCAATTTTTAAGACATCTGTTATTGGACTTTGAGGGCACTTGGGATGTGAGATTAGCATTATTCAGGAGATGTGAGGATCGTGAGGAGAGTTTGATTTCAGAACTTTTCAGGGAAAGAATGATCTCCGGCTATGAAACATCCCTAAAATCTGCCATTGTGCAAGTTTTGAAAGGCTGTAACATAGTAATCTGAAGTATGTATATGAAAAAACTGAAGCAATGGTGTTCAGAAGTTAATTTATCTCAGACATAGTGAGGTAAAGGTATGTGGCAAATTTAAGCTATGGCATAATATCTGTCCTGGTATTTTTATGAATTCATTGGTTAAAAATCATTTTACTTAATCTATGTTTGTAAAGGTTTTTTTAACCAAATACAAATAAATATATTTTGTAAAAATGGTGCCTCATAAATGTGAATTTTTAGGAAAGAGGAAAATTGTAAAGAGTAATACATTTAGAAGAAATTGGATATGTTAATTAGATGCCTTAAATCTTCCAGGACATGAGCAGCCTAAGGGCTAATATATGTAGCAGTTAAGATCATCCAGAATTTTGGGCAGGTCTGTTGAAAAAGATGCTCTATTTATTCCCATTTCCAGAAATTGACAGTGAGATGCCCCAGGACATTACATATGAATTGTATCTCTTGATACCACCAGTAACACATTTACATCTTTACATTTGAGAAAAATGAAAATGTGTGCACGTGAAAATAAGATCCTTTCTCTGTAAATGGGTTTCAGAGTAAAGTAGTCCATGAACCACACTCTCTTTATCTCCAATGTGTTGATATCTAAAGCATTACTTGTGGTGCCTTTACTTCAATTCATGGTTTTTATTTATTAGTCTATTTTCCTTCAGCCACTTTTCATCGAGATTGCCAAAATTGTCTATGGCAGAAGATGGACGCTTGGGGTGTAGATCTGTTCATAACTGAATTATTACGAATGATGCATAGTGATGTGAGTGTATGTTTTTGGGCACCTGTGTGTGGCCCACAGAGCAGAGAATGGGCTGGTGGCAGCTCCATGCTGAATTTGACATGTGCTTTGATTATCCTCCATTTTGGGATATGCAGGCCCTGCCTTTGGAATAAATTGATACCTTGTAGGAGAAAGATGGCCCCTGTGGCCTCTTGCTTTCTATTGCCTATCACCTTGTTTTCCTAAATTCCTGGGAAGCCCTGACTATGTCCCTTGCCCTGACTGGCTGTTAGGTGGAAGTTCCATATATGGTATTGTGAGGAAGACCACACCAGACTGGCTGGAGGCTTCCCAGTGACGGTATGTTGTGGGTACGCCCTTGGGGTGGGACCTGGGTGAATGGAGTGTGTGACCAATATAAATATCATGTTATGGGTGTCTGGTTTCTGGTGTGTGACACAATGAAGGAGACAGCCATGCCCAAAACTGGTATGAATGCAGTGTGGAGTGCTGAATGGCTGGGTACTTGTTCCAATCCACATTCCTTGTTGTGAGTGTCTGGATGGTGAAGAATGGCCTGAATGCACTGTGAGCCTGATTGGCTGTGTGCCTGCATGAATGCCCTTCTGAATGACTGATTGCCTGAGTGTGACCCAGCAGAGTGAATGAGAGACCGAACAGTATATCTGGGAACCTCTCACTGGTGGAAATTGTTCAGAAGCTGAAGTCGAAACTTGATGCTTACTCTCAAAGCCGAGTCAGAAGAAGGAGAATTTCTGCTGCTTTACTTCAATGCAATCTGAAAGCTGTCGTGCCTTTGAGGACTGATCCAAGGGAGAACTTAGCTAGGAGACCTCCTCTTGAGCTATGAGGGAACAAGGTTCACCAGCTAACCTTCGCCAAGGCTCCCTGGAAGGCAGCCATCGAAAGGCTGCCGACCGGAGACAGGGACCGCCGAGGAATCTGAAGTGAAGCACCAGAACGTCAAGCCCATCGATGATCGCCACCGTTGACCAAGGTTCGGAGGACCATTGTAAACTCGTCGACCGGAAGCCGCAATGCTCCATTGCCTAAGACACTTTGAAATCAATGACTTCCTTGCTCATCACCATCGACCACTTTGTCCCGCTGGAGAAAGTCATGGTCACTGACAAACTGAGGAGAATCCGTGGGTGGGTTTCCTGCCACCCAAAGTCCTTAAAGACGTAATGAAGATGTGAAAGCCAGCCGTGGTCGACCCCCAATCACTGATACCAAAACGCTGATGACCCAAAGCCCTTACTGGGCCTACATTCCTCATTGACTATTTGCGGCAACAAACTATCATCATTGAGGTGCCCGCACGCCTAATCTTTGCAGGACGGCCACGACCAATCGTCGATGAGCACCAAAAGGGCCAAAGCTGCTTCCTTGATAACATTGTTCACCCTTTTCTTCAAGGAATCTTGACGTTCTGTGGCTCCTGCCTTAAAGGGAGTTCACTTAAGAAGAATCTGTTGATGACCCGTTGTCGAACTCTGCTAAACTTGGTACACTGGGGTAGTAGAACATTTGTAGAAGGAAATAAGATGCTGCTAAAGAATATATGGACGGGCTTGTCAATATACTTTATTTACAGGTTGCCCAGGTGGGGGGATCCTCACACAGAATTGTGTCTAGTGGTAGGGGCCCAGTATTCTGTCAATTGTTTAAACAACTTGTTTACCTCCCAAATCTATGCTTGATACTTGTTGCTATTGATTTGTATGCCTTTGGAAACTGTCCACAGTTGGCGCATTTTAATGGAGTCAAAGAGTAATTGTAGTACCACATAGAAATTGTACATTTATCACTATAATATTGCTTGAGTACAAAGTGTGCTATTGGGTGTGTATAACTTGAGCCTTATTCATATAAAGAACTGTGTTATCACTAACATAGTGAGGACATTACTTTGTGGGGGCTTGGAAACTAGCCTGCACTTAAGAACCAGCCCGCATCCCCTCCTGAGAGCTTAAGCCTTGATTGCTCGTCCAGAGCTACTGAATAGAGAGTCTTGGCTGGGGTGCTCTGTGCTTCCACTCTGACATATAGAGGGCAGGAGCACAGATAACATTCCTCCAGCCTTTACACTTCAATCGAGCAAAAACTGTTTCCTAGCAACATTTCTTTTGGATTTATACATGGCAGTCCTCTATAATGTTACACCACATCGCAAGGCAGCTCCTCCTAGGGTATGAGATCACTGTGTAGGAAGTATGCTCTATAATGATGACGTCATCCAAATGGATAATAATTAATTAGGCTTGGAGTATACTTTGAATCACATGGACGCATAGGCAGAATATAGGGTATAATATTTATATATAGTAATACTAATATCCTGGTCATTTCTCATGGAAAATATATATGGACTTTCAGTTGGAAATTGAGTTCAAAGAAAAAGGAGGCCATTTTAATATAAGAAAATAGAAAATCAAGGTCTCCCAGTGATGCCAGTACTGAGAGAATGTAACTTCAAGTATTGGGGTTTCTCTATGTTTCCATTGTTAACTGAATATAAACAAGAACTGGCCTTGATGAATACTTACGGACTTGAGGCAAATTAAACAACATTAAAAAAATGAGAGACACAGTACGAAGCCATGTTTTGTCAACTGCTTCTATGCCTGGCTAAGAGGAATCCAATGCAAAAGATAGAGGGATATTTAAATTATGGCCTGCCTTTACTGATCTATTTGTTGATGTTCAGTACTTACCTGAGACTCAACTCATCTATGACTGATTTCCTATTCCTCGCCAACAATACCGAACACCATGAAATCCAGTTCTGGCTCTCTGCTATGCACCTCAAGGGCTTCACACACCAGCTGGCCTCCAGCACCAAGTCCTTTAGGTTTGACATTGACAGACACCACTCCTTAAAACAGCACCTAGCAAGGAAGACACAGCTTTCTACCAAATTTCTCTCCAGCGGATATCAAGTCCTTCATCCCAGAAACAGCTTCAGATATACTGTCCAAGCCATGGTCCTCTCTCAACCGGATGGTGGCACTGCCCTTTTGCTGGAACTACAAGCGACTTCCCAGGCACCCCTAGCATGACTCATCAAAGGACCCTACCAAATCCACCAAATAACACTCCCCCTCATTGAACTGCATTGGCTCCTACTGCAAACCAGTATCATCTTCAAATCCTCTTGCTTCATCTACAAGGTTGTCATCCTGAAGTCCTCAAGCTACCTCACTAAGAAACTCCAGCATCTCCTAAGGCATTCAATCCGCCAGAAGTAAGGACATGTGCAGACTTGAACTCCCCTGCTGCAGGGAGTAAAGAACCAGAAGTCAGGCCTTCTCTGTCTACACACCAAGACTCTGGAACCTCCTCCCCATCAACATCAGACTCGCCCCCTCACTTCTATAGTTCAGAATGGAGCTCAAGACCCCTTCTTCACAGACTAGCTCCTCCCTGACACCAAGGTCCAGACGCCCTCCACTCTACCTGAGATTGGCTGACAAATCCCCTCTGTTTCCTTCCCTGGTTGCTTGTAAATCCCTTGCTGACTAATTGTCCACCTTCCCGCTCCCCTGTTGTTAGCGCCCCACTCCCATGTTCTTTGTTTCCAAAACCATGTTCTTCCCTCTATGACTGCACAACACTCGGTTGCTTCTCGAAGCTACTGCTACTGATACTAATACTCCTCATAATAGTACTAACAATAATAACTATAGTAATAACCCCAGCTCATTCATCATAGCATTCTGCAATTATTCTTGTGGCCCGGGGCACCACGCCATTCACTGCGGACCAGACGACCACCTGACCATATATTATGAGGTGCCTCCCGGAATTGAGCATGCTGTTGGAAGGCTGCAGAGTGTCTTCATAATGGGAGGTGGGACACTGGAGAGGGAAGCTGGAGTGTTGCCCTAAGGG
Source organism: Ambystoma mexicanum (assembly GCF_040938575.1). Taxonomy (NCBI): domain Eukaryota; kingdom Metazoa; phylum Chordata; class Amphibia; order Caudata; family Ambystomatidae; genus Ambystoma; species Ambystoma mexicanum. The sequence goes on along the minus strand of NC_090941.1, from coordinate 1,078,676,436 downwards.
GGCTTAGCAGGTGGGTGGAGTAACAGCGCATGCTGCCAGTGACAGGGGCTAGGTTTTACCAGGGTGGAGGGGGACAGTCCACAACGAATGGAGTCAATGATTGTGTGTTTAACATGCTCATTGTAACATACATGTGTCTTACCCATGTCCGGACAAAGGTTTGCCACACAGCAGACAAATGAGGCCAATGCGAAAAACAGGCTGGGTTACTTGACGTGCTTCTTATGAGTTGCCAAACCCTAAAGAGGTGGCTGTGAGGGATTGCCATATGGCCAAGGAGTGAGTTCCACCACACTGGGGGTCTCTTGCAGGGCTCTCTGTCTGTTTGATGATGGGAATTGCTTTGATTGAAATTTTTACTGAAATACTGCCATTGAAAAAAATCCTCAAAATATATATGTATTTGTGTATGTGGGGGAATTTCACCCCAAACTCCCCTTTCCTATATGTGTATCCGTACCCTAACTCCCTCATACCCTTTTTATCCCCTTACTATATTTCGATAAGATTTTCAGATGACATTTTTTCGGTAAGAATTCCATCGAAAAAACTCCTGTCTGCAAAGCGAAGCTATACCCTCCTGCTGCATAGAACTGCATAGAAGTCCTGGGACACACATTGCCTTGCCTGCAGAGTGAGTGGTAGTTCTCTGTGCCTGTGCACGCGTACATGCTATGATGCAGGGCAAGACCTAGCGGCGGCACCATGACTGGGAAAATCCCCCAACCATGAACCATGGCTGTTGTGCGCTGGAATAACGAAGTCTCCTGGAAGCGAAGGTCAGATAGCACTTTCACATGGTAATTGGTGCCAGGTCATTCTCCCAGTGCCTTACCACGTTAAGGATGGCATGTGGGAGACAAATACCCCCTCTTCAAAATGGTGGTGCGTGTGTGAAACATTCTAGCCATCCTCCTCGCGGCCCTTCTTGTAATAGCCAAGCTCATGCAATGCGTGATCTGCCATTCTCGCAATTTTTCTATGTACTGTCCTGGTGCATGAATATCAATTATCCTCACGATCACAGTGCGCTTTTATAGTTTTGCGCTTTTATAGTTTGCGCTTTTATAGTTTGCGCTTTTATAGTTTGCGCTTTTATTCTTTGTGCTTCTATAGTTTGCGCTTTTATTCTTTGTGCTTTTATAGTTTGCGTTTTTATACTTTGCGCTTTTATAGTTTGCGCTTTTATAGTTTGCGCTTTTATTCTTTGTGCTTTTATAGTTTGCGTTTTTATAGTTTGCGCCTGTTCAAGGCTAGTGGTACAATATTGGATTTTGAAAGTGAGCCAACATATGTCATGGGTCACAGGAGGATAGCTCAGCAGCAACATGCTCGCCTTGGAAACAAGACGGCACGGAACAATACAGGTTCGATCCCTGGGTCCACGCTTAGAAACCTCTGAGTATTAAGCGTGTTATAAATAGACAACTAAGACATGTGGTAACAGCGCCTCGATGCCCCGGGCTGTGTGAGTGTTTTAAAAGAAAATGCAAATGGAGTTGTTTATTCTGCAAATAAGGCTAGGTTTGGACTTCATGGGGTGTGTTTGTAGGTGGGCACAGTGCCTCCCATCTTAGCCCCCATTTTCCATTTTTAATGAGGGCTTTTGCATATTCCGCTTCTTCTCGTACTTTGCTCTGACCTTGCACTCTCAGTAATCATACGCCGGCGCTAAATGCTCGGTCAGGGCGCAAAGTGGGGCGGGCCAGTGCAAAGTACTCTCTATGAATCACAAAGTGCACTTTTCCCGCACAAAGCGCACTTAGTGCCATGAAAATCGTTTTGTAAATTAGGCCCAAGGTCTATTCTGTCAATGAGTGAAACTGAATTCCGCTTTACTATTTCTAGGCTCCATTGGAAACGTGGATACATTGCTCCATTTGCAACAACAGATGAAATGAACCTTTTCTAGATTTCAGCAGAACCCTTTGCAATGGAGTGAACATGCATGCACTTTAATCTTGAGAGAAAATACATGGAAATGAATACACAGGACACTTTATTTTCATCTTTAGGGAGAGGCAACAGTTCAATACATGAAAATAAAAAAAGCTGCACCCCTGTGAGCTGTCCTGGGGGAAATATGCTCTTAGCAGCGCCGGAATCCCAGTGATAATTAACTGATTTTAAACGACGTTAAATAGCGCGAAGCCGTGTGATCTTCTGTAAAGTTGCAGAGCTGGGATCGTCGGAAGATCACGTGTGCAGTTGCCCCTTCGCCAATCATTTGCAGTGAGTAACGCAAACAATGTACTCCAGGCAGGGCTTTAAGTGGGCCGGGGCCTGCCGGGGCTGGGCCCCGGCAGTCTCCGAAATTTCGTTTTGAGCCGGGGCCCTGCCGGGGCCCACTAATCTCCCCTGTCAGCCCCGGCCACTACAGGAAAAAGCATTTTTTTCTACAGCCTGAAGCTCTCGCTCGTATGCGAGAGCTTCGGGCTTCAGAAAAAAATGCCTTTCAGCCATAATGGTGGCGCCGCACCTGCGAGGCATCCCTTTAATTAAGGGATGCATGTGGGCCGGCGCCACCATTATGGAGAAAACGTGTGGCCGCTGGAAGCAGAGGCCTTGCTTTCTAAATACTGAAGCTCCCGTGGATTCTCGGGAGTTTCAGTCTTTAGGAAAAGGGCCTCTGCTTCCAGTGGCCTCACCCTTTCAGCCTTAATGGTGACGCTGCCCCTCCCCAGCTGGCGAGGGGCAGCGCCACCATTAAGGCTGAATAGGAGAGGCGCTGTCCCCTGCCAGGCAAGCCTATAGAATAGAAATGCAGAGATTAGCACCCTCTCCCCTTTGGGGGAGAGGGTGCTGATCTCTACAAAAGGCTGCCTGGCAGGGGTGCCAGTAGCCCATTGAGCCGGGGCTCGTCAAGGGGGCGTGGCCTAACGGCCCATCAAGACCCCCGTTGTTAGGCCACGCCCCCTCGATGGGCCCCGGCTCGATTTGTAGTGCCACTTAAGGCACTGACTCCAGGTACTGAAACGTGAGGGCAGCCCTCTACTGAGGACGGGCACGGCTCAAGCAACCTGTCCTAGGGGGGATGTTTGGGCGGGCAATGCTGGTTATTGCTACTGGGCACATATCAACATCACGGCAATAATTGCTACTGGGTGCACGCGGTAGGTGGAGATGCCAACTACTCTGGCATTTGAAGGGTAGCAACGCCAGTTACCCGGAACACTTGTCGCCTGGCACATCCTCTTTCTCACTCACGAGGAGGGTCGACAAGCAGCTTCTACCCCTCTGTGTCTTTCAGAGAGAGTAATCCGTGGGCATACCTGTCTGGTCCCGAGTGGGACGCATCTCACAGGGCAGGTTCTTTGAGCCATGTTATTTATCACACAGAGGGGTTGTAACATTTGTGTAAATCACTTCTATCACTCAATCCATTCACTGCATAGCAGGAAGTGTGCAGCTCTCCCAGGTTCTAGCAATTTCAGAGGGCCATGGCAGAATGCTCTGTCAAAAACAGACACAGGTGGAACTGGGATCAGTACTGACGATGTCTGTTAAATTTGGAATTAATTTAGAGCGCTTTGAAACACTAGCATGTGTGTAGGCGCTATATGCATAAACAATACAAGCAGCCCCTTAAAGGCTCTTTTCAACTGGGATTGCTTCCGGTGGTGGAAAGTAGTTCGAGTTTCTGTGATTTGCCAGCTGCCAACTTTGCATATCCATCGAAATGTTTGTAATGCTAACCAGGTCATTCTTCTGAACATAAAATACTTGGCAGCAGAGAATGTTTTTTTATTTATTTTTTAATCATGTTATATAGGTTGCATACATGGAAAGATGCCTTTCATTGGAAATTATTAAATTATTCTTTAAGCAGAGATGGGGATTCAAACCTGCAGTGCTGTGCGTTATGTTGTTTTCAATACAAACGTGTCACTCCTGAGCTGTCCTCCCAGATCATGATTCAGTCTTTTCCTTTATTGCCCTGTCATTGCAAACCACTTCTAATGCTGGGTTGCACACACTGCGCAGTGAGCTGGCAGTTGTGTGGCCGGACTGACTGACCTTGGAAACCCTCTTGTAGCAGAGACTGGCTGTGATCTGGCTGTGAAATGGACAGCTACACACCTGAGTTGCTGAAAATCAAAGACAAGCCGCCTTTAGTCTGTTTCTGCAGATCTTGATGGCTGCGAGTTACACCTAGGTAGCTCAGTTAGGTAATGAACTCACTACCTAGAAGCTATGAATCCCAGGAAAGGAGTTTAGTGGTCTGCTCACTTAAGTGGATACCAGCCTTCTACATGACGATGCTTCAAATGTTTTCCAAATGTTCACTATGGCACATTTGCAAATGTCGGATATGGTCTTGAAAGAAAATGATCAGACGTAGCCCTAATCTTTGCTAATTGTAGTGTGAAAATGCACTACCATAAGATAGCTCACTAGTTTCAATGGCCTGAACCTTTGGCTCAGAAGACAATCCCTTTCTGGTTTCCATCAGTGCAACAAGGCTCAGGCTTGAATGCTTCTCGTTATTTACACATGGCCACAACATGCCCAGAAGCAGAGAGACTCGGGGTAAGCTCCCATTGTATTTATTTATTTTATTGGTAAAGCGCCTAAGCCCTTAGGCATCAGGTCGCTGTCGCAAACCAGTTACATTATACAGAGCTTCATTCAAGACATTTTGTCAAATAGACGGAAAGCATTACAAAAAGGGATAGACGAGTGTCGTATCTCACAGGGGGTTGGACGAATAGCCAAGTTTTCAGTGCTTTCCCAGTGTTTTCTGTGGATGGTGTGTTATCAGTCCACAAGCTGCAACACTTTGCCTTGACTGGAAAATGTCTACATCAGTGTCTCACATTCATTAATGCAGTGTATAACGTGGTGCCAGAATAGCGGCATGCAAACACATAAGATAGGCTGTGGTTAGTGTGATGCATGTGTAGTATTTGGGGTACTGCCCACATACAATGTGAACTTATCAAGAGTTCCTTTCTGCTGTCTACATGTAAAACCCCGCAATCCAGCGCACCAACCAGTGAGTTGAACAGGCTAAGCAGCCATTCAGGAAGTGGGGTGGCCCACATATATATTCAATTTGGCCTCGTTACGAGGTTGGTGGTGACCCTTCGGAGACTGCAAAACCTTTTCCTTCAATGCACTATCAGGTCCTGGCAGGCGCTCCTGGTGCCGCCTTTGTGTGCGGCCAGGGAGAGCTCCAGCTGTCCAGGGAAAATGGGGTGCCCGGATTCTCCACCAAATGCAGAGAGGGGCTTCTCTCTACTGTAGTCCAAAAAATGTACCAAAAACATCATCCAAAATTGAGTACACACCATGCAAGAAATAAAACAGCCTTTATTGGACAAACAGCTGGGACCAACGATTCGCACAGTCCAATGGAACTGAACTGATGGAAGCCAATGTGATGCCGGCCACTGCGGCTATAGTCTTCAATATGTCGAATAACAACATTTACATATACAAACAAGTTACATTATGGGGCAGGACAAAAGCACTGATTGGTGAAAATATTCAGACCACTATACTGTTGATTACATTAGGAGGCGTCCATTGGATAAAACGTTTCTTGGAACATAACATCTCAACACCCTTTCATGATGTCATGACCTCTACCACACCACCCTCAATTACGTTATTATGCTGACAACTGGAGGAAAAAAACCTTTGCTGCCAATTGTCTGGCATAGGCCAACATACAATTGTAGAACTTGCTGCATATTGATTGGGAATGGCATTTTGAGACAGCATGAGGCAAGAACTTCTCACAGAACTCATCCAATGATGTGCCTCGCGGACATCAGCACGGACAACTTACAATGTTATACCCCTGGGTCACTAAGACCCTCGCCCTTGCCATCCAGCTCCCATCTCATGCTCTTCTGCCAAATATATTTTTTAAAAACTGTACCACACCGTGGCTGGATTTTAATTCATTATATTGAATGTCTATTTCTCTGCTAATTTGCGTGTGCATCCAGATGCCTAGCCGAATGGCCAGGAAAGTATCTTATTACAAGTCCTAGGCAGAACCGCTGTGGCCTGAGAACCATTTCTCCTGTAACATTTCCCTGCTGCCCTCTTGCACCAGTCCTGGGATTCTGACCTTCCTGTTCCACTTTTCCTGCTCAGCTTGGGAAAAAAACCTTATTAACCAAATATCTTGCACCTCTTCATTCTCAGCTGCCTACACAACGCTTTCCTAACTCGAGCCACTAAAGCATAGCCGTTATACTGTTCATATATTGTTCAACAAACCCCCTGCAGTTGTGATACTCCGTAGCGGCACCCTGGTGCCCCACCCTCATACCTGCATGTTACGCACACTCCTGTCTATCCCACATGTGATTCTCTGCATTGCCACAGCTCCCTGTCATTTCAAACATTAGATCTATGCGACCGGCCCAATGCCCCATGACGTCACCCATCACGTGACTCTTATGTCACTGCATCACTTACGTAGCTGGCACTCGCTTGGCAGCACTGAATCTGGACCCTTACAACTCGCTTTTAAGGGGTAATGGGGAAACGGTCACAAAAACGATATTTACATTTTCACAAATATACAAAAAATCAATTTTACACAACAAAATCAAAATTAAACAAACATTCACCTTCATACATTTTCATTCAATATATAATATATAATAATAACTTTACATAGTACTTAAAAGCATTTTGCAAACTGTTACAAAACCTTAACAAAACACAGGACATTATTTGAATTCTTTTTATTACAAAAGAGTTAAGGTTAAACCAACAAAAACTTAAAGTCTACAAACAAAAGAAATCATAACGTTAAGGTAACAACATACAAATATATTATTAATACATTTAGAAATATAATATTTTTAAATAAAATATCATTAGTGTTAATTAGGGAGTTTTATTTATGGCAGGGAGCATGTGGGCAGGGTGAGGAGAGTTGATTGGTGAAGTAAATGTATAGTCGGGTTGTATTAAAGTGATTTAACATTCTGTGTTTGTATATTGAGATTTAGATCTGTTTCAATTAACTTTTTTTTGTGAATATAAAGTGTCTCACTGAGAAGCGTACATGACCGAGCTGGCTACAAGTCTAAATAAGAAGTTAATTAATAATGAATGAAAATATAATGAAACAAAAATAATGACAAAAATAATAAATGTTTTTTTAGGAGGGTACCCCCATGTGCCCATTTCCCGCAGCTAAAAACCCACCCCAACCAATTTTACCACATGATTTACCCTTTTCCAACCCCCACATATATTTTCGTTATTTATTTGGTGTTATTTATTTTTTGTTATATATCCCATGTGTTATTTATTTTCCATTATAGAGACTGTAAACCGACTGAGCCATGGCTACATTTTGTTTTGGTTTGATTGGATGAGGTTATTACGCTATTTGAAGGAACGCTTCTCCATTCAGTGTTAGCTTTGGAGTGATTCTCAAAGTCAGGATTTGTACAAAAGTTGTCAAAGTCGATTTTAGGATTGTTTAATATTTGATTAGTTTGAAGAGAGGATGTGAGTTGTATGAAGAAGGTAGATTAGTATTTACAGTTTTGGGAAAAAATCTGTGGGCACGGAAATTAATCCACACTATTTTGCATGAATTCATAAGACGTGACTACAAAGACTAAAATGTGAATGATCAAATGTAAAAAATGAGATTGTGATCTTTTTAATAGAAGTTTATTTTCCGAAAGTATAAAATGTTTGAGTATTCGTTCTAGAACGTTGGCTCTCTATTCTGATTATATATTTATTAGAGTAGTTAATGGTAATGTGGTAACTTTGTTATGTTTATATTTATATGAAAAATAGTTCAGGAGATTTGGGCTGTGGTGTTGGATAGGCTATAGTTACGTTTTTCTTTTTTTCCTTTATGTCCCTGGAAGGGGCCGCTAGCCAATCAGGATGCTTGAAGTGCTAGCTGTAGTCTCAAGCATAAGTCTGCATTACGAGTAGCCTGAGTGCTGCTGGGCACCGCCCCTTCCCCTTCACATCCCTCTCCTCCCTGATCCTCCCTTAACTCTTAACACCTGTGTAGTTTCCTAGGCGGTTGCTAAGAGTGTTTTATTATAAAAAATGGCCTTGTGGTCTGGTCTGTGCCATGTCGTACATTCCCATGTTCATCTCTCTATTGATGATCTCATGGTCATCAACAGAGAAAATGGATTTCGGGAATTAGGGGGAGTAGCACCGAAGTGCATTGCAAGGTAAGTGTCTTTGTTTTCAATTAAAGATCCTTAGCATCCGCGTAGGAAACTACACAGGTGTTAATGGCGATATAATGAATGGCAGTGGGACATCCTGAAGGATGCGTGGGTTATCCCTCTCCTAAAAAAAAACACCCTGGATCCTGAAGTCCCCACCAACTATAGGCCTATAACGACTGTCCCTTTTCTCCTGAAAATCTTAAACCGAGCAGCGTATCTACAGATACAGAACTACCTGGAAACTAACAACCTTCTTCCGGCTTCAGACCTAAGCACGGCACGGAGACAGCCCTTCTTGACCTCCAAACTCAAATTGAGGACTTCAAAGACAAAGGTAAATTAGCCCTGCTACTATTACTAGACCTATCTGCTGCCTTCGACTTGGCCAACCACCAAATCCTCTGTCATCATCTAAGAACGGCAGCTTACTTTTCTGATAATGCCACTAACTGGATCAAATCATTCCTGGATAATAGACACATGAGGGTATTCTCCCCCATCTCCTCTGCTGACCCTGCGCCAGTCCCTTGCAGTGTCCACCAAGGGTCCTGCATATCCCCTACACTCTATAATGTTTTCACCAAACCCCTGTTCGATGCGCTCAATTATCTGGGTGTCACCTACACCAATTATGCCGATGACACCCAGATACTCATCCCTATCACGGGTGACTACACGGTAGACTCGAAAGCTTTAAATGACATATACCACGTCATCCAAACCTGGATGGCACAACATGAGCTCTGTCTCAATGATGATAAGACTGAGCTCCTCATCCTTGGAACACAGCAAAGACTCAACAAGATGAACCCTATGTTCAACGCCTTCAATATCGATGGTAACCCCATAAAAGTTTCCAGAGATACTAAAACACTTGGCATTTACCTAGATTCCACTCTCTCCCTCCACAGACAAACTAACGCAGTAGCCTCTGCCTTTGCTTACACTTGCAAGTTGATCACAGCCTGTCGCCCTTTTCTCTGCTCTCAGAACTGCACCACCCTTGCTAGGACCTTGGTCATGTCCAAACTGGATTACTGTAATGCACTGTACCAAGGCACCAACCAAGGTAACATCGACAAACTCCAGATTGCACAAAATAACGCCATCCGAGCTGCCCTCAACATCCCTAGATCAGCCCATATCTCTGAAACCAGGAAGAACCTTCACTGGCTGTCAGTAACCCAAAGGATTTCACTAAAATCTCTTGCACAACCAGGCCCGAGCTATCTATCCTCCAGGTTTACCCAGTATACCCCACCTCGATCACTAAGGTCTTCTGCCAGCCAGAGCCTACTGATCCCTAGATTCAAGCTCCAAACAGCCGGTGGGGCCAGCTTCCCAGTTCTGGCAGCCAAACTCTGAAACTCTGTACCTCTCCCTATCAGAAACTTGCCCTCCCTGAATTCCTTCAAACACAAAGCCAAACTCTGGCTAGTCTCATCCGAAGACGAATTGAAAGCTCAATAAGAATGCCTTTGATTGTACTTAATCACAAATCTGTATTGTGTGTGTATTCCTATGTTCAACTTTATGTCCTATTTATGTCTTGTAATGCAATACCCTGTTGTAACCATTGTCTCAAGATACACGCCCGGTAGCCTTCGGGCCTGGTTTGCGCTATACAAATAAAACAAATACAAATACAAATACATGACTGCCAGTATCAATACCACTGCCTATGTTAAGAGAACCTTGTTCCATTTGGGCCTTTAACATGGGTGGCGGACTGTTACCAGGTGGGTTGCTGTGGTGTTTAATGTTAAGTCCTCCTCCCATTTAAGATCCTTTTTTAAACTTGTATGGTGGTTCTGAAAAGATGCATTATGGGATTAAGAAGGGCGGGGGAGGGGGATGGATAAATAAATGATAGTAGGAAAGTAAACAATTATTTTGGACACGCTTTATATATATTTTAAGTAACAGTCAGGTAAAAACAAACCTGAAAAGATAGTTAAAAAAAAGCTAATATAAAAAGTGACTACTGTTAATTTAGTCCATGCTCCACCCAGTCATCCTCAATTGTCTCAAACGTGGTTGCATTTGGTACTATTGGCATACATCACCTCCTGTAGGTGAACATGCCACCTACTGGAGACCTGCATTTGTGTGGCGGCCCCAGGGCAGGGGCGGCAGAGGAGACACTTCCATCATTGTCACCAGATGAAGTTGGTGGGAGAGGTTAAGAGTAGGACATATTTGGTGGCGGTGGTTGTGCTTCCTCTGTGGCCTGTGGCTTTGCAGGTCTGGTAGTGGGTTGCTGGGCATTGCTACCTAGGCAGATTCCATGGTGCCATAATCTGCTCCTGAATGTTCATATTCTTGCTGCCAGTGGCAACAAATCAGGTTGTTGACGAATGCTGTGATGCCAGGCTCTGCGTAGGAACCATAGAGATTCCTCAACTGCGCACCTTGCAACAGATTGTGTGATAATGAATGTACAAATGTGCACCGTGTGTATTACCATGCCCCAAACCTTTAACACTGACCTGAATCCGAGGCAGCAGTTTGGGGATAAGAGAATTCTCCTGGTCACCCTATTCCCCTGCTCCTGTGAAAGGTTCAGGGAGAACAGGGCTTCCAGGGAAAACCTCTGGGGCAGAAAACCCTGCAAATCTTCTCAAGATGGTTTCGGAATCATTCCACAGACTGACGAGGAGAATCTTGACTGATGTGGTAACTTAAATTTCTTTACAGAAGGAGAGTGGGTAACTGAAGAGAGTGAGAATAGAATGACCGATTACTAAATGGGTTTCAACAGGAATGCTGTGAATACTCTGTAGAACAGAAATTGATACCCAATACCCAATCTGGTTTTAATGTAGGCAGATAGAAGACTTGGTGCCGGGAAACAGAGAGGATTGAGGTCGGCGTGTGCCTAAAAATAGTTTGAAGACACAGACTGTAAGCAAGGTAGCGAGGAAAGAGGTGGCAGATAGAGGAAGCCCTACCAACCTGTTGCTAAGCAATGTAGCGTTGTGTCTGCATTGGTTGCAGACCGGCTGTGTTTCTTGCCTTTCAGACCGATTCCGCACTAAGCAGAGGAATGTTGCAAGAGTGGATCTTGTATTCAAAATCTCTGGTGCAGCACGCACACATCTGCAAGGAAATGACAAGAAGTTAGTGAACCCGTGAAAGAGGAGCGAAGCCCTTGCTATGGGGAAGTTAGCAAGCCGTTCCTACCCGGAAGAGCGCAAAAAGCCGACACGTAATGCAATGATCAGGAGGGCTGAAATGGGGGTGAGTGAATCCTAAGAGAGGGGGAGAACAATAAGTAACAAACAAAGTATGTCAAGGAGAGCTTTGGAAACAGGGGACAGAAAGGATCGGACATTTGAGCGTTCGCTAGGAAATGTAGCAATGCAGAATGCTTTGGTCCGAGTATCCATATGAGCAGTTTCCCTAGCTGGAGGTGGAGCCAGAGAACAGTGTGTATGTTGGAAGACTGAAATGCTGCAGCAGATGTCAGGCGCCATCTTGGAAGTTTACCACAATGTTTTATAGAAAACAGGGACATAAGCTACCCGCCTGTCTGGCCCAGGTCGGTAGTGTTTGTAGCACACATGAAACTGATCATATCACTCGATCTGTATTTGGATTAGAGAGCACCACAAATGCATTTATATAATTTCACACATTTTATTATCTGATGTTGCATAAAAAGGCCTGATGAGGCGGTTAGACATACATAATCATTTGCAAGCCCATTATTGATGGGTTGTTACACAAGATATATCATATTTCAGATTCATATAATATACAAGTTCACACTTAGATTTCTTGCACAGTGGGGGTTAGTATTAGTCGTGACTTAGAATGTGGTCGTTATGACCAATACATCTGTCTAGTCAGTTTCCCACAATGTACAGCCAACCTGCTTCCATCTATGTCATAAAGACCAGCGAAATCTTTTCCTCATGACAGAATGTCCACTGTACCGCTGTGACAATGGAGTGACTTTAGGGACCTTGAAGTACTGCCATCACAAAGAAGGTATGACACTCATGCACTGGTACTTCTTGGCTGGAGCTGGCAGCTACACCCTCGCAATATCTTCTGAGTCTTCACGGACAGTGATGAGGTTGATCTCTTCATTGCTGGCGGTTGCCTCAGAATGTTGTGTCTCCATCTCCAGACAGAATAAAGAAGAATAATAAAAAGAAAAGACAAAAATGAAAGCAAAACGGCTCAATAAATCTTTAAAAAGAGAATAAAAGAACAAATAAGAATGTAAAGCAAAACAAACCAACAGACAACAAAATACAACAAAATGGAGAACACACAGGGAAATCGCTTAGATAGGGAAAAGTGATCATTTGACAAATTGGACAGTCAAAGTTTGCAATGTGGCTATTTCGAATTTGTCTCCAAAGCAATGCGAAAGTGTAAGGTTTTCTGGAGTATATATGCGTGATTTGCAATCAGTATATGAATCAATCTATGACGTGTGCTACAGGGGATTCAGTTGATAGAGTTCATTGGACAAAGGGGACTGGTCAGTATGTTGCACATATGGATGGTGCTCCTTCATTGGTTGGCTTCTGACGGTAACTTTGTGGAGCATGCGGGTCAGCTGGGCTCATCTAGGAGGGGCTCAGGGTCAGGCGATCTATGTTGCTGTGATTTAGATTAGATCTAACATTTGCCTTTTGGCCACACATATCTTAGCATTACTCATAAATCTCAATATGTAGTATACATCATTAGGCTTTAATCATGAACAATAAAAGTGAGAGTACAAAGGTCCAGGTATCTTATCTAGTACAATATTTCAATAATACATTCATCAACTATCTCTTTAGATCTAATGAAGGCAGTTTTACTGTTTGTTAGCACAGAGAAGAATATATGGCTGCATGGGATTGGTGACAGAGGGTAAACTGGGGTTTGTTACATCAAAAGAGGTGTGGGGTTAGGGGGCTTGTGGTCTATATTTCTTTAGATGGAGTGTGCCAATGCAGAGGCAGGTTTGTGAAGATGGATGTTTTTTTCCAGTACCAGGCTCTGGCCTGGTCATTCACAGGGCAGTGATGTAAAAAGGAAGGGGAAAGGCAGAGTGTTTGGTTTGTTACTTCTCACGCCTAAGCTAACGTGAGAACAGGGCCGCTGCAGGGAATGCAGAGGGGAGGAGGTTGGGGGTTGGCTGGCTGACTGTGCACGGACAAAAACAGGGAGGGATGCAGGTCTGCATTCAGCGTTTTCATATGGCCTAATAGAAAAAAATGGAGTCAGTAACTAAACAAAATGGAGTCTCCTGGCTTGTAGGCCATGCACAGTTATGTGTCATTCAATGGATGCCACACACCTTGGCCAGGGGCGCGTGGTCAACCGCGGAATGAGCATGACGTGCGCTTTTGGTAGGAATGCACAGGGGACTGAGACACCCTTCCTCCCTCACATTCCCCCCTTTCGTTACTAAGTAATGAATATTGCAACTCTCCCAAACGTTTCAGTTCTGCTCCTTCTGCTATGGCTTCGTCCCACCAGGTATTCCCTTTTGTGGCATCCTGGCCCTACACACCACCCTAAGGCTTTCCCCTGCTCGTGCATATTACTCAGGAGTACAGGTCAAGTAGATGCAGCCCCCGTCCCCCTCCAAATCTACCCTTACTTCATCATACCATTCTAATTCCCGGGGCGCCTTAATTGTGGTGTGCCATAGTGGATCCACAATGTACCCAGTGTTATAGATAGCAGTCATTCTATATTTTGTTTCTGAGTCATTTCCCGTTTCGACCTATGCCTCATTTGTTATCTGTACTGCTCCTGCTACGTGGCCAAATGTCACCATCATCATTGCACTGTTAGGTATAGATTTTGCATATGACCTGAGTCCCAGTTAGCACACACAAAAGATCAGCAAGAAAAAGACGATGATGGGTATCAGCAGTTTAACGTTCATCCCGAGCCATGATGGGACCCATTCGAATAGGTTGTCGAACCACGTGCTGGTCTGCACTCCTCCTTCCTTCATCCTTTCGCCAAGGTTATGCACTGCTGCTATTACATGTGATAGTGTCCCATTGTCCGCGTTGGCAGAGGGTGCAAAAGTGCAACATGCGCTCCTGATTTTTCGGCAAACCCGGTATTGGATTGGAAATATTCCATCTGTTGCCCCTGATTTCCACCGGCCACCTTGCTGCCCACCCAATATATCAAAAGCTAGGGTGGGGATCTAATTTCCATCATTTACATGGTCGCTGCTTGAGTTAGGTTGTGCGGTTGTATAGAGGTCGGTATAGAGGTCATCATGTGATAATACGAAAGCAGAAGGGTCAGGGTCATTCATATCATACATATTAAATTCAGGCTCGTAATAGTCAGTTATGGAATTGTTTATCAGTGGAACTCTGACAGTTTTATTTTTGTGAAGAGTGGTGATGTTAGTAGGGGCATGGTGAGCCCATATTAGCTTGAAACCATCCCATATTAAATGAGATCCTTCTTGTATGAGTTTTACTCCACCCCTATTTTGTATCTATAGGTATGAAAGATATCACCCAGTACAGTACTAAACCAAACAATAGTGAGAAGAACAAAATCGCGGAGAAGCAAATTCCACATTCAAAGGAGTACAACCTAATGTAATTAACATTCCTCCTATTGCTATCTACTGTAGAGTTGCTGGCATTGAGGGCCCTCGTGTCTGCCATTGGTGAGCCTATATAGTGAAATACAATTGGGTTAAGCATACACTGGCTGTTTACTTTTGCTTTGCATATATTTTTATAGAAACATTTTCTACTTTTATTTTTCCTAACACATAACCAAAAGGACCACTGAATAAAAAAGAGAGACAGGAATCGAAACAGTAACAGACACTGGAAGGGCATGGGAGGATACTAGAGAAAAAGGAGAGCATGATAGAGAGAGAGAGAGAGAGACTGAGAGAGCTCACCTTTGCAATTTCTGCTATATGTATTTTGCAGTTTTGCGGGTGTCTTTAAATTGTATATACATGTCATTATTTCCCTTTTGTACACTT
Organism: Ambystoma mexicanum; assembly: GCF_040938575.1. NCBI lineage: Eukaryota > Metazoa > Chordata > Amphibia > Caudata > Ambystomatidae > Ambystoma > Ambystoma mexicanum. Next base: position 1,078,661,271 of record NC_090941.1, on the reverse strand, counting down.
TTTCATACTATTTCTTTACAGTTCATTGTTTTCTTCTCTTTCTTTTTCCATTTGGTTTTGTTCAAGTTTCGCTGTATTACCTCATTCTATCCTTATTGATGTTATGTTTGTGTAGTCCTTTACTCAACCCTTTCTTCCTCCTCTGCCGTAACGCTGTTATGTGCCTTGAGCACATCTAATAGATGAATCCAGTATTTCAGCCCCTTTACTTTCACTGCAGTGGGTGTAAAGTAAATTACCTCATAGGGGCCGTGAAATCTTGGAGCATTCCATCTCCTCACAAAACTGCGCACATATACCACCAGGCATTAATTGGGAATTTGGGCTATCTGTGGCCAGAGTTACTGTGTCACTTTCACTTTCCCATTTGAAGGGTGGGGCTATCTGCTTTGCAATTATCCTTGCCGCTCTGGTCAGTTTTTTCAAGTAATCTTGGAACCCCTCACCTAGTACTGTTGCTGTTCTGTGTGCATCTGACATTCTTCTTAATGTACCTCCCAGTCACTGTTTCATGTGGTGGCAAGTGGTGGTCTTTGCTGGGCTGTTTTCTCAATTCAAATAGGGCCAAAGGCAAGCAGTACACCCAGTTTTTCTTTAGGGTGTGGCAACATTTTAACAATCTGCTCATAAGGAGGCTGTTTATTTTTTCTACAACCTGTTCACTTTCAGGTGATAAATCTAACACAGTTTGTGGGTAATACCCAACTTTGCAGTTACTGCTTTAAACAGGTTGTTGCCGAAATGCATGTCATTGTCGGAGTGTATGACATCACAGATCCCCCACTGGTAAAACACCTCTCTCACTAAGAATTTGGTCACACATTTCACATCTGGGTGGGCGCAGGGTCCCGCTTCCACCCGATGTGAAAAGGGGCAGACCACCACAAGCAGATATCGTGCTCCATTACACTTCTCTCCCATGTCTGCATAGTCAATATGCAGTTCACGGAATGGGGTGGGGAAGTGTCTCTCTCAGTGTCCTCAAAGTCATCCCTGAATTGGATGTTTCACATGTTGTACATTCTACCACCATTTTCACCACATGCTCCTGCAATCCTGGCACAAACGAATTTGCCTGAATGCCTGCAGCTATGTGTTGTTTTGCTTTGTGTGCGGGGAAGTGCAATTGCTGAAATGGTATTTCTAGTAGTTCCACAGGCATTACTACTTTTCCTGTACTATTTTGTCTCCAGTGGAGGGTACTCTGTGACTGGGTGCACCCGCTTTTTGCCCATAACTCTTGTTCTTCGGGTGGGGCTTGTTTTTACAAGTCAATTATCTGTGAAATTGGCATTGAGTTGTATCCTTCACCCTGCTTATCTTCTACATTTCTATTTAATATAAATTCACCCTGTACTTCCCTTGTCAAGTAGGCTGCCTCTTTGGTAGCAGCATCCGCTGCCGCGTTTCCCAATGATATGACGTCATTGTTATTTGTGTGGGCCTGGCTTTTAACCAGGGCCACCACTGTTGGTTCTGTTAATGCTTCTATTAGTTCTTTCAGAAGCTCGGCATGTTGTACTGGGGACCCATCTGCTCTTCTGAACCCTCTTCTTCCCCATCGTGACAGCCCCTGTGTACTTTTGTGGTCATGTACGTTGAATCGGTATAAATAGTTACTGTGCACCCATTTGCTGTGTGTAATGCCTCGATCAGCGCTACCAATTCTGCCGCTTGTGCTGAGAACTGTGTTGCCAACCGTTTTTGCACAATTATCTTGTATTCCCCTTCTTCCAACCACACTACTGCAGCCCCTACATGTTTTTCTCCTGTCTCTGAATTTATTGATGCTAGGCCATCTACAAAATATATTTCTGCTTCTTCCAGGGCGTCTTCATTTGTTTTGGGCATGTTATCATTCTCTCCCATGTATGTGGTACAGACATGATTTTGCATATCTTCTATTGTGCAGGTCTCAGTAAGAAAGGTGGCAGGGTTAACAGTTTTGCAACGTACTATGTGTATGTTTCCACTGGACAGAATAATTTCATATGCTGTAGCTCTCTGTGTTGTTAATGTAGACTTTGATCTTTCAGACGGTTGGCTTCAGATGGTAACTTTGTGGAGCAGGCGGGTCAGCTGGACTAACCTGGGAGGGGCGCAGGGTCAGGCGATCCATGTTGCTGTGATTCAGACTATCTAACATTTGCGCTTTTGGCATACATATGTTAGCATTACTCATAAATCTCAAAATGTAGTGTACATCATTAGGCTTCAATCCTGAACAATAAAAGTTAGAGTACAAGGGTCCAGGTATCTTATCTAGTACAATTTTTCAATAACACATTCATCAACTATCTCTTTAGATCGAATGAAGGCAGTTTTACTGTTTGTTAGCACAGAGAAGAATATATGGGTGCATGGGGTTAGTGACAGAGGGTGAACTGGGGTGGCACACAGTCGAGGGGCAGGCAACTGTTACATCAAACGTGGTGTGGGGTTAGGGGGCTTGTGGTCTATATTTCTTTAGATGGGGTCTGCCAATGCAGAGGCAGGTTTGTGAAGATGTCACAATTGTGCCACTGGTGCACCAATTGGCAACCATTGTGGACTATTTGGGACTCAATTGTTTCCGTAATACTCCCTGGAGAACACCTATTCATAGTATTGTCTTTATTTTCCGTTTACAAGGCTTTGAAACTTTCGTATTTACTTTTACAAACTACATGTCCCATAATGCACCTTGTGGCAGTTCCCATTTCCTGGCTATTCCTATACAGCAGTTCTAGCACTACAATCCCCAGAAGCCTTAGAGAACAGTGCAGCTTTTGGTTTCCCAGGACTAGAGAGTGCGGAGGCCAATTACATTCAGGTGTGCTGCTCCAGGTGCTGCTAATTAGCCTACTTCAGCACAGGGCAGCTCAGTATTTAAGCAGTTGCCCGCAGGAGCAAAGGCCTCTTCCATTGAGCTTTCTACCAGCCCTTTGTTGCCCTGTTCCTTGGATATTTGCTGTGTCCTGTGGCTTCCAGTTCCTGCTCTTGTTCCAGAGCCCTGTGCTTCCTGCTTTGCTGCCCTGCTTCTCAGCCCTCTCTCCCTTGCCTTTTGCCTGCACCTCTGTGCCTTCCATACTGCAGCCCTGCTTCCTTGTTTGCAGCCCTCTGTTCCCTGGCTACAACCCCCTTGCTCTCTTCCTTGTTTGCAGCCCTCTGTTCCCTGACTACAGCCCCCTTGCTCTCTTCCTTATTTAAAGCCCTCTGTTTCCTGGCTACTGCTCCCTTGCTCTTTCCCTTGCCTGCACCCCTCTGTTCATGATTCCTGTCCTTGTCTTCCTTGAGTCTTCAGTCCTCCCCTTTGGTTATCCACTTCAGTTATACTGTTTCCTTAATTTCCCTCTTCCAGCTTCTCTTGTCTTTCCAGCCCTGAGTTACTGTTCTTGATTCCCATGTACAGTTTCCGGTCGCCATTCCCTGCATTTAGATACTAGGTTTCTGCCCTTCCTTTCTTCCGGTTCTCTGTTCTGAACCTTGCTCTCATTGACTTCCTTTTCCCTGGATATTTCTGTTCTTGTCTTCACTTGTGTTTTACGTAAATCCTATGTACAGAGTTTGACTGTTGGATTCCAGCAGGCAATCTCTGCCCATTCCCTTGTCGCGTTTCAGTGTTGTACTTTGTGCCATTGTTTACAGTGTACTGGTTCCTGTTTCAGGAAGCAGTCATTGTTCAGTTCCTGCTGGACCTGTACAGGCTTCAGTCTTGTGAGTACTGTTACCTTGTTCATGCCTTAGGTTTCAGGTACAGACACAAACTGCTGTTGCTCCCAGCCATGAGCATATAGAGTGGGCCCCTGTAATGGCAATGTGTGCAGAAGGCTGGAGTTTCCAAAGGTCTGTGGAACACTCTTTCCCCATTCTGCGTACACCCCAAGAGGGAACCCAGCGTGTTTGTATCTTTGTATTCCCTGCCCCTTTTTGTTCACAGCCTGTGTTGCCTATCCTTTCTTGTCTACAGGACTCCTTGTAGTCCAGCTTCTTGTGTGCCTTTCTCCCTTTAGCTAAGTGGGCACGCCTCTACCCTCAGGACCCTCCTGACAGAAGATGGATGGTTTTTTCCACGACCAGGCTCTGGCCCGGTCATTCAAAAAGCATTAGAGTCAGGGACATTTATATCATACACATTAAATTCAGGCTCGTAATAGTCAGTTATGGAATCATTTACCAGTGGAGCTCTGACAGTTTTATTTTTGTGCAGAGTGGTGATGTTAGCAGGGGAATGATAAACACTTATTAGCTTGAAACCATCCCATATTAAATGAGATCCATTAGTATGAGTTTCACTCCCGCCTCTTGTATATCTATAGATATGAAAGATATCACCCAGTACAGTACTAAAACAAACAATAGTGAGAAGAACAAAATTGTGGAGAAGCAAATTCCACATTCAAAGGAGTACAACCTAATGTAATGATCATTCCTCCTATTGCTATCTACTGTAGAGTCGCTGGCATTGAGGGCCCTCGTTTCTGCCATTGGCGAGCCTATAGAGTGAAATACAATTGGGTTAAGCAAACACTGGTCGTTTACTTTTACAGAAACATTTCAGTCACATAATCTACTTTCATTTTTCCTAACGCATAACCAAAAAGGACCACTGAATAAAAAAGAGAGACAGGAATCGAAACAGTAACAGACAAGGAAAGGGCATGGAAGGATACTAGAGAAAAAGGGGAGCATGATAGAGAGAGAGAGAGAGAGAGAGAGAAAGAGAGAGAGAGAGAGAGAGGGAGAGAGAGAGAGAGAGAGAGACTGAGAGAGCTCACCTTTGCAATTTCTGCTATATGTTTTTTGCGGGTGTCTTTAAATTGTATATACACGTAATTATTTCTCTTTTGTACATGTTTCATTCTATTTCTTTACAGTTCATTGTTTTCTTCTCTTTCTTTTTCAATTTGGTTTTGTTCAAGTTTCGCTATATTACCTCATTCTATCCTTATTGATGTTATGTTTGTGTAGTCCTTTCCTCAACCCTTTCTTCCTCCTCTGCCGTAACAGTGTTATGTGCCTTGCACATATCTGATAGATGAATCCAGTGTTTCTGCCCCTTTACTTTCACCGCAGTGGGTGTAGAGTAAATTACTTCATAGGGGCCGAGAAATTTTGGAGCATTCCATCTCCTCACAAAACTGCGCACATATACCGTCTCCCCAGCCATTAGTTAGGCATTCGGGGCCGAGACATTTTGGAGCATTCCATCTCCTCACAACACTGCGCACATATAACGTCTCCCCAGGCATTAGTTAGGCATTCGGGCTATCTGTGGCCGGAGTTACTGTGTCACTTTCACTTTCCCATTTGAAGGGTGGGGCTATCTGCTTTTCAATTGTCCTTGCTGCTCTGGTCAGTTTTCTCAAGTAATCTTGGAACTCCTCACCTACTACTGTTTCTGTTCTGGGTGCATCTGACATTCTTCTTAAGGGTGAGAGTGGGGTGTGCATGTGCCTCCTAGTCACTAGTTCATGTGGTGGCAAGTGGTGGTCTTTGCTGGGCTGGTTTCTCAATTCAAATAGGGCCAATGGCAAGCAGTACACCCAGTTTTTCTTTAGGGTGTGGCACAATTTTGACAATCTGCTCTTAAGGAGGCTGTTTATTTTTTCTACACCCGTTCGCTTGCAGGTGATAAATCCAACACAGTTTGTGGGTAATACCCAACATTGCAGTTACCGCTTTAAACAGTTTGTTTGATGAAATGCCTCCCATTAGCCGCACATTTTGCATCTGTGTGGACGCAGGGTCCTGCTTCCACCTGACGTGAAAAGGGACAGACCACCACAATCAGATATATTGTGCTCCATTACACCTCTCTCCCATGTCTGCATAGTCAATATGCACTTCACGGAATGGTGTGGGGCAGTGTCTCTCTCAGTGTTCTCAAAGTCCTCCCTGAATTGTAGGTTTCACATGTTGTACATTCTATCACCATTTTTGCCACATGCTCCTGAAATCCTGGCACAAACCAATTTTCCTGGAAGCCTGCAGCTATGTGTTGTTTTGCATTGTGTGTGGGGAAGTGCAATTGCTGAAATGCTATTTCTAATAGTTCCACAGGCATTACTATTTTTCCTGTACTATTTTGTCTCCCGAGGAGGGTAGTCAGTGACTGGTTGCACCCCCTTTTTGCCCAACTCTTGTTCTTCAGGTGGGGCTTGTTTTTGCAAGTCAATTATCTGTGAAGTTGGCATTGAGTTGTATCCTTCACCCTGCTCTTCTTCTACATTTCTATTTAACATAAATTCACCTTGTACTTCCCTTGTCAAGTAGGCTGCCTCTTTGGTAGCAGCATCCACTGCTGCGTTTCCCAATGATATGAAATCATTGTTATTTGTGAGGCCTGGCATTTAACCAGGGCCACCATTATTGGTTCTGTTAATGCTTCTATTAGTTCTTTCAAAAGCTCGGCATGATGTACCGGGGACCCATCTGCTCTTCTGAACCCTCTCCTCCCCCATCGTGACAGCCTGTGTACTGTTGTGGTCATGTACGTTGAATCTGAATAAATAGTTACTGTGCACCCATTTGCTTTGTGTAATGCCTCGATCAGCGCTACCAATTCTGCCGCTTGTGCTGAGAAGTGTGTTGGCAACCGTTTTTGCACAATTATCTCATATTCCCCTTCTTCCACCCGTACTACCGCAGCTCCTGTCTCTGAATTTATTGACGCTAGGCCATCTACGAAATGTATTTCTGCTTCTTCGAGGGTGTCTTCATTTGCTTTGGGGATGTTATCATCCTCTCCCCTGTATGTGGCACAGTCACGATTTTGCATATTTTCTATTGTGCAGACCTCCGTAAGAAAGGTGGCAGGGTTTACTGTTTTGCACTGTACTATGTGTATGTTTGCACTGGAAGGAATCATTTCATATGCTGTAGCTCTATGTGTTGTTAATGTAGGCTTTGATCTTTCAAGGATGGCAAACAGTGAATGCTCCACAAAGTTACTGAACATCACATCACGGTTGTGGCTCTCTTTTCAATCGCAAACGCGACGGCTCTTAGCTGCTGTTAGAGCCTGTTCACATGCGAAGTGACCTTACATTACTGCATCAAGAGTCCCACTATAGTATGCTAGAGGCTTGTGTCGTAGGGATGTTTTTTGTGGCAATACTGCTGTCATCAGTATTCTATTACGGTGGGAAAACATGTGGAACTCACAGTCATAATCAGGGGTCGCTAGGACTGGTGCTGTTGAAATCAATTCTTTGAGTGTGTCAAAGTTTGTATGCAATACTGGGGTCCATATCAATCTTGTGTTTTCACTCTGTGCCTCTTTTAATGCGTGCAATAGGAGCTTTATGTATGCGGCGTAGTCTAATATCCAGGCGTTGCAGTAATTGCCCATGCCCAGAAATGTTTACATTTTCTTTACTGTGTTTGGTTCGTTGACGACACGCACTGCTGCCGCCCGGTCTGGTATTATTCGCTTGCCATCTTTTGATATGAGTTGACCCAGATATAACACTTCTGTTAAATAATACTGCAACTTTTGTTTGTCTAGCTTGTATCCGTTGCAGGCTAGCAAGGTGAGCAATATTATTGATTTGTGTCTGCATTCTTCCTCATTCTCTCCACAAATTAACTGATCATCCACGTACTGAATAATTGTGCCCATTGTGTCAATGTTCCTGAGATCCTCATGTAATATTCTATTAAAGATACTTGGACATTCACAGTATCCCTGGGGCAACCTGCAATGTTCGTACCTCTTCCCCCCCAGGGTAAATGATGTTAGATATTGTGACTCTGGGTCCAGTGGTACTGAGAAAAATGCATTTTTCAAATCTACCACTGTAAAGCATGTTGCCGACTTTGTGACACTGCGTAAAATGGATGCAGGATTTGTGACAAGTGGGAATTCTTTCTGTATGACGTCATTAAGTGGCCTTAAATCCTGTATCATCCTCCAAGCCCCACCCTTTGCTTTTTGATCAGATAAATACAAGTGTTGCAGGGTGAATTCGATGGCACAATAATCCCTTGTTCTAATAGCGCATGTGTTATTTCTTTTATCCCCTCCTCTGCCTCTCTTGATAGTGCGTACTGTTTTACACAGGGTAGTAGTGCTCCAGGTTTGAGCTTAATCTTTACTGGGGTCATTTCCTGCAGGAGCACCACATCGTGGGGGCCTGTGGTCCACAGTATGGATGGTACTTGTTGCATGTCTTCATTAAAAAATGCTGGTGGTTCACTGACAATGGCCATGAGGGGGGTTGACACCTGCCTGTGTTGGATGATTATTTTGCATGGGATTGCAATTTCCCTAATTATTTCCCCATCAGTGTCACTGTCAGTGAACAGCTCCACATCAAACATGTCAGGCAGCGCCACATTGGGGTCTATGCACAACACTGTCCGCCACTCTCATCCATGCATATCCATTCCTATGACCACTATTCGCCGTGCAGACACTTGCACACCATGCAGATCTATAGACATGATCGATCCTGGCACCACCTCTGGGGCTGCCACATGGCAAAACACAAATTCTGATGGAATTGGCCATTCCTGGTGTGTTATTTCTGGCACTACTCTCGCCATAACTTGGATCCCATTTACAAACATGTCTGGGTCAATGGGTATTCTGTGGACTGTCTAGTCGTTCGCCTGTGTGTATGAGTAACATGGCCCTCATTGCACATATCCTTGGTCGTGCACACTATTCCTCTTTCAGTAAAGGTGATTGTCATATTAAGCTTGCTAAGGAGGTCCCTCACTAGTAAGTTTATGGGCTAGTCTTTGTAATACAGCAGGTTTTCCCTGCCACCGTTACATCCAAGTCTTCAGTGCATGGAACCTTGAACACCGCCCCAGAGAATCCCTGCATTTCCATTTTTCTATCAGGAAGCGGAAACCGGACTTCTTTTAGACACAATATTTCTGCTCCTGAATCCACCATAAAGATGAATTGTTTGTTCCCTATCTCCGCCCCCACCAGTGGTTCCTCATCTGTGCGAAGGGTCGTTGATGGTACTGGACACGCAAGTGCTCTCCGTGGGCTGTCCTGTGCTGGTTGTCTCATTGTTTCATAGTGGTTGAAAACCTTATCTCCCCCTATTGCAGTCCCCCTAAATGGTGCAGGCGCACCGTTTGCTGTGGTGACAAGTGGGTTTCTGCGTGCAGGTATCATGTGGTTCTGTGAATGTGGGTGTTGTTGTGCACTCTGCGGGGTGCTCTTTGTTCATACGTGTACTGGGGATCTGCTTGTTCTTGGCATTTTAATCTGCCCATAGACGAGCCATATGGGCTACCAGGGTGGGGGTGGACGTACGGTGGTTCATTTTGGTAAGAGGCCATGGGTCGATTGCAACACTCTCTTGAAAAATGACCCCACCACCCACAGTTCCAACATGTTCCTTGCCCTCCTCCCCTGGGTCCTCCCACACCCGGCCCTCACAGTGTTGAACGATGCCCCATCATGGCGGTCACGATCTAATGTTACCCCTGGGAACCCCTTCTTCTCCCACACCCTGTTAGCCTGATCACCTCGTGCAGAAACCAACAGGTTTATGACATCACAAATTTCTAGGTGGACCCCGGCAGTGTTTTCTCAAATGCATATATCCTCTTGCTTACCCCCCCTGAGAGTGGGGGCAATGCCTTCAATAGGTTTGCTTTGTCCATCTGTGCCCATGGCACATAATGAGGCCTTCCCGTCTCCTTGTTTATTAGCGGCATCTGTAACTTGCTCTTCCCTCTTCCCATACTCACCTTCTCTCCTTTTTTCACTACTACCGTTACCTTTCCAGTTCTATTCCTTAGTCTCCCTTGCCACCCATCCTCATCTCTCTTCCCGCCGGGTGATGAGCCTATTAACAGTGATGCTCCACATGTCACCCCACTTGTCGCCTCACCTCTTCCATTCCCCTCCTCTTCCTCTTCTAGATCGCTCCAGTATTCTTCCTCACTCTCAGATGACACACTCTCTGGCCCCGTACTCACCTGTTCTTCTCCCTGATCTATTTGTATTATTTTGGTGGGGGAGTCATAAATTCGAAATAGGATCTGCCCCTTTTTCCAGTTGGCCCCCATTATGATTGCTGAGGTGTCGGGTGTCTGGGGCGATGGTGTCCGCTCGCCCCTCTGCACTGGTGAGAAGCTCTGCTCACATATCTCTCTTAGTCAAGTTAATCATGTTTGTGTCATTGTTAATTGTGTTTCTAAGGCCCGCGTTAACTGTTCCACATTTAACGGAGGGGTGCGCATCTGTCCAAATTACCCTTTGGGTCGTATGGGGGTGGGTCTGGGGCTGTTGCTTGGGACGTGGGGGTGTGCTTGGGTTTGACACCTACACAGGGTCACTATATCCCTCTGCAGGTTTTGTCAGCATCAGGTATAGCCTTACAACTTCTATTTGCTTCTCCTTACTCTCCCCACCCCCCTAACTGTTATTGCCTGTGGAGACGTACCTTGGCCTTTACTCTTACTTGGAGGGATCTCTTCAAATAACCTCCACAAGTCCAACACTTCTCTTCTGTTTTGGAGCTGTTTGCCCTTATACTTAATGAACAAATATGTTGCTACCATGTCTAATATTGACTTATCAAATGACCCACCATCAGGCCATACCTGGGACATACCTTCCCCTTTCATTTCTGTGTGCCACTGTTTGTGATACTTCCTAATTTATTCACTGTTCCCTGGTAAACTCTGGCATTTATGCATAAGTGCTGTTTCTGCCCACATCGTGCCTTAATGGTGGCCTATGGGGCATGTGTGCAAGTATGGGCAGTATAATAACAATGTGAACCAATCTTCCAAGGACAATAGCCGTTTCAACCAAATTATTACAATGCTGTTCATTCAAATACTTTTTCGTAGATTTTCAATTACCACTCTTTTTCATGGCTGAGCCAAAATGAAACAGGACATTGGCCACGTCACATAAAAAAATCAATTAGACGGACACACATAAATCATGCAAAATTTAAACAGAACATTATGCACAAACATAAAAACATGGACTCTGCATTCCTGCTGTCCCCTATTTTCCCCCTACCTTTGTTGCACCCAAAACCTTGCTTCTGTTCTGGCCTCTTCTGGACCACCCTCTTAAGGGCCAGGAAGAAGAAGAAAAAAAAGCTTCTTAAAACTATTCTCAGTCTTCTCTTTACACAAGACTCCTACTTTGTTCACTGTGTCACCATTTAATATCTGTACTAGTCCAGATAATACTACACAGCACCGCCTTCTACCCCCTCGCGGAGCTAGTTTCCCGTACCTCTGTTCACCTTTTTAACCTCTGTACAAATCTCCTAATGGCCATATGCGAAAGAATAAGGATAGTGAAGAAAAGTTCCCTGCTTCCCAAAAAGTCCACTGTTTCTTATTCATACCATGTAGTCCCAGGATACCTTTATCTGGCTCCCTTCCCGTTTCTTCCCCCACCTTCTTTATGGGTCTCTTGCACTTGATACTCACGCATCCGTCTTGATTCGAGAGCCTCCGGACCCAGTCTGTCAAGGTGCCTCCCCACACTCAATGGCCACACCCGGCTCCGGCAAGCGGTACGGTTGGGTATTTTCAAAGCCGGGACCCAATTGTGCGCACTTCTAAGGGTACCAGTTGCTGTAGGTAGGCAGCCTTGACGGGGGCACACCCTGGATCTCGCTGCTGTGGCCGGGAGACGTCTTATGCCAAAAGGAACGGAAGAACGCTATTGCGGTGAGGTCACCAAATGAAAGCTGGCAGTCCCCACAATTACAATACAATCTCTAACTAAGAGACACTAAGGGACACACCCCAGTAGGGAATGAGACCATGGCCAAGTTCAGGTGAGATAAAAGATACATTTTATATAAAGTAAAATTGGGGCACGCAGAGGAATCGGCTACTCTGAGAGCGCTCTGCCAAAATGCACAAGACATACACATTATATACCAAAAACACGTCATCTATGATACAGTTGATAGAGTTCATTGGACAAAGGGGACTAGACAGTATGTTGCACATATGGATGGTGCTCCTTGATTGGTTGGCTTCAGACTGTAACTTTGTGGAGCACACGGGTCAGCTGGGCTCATCTGGGAGGGGCGCAGGGTCAGGCGATGTCCACGTTGCCGTGATTTAGACTATCTAAAATATGCCCTTTTGGCCACACATATCTTACCATTACTCATAAATCTCTATATGTAGTATACATCATTAGGTGTTAATCCTGAACAATAAAAGTGAGAGCACAAGGGTCAAGGTATCTTATTTAGTTCAATATTTCAATAATACATTCATCAACTATCTCTTTAGATCTAATGAATTCAGTTGTACTGTTTGTTAGCACAGAGAAGAATATATGGCTTCATGGGGTTAGAGGCGAAAGATACAGTGTTTGGTTTGTTACTTCTCGCGCCTAAGCTTCAGTGAGAACAGGGCAGCTGCAGGAAAGGCAGAGGGGAGGAGGTTGGGTTTGGCTGGGTGGCTGTGCGCGGACAAAGACGGGGAGAGGTGCAGGTCTGCATTCAGCGTTTTCTATTGGCCAAATAGAAAATGGAGTCAGTAACTAAACAAAATGGAGTCTCGCTGCTAATGGGCCATGCACAGGTATGTGTCATTCAATGGATGCCCCACACCTTGGCCAGAGGCGCGTAGTCAACCACGGAATGAGCATAGTGTGCTCTTTTGGTAGGAATGAAGGGGGACCTGGGAGACCCTTCCTCCCTCACAAGAGAGTGCAATTATCAATGTTTCTGTGGTGTTTACATTCTTCCTTCACACAAAATAATGTTATTGGGAGATTAAGATGCAGTGTATATTTCATTCGGTGTATACGTGGTTCTCGAAATGCATTGTTGCTCAATTTACTCTTCCTTGTCTCTGAATCGTCTGAAATATTCATAACATTATAAGTTCTCGATTCATTTTGGGATGGGATACAAACAAGGTACACTTCGAAAACATTATTTTATCTGGTTCCCGATTCACATATTGTCTTCATATCTCTCCTTTTTTCTTAATTCTCAATCTCAATACTGAAATATATAGAAATTAAACAAAATATGCAACTCATGCACAAGTGATTGAAGATGAGTGACTATTGAAAATAGGAAATATTTTGAAATGTGTATGTAATTTGGATGTGCTGAGAAAATATGTTTTGTTTCTATATTGAATTTGCTATCCAATAAAGTATTAGCACAGAGAAGAGAGCTGTATGGGTATCATAGCTAGATTTCTGATGAGTTGTTATAGTGGACAAGTAATTATGTCACATGTTATGAGTAGTGTTTTCACTACATATGAATAATGTTCAATTAGTACAGTGTTTACTCATTTTTATATATACTTTTCATTAATCTAGATCTCATATCAGCACAACCCTCTTACTCCTCCCAGTACTTTCATAGCTCTCTATTCTAATTCTGACAATTCTGTTTGGAAAAAAACATTAACAGTTATGGGTAGTCCATAAAAAGAGTTCTGTGTTTATAATGTGCTAGGTATATTTGTATTCCAACTCACTGTTTCTTGCATCAGTCCCCCATTAACCACACCTTGCTATTCCTCATCACAGTCCCCGACTATTCCACCTCACTCTTACTTGTCACAGTCGCCAACTACACCACTTTAGTCTTCCTCATCACAGTCTCACAATAGCCCCACCTCGCTCATCCTCATCACAATACACTATTACTAATCCCTTCTTATCTAGTGGGCACAATTAAAAAAGAAATATTTGATAAACCCGATGATATGTAGCTCCAGAGCAGATGTTGATAACAAATGATATATCTGTTATGTTATCAGAAAGAAAGATAGCATCAAAGGTGGCGGGGGTATAGTATAACACAACTCTTGGAAATCGGTGAAAAAAGCTTTAGTTAATGGACAGTTAAGATAAATATGTTCAGTTCAACAAAACTCACGAAATTGTGTTGAAGAACATTAGTTGAAGTAATGGTAAGGTGAAACAATCTGATGCAACAAAACGCTTGAAATACGTTGAAACGTTTTTAATTGAAGTGACGATAAGGGGCTGTTTTAACACCACAAAACAGCTGAAATTCGGTAGGTGCTGGAAGCTGTGGCACCTTAACTGTGAGGCCCCCATTGTGTGGCCCCTAAGCACACTGATGACATCACAAATGACATCACATATGACATCATGAGTGACATGACTGATACAGCAGATCACATTTGTAAGAAAGAGAAATGTAACATTTAAAAATCGTGTTTCTGTCTATAAGTGTGGTTCCCCTTTTTCCGAGATGAAGAGATATTATAAGGGGCAAAATAGTGTGTGTTATTTGCAAGAAAGGGTACACAAAAGAGATATTTGTAATGTTAACTTTGTAAACTTGTCAAAATGTTACAATGTTACCATTTTTATGATCACATTCCAGTATGAATTCCAGTCATAATAGGTTTGTGGCGTTTGCCTTAATGACAAAGGCACACTATCAAAACCTACAATAACTATATATTATTATCTGATTGAACATAATCCTTCCCAGATAGACAGTTTAATAACGTCTGATTGTGTTCTTTCAAAATTCCACTATGAAGGGGAGGGAAAGGACAAATAGCACTAATTAGAGATCCTGGATGCTTTGCATACAATCAAAGAACATGTTTGGAATAGAGGAATTACCTCACATCTCTATATTCTGCATATATGTATAGAACATAGGGATGCATACATGAATCAATAAGTCCACTGTCCTTACTGCTAACCCTAAAATTAGCAATTTAGTATTTATGTTCATTCAAAGAAACCTAGGGTTTGCATATCGCTATAAATGGCTCCAATAACTGTCTCTCCATGGTTGCCAAGGTCAGTCTTGCTTCTTGTTCAGTGGTTCCAATTATGCCTAAATTGTGGAATAGAGGAACATCTAGGTCTCAGAATAAGAAAACAACCAGTACCAAGCCAGCTGAAAAATTGGAAGATGGCTGTTACCCAGGCTATCATGGTAATTCTGTCAAAAGGTCATGTTTTCTGATTATACAGTGGACGGGTAATAAGACGGAAAGACTTTGTCAAATCATTATAGTAAAAACACTTAATGTTTAACTTCTGAAAATTGGTATGCGTGCATTTATTTCTATTTTGATTCATTCCTTTTCAGAGTTTTCAAAAGATGATTTCGAGAACACCATCACTAGCCATCAACTCCACCACCTTTCAGGTCACAGAGTTCATCCTCCTTGGATTTCCTGGGTTCCTACGTTGGCAGCACTGGTTCTCCATTCCTCTGACACTATTCCTCCTTGCAGCTGTGGTAGCCAATATTACTCTGGTACTAGCAATATGCAGGGAACAGAATCTTCATGAACCAATGTACTACTTCCTCTGTAAACTTGCAGTCGTAGACTTATCTCTCAGCATGGTCACCACCCCCAAAATCCTTGTATTGCTTTGGTTTGATGCTACGTCCATTAGTCTAACTGGATGCTTCACTCAAATGTTCTTTGTTCACTGGTTGGTATTAACAGAGAGTGGCATATTTGTGGCCATGGCCTTTGACCGCTATGTTGCAGTCTGTAATCCGTTAAGGTATCATTCAATTGTCAATAAATGTCTTGTTGTAAAGTTCATATTAGTGATAATTGGCCGATCCCTCGCCGTTGCTCTTCCTGTTCCTTTCCTTGCTGCTCGATTGAACTATTGTTCTGAACAAATTGTGAAATACAGCTATTGTAACAACCTGGCTGTAACCAAACTTGCATGTGATGACATCAGCTTGAATAGCATGTACCAACTGACTGTGGCTAACTCAGTGCTTGGTGGAGACTTCCTGTTGATTTGTGTGTCCTACTGCTTGATCCTACATGCAGTATTACAGCTCAATGCAGTAGGAGCAATGGCTAAGGCTTTCAGCACATGCAGTTCTCATGTTATAGTTATTTTAATTTCCTATTCAGCTTTAATAGTGATAGCTATTACACATATTTCAGACAGTGAAATCATGACTTGCAGTGCAATTATTCTCAATGTTCTTCTTCTTATTGTGCCACCAGCCCTGAATCCCATTGTGTATGGAATTAGGAACAAAGAGATTAACCTTGGCATCCGGAAGCGCTTTTCCAATCTATGTTGCTAGTAGTGTTTTTGCCTGCCACGTTGCACACCGCTGTCCACATAAAATATGTTGCACCCCATAGATCTTCATTGGCTCTGTTTATGATCAATAGTTGTCTTTTTGAAAATGTATCATGTTCTTTAGACAAAGGTGTAATGAAAATCAAAGTAAATCCTCTATAGTGTTCGCCTGGAAGTCAAGGATACCTCTTAAACCAATGATACCATTTGGAATGTCACCTGCAATGTCATATATGTCAGTATGAGAAGTGGCTGCTGGGCCTTGGGGCACAATTTATGGTTAAGTAGGTTGTCCTAACTAGTGAATATTGATGGATTTATTGATTTTAGATTGTGTGCTGCACTGCTCAGGTATCTCTATTCGCTATAAGGTCAACTTAGCAATAATGTCCTTTCACAGTCCGTTTCACAGATACATGTAGGTCCAATTAACTAAGTAGTTCTTACATGAAACTTACACCTACAAATTTTCTGTCTAAGTACTTACACTTTGCACACAATCAGGTGTAAGTTTCAATTGATTCACTAAGAAAACACATTTACACCCCAAAATATCCTTTCTGACTTCCATTGGGTGTGAAAATATGCCTTTGCAAGCAAAAAAACAATCCTAACATGCCAAACACTTTTTGATCACACTAATAAATGTTTGTCCTATGAACCCCTACTTTTCCTGCATTCACTGCTTTCATTTCTGCGCTCAACCGAAAATTGTCACATTTCATGTTCCACGCTTACACCATCATGTTTATGCTGTAAACTAAAGCATTGAAATGTTTAGTGAATAATACCCAATTTACAATGTGCGGCCATGCCCCTCAATGATACATACACACCCTTCAAATCCGGTGCACACCCCATGGTAGCCCCATCATTTTCAGCCTACACCGCCTGACACCTGACACTTCCTCAAAATGTAAACACACCCTCCGACACACGGCCTGACACGCCTCTCAAAAAACCAGACACACCCACCAACACACCCACATTTTGCATGACACCCTCAATGAAACATCTATTTTATGTGACCAAAAGCAAAACACGCCATGGAAGTTATGCCACTGACATGTGAAAGGTCCATGTTGGTGCTTCGGAAGCGGACATTCTACCAAACTGCGGATTAACTTCTGTCAATGCAAGGATACCAAATCACGTCACATTACACAAGGTATACACATCATTATAATAGTCCATTCCATGCACAGCAGTGACGTCACAAGCACATCATGTCTCATCACAGAGCCCATAAACACAATGAAAAGCCACAATTCAGTTTATAACAACTACTAACATTTCCCACAAATGGCTGCATCATATCTCCATGCCACGAGCATAGGCGCACAAGGCTCACACATGGAAATAAGCAAGACACAAAACACCTATTGCCCATACAGTTGTCTCCCTCAGACATTCACCACACCACCTGCAGCATTCCCAACAATCTAAAAAGACAAACCCATCACAATTAACATCAAACACTTCAACCTACGCCATATCAAAGACACAACACAATTGTGCCCAATCATTTCAGAGTCCATGATGGCCAGCAACGTGGAGCATGGCTAAATGCACAGGGGAAAGTAGAACTTTACTAAGCAGGAGCTCCAGCTCCTAGTAGAGTTTGCCAACTCACATAAGGTCATAACGATCAAGTCCCCATGCCACCACACCAACCAAAGCTAAAGGCATGCTCTGGGAGAGGCTCCTGGAGGACATCAATTCCTTAGGTGTGAAGGCATGCACTCTGGAGGAGGTAAAGAAGTGCGGAGATGAGAAACACGCGGTGAATCTCAAACACTGCCAGGTCTCCCTTGTTAATGCTCTCTGAGGAAACCGACAAGGCTGCACAGAACGTCTCACACCTGGGGAAGAGCTGATCTTGGCCCTCATCCCAGGGGAGGCCTGAATCCAAATTCAAGGCACTGCAGCAAGCGAGGAGTTCATGGGTTTCCACAGAGATATGAAATCAGTTTTGATCTTATCTTTTGAAACGTGGATGATTAAATGGGGCTCCGAAAAATAGAGAGGTGTCCCAATGTTACTAAGATTTCATTTAAATTCTGAGTACCAATTTTGGTTGGGTGATATTGTATGTAAAATATGTGCTCTGTAAAGCGCTTTGGATTAAGGCGCTATATAAATAACACATCTTTCTCATTATTAGCTTTGCTATATGAAAAAGGTATGCGCCCTATTTTTTGGTATCGGGTGGTCAGTTCTCAAAGAGGGAGAGTTACAAGGGTTATATGAACAACGCGAGGATCCCAGATAGAGGTTTTGTGGTCGTATGACCGTCTGAGAACAATACTTGCATTGACGTACTGCAGCATATAGACACAGTTACCAGTTAAACTACTGAAACTTCAAATCTAAGAAAGACAGTGATATATTATCCTCTTGTCTCCCTACTTTTCAACTTTTGAAAAGTGCCGTTTGAAAACCGAATCAGAAGTGACCTCTTTGACTTTGAGAGAAAATCTGGCTTTCTGTCTTCAGCAACACCGAATAGCAATTGAGGTAAAAAAGAATGTCTCCCTTGCCACAATGATGAAGTAGAGCATCTTACATCAACATGCATGGATCTTTCATCTAAAAGAAATTCACAGTATTGGCTCAAATAATGTCAATAGCATCTCATGCTGCTTGGAGATATCCGTGATGTTGTGTACATCAATCAATGGGGGATATCATTAATTTGAAGAAAAGTAGAAGAAATACTTTGTCCTGAAGAAGGCCCATATATCTGTTTGAAAAGACACTAGGGATAGTGCCTAATATAAAGCTGTGGCCGAAACATGTATACGATCTGAACAAAGACCACATATAATAGTAGTCTGTCCAGCTACCTCTGCACAGTAATGCCCATTTAGTGACGTTCACCCCTCTATAATCTGTGTTTTAGTTTTGTGTTAACTGTGACGTAAATGTATTGAATAAGTCCAGTTTCTTAACAATCATTTTAAAATGTGTCTAACAACTAACAATAAATCAAGTATTAAATATAGCTGTGGCTCTAAAACATGTTTTGTCTGTTTGTTAAGTACAGTGTGAAAAACTCGCCATCTTCTAACCTTCAAGCCGTTGAGGGAGGGGTAATCAATGCACAGATTATTAGCTGCAATATTATTGTCTCCATCCTCAATATAAGGCATGTTTAGCTCTATGCGGGGTGAGCAATTAGAACTTGAAGATGCTCTCAAAATAGTAAGTCCCCAAATCCCTGCACCAAACCTGCCCACCACCTTGGGATGTGCTTATGGATTCTTATACACATCTGCACAGGTTGAGCCTTAAACCAATTTGCAAATGCCCCCTATTGCCTGTGCCATTCCCATAGTGTGCTGTCAACCTGGGCTTTGCCATTAAGAATGCGATTAAAGCTAAGCCCCAAGTAACCATTAGACAACTGTGGGTGTTTTTCCTGCTTAAATCAGAAAAAAGGATTTTTATTTTGACCATGTTTCCAAACGGTGTTAGGTACCATGGTTGCTGACTTTGAAGCGTTCACCAAAGGTATAGTCTATCCATTAATTCTGAATCAGCATCAATAAGCCCCTGTGGAGAATGTGGGTTCAGGGCAAGCAGTACAGTGCCATCTGTGTAAAATAGTGCTGGAATGGGCTTGCCGCCGAAACATGGAACGTCGAACTTACAAGAAATTAGATGTTCCGTAAAGCCATTTGTATAACATGAAAACATGCAACCTTGCCTCAAACTGCATTGTAATGGGAACCAAGTAGAGCAGGTGCCAAGAGGACCCAATGTACACAAGCATATTGTCCCTATGGAGGTATGTCAACACGTGAACCAGGTTTTCTGAGCAATTCAAGTGCCTCAGCAATTGCCATCATTTCATCCTATTAACCTTGTCAAAGGCAGTGGTGAGGCCCATGAATGCTAGCGAGATGTTCTCTTTATTTTTGTAGATTATGTTTGATATCATTAAATATAGATGTCATGATTGTTCACTGGTGCCCAGGCCAGCCTTAAATGCTAGTTGTACATCTGCAAGAATCTGTGCATTGTCAAGTCACACGGGTAGGCATGCCAGCAGAATTCTGATGAATATTTTAAATTGGGCATCCAATAAAGAAATCGGCCAGTATGCGGCTGGGGAATGCTATCCGTTTTTTAAAGATTTTGAACAGGATAGCCTTGTGCCACTGCTCTCCCATTTCCACTGGAACCGCCTTCCCCTCTCCATCTGCTCTACACCCTCCTTCTCTAACTTCCGTACCTCTCTAAAATCTTATCTCTTCCATTCACCTCCCTAAAACCCTTTGCTTCCTCTCTTACTTCTGCTAGTATTTCCACCCACACCTCCTACTCCCTTTCCTACTTCTCTTCCACCTCTCCTTCTCCTCTCAGTCTACTCTCTCCTACCCCACTTCCTGCACTTTCCTAATCCTCATCTCTTCCTTCCTTCTCCCTTACATCCTCTGCTTCCTCTCTTACTTCTGCTCTCATCACTGCTCATACCTCCTACTTCCTCTCTCACCTTGGTCCCTCCCTATTCTTCTATCCTTCTCCATAATGCTTGTTGTATCTTGATTGTTCCTCTTGTAAAGCGTTTTGGATTAAAACGCTATATACATTCAATAAAATACAAATACAAATCCTCAACAGATCTACATAGATCTACAGGGATAACATCCAGCCGGAGCTTTTTGTCAAGGGACTGTTTGCGCAGGGCAGTGAGTGTGTCCATATAGGTGAACCTAATGTCATATGTATATATTCAAGATCGTGTGACTACCCCATCCTCTGTGTTAATATCCTGAAAGCCATACACAGACGAAACGTGTTCAAGCCAGGCATGATCTGAAACATGTACATTTCATTGATTCCGAATGGATTTGTAAAATGGTCCCTTCTAAATTAATTCCCAAACATTCATCAAATTGGGTATTGGCTCTTCAGGGTGCACTTTGACACAGAGCATGTGCTATGGAGATAGCAGTGCTAGGAGCTGCTCCGATCACAGGCCATGGTCCAGCTAGTGAAGAAGGAAGACTTTCATTCCATACCCACTATCCTCTGCTGGGTTCAAGTGGGAGGAGATTCCCAGATGGTATTCCACTACAAGGAATCACCTCGAGGAAGCATTTACTCAGGTCACTCCACAACAAAGACATAGGGCCTCATTATGAGTCTGGTGGTAGCCGTGCTGGTAGAAATGGCACGACTGCCGCCGGAGTCATTTTTTTTTCTGGTGCCCGGCAATGGGGCATCTCCGGGGCATTACAGCCCCGGTGGTCTCTCCGCTCAAAGAAAAAGAAACTCCCCATTCCCATTCAGGTCCCATACAACTCAATGGGAATGGGGAGGACGGTAACACCGGCAATGTTAATAACGGTGCAGGTGCTACCGTGAAAGTCTACGGGCAGGTGCCTTTCAGGTCAGGTCAGACCTGGCGGCTGCGACGAAACCCGCCAGCAGAACTCAGAGTCTGCAGGCTGGTAACAAAGGTGCCGGTAGCTTACCGGCATCGTTGTTCCCAGCTGACAGACTCCAAATGAGGCCCATAGACCAGTAGCCACGCTTATGCCAGCTCGCTGCAGTGCGTCACTGGAAAACTGTGACAGGTGGGTTTCAGTTTTTAGGTGAGTATATAGGCACTCCATCAATTACAACATTAACCAATATACTAAGGGAACAGAACTCACACAGGGAAGCCACGTCAATGAGCATAGGATTAGCTATAGCTAGCGGAAAGTATGCCATGGTAGAAGGGGCAATAATGCCTCTCCTTAAAGGAGAACCTGTAATATTAGATGTTGCAAGAAAACTGGTTTAATTCCTATTGAACAAGAGAGCAAACTGCAATTATTAGACATAGGGCTTCATTACAAGTTTGGAGGGAGCTGCAAACAGATTTACTGTTATGCCAGATTACATGTAGTGGTATGGCGGTATTAGTCCCCATTTATTGAGTCCCTAGAACTCCATAGGGATTTCAGTGGCATTACCACTGGCGGTAATTCTGTCAAAATAGCTGTGTTTTTTGGTGGTAAGATGTCAGAATTACCTCCAGCATTCTTCAGTAAGTTTGTCCTCCACCCTTCCCGCAAACACATATTCTGGCGGTGCAGTTATGTGGCATAAAGCTGTGGTAACTCTATCAGCACTGCAATACCACCATTTTTGGACACGGCCATGAGCTCATAAAGAGGCCCATAGTGTCAGCCGCATGTATCTTTCTAGATCAATTGTGCAGAGGAGCAGGAGTCAAATCCAGACAAGAGCGACACGATTGAAAGCAAGAGATGGGGGGCAGCCGATTGCACATTTTACAAAACCAGAAATACCTTCTCAAATCAATGGGAAGGGAAAATACAGCAAAAATTAAATTTAGCCAAAGAGTAAAGGTGGATTATAGGCCTCACTGCACCAATCGTGACAGAGCCATCTCCTCTGAAAGGAATTTTTCTAACCCTGAACAAAAATTCACTTGAGCAAAGCGATCACAGGGTCAAAATACACATCCAATAACAAATTCATGTTATCTCAAAGGAAGAACACAGCTTCAGCAAATAACAATGTACACAGAAGTCTATACTTTCTTGACCCACTAAGAGAAAAAGCACAGGGCTCTGTATCCAAGGGCGAGCAGAAACCTGTGAGAAAGAAACACAAACAGGGAGAGGAAAAGCAGACAGCATCTCTTCAATCAACCAATGTAAACTCTCCAGACCTACAGGATAATCCCAGCAACTAAAGATGTCACTGACTGGATAAAAGGTATTTTAGATTCGGGTTCAGACAGTACCTTATTCATGTCGGAACTGTGAGGAACCTGTAGCTGTCCTCACTTCCTTTACCCCAACATCCTCTGATTGGGTGGCCAAGGAAAGGCCATCGCTTTTGGATCCCGACCCTGGGGATGGATATGCAAGGGAGGATCTCCTGGGTTGAGGCGATTTGGGGTGTGGGGAGAGGACATCCCTGGGGGAGACATGGTATTCCCCAATCCCTTTTCACAGTGAACCTTCAGTCCCAGCAGAATGTACAGCTTCCCCTTTACTTCTTTTCAAGACGACCCTCAGAAATGCCATTATTATACTTGGGCAAAGAAGAGATCAACTAGAGAGCAACTAGCAGGACACCTCCTTATTTGGGAAGGTTAAACACACATCAGCCTGCTCTGGTTATTTCAGAGAAATCTCATGTCAATACGAAAACAAAGAAAGAAACAACTGGTTATGCATACTTCCATTCATTCACACCACTTTGGTACTGAGTCGAGGAAAAGGATTGTGGAGGAATACCATTGCACCTCTTTAGAGGTATCCTTCCCTTCCTCACTTCCCCCCCTAACTCACTGTCTCCAGAAACCTGGTTCTCTCTAGGCTGGACTCTAGGCTGAGCCAATGGAACAGCCTTTTTCTAAATCTTCCTGCCTCTACTCTTCTCCCGCTGCAACTGATACAGAACAGGACTGTGAGACTTATCCTTGGCCTCAAGCCCATGGATGGTATCTCTCCAGCCCTGTAATCTCTCCACTGGCTCCTGGTGGCTGCAAGGATCATGTTCAAGACCCTCAGCATTGCCCACAAGGCTCTCTGGCGCCAGTGACCACACTACAGCCAACTCTTTTTTCTTTCTCGAGCCCTCCACTCATCCACCACCAACTCTGTGAAGGTCAGATGCTTCTCCAGGCAGAGAGTGGGGGGTTAGATCTCTCTCCTCGGCTTCTGCCTCCCTCTGGAACTGCCTCCCTGCCTCTCTAAAACTTGAGCATGACCACCTCAGGTTCTGGAAGCAACTGAAGACCCTCCTCTTCGCTTCTGCTTTTTCTCTCTCTCTGCCCTGCATTGGTTCTTGTTCTCCTGTGCTAACTGGTTACCTGGCCACCCTCTGAACCATATGGGGATCAGGCTCCTTCACGACAAGTAGCCTCATACACTATCTGTGGGCCTAGCGTGCATTAGGGACTGAATCTGCAACCCTACAGTCCCAGCCTCCTTGCACTTACTTAGCGCTTGCTTATTGCACTCTCCCCTTTCTTCTCCTGACACTTGCACGATCCGAAAGACACAAGGCCTAGCAAGAACGTTTGTTTTGTCTCCCTTTGTCTTCCCCTTCCTTGTCTTGTCGTGCTAGCAACATTTGTGTACAGGTGCGTTATAAATAAGTTATCATATCATATCAATAGCCAGGCAGGTCCTGCTAATAGGCTTAACTTTGGGCAGGCAACTGAAGACAAGGACCTGCACCTGCAACCATTTAACAGGTTCCAGGTGCATACAATGAGAGACCACCACAGAGAGAGGAGAAACCTGCCTGGTGGTCCGGACGTGGCTGGCAGACGTGGAGCAGGTTAGGGAGGAGCCGGCGGGATGGACACTGTGCGCAGCTGAAGGGTGAAAGAGACGCTGGGGGCGAGTGGGCCGTGAGAGGTTCGAGACACCTGCAGTACACCTTGCCTTGTGTCTAGAGCTGTGGGACACTGATCTCCCGAGCTCCGCAGGCCTCTGGTAGCTTACACAAAGCTACGAATGGAGCTATGCTCAACTAGCAGCAATGTTCTCCGGACTCCAGAGAAGCACAAGGGGAGCAAAAGGAAGCCGGAAAGGAGATGAAGACACCCAGAGGAGCCGCTGCACACTGGTGAGTGTAAAGAAGGGAACACTCATACTGGGGCGCTCCATAGGATGTTACGGCCGAACAAACTGAAAACTATGACTGTTGTTTTTTTAAACCAAATTGAATGCTCAATAAGCTTCAAAGTGTTATTAGTACTTTTAAGATTGTAAGAAGTAATAGTAAATACCGGGAAAGATGCAATGAGCATATAAAATGCAGAACAAGCGTTAAAAACAAGTGATGAGCACCTATAAACAATGTGAACAGCATGTGATGAGCACCTATAAACAATGTGAACAGCATGTGATGAGCACTCATGAATAATATGAGAGCAAGGTGGTGGAAAAGGGTGAACACCATGGAGTGAGTGGGTTGTGTGGAAAACACTTTGTGGCAAAGCCAAGAGGCTGCCAACGAGAACCAGAAATTAGTGTTGACCAATGACACCGGTTCAGAGAGAGAAAACATGTGTTGGCAAGAAAGCTCAAAGAACACAGAGGCATAACAATGTGGCATGGGTTATCGGATGCATGACCTGTGATGGATG
Source organism: Ambystoma mexicanum (assembly GCF_040938575.1). Lineage (NCBI taxonomy): Eukaryota > Metazoa > Chordata > Amphibia > Caudata > Ambystomatidae > Ambystoma > Ambystoma mexicanum. Next base: position 1,078,636,114 of record NC_090941.1, on the reverse strand, counting down.
GACTGACAATTGCACCTAGACCGAGTGACCCCTGCCTTAAAAGAGCCAAGGAAAGCAAAGATAAAGAAGCTATATTTTATAACAGTTGCTGAAGTGAATGAGAAAGAGAGCAATCTGTATGAACTACTAGAAAGCCTGGACTATTGCTAAATTGAACTGGAACTGTTTTTGAAAGTCAAGAGATTTGAACTGATTGTAGGTTTTGATGCTGGAAGAGCCGACTTCTTGGGAAAGGGAACCCTGAGACATTGTGAACTGTACTGACCTCTTGGGGAAGGGAACCCTGAGGCCCTTTGGAACTGTTTTGAACTTGGGGAAGGGGAATCTGGAAAGTAAGCCAAGAGCTGGAAGAAGCTCTGAACTTTATTTGGAAAAATGTTTCTTTTGTTGCTGACATCACTATACATTGTTTATCTTTAGTTGTCAGGGCAAGTATCGGTTTTGGACACAGACAGACTTTTGAGTTGAACTTACTGACAAAGACTATCCTTAGTTATGTTAGGTAGGGAACTCCCACCTTAGTATGGGACAAGTGCGGCCTTACTCCATCCTGACATTTAAGAAAAATAAAGCATTCCATTTGGCGAATTGAATATGTGTCTTACTTCAGGATGTCTTCACAAAACACAAACAACATTCAAGAGATATACCAATACAACAGCAAGTAGAAATAACTACTCCCACAAGAGGGTAAACAACCATATAAAATTGAGAAAATGGTTTGGCCCGATGTACATTTAAAACAAGATGGTCTTTTGTCATCTAGAGACTGGCCACAACAATACATTAGAGAATGTCCTAGAGACAAAGATATCAGTAAACCAGCTAAGAGCAGTTCAAATGTTCAAGAACCATTTTGGTCATGGCATTGACTGTCTACTACGCAAAATACTGGTGTGCTCAACATCTAAACCTTTGAAATAATACCTCATTAAAGCACAAGCTATCCCTGACTTAAACGCAATAGAAGATCAATTGTTAGACCAAGGAGTCATAATACAACAGGCAAGTCCATGCAAAACAACAGTTATTGCAGTGGCCAACCAGATGGTACTTAATATTCAGTCTTAGACTGTTGCATACTCAGTGCACAGATCCACAATGATGCAGCTCAAAATATTCACAGATCTGGATTAACATGCAGAGGTTCATATTCAAAACAGCGTTAGATTTGGGTAATGCGTTCTTTTCTTCACACAATCTTTAGACACAGAGGAGTTAATTTAGCTCCAAAGTGTAATTTGGTGGTGGGAAGCTGTTACGTTTGCACCGCAACGTAAACGGCTCTCCTTGACAAACTTTCATCATTTGCATGGCAGAGTGCAAAGGTGTTGTACATGTGTGCGCTGCCTTTTGCCCTGCTCTTTTTCACTCTGCTCTGGACAGCAGTGCGTCCAATTGAAATTAAAGCCTGCCTGACATGCAAGCCTGGGGGACAGGGTTTAATTGTAATTGTACATGCTGCCTGCAATGTGCGCTCGCAGTCAGGAAAGCACCACAGTGCATATGGAGCAGAGATGCAGAGGGCACACCATGTAAGGTCAATATCTATTCCCCTGGTTAGGACATCACCCTCGGAATCTACAGACAAGTAGCCCATCACTACCTACTGGCTGAATAAGGAGACCATCTCTGAGCTACTATCCCTGATCCAGGATGAAATACAGAACCGGATAAACATCTGAAATGCCCTATTACCACTGCTGAAGCTCCTGTCGGTGCTGCATGTTCATGCTACAGGCACCTACCAGCACACAGTGGGCATGCTGCATGGCAAGTTGCAGCCCACATTTTCCATTATGGGGGCAGGTTTTGGAAGCACTGTTGCGGCATGCAGCCCAGCACGTATCCCTGCCCAGCACCCAGGCACACATCAATGCAAAAGAGGCAATTTTGTTCTCCATCGCTGAGCTTTCCAATGAAAAAGCAGCCCTAGACTGAGTACTTGTGGCCCTGGTGGCCACTCAGTCAGAAGAAGAGCTATACCTGCAGCAGGAAGCAGTGCCTTTCTATGAATGTTCAGGTGACCTGGGTTGCGGACATCATATCATCACACACTGCTGTGCTTGCTCTTCAGTCCACCCATAATTCCATGGTCCTGCGGAAACAGCACACTGCGTGGCTCACAAAGAGAGGCACACAGGGCAACAGACATTGCTACTGGTAAAGTATTAGAATTATTAGAAGTGTTGTGTTAATAACAATTGGTTTAAAAATAACAATTGGTTTAAAAATAAATGTACTTATATTTTTTACCTGAAACCTTGAGTCGGTGTTTGCTTGATTCACAGTAATTGTGGTCCCTTTGTGTAATCTCTCTACTGCTCATATACTCTTGAGATAAGCCTGGCTGCTCTGCTACTGCTACCACTATAACCTAGTAGTACAGGCTTGTACAAAGGTAAAACTTGTACTGCTACCTGTAGTCTTAATTGTGTATAGTGGTCCCTAAGGGCACTGCACAGGATTCTGCCTAACAGGGGCCGAAGAGCTGTGAGTGGCCACAGTCCGGGCCAAGAAACCAAGGAAGGGGAGATTTGGATCGGGGAGGTCTGGGGGCCAGTCGGGGGAGAGAGAGAGTAATACAAGCGCCTGAGGGGGATGGCGGGGCCTGAGTCCTAGCCTGGTCCATGAGCCCAAGAATGAATAGGAGCAGGCCTGGAGAGGGCACTCAGAAGAAATCATGAGGGGGTTCGAAGAACCTCCGACTCCGTGGAAGGGTTTGGGGGACGGGAGGGGGTGCAACTCTTGGAATGGGATTGGGTGATCCTGCGTGGGACAAATTGGAGGGCGACTGGAGAGTCAACTCTCGAAGGTTTGAATCGAGGGGGGGCTATAAGTCAGGTGACCTGGCCCACAAAGGGGGGGGGGAAACAAAGGCGGCCAGCCACAAAAGCCTGTATCACCTCAGGTGACCCGGTTATCAACCTAGTGGTGGCTGCAATCCAATCAACTAATCTAGACCCACTATGGCGGGGGCGGGCACATTGAAAGTACTTTCCATGAATGTAAACAGGTTGAATTCCCCCCATAAAAGGAAAAAAACTTGAGAGGGTCCTGCGAAGGGAACATCCAGGCATACTCACATTACAGGAAACACATATCCGCAGGGAGGAAAAGTGGAGAATTAGTCTATGGGGCTACTCTAGGAGCCTTCAGGCCAACCAACCAGTGAAAAAAGGTGGGGTCTTCTGGCTCCGCGGGATGGTCTTGACCTGAAAATAACGGCGAAGGAGCTTGACGAGCAGGGGAGGTACCTAGTGACCACGCTAGAAGGGCAAGGGGAAACCCTCACTGTTGCCACATTATATACCCCAAATTCGAGACAAGATGCATTTGTGTAAAAAGTGGTGGCCAGGCTTGAGATTCTTGCCAAATCCTCAATATTACTAACGGGAGACTTCAATATGGTATGGGATCCTTCCAGAGATAAGAGGGCAGGGGTGGCAGGGCACCAAGGGTCCCCCTGAGAACAACTGCAAATACAAATGAGCAAACTCTCCTTAATGGACGCATGGAGAGAGCTGAGGGGGGAGGAGGGCGGGTATACCTTTTATTCACACGCACACCGCACGCACTCGAGAATTGACCAAATGTGGCTATGAAGTCCTTTGCTCGGAAAAACAGAGTCCATGGCATTGGGTCCCATCTTACTTTCGGACCACGCTCCAATTACTCTCACTCTGAGAGGCAGGCGTCCCCATCAGCCCTGTGGAAATGGCACTATCCTACTCCCCTTTTTAAAGATGACCTGTTGGTTTGGGAAGTGGCAGGGGAAATGGAGTTTTTTGATGCCAACAAAATAGGGGACACGTCGTAGCAGACCCGGTGGGATGCCTTCAAGGCAACCCTGACGGGGGAAATAATAGCTATCAAGGCGAGAAGGGAAAGAGAACTGAGACTGGAGGAGGCCCGGCCGAGGGAAAGTTGAAGGAGGTGATGGCGAAATTGGGTCCAGGGGGAAGTCTGGCATTGAGAAGGGAGTTCAAGTCAATCAGAGGTCAGTTGGAGCTCATCCAGTCAAGGGCAGCCGACCGACCCTACTTTATCTGAGGCAAAAGTATTACATTAAAGCGAATGAGGCGGACCGCCTACTCGCGAGATTGCTAAGAAAACAGGAAAAGGATAAAACAATAGTTAAAATTAAGGTAGGGGGTACAGCGACTAGTTCCAATATAGATGACATGAAGAGGGAATTCACCCATTTCTATACCTCCCTCCACAGCTCGGAGGACCCATCGCCAAAGCTCCGAATTGAGTATCTGGATAGAATACTCTTGCATAAAATAACCGAACAGGAGAGCGAATCTCTGGAGCAAGATATAACAGGGGATGAGGTCCGGGCTGCAATTCAGTCCTTGCCATGTAACAAAGCCCCGGGCCCTGATGGCTGTGTCGGAATTTTATAAAACGCACATGGGTGCACTCATACCCCACTTAACATCCCTGTATAATCAAATCGGGAGAGATGGAGCCAGCACCGGAACTATGGAGGAGGCGAAAGCCATCCTCATACATAAGAAGCACAGTTCATGGGATCCTTGTTTTTTTTTTATCTGCCCATCGGCCTGATTAATGTAAATTCAAAGATTCATGCCAAGACCAGTCCGGGTTTATAAGGGGAAGGCAAACGGGCGATAATATTAGGAGGCTGGTTCATCTCGTCAAAGTCCAATAAGAGGGGGATTCCGGCGATCCTTATGACGGTTGACGCCGAAAAGGCGTTTGACCGCGTGGAATGGGAGTTCTTTTCTGAAACTGAGCAGGATGGGATTTGGCCTGGGATTCCAAGCGCGCGTTAGGGCAAATTATCAGCATCAACCCTCCGACTGGCTATTAATGGCCATCTCACAGACCCAATAGCGGTAAGGTGGGGTACTAAGCAGGGTTGCCCCATATCCCCAATACTTTACGGAATTAATCTAGAGCCATTTCTGGAGGCAGTTAGGGTCAATGGGGGCATAGCATGAATCCCTTTGCAGGGCAATGTCTTAGCGGACAAATGTCTTAGCGGACAAACTGAGCAGGGACTACACGTCTTCTCACGAGTGGGAGCTGGACGAGAAGGAAGCCCAACGGATATTCGCTTATGGGGCCATCCACATCTCAATCTTTTTGCCAACAGAGCCAACAAGAAATGCAAGATGTTCGCCTCCAGGTACCCAGAGAGTCAGTCAGTAGGAGACGCGTTCTCAGTGGATTGAAGGGGAAATTTCTATATGCCTTTCCCCTCCTCTCCAGGATACTACGCAGACTGAGGGAGCAGAAGTGTTCTATGACCCTAATTGCACCGGACTGGGCATGACCGGTCTGGTACTCGACCCTTCAGAACCTGTCCCGATGGCCCCCGATTCACCTCAAGGCGGATCAGTATCTAGTGACGCAACAGAACCGCAAGGTCCTCCATCACGATCCAGCGAGCCTCTCTCTCAAGGCCTGGTTCCTGAGCAGCGCAAATAGATGAATCTCAATCTGCCTGCAGAATGCTGGGATATAATCGGGGCCTCGAGGGCGCCTTCTACACGCATCACTTACACTAAGAAATAGACTTGTTTTTCCAAGTGGTGTGAGACACACTCTATTGATCCTCATCGCTTCGGTTGAGCATGTACTTCCCTACTTATTGCACTTAGCCAAAGCAGGTCTTTTGCTCTCTTCAATCAAGGTCCACCTGTCAGCCATAACAGCATACACGACGGCCCCGGAGACGCAGTTACCCACCTATGCATGCGCTGGTTGCAGCCTGGAGCTTGAACACAGTGCTAACAGCCCTCATGGAGTCTCCTTACGAGCCCATCCACAGGTGCGACATAAAGCTCTTGTCATGGAAAAAACGGCTTTCTTAATAGCCATTACTTCGGCCAGGAGGATCAGTGATTTACAAGCCTGATCTTCTGAACCTCCCGTCACCTTGTTCCATAAGGGCTGTGTCATTTTAAGACCACACCCTAAGTTCCTTCCGGATGTAGTATCGGAAATGACGCTCACAGAACGCATTGTCTTACCAACTTTCTTCCAGAATCATTCTTCGGAAGCAAAACGAACATTGCATTCTCTGGACATAGCAAGATTTTTAAAGTTTTATTTGCAAAGGACTAGAGAGTTCCGTTCTTCAAAGAGGCTGTTCATCCCCTTTTCTGGCCGTATATATATTTCCAAACAAGATGTGGCGTGCTGGGTTCCTTTTGCATCACCCACTGCCATCAGACGAAAGGCGACATCCCCCCCCCCCTCCAAACCACTGCCAGCGCACTACACCAGAGGGGGAGCGGCATCAACAGCATTCCACTCAGGGGTGTCCCTGAAAGACACATGCAGAGCCACCACGTGGAGCACTCTGCACACATTCGCTAAACACTACTGCCTGGCTAATACCAATAAAGAAACTGCAAAGAAACTGCAGTTGGACAGGCAGTGCTCCGCCATCTCTCTGAATAAGGTAAGACCAGCCTCCTTTTCCCACCTTTGACAGCAAGAAAGCGGGTTCACCGATGGATCCCTGTCCCCCGGACATCTACAAATCAATCCTCGCACAAGGAACACCAGCAGAATACTTCAGAAACCTTCTAAATCTATCACTGGCAACAGGAACAGTACCAAGGATCTTCAAATCGGCTTTCATCAAACCACTTCTGAAAAACACAAGCGGGGACGTAGACGACCTCTCCAACTACAGACCAATCTCCAACATCCCCTACCCAGCCAAACTCCTCGAAACCTACGTATACAAACTAACCCAAGAATACGCTGAAGAACACCACCTGCTAGACCAAGCTCAAGTCGGCTTCAGACCCACAAGAGGTACAGAAACAGCACTACTATCCATCTGGGATGACCTAAAAACAAACGCAGACTCCGACACAACATCTGCCCTTATCCTGCTCGACCTCTCTGCAGCCTTTGACACAGTTAGCCATGACACCCTAACCAAAAGACTAGCAGACATAGGCATAACAGACACAGCGCTACGCTGGACTAAATCATTCCTAGCAGACAGAACTGAAACCGTCTGGATCAAACCATTCAAATCTACCCCACGAGTCAACGACTGTGGAGTACCACAAGGATCCTCACTATCACCACTGTACTTCAACATCTATCAAACCCCAGGAATCAGAATCTTCAAGAAACACAACATCAAATGCTACAACTACGCAGACGACACTCAAATCATCTACAAGATCGAAGACACCCAAGCCGATCATTCAAACTTAACCGACTGTCTAAAAGAAGTCTTCAACTGGATGAATGCCAACAACCTGAAAATCAACCCAGGTAAAACCGAAATCATGATCATATCCAAAAACCAACCGCCATCCCGTGGCCAACGGAAATGGGATCTGCACCATCACCACCTAAGGTAGTAAAAAATCTGGGAGTCCTGATGGACAACACCCTAACCTTAGAACCGCAAATAAACGCAACAGTCAAGAAATGCTTCTTCCTCCTCCACACGGCAAGAAAAATACTACCTTTCCTCTCCTTCACACACAAAACACTCACCATCGTCGGCCTCATCATGTCAAGCATCGACTATGCAAACAGCCTCTACCTCGGTATACCGGAATACCTACTGAAGAAGCTACAAAGGATCCAAAACACAGCAGCCAGACTACTCCTCAAACTATCCAGAAGAGACCACATCACCCCGGCCCTAAAAACACTACACTGGCTCCCAGTAAAACAGCGCATCATCTTCAAAACAATGTGCATAACGCACAGGGCAATCAGCGGACAAGGAGCAGAATTCCTACAAAAGAAAATAACAATCTACAAGCCAACGAGACCGCTCAGGTCAACCAATGAAATCCGACTGGAACAAAAACCTTACATCAAGAAGAAACTCGGAGGAACCGCTTTCTACCACCTAGCCGCGAAAACCTGGAACAGCATCCCAAAAATAATAAGGAACACCAAAGATCACCTCAAATTCAGAAAATTACTAAAAACCTGGCTCTTCAAAACCAGAGACTAAAACCGAAACAACAATAAGACAAATGACTCAACAAAAAGGACCTTGACACAGGGGTCCACCTGCGAGACCCAGGGAGACGGAGGCAACGACTCCAGCCAACCCTCACCATCCCCCATCACCCGTACAGCCACAACTAGGTACCACGAGCTGTGGAACGGACAAGACACAACTAATCACCACACAAACGGAAGTATGGACACTAGCAGCTGCGCTAGTCATGTGGGGGGGGTGAGGAGCATGCAAAGTTATTAAGGGAGCGGGCGGAGGGGACAGCTAAATCCTCAAACGGCCTCGAATGGAGAAAAAAAAAAAAACGAGCACGTACCTCCTGAGGCACAGGGTGTACAAGCATCCCGTCGTGTAAGATTACACAAGCCCAACCGGCTCAATCCAGGATAGAGATGCCAACTAACCAATACCACTAACAACTTCCTTCTCTGCATACACCTCTCAAACTCCAAACCAAACACAACCACAAACCTCCAGCACAGCAAACCGCACGAACTTCACTACACTGCAACAACAAAACAAAAACACACATAGACTCGCACATCAGCACACGACGACTACCGGCCGCATACACCCCAGGCCCAGCCGACGGAACCACCGGGCTGAGGCTGCCAACAGCACATCACTGCAATCTTGCACTTTTCCAGCCTCCACCCACTAACCCACCCCTCCCTCCCTCTTTCAGAGCCGCCAGAGCGCCAGGGGACCACTCCGGTGGTGATAGTGCGCGGTACAAATGACCTTTAACATTAACATTAACATTAAAGTGCAAGAGCCATCACACATTCCAAACTTGCATGACAAAGTAAATGGCACATGAAAGGGGGGCACAATCCAATGTAAACTCAAAGCATGCTCTGTCACAGCCTTGTGCATGCAGCACCTGCACTCTCATCCCACACATTACAGCCACCAACCCACATGTCTATGCCCTGCACTATGCATAGGGTACACATACATACACAGGCAATTGCACAGTATACCACATCACAATGATTATGCAACACTGCCATACACTTATGGCATTAGGTGACTGTCAATGATGCTTGCTGTTCCATGGTAGCTGATTATTCTTATTATTACTATTATTATTATTAGGGTATTTATTCAGCATAAATTTAGCTTTGGGGACCAATGCATCACTTTACAATCATAGGGGGAAGAACATAGAGGGAAGTAGCGAAAAAAGGAGAAGGGAGCTAACATTGTAGGGTGGGCAATTGGCATCATGGGGTATACAGTGGGGAGCAGATCACTGAGTCTGAGGTAGGGTGGGAAGTGCAGGGTGTGTGGAGATAGGTATTAAGGACCAGCACTTGTTTCCCTCCTTCACTGTCGTAATTCAATATGGCTTCCTCCTTCTCCATGGTGACTCTTTTAGAGGGTCACACCTAACGTGGCTGCTGTTGTGATGTCCTGAGGTGTTACATTAATTGCTTGTGCCTTGGCCAGGTAAATATCTGCTTGGTGACTGTGACTGGGTATGTTGTCATTCTGTTGGTGTTGTTGTGCAATAGGTCCATAATTCACTTATGTACCCACCGGGTCCTCCTAGCTGCAGGCTCCGACCTCTGCCATTCCCACACCAGGCCTGCCATGTGGAGGATGCTGCTCGCTGTCTCATCTGTAGAAGCCAGCACAGGAAACACAGTATCACCTATTTTAGGCATATCCACCACTGTTTTGGTAAGAGTGTCATCTAGACCATTAATGTATTAGCAAAACAACAGGGGTGCCAAAACAAATCCCTGGCAGACTGCCGCCTCTACCCCAAAATAGTCTGTACATCATTCCTCTTTCCCACTCTTTACACAAGCTATTGTGTCATGATATGACTTGAAAATATCATTTAAGATTTCCGACTGACGTTTTAGCAACCTGAGCAGCTTTTGGCAGTTATCCTTCTCAAATGAGTGCTCAGGTCCATGAAGGCCAATAGATAGGCTCCTTTTTTAAATACAGAGAATGTGTAATTATGAGATACAAGTTTAGTGCCTGCTGTTAGAGATCTTTCTGGCTATATTTTTGATATCTCATGGTATTTTTGTGGTACTTTGCTGTATATTGGTATTTTTGGTATGGTGGTGAACCTAACTTCAGAGTACCCCCTGATAATTATTCTTTTCCCACAATCACTAACGCTAATCAAATACTGGACTTGGTACACTCTAAACAATTAACTTATCCCCTTCCCTGGTATCTTATTCACAATACTACATTATGCCCTTTTGGCATGTATCTGAGAATACATTTACCATGTAAATGAAACACAAACATTCATTGAGAGTCTCTCAGAGCAATACAATTTACAATGACTAATTTGGCTTTTATATTTGACCACATGTTCTCCATCTCTCTGTATGCTAACCCAATAAAGCTGAGCACAGAATAAGTACACTGAGGCTAATTCACCTTTTGTGAATTGTTATTCTTTATCAGAAGTTAGAAATATGTAAGTTACACATAATGACATCTGCATCCACGTTGTAATTAAAACATAAGTGAAGCCTTTCCTGCAATGTGTTTCAAAACATTCTATTTGCAATAATGCCCAAGATGCTTCCAACATTGGCCTTGAACTTACAACAAAAATTGCAGAGCATGGGCTTCTGTCACATCTGAGTTTTATTGCAGCAAACCTTGGAGAAACATGAACACAGTTTTACATACATGTTTAAAATGTCATTGTGCAGCACCTAAAAATGAAATAACGTATCCACTCTACACTATGTAATATCAAGCATTCACTCTTCAGCATACTTCTCAAATTGACTGAACCTATCAAGGAAATCTTTAATCGTGTGTGTGTCTTGAACTGCTCACGACCCCAAACTAGTTGTTGGACTGAAGAACTCATTATCTGGGCCACTCCCTTTTTGCTTGGAATGAGCAAGTCAGCCTTTCTGCTCCCAAAATCAGCCAGAGGAAAATAGTGCCTGAATGAGCCCTCTTTAGACAGCTGCCAGATCCTGAGCCAGTGAGTGAGTGAGTGACCCAGCCCTTTCTCCTGCAAGCCTTTTTCTAAGACCAAATGTGTCATTCAATCCACCTCCCTTTTTGTCAGTCAGCCAATCCAAGAATGTTCTGACCATGTCCATCCTCAACGCTTAGATGCTGAGATAATAGCTACATCTCAGTCCTATCTTGCTGCTCTGAAAGTTTTTTAAACAATGCAATCGCTTTAGCAGAACAGATCTCACATTCCACACTTCTGATTTGTCATGTCCCCATTCAGACACAGCAAAGCTTTAGGCCTGCACATTTAGTGTATTTCATTCCCAAACAACAATGCATTTCCATCAATCTGCACCAAGTTTATATAAACGGCATGGAGCGGTTTGCACTAAATGTTAGTATGGGAATTTGTTATATGTTAAATGGATAAGGTACATTTGTATGTCAGTTTCATGTTAGTTCTATTCCTAGTGTAACTCAGCCCACAGCCATGCTATCATGGAGCAAAGTGATTATTGTTCTAGCATGTGTTCTGTGCATTCCTAACATTGTCATATTTTAGATTCAGCCTGAGTCACAGACATGAGTCTCACACCCTTGGCCCTAGTTAAAATTCAGATCTTTGATAAAATATGGATGATGAAATGTGGAGCTATCCTTGTTGAATTTCAGAATAGGGAAAAGTATTTCCCTATTACATTTCCCTACACAGTTCGATTGTGCCCATGCCAGGGTGAAAAACAAGTTGGACACTGGAAAGCATACAGTCCTTCGTAATCCACTGTTTTGGTTTTGCTAGTAGGGCATGGCCAAAGACTTTAAAAAGGGAATCCAGTAAGGATACCAGTCTGTATGATTAAGGGTCTTGCCAATCACCATTTTGAATATCAGCGGGATTATGGCTGATTTCCACAACTTGGAAATCCTTTTTCACTTGATAATCGAATAAACCAATGGTTTGTAAGGGTTACCAAAGCTCGATCTTGGCTCTGACAAGGTCTTCCGGGAATCTGTCTGGCCCGGGACTGGGGTTTAACTTTTGTTTGCCTACAGCCTCTGTTCTTTCTTAAAGCAAAAGACAACCAGGTTATTATTACTTGGGCCAACACAGACATGGGGGATGGACTGTGGGTGAAATGGTTGTCAGGTGGGGAGCCACAGATCCTGACTACTGTTTGCCATATAAAGAGTAGAGAAATTATTAATCCAGTCCTTATCTTGCTCCAGTGTTTCTGCGCCCAGATCCTGTCTTTTGTGGACAGGTCGACGAGTAACTAGCTCCTAAGATTTCTTAGAAACATTTTCTCCTGCTGCAGTAACTAGTTCTTCAGAAGCACTACGATTTAAATCTGACTTCCTATCAGCAATGATCTTCATGTAATTGGCACTTGTATTCGCAATATCTGATTTTGGTGCCAATGGTTCTTTTAATAGTATGATTCACTTATTCTTTGCACCACTGTAGGCCCTTTTAAATAAGCTGGTATATTGCACTTTGCACAGCTCGTACTGGAGATGAAAAATTGACTTGAAATATCAATGATCAGGGAATTCAAATTGTATTCTCAATGTTATTCGTAGGTTCTAAAAGTGCAGTGATGAAAATAAGGTTGTTGGTAATAAGAGTCTTTTGCACAACCGTGTGGTAAACCCCTTTTAATCTCAATTTGTGTTTCATAGGGCAGGCATCTATAATATTTAATTGAGGTTTAATAACCCCATTTGATGTACCATTCACTTACAAGGGGTGATGATCACTCAGTATATGGTCCATACTGTGAAAATGGAGGAGGTTCCTTGCGAACCACAAATAGTTGAGTTACCATGACAGTCACCGGGGACTCAAACATTAATAGATCCAAGGCACCACTGATGGAGCCAGGAACGCAGTTCCAGGTCCCCCATACAATTCCAATGATCATACATGCTGGGGGTCCCCAATGCTGTATAACCTGTCTAGCATGACTTTGAATAAGTGAGGTGGAGGGCCATTTTCTATTTTAAGATTTACATCTCCACTGATTGGTATTAAAGGCTTGTACGCCTGGAAATATTTCCTCAATGAAAGATTTGAATACCGGTAAGCAACTTCCTGGATGAGCTTTATGTTGACTATTGTACAAATGTACTATAATAATTTTGTTTCTTCTGTCTATCTTAATATTTAAGTTAGCATACGTGCTGGAAGGAATTATAGCATAACATTCAAAGGTAGTTTTTATCAGCATAGCCCCCCCACACCATGTCTACTTCAGGTGTTTGTTTGCACTGGAGTATGAAAAATGAAGAAACCATTGCAGATGAGTGTATCAATTAACCATGGTTCCTGAAATAGTGCTATGTCAAAATCATAGAAGAAATCAATCCTTTCCGAATGGACAACTTGTTCTACCCCTGGCTATGTTCCATGAGGAGACCAAAATTGACCTAGTCGAGGGAATGTTGCAGGATAGATTACCACTTGAATTTTCAGTATTAACATTAGCCATGACATGCATAATTGATGGTGAAGGGAGGATTGGATTTGACTAATAGTCAGATTATGCCATCCAGTGGGGCCAGCAAATCAAATTGTTTTTTTTTTATGGTACTGATGGTGCGAGAAGGAATGGCCTTTGCGCTGAGGTTTTAGTACTTTTCACTGGCTTGTAAATGGTGGGCACATACCTGGGTTCTTCTATATGTCCTGACCTTGTTTCAACATTCATTACATGTGGTGCAATTATGTGTGAGCCTGGCTGCATCAGTTTGGTTTGGAATCATCCTGGGTGATATTTGGTAGATAAAAATGAGATAACAGGAACTTTCTTAACCCGGATGTTAAAATAATTCCCCCCAAATTAGAGTTTATGACATGATCTGTGATAAAAGGATTGACAAAAGTCACAACAATACAGTCACCATGCATGTATTTAATGATGTCCTTCTAAACATCAATATATTCTGTGGGTTAATAACGGGTACCCTCAAGTTCAGTAATTTTGACAATTTATGTCAGTAACAGTATTTCAACAGAAAATTGGAATAACCAAAAATTGGCAAATTTAACGTTGGTGTACTGTTTTCTGACAGTAATTCTGGCTGGGGCATTACCTCCGATGGTTGATTTGCGCACTCTCTTCATAATTCGGCTTGTGGGATTACTGCCATACGTAATGCCCTATTCGTAAAGAGGCTTATATCTTCAATTCAGAAAATAAAGAAAAAGGGCAGTTATATTTGTTATGCTTTTCATTGACAGTTGAGGGGAGGAGAATCTTCTCATAATTTCTACAAAAATGTACACAACTATAGAATCGTCACACAATTTTTATGCATCAGACTGGAAACCAAAACACACAAACAATCTACAATCAAATGACTCAAAGTACTGCTCTTCAAAATGGGAATACTGATATGGATTTAGATGCAACATTACTTCCTGGTAAACAAGCTTTTACACACACACAGTTTGTAACTATGGTGAAACCTGTATGAGTAGCTGTAGGAGCTCAGAATTTTTGCTATGTGACTATACATCCCAAACAGCTCATCATTTTAACATACACATGAAGCTCGTCGTTTTAGCATGCACATATTAGTGTGGGTTTGAACTGTGATAGGGAGTCAGGGGATAAAACTAATTTCTGGATTCAAGACTATGAGTCTCAGGCAGAATGCACAGAGCACATGATTAAAATCGCATGTTGCTGCAGGATGATATTTCAATGGAATGGTCAGCACTAAACATAATACTAATATAAATTAACATAGTAACCTAATCCAACCCCCGTAACAGGTAACTGAATTCTTTAATAACATTTAGTGAAAATTAGTCTATTTGAAATAGCATGAAGGTAGATGTGGAAAATGCTCTTTAAAAATGGGAAAATAAACGTGCAGGCTGAATATCTGTGCTGCGTGATGAAAAAATGCAAAGGTCCATTTCACTGAAAGTAAGCCATTGCATGAAACAGGAAATGCATGGAGAGATATATCGTTTTGCTCTCCAACAATGAGTTCACGTGCCGTTTCAGTGGAATGATATGCAAGGGAGGTATTTCCCTTGATTGAAAGGGAGATCTATTAAAAAGGGTTTTGAATGAGAGAGCAGGTGAGACATCTTCAGGCAGCACTAGGCGATGGTGGAACATGGAGCTGACTGGGAGACAGAGTTCAGTGCAGGATGCCGTCTGATACCGAGGCAGTTCTTATATGAGTGACTGACTGGAATCCATGAGGCAGGTGAAAAGACTGTTGAGGATTCCCATGATAAGCTGAATCAGAAATAAAATTGCCAGCATTCTAGGTAAATATTAGTTAAGTGAGGAGCTGCTGTGTTGATTGAGATCAGTTAGTCTAGGTTAAGTAAGTCACTTCATATTATGTTGTCTGTTCTTAAACGTGCATTTAATCCTGTATTTATGTGCAAAAGCTTTGTTTTTTTCTGTTGTTGTTTCAAAGTGCATTTCTCTTGCCAAGTTCTACATTATCCAGGATAGTTGATGAAGCTGGGCACAGATAATCATGGAAAGGTATTGTTTGTTTGTTTGTTTGTTTGTTTGTTTATTGATTTTGTATGGTGCACCAAACCCACAGGTAACAGGGCGCTACAGAGAACAGGAAAACAAGATTGCTTAAAAACTTAGTTACAGGCATATTATAAATATATACATTACATCACATGATAAAACAGTTGAAAGATATACATATATATAGTCGGGTTGATAGGTAAGGATAGTACTTGATTAATCTTGGGGGTCATTGGAATGTAGCCATGCCAGAATATTCTGTCTGAAGCTATAGTAGGACTGGTCTGTTCTGATGTCGGATGTTACAGTATTGGGCTGTCTTAACTGGGAAGCTGCTGCCGCCTGTATTTTTTTGTCTAGATTTGGGAATCTGAAGGCAGTAGGAGTTGGCGGTTCTGGTGGGGTGAGTGGAGGTTTTTCTTACAATTCTAGCTGCCAGGTAGGGAAGGGCTGCATTATTAAGACATTTGAAGGTGAGTGGTGCTGTCTTAAGTGCAATTCTGTCACTGATTTTGAGCCATTTGTATTTTCTTCTAGTGTTAGAAATGTGTTCTTTAGAAGGTAGGTTGAAATATATTCACACTGGGAAACACAATGTGAACAAAACTGTTATTCTGTGTAACTTGCATCTTTTTATTGTACGATAAAGAAACAGAAAATATTGCATATTGCTGCGTTTAGTCCTTTTTATTTTCCATGCATATGGAGACAGAAGCATAATAAGAAATATCTAAAAATAAAATAGGTGTTTAGCTAGAGAGTCGGAATGAATGTGCAGTGTTTCATTTTGCATAACTTACAATTGTGAAACTCAGCCAAAAGGGTGTATTATGGTATTGTACATAAGGTACCATGAGGAAGCATACATCATTCAGCCATGTTGTATCAAGTCCAGTATTGTGTTGTTAGTGACTCTGGCAAAAACAATTATTAGGCAATATTCTGAAAATAGTGTCACCACCATAGAAATACCCCAATGAATTGCTACAAAATACCACCGTAATAAAAAATACCACTGTAATAAAGAAATGCCACAAAGTAATAGGTATAATCCCAAAATATACCCTACATATTTGGTGCATTGGCCGGGAAACTTTAAAACACTTACTGGGCGTGGATTTGCATTCTAAAGCATAACCTTATTGTGCACTCATTAATTGAATTAGTGATGTCGGGTAGTGCAGTACTGTGTGCTGATTTGATACACAAAATGTGTCACCATGTCCCAAATACATGCTGAGTTTTCTGAATTGGCAAACTATCTTGAGGCAAAGCTTTATGCCCATGCAGTTTGGTCATCAGAAAATGCGAGAATATGGAAAGACAGGAGGGATTTGAAATCATTTTTGATGAAGGAAGTATTGTACAGGTGTCCCTCATGCGGCTATTCCAAGCATCAGAGCGCAAAGAGGAGAAAAACTGCATTATCAGATTGTACGCAAAATTCAGTTTTTTGCTACATAAGTCCCTAAGAATGCAGGGAAATGACAGTGAAGTCAGTAGCAAGTTACAAAGCAGCTTGGACAATGATTGCGAACAGGTGCAGCAGTTAAAAGCAGAATTAAAACAGAGGGAGCTAGATACGGAATTGCAAGCTAAATGCAGCAATAGGGCCACTCAGTTGACTCAGAAAGAGAAACAATTTAATGAGAGTGAGGAAGAATGAACCTGCTTAAAAGCAATTTTAGATTAAATAAGACAAGACAAAGATGTTGCTATTTCGGAAATACAAATCCTTAGAGAGATAACACAGAGAAAGACAGAATTTGATGTTATGGAAAGGGAGATATTCAAATTACTGGAAGAAAATGACAAAAAGGACAAAGCGCTTAATCACTGTCAGGCACAAATCAGTGAATTGCAAGCGATAATCAATAAGGTCAGGGATGAGAATTCTAATCTCTGTCATGAGGCAGAACAGCACAATGGACAGTGCAAGAACTTAGAACAGCAAATCGTTAGTCTCAAGTCTCAGGAAAGGCAACACAGCATTACATTCAATGGAATTGAAATCAATCACAGCTCTGGCCATGGAAACAATGTACCAACAGCTGTTGCTTTGGCTAGACCTGGTTATAGCCCAATGCTGGGGTATGAATCACCGCCAAATATTCACAATCATTCCAGCCCTAAATAGAATAGAAATGAGTGACAGAATGACACACACCAGAATGCACCATGTATCCCTATCAAAAGTATGAAATCTATCAAGACCTCGATTAAACCATTCAAAAAGGGAGGTGATTGTTGCATTGGAGACCATTTAGAAACTGTTCATGATATATGTAAAGCCCTCCAAATACAGAAGGAACAATACAGACAATACTTTCACCTATCCCTAGACTCAGCAGCTGCTAGTGTCATTCGGGGTCTCAATGAGCAAGAAAATGTGTCATGGGCGGACTTTGAGAAAGAGGTTAGACATCAATTCTCACCTTATCAGTCTATACAGGATGCCATAAAAGCAGCTTATACTATGACGGAGAAGCCAGATATGTCCCCTCACAAATACCTTCAAAATTGAAAAACAGCTGTTTTACGCTTTGATGTGGCCTTTAATCCTAACTCTTTAGAATTTAAGACTGCATACTTTTATGGACTGCAAAAAGAAATTGTCTCCCAGTTAATTTGTGAATTCGACAGGGAAAAAACACTACAATGGATAATATAACAGGGGACCAACTATAGGAAGTGATATATTTGGTCAGAGAAAGGAATGGCCTAAGAATAAAGAGATGAAACCAAAGCCTAAAGGACCTGCACCAGCAATAATGGAGGTAAAATCTGTAAAGATACCACTTGAGTCAGCCCAGACTCAGGCAAGAAACAACATGACAAATAACCAAAGGGCCAAGCCTCCACAGAGCACATCACCGCAAACTCCCATGTTCCAATCCATTGATCCCAGCAATAGCGATTTTTACATTAGCGCTGGATATTTGGGTAATTCTCCACAGGTGGGATTTTGCCACGATATGTCATGCCTAAAATATAATCAAAATCAAATGCACAATGCTCCATATCAGACACTAGGGGCTCAGAGTAGATTTGACCCCAATACAATGGTGTATGGTCACCAAGAAAGACCAAGATATATGGTTAGATTTGTTCAAAATGGAAACCAGCATAGGGGACAATTCCCACTAAATTAAAGACAAAATATGAATTATGTCCCTCGGCAATATAACGGACCACCACCACTAGTCGACCATGGTCAAAGGATGGTCACTCTGCGTTCTCCACCTCCTGTGTCACATGAATTCAGAGGTAACACAAATAGAAACCAATCTCCTGAGAGATACCAGAATAGGCTTAATCAGGGTGAGTTTAACCATTCCTGGCCGAGGCCACAAAGAGAGGAATTCAGAGACATGGACGGGTTTCAATGCCCAGATGGTCAAGTTAAATGTTTTCTGAACAGATAGGAAAGTTATGTGCAGTTCAAAAGCAACAGCCAAATGAAGGTTCAAAATGTCATAGAAGTGATTTTGTGCATTCTGACAATAAGTCACTAGTTAATAATTCCTGCACTAATGAAAACACAGATGCCTGGTAATCACCTTTGAATAAGGGTTGTGGATTACTTACTGATTTAAAAATAAGAAAATAAATGAATGAAAGTGAGGCAGGGAATTTCAACACACACAAAAAGAGAGTGTTATTCAATTTAGAGGTGAATGAGACTATTGAGGTGTGTGAAAATAAAGAACAAAAAGGGGAACATGAACAAGAAAAACCCAAAGAACAAATAAACAGATTTAAAAAGAGTATTCGATGTGAAAATAAAACACAAAGAGAAGATTCAGGTTCAACAGATTATGCGTGCTCCATAGTCAGAATATTGTTGATACCCATACAGAGAAAACAGTAGCTCAAAAGGGGTGCAGGTCAGTCAGCCGAGGAGTATTTTTTATCATGGATATTCCAAGGGACAGAAGTGACAGGCTCCATGCAAAACACAGGTAAGTGGCATGCGCCAGAAGCTGGCAGGCTGTCATGTGACACTTATGAAAATACCCAGTCAAACAATTGCAGACTACAGAGGATCCAGACAATGAGAAAATACAATAAGAAATTGGTGTGTGAACACTAGGGGCCCCAAGTCAGAGAGGCAGTCAGTGGCTACACTCCAAATGGTTTCTGAGCCCATGAGAATAGACAAAGAAATGCAAAATGAAGTGGACAAAAAGGAGGGAAAGATGTAATTTCATATGCCCATTTGCCTTGTGAAGTGTAAAAAAGAGCTAATGAAAGTAAGTCCTGAAATCAGTAAAAATTCACACTACTTTTTATGTGTACTAGAAGAGGTTGAAGATAGGTACTATCCTTCTAATCATATTGAAGAAAAGTGTAATGCATGTGCAATGGTTGATACAGGTGCCCAAGCAACGATAATGTCAAAAGAAATAGTGAAAAGTATCAATGAACGGAGATCCCCACAAAATCACTTAAAGGTGAGACAAAACAAAGGCCCTGTGCATAACTTCAATGGGGAAGAAATACCTATCGACAGTGTCCCTGAGGTTGACATAAAGATGGGGAAACATCAGATGAGACCGGAAGTATTGATATGATATGGCGCGCACTCGTCGCAAGTACTGATTAAGTACTGCTTGGCTGCCTTGATGCCCCGCTGCCTCTCTGCCCACCTGTGATTTCGCTGTGGTGCTGTTGTGGATTGTGCTTGCATGGACCCTTTAAGAAGGTGAAGCCACTTTGTGAAGCGAACTTTGTGTGGACTTTGTGAACTTTGTGAACTTTGTCTGTGGACTTTACTGGTTATGACCTCTTTTCTTTCTATTTTTTTAGAGTCCCACCTCCTCTTTTACCAGATTGGTCAATTGTATATAAATATTGTGCATGCGCACCCGCGTGCACGCACTCAACGCAAGTACTGATTAAATACTGCTTGGCTGCGCAGCCAGCGGTTGAGGTGACCATTGATATTTCTATTTTTTTTTTCTACTTGACAAAGCGTAATTTCACAATCTCACATTTTAACTGCTTTGTGTAATAAGTGTTGTTTTCTTTCCGGGTGCACTTAGACCCGCCTTCATGGCGTACTCTCTAAAAACTGGTATCCCTGTAGCTCTACACCAAAAAGGTGTAACTACCCTGCTTGCACGCGCCTCATGTTTGTCCCACAAGTCCATTACTTTGTAACATGGCGCCTACCACTAGAGGAGAGATTTTGTCAGCACCGTCATTCACAAGTACCGATGCCCCGAACACCCCAAGGTTGTTCCTCCCATGTGCCCCAACAGCTCTTACTCAACTTGAGCATGGTTCTAACTTTTCAGCGCTTCCTTTATCGGATACCACCATGCTTCATACACCGCTTCCTCGCTTCTCTCTCCCGAGGAGAGGGGCTATGAATACTGCGGTGCCCCAAACATCTTCTCTGTCCACTGACCCCGATCTTTCCTTATACGCAAGCCAATGTGAGTCACCAACATCTATGTTCACTGGCCCTCATGGTGTCGAGGAAATTACATCAGGCTCAGCATCATCTGCAAGTTCTCCAACAATATCCTTTGTTTACCCAACACCGCGGCAGGACGTGCTTCGACTATTCAGGTCTCCATTCCCCCGATCCCTGACAAAGGGTCAATTTCTTCAACCTCCCGAATTGCTCCCCCTCCTCGTATGCTTGATGTCACTCTAGCTGCTATGCATCTAAACTTACAGAATCTCTTCAAATTATATGAAGGGCTAGATGCGAACATTTTAGAGCAATCTATTCAAGCTCAACAAGTGCTCTCTCTACTTGAAATGCTAGCGCGGCACTCTAAGTCGATTCCGTAAGATGCCTCTAATTTTGATGTCATTCCGGCAGATGATATTTCTATCATCACCATCGGCTCTGACGAATCCCTGCACCCCCCACCAACCCCGGCCCTTCCAGTGTTTGCAAATATCATTACCCCAGAGGTTGAGACTGGAGTTACCACTGGTGCTATACCATCAAACGAGTCTTGGACTAGCCTCCCGCCCACACTGGCCAGCATTGATTCCACTCTAAATACAGCCCCTTCGCTGGCAACGAATCCCACCAAGGAGGAGGGCTCATCTTCAATCCCAACAGCTCCTATAAAAAAAAGAAATAACTTCCAAGGTGTCCCATCCCCTAACCAGAAACTGAAGCTGAACCCCCCTTCACCCGAGGGAATATTCAGAAGCCCCACCAGGGCAGGATCCAGCACGAACTGTCGCACCCCTCCCACCACAGGAGCAGCAGGGGGACCCGGACGATCCCAGGCCAACAGAAAAGGGTGTGTGGCCCCCACTTGAGGCTGGTGGGGCATGTACCCACCCAAAGGCTGTCCACAGGAAGCGATCTGTCCAGAGGAAGAGGGGGCGGTCTCCCAAATTGGTCCCCTCACCTGGCCCCCGGGGGGTGCCGGCCAGAGGGGAGGCAGGGGGGTCCCGATGAGCTGGTGAAACACGCTCCAAGAAAACCACTACCAGGAGAACGGAGGAGAGAACCGTGGCCTGGGCCAAAAGAATGAGATGGCCCTGTCGGAGATCTCGCCCCCACCCACCCTCACAATGGAAAAGGGTTTTGCTTCGGTCCTGCAGGAGATCAGGGACATGCGGGCAGACATTGCCCAGAAGATGGAAAGGATTGACCAAAGGATGGACAAGGTAGAGGACAGACTCTTACAACCAGAGACAAACCAATCGTCATCAGGGGCCCAAGAGATGGAAATAGTCATGAGACTGTCCGCCTTAGAGAAGAGGGACGAGGAGCGGGCCAAGCAAATGGACGATTTGAAAATAGGGAACGGAGGAACAATCTCAGAATCTTTGGGGTTCCGGAGACAGAGGGAGAAACGGAGAGAGACCTAGCCCGGCTGGTGAGGGACATCATCACCCTCCTCTTCTCGGGTGAGATGACAACGGAACCAACATTTGACCGGGTTTACAGAGCAGGAGGCAGAGTGGGGGGCCCCCGGTCTATCTTGGTCCCGTTCCACTATTACACAGAAAAAGCCAAGGTGCTGGAGGAGGCCAGGAAGGCCCAGGAGATAACATACAACAATGCACAGGTGACCATTTTCCAGGACCTCTCCTCGTATACGCTGGCCAAATGCAGGATGTGCCGCCCCCTGGCACAGTTGTTAAAGGGAAAGGGAGTGCGCTACAGATGGGGTACCCCTTCTCCCTCACGTTCGAGTACGTGGGTCAGCGGACGATCCTGGTCACGCATGAGGACATAAAGGGAGCCATCCAAGATTACATGACGGACCCCGCGGAGGGAACCCACAGGGATGGGCGCAGAAGGCGCTAGAGGGCGCGGACCACAGGGGGTGAGGAGAAGAAGACAGGCACTCAGAAATTCAAAAAGTTGAACCCGCCATCCCCGGCGACAGGGCAAACAACCCTGAGTACGGAGAAGCGGGCCGGCCCGGCCCACAGGGGTCATGGAGTTGAAAACCAATGTGGAAGTGAAGAAAGAACTTGGGGAACTGGGCAAGAAGCTCTGATCGTGGACGAAGAGGACTAACCCAGCCCCTAGACGAGTCGGCATCGGGGACCGCAGGGTCCATGAACACACAGGGTCCCCTTGAACAGCAAGTATGCAGGGGACGCTGCAGAGTGAATTTTGGCATCAGCCCAGCTGGAGGCGGTAGGCTGGCGGTCCGGCCAGTTAGCAGTAATGGTTGGATTATTTGGCTGGACTCCGGGGTGGGGGGAGGGGTTGAAGGTACAGTTGGGGTTGTTAAATTCGAAGGGGGGACCAGGGGGCAGTTGGGGGAAAGTTCAAGGCCCACCTGGGGGGAGGGAGGAGGGGGTAAAGGGGAACTGATCACAACTCAAATGGAGCCGAAAGGGAATGATGCTGGGAGGGTACTAAACGACAATAAGGAGAATCCGGACAATGGCTAATGACCTGCATGCCCTGGGCATGGGATCCCTGAATGTGCAGGGGCTAAACACCCCAACCAAGAGGTCCTTAATCTGTAGAGAATTTAGGAGGGCAAGACTTGACCTCCTCTTTCTCCAAGAAACACATTGGGCTCAGGGGAAGGAGCCAAGGTTGCGGGGGGGATCGGGGAGGTGGTCAGTGCTTCGCACAGATCCAAGAAAAGGGGGGTGGCCATTTTGCTAGCAAGGGATGTTGGCTTTGAAGTAGATGCCACGTTGAAGGATCCAGAGAGCCGATACCTGCTGGTGAGGGGCTCCCTGCGGGGCACCCCTCTGACTCTCGCGCTGGTGTATGGCCCCAACGGAGGCTAGGCGCAATTCTGGGAAGAGGTGAAGGACAGATTGAAGCTTTTTGTCCAGGGGATGATGGTGGTGGGGGGGGAGTTCAATATGGTCATAGACCCAGCGGCTGATAGGAAACGCCTGGGGCCCCAGCCCACCAGGGTTGCGGAGGAAGCCATGGCCCAAACCTTCCAGAGGGTCAACACGGAGCTGGGTCTGGTGGACACTATCCCGAGTCCCAGGACGGGACTCCTCTCTTTCACATACTATTCAGCTATACACGCATCATACTCCCGAATAGATTACATTTTAGTTGACGAGCGCCTGCTTCCATATGTCTCTGTCTACAGGGTCGACCCGGTCCCTTGGTCTGATCACGACCTGGTCCGTGTCACCATAGCGGGGGGATGGCAGTGTGGCAGTAAATGGCGATGGAAATGCAATGACTCCTTGTTGAAGGATGAAGCCCAGGCCCAGGAGGTTCTGGAAGCCATCAGGGAGTATTTTGAGTTAAATGACAATGGCGAGGTGGACGCACACGTGCTGTGGGACGCCTTCAAGGCGACCATGCGGGGGTCCTCATTAAGTTGGGAGCTCAGAGAAAAAGGGAGAGAGAAGCCCAGGAAAGGTCCCTAAGAGAAAAAATAGCCCAGCTCCAGCCGGGTGGCCCTCTGAGGAGTCCCTAGAGAGGGAGCGGGTGGCAGCCTTGGAAGACTATAAGCTCCAGCTGAAAGATCACCTGCTGCACAAGACAGAACAGAGTCTTCAACTGGTGAGACAAAAGTACTATGAGAAGGGGGATAGAGCAGACAGGGTCCTGGCCTGGAAGCTAAGGGAGGTCCAGAGAAGCAGGACGGTGAAGGCAGTGAGGAAGGAACAGGGGTCATTAGACCTTGGTACCCCAGAGATAGGAGCGGCCTTCCGCCGTTATTATGAACGGCTATACTCGTCTGAGTACGACGGGGATGACGCACAGATATGATATTATATGATATGATATGATATGATATGGCATTTATAACGCGCCTATACACAAGTGTTTCAAGGCGCAACGAGGCAAGGGAGGGGAAGACAGTAGAAGACCGACAACGATCCTACTAGGCCAGGTGTCATTCAGATCGTGCAAGTGCGAGGGAAGGGAGAAAGGGAAGAAGTGCCAGGGGAAGGGAAAGGGGAAAAGTGCAGTACATGGGAAAGAAGAATAAATACGATAAATAACGGCCTGAAGGTGGCAAGTGCAAGGTAAGAGCAGACATAAATGCTGGTAAGGGACTGATGGGATACAGAACCAGTTGCCAAGGGCAGGGGGTTGCCAGGGAGGCAGGGCAGGAGAGCCAACGGTGGGGCCTGGCCCCAAGATCAGAAAGATGGCCAGGTAACCAGTGCCAAATCGACAGGGAATATCAGCAGGGGAGAGAGGCAGAGAAAGCAGAAGCAAAGAGGAAGGTTTTGAGGTTCTTCCGGAACTGGAGATGGTTCTCCTCAAGTTTCAGGGAGGCAGGAAGGCTGTTCCAGAGGGAGGCCCCAGCCGAGGAGAGAGATCGACCACCAACTCATTGCTTGGAGAAGCGGCTGACCCTGAGGGAGTTGGAGGCAGATAAGCGAAAAAGCCTGAGAAGGAAGGTATTTAGGAAGAGAGAGTTGAAGGTAATGCGGTCCCAGGCCCTAGAAAGCCTTGTGGATAATGCAGAGGGTTTTGAACTTAAACCTTGCAGCCACTGGGAGCCAGTGCAGAGATTTCAGTCCTGGAGAGATACGATCCCTGGCTTGAGGCCAAGGACAAGTCTCGTAGTCCTGTTTTGGATAAGTTGCAGAGTGCGGAGAGTAGAAGCAGGCAGATTTAGATAGAGGCTTTTGCAATAGTCCAGCTTAGAGAGAACCAGAGCTCTGGAGATGGTGAGCTTCTGGGGAAGGAGAGGAGAGGAAGAATACTTCTGAGGAGGTGCAGCTGGTAGTGTGACTTCTTAGAGATGTCGGAGATGTGAGGAGAGAAGGAGAGTGTGGAGTCGAAGATGACCCAGAGGTTTTTTGCCTTGCAGGTGAGAGCAGGAAGAAGGCCAGGGGACACCGGCCAGAGAGCTGAAGGGAAGATGGGGAAGGGGATGCCGATGAGCAGAATCTCAGTCTTACTGACATTAAGGCAGAGGTCGTTGGCGGCACACCACTCCTGGATAGAAGACAGACAGTCAGAGATGAGGGAAGGAGAGGAGGTGGCCGAGCGTAGCCTGAAAATGGGCTGGGTATCATCTGCATAGCACTGAAAATTGGGGCAGAGAGCAGCGATGTGGTGGGCAAGGAGTGCCAGGTATTGGTTGAACAGCCAAGGAGAGAGGTTAGAACCTTTGGGGATGCCACAGGTAGAGAAAAAGATATCTGAGAGGGAGGACACAAGTTGGACCTAGGAGGGTCGGTCGGAGAGGAAAGAAGTCAGCCACGCCAGAGCCTGTCCAGTGATACCCAGGTTATCACGGAGACGGTTGAGCAGGATGGCGTGGGTGACAGTGTCAAAGGCAGAAGAGAGATCAAGCAAGATAAGGACACACGGGGTGTTGGAGTCAAGGTTGGAGAGAAGGTCTTCATGGATGTTCAGGAGAGCAGTTTCCGTGTTTCTGGCAGCCCTGAAGCCAGACTGATGGTCATGAAGACAACCAACAGATTTGGTGTGGAGATTAAGGTGGGAGATGGCCAGTTTCTCCAGGAGCTTGCCCAGGAAGGGAGTGATGGAGATTGGGCGATAGTTAGCCGGACAGGAGGGTTCAGCAGAGGGTTTCTTAAGAAGAGGGTGCACAAGGGAGTGCTTCAGGTGGGATGGGAAAACTCCAGTGGCGAAAGAGTGATTGCAGAAATCAGCCAGGGTAGGAGCCAGGGAGTCGATGTGGTCCTTGATAATTTTGGAGGAACAGGGGTGAACGTGTTTTGACGAGAGAATATTTGTCTTGTTGGGAGGATTGTGGGTACACCTTCTTATGTTTGCGATGTTATATTGTTTTCAGCTTTTCAGCCGTGTCGCATCCGTGTGGCAATTATTTGGAGGAACCAATCCCCTACCTCCTCGGTTAGAGAAACAGAAACAAGTGGTTTGCCACACAATGATTGCGCCACACTTGAGTTTCAAATAGACATTTTTCTTTATATTTTAATGTTGGGTCTAAAAGGTTTTCCATTTAATATCACATAGCCCCTTACTTAGTAAGTAATGGATATTAAATGGAAACCTTTGAGACCCAACATTAAAATATAAAGAAAAATGTCGATTTGAAACTCAAGTGTGGCGCAATCATTGTGTGGCAAACCACTTGTTTCTGTTTTGACGAGACTTTCATGCAGAAAAAAGGGGAAAGGAAGAGAGGGAGGGGGAGTGGAGCAGAGGGGCCAGAGGAAGAGCAGGGGATAGAGGGAGGGAGTAGACAGGAGGAGAGTGAGGACAGGATGTCCTGAGTTTTGGAAGTGAAGTGAGAAGCCAGTGCCGAGCAGAGGGCCTGGGAGGGAACAGGAGAGGTAGAGACTGCAGCAGGGTTGGCCAGTTCCTTGCAGATTTTAAAGAGTTCAGCCGAGTTGTTAGACGCCGCAGAGATCTGGGCTTGGATATGGGCTCTCTTCTTGGTGAGGGGGGAGAGCCGGTACTGCCGTTGCAGCAGGTGGCAGGCCAGTTTGTCAGAGGATGAACATGAAGCACGCCATTTCCTCTCGGCCACCCTGCACTTGCTTTTAAGGGTGACGAGATCAGAGTCATACCAGGAGTTACACTTGGCGTTGGGATTCAGGTGGATTCTCATGACAGGGGCAAGGATATCAAGAGTATCAGATATAGCAGAGTGGAGCAAAGGAGAGGGCTGTGTCAGGGTGGGAGTCAGCCAAAGGGTAAGGGGGGGTGAGAAGGTGGCAGCGAAAACCTCAACAGACACGCTATTCATGGGACGGATGACCGCGAAGGTGGGTGGCAGTGATGAAGGTGGCTTAGCCTGAGGGGTAGTGAGGGTGAGGTGGGATGATAGGAGATAGTGATCACTCCAGGAGAGAGGAGTGGAGAGGGGGACAGAGAGGGGAAGGTCAGAGGAGATCAGAGCATCAAGAGTGTGCCCTGCAGTATGAGTTGGGCCGGTGGGGAGAATGGTTAGTGAAAGAGAGTCGCAGAGGTCACAAAAGTGTCCAGAGGGGGGACCGGAGGCATCCAAGTGGATGTTGAAGTCTCCAAGAAGGAGGAATTGAGTGGTTGAGGCCAAGACAGAGGATGAGAGGGCCGCCCACTCGAAGAGGAAGGAGGAAATCTGACCAGGTGGTCGATAGATAGTAGCCATGGTAAGGGAATGGCTAGGAGAGAGAGAGAGCCGGCAGACAAGGCATTCAAAAGAGGAGTAGGTCTGCGTTGGAGTGACAGAGGCAGGAATCCACTCAGGGAAGATAAGGGCAACACCCCCACCAGAGCGGTTGGGCCTGGGCGCAGAGAGGATCTTGTAGCCATCAAGTAGAAGCATGTCAAAGCTGGTCGTGAACCAGGTCTCAGTGAGACCGACATCGAGGTCAAGTTCTTTGAGAAGGCAGCAGATGTCAGAGGAATTTTTGACAGCAGAACAAGAGTTGAGAGTGATAATGTGGAGAAGGTTGCCATCCTTGAAGGAAGGACTTCAAGGGAGGGGTACAGATCAGGGGTACGCCCTGCGGAGGTGTAGAAGGAGCCCGAAAGGGGGCGAGAGGGAGTGAGAAAGCAAGGTAGCCGAGGGAAGGGGAGGGGTGACAGCAGGAGAAGAAAGGAAGTTGATGAGGCGTTTGAACCGTCCATCAAAGAGGTGAAGGTTGGCCTGAGGGCCTTGGACCAGGACGGTCCCATTAGAGCAAACATTAATGATGACCTTGGAGGAGAGGAAGGAGGCCAAGAAGACATCCCAACAGGTGCCACCATTAATGGGAGAAGAGGAGAAAGGAGCGAGCACAGAGACCATATGAAGGGTCCATAGGTCAGGTGACGGCACGACACAGAGGATGTCGGTGAGAGTTTCCTTGGAGGCGGCACTGGTGTAGGTGTCAGCCATAGGGAGGCCTGGATTGGAGACCAGGATTTCCTTTTTAAACTTTCTCCTACCAGATTTAGTGAGGCGAGCAGGA
This sequence comes from Ambystoma mexicanum, assembly GCF_040938575.1. Classification (NCBI taxonomy): domain Eukaryota; kingdom Metazoa; phylum Chordata; class Amphibia; order Caudata; family Ambystomatidae; genus Ambystoma; species Ambystoma mexicanum. The sequence goes on along the minus strand of NC_090941.1, from coordinate 1,078,607,350 downwards.
TAGTCAGTAGAGAAGCAATTAGAGAGGGCTTCCTGGACTCCATCCGGGTCACGACCTTGTCAGGCGAAATGGCAGAGGGCCTGGAGGGCCGGGTGACGGAGGAAGAGGTGGAGCACGTGAGTAGCGGGATGAAGGTGGGGACGTCTCCCGATGAGGACGGCTTCACAGTATATTTTTATAAAAGGTTACGGTCCACCATAGCTCCTCACTTGGTAAGGGTGTTTAACGCGGTGTTAGATGGAGGCACTCTGCCGGAAACCATGATGAGGGCCATAATAGTGGTTCTGCCCAAAGAAGGTAAAGATCCCACCGACTGCTCCTTCTACAGCCCGATATCCCTTCTCAATATAGATGTCAAGATCCTGGCCAAGGTGGCGGGAAAATGGATGGAAGGGATAATGTCCAAGCTGGTTCACGGGTATCAAGTGGGATTCATAGGGGGCAGGCAGGGCTCAGATAACATAAGGAAGACGATAGACCTAATCCATCATGCCCAGGAATCAGACCTCGAAGCAAGCCTGCTTTCCCTGGACTCCGAGAAAGCTTTCGACAGGAGATACATGGAACTTCTCCGAAAAATGGGTTTCGGGGCACACATTAGGAACTGGGTATCCGCCCTATACAGAGCCCCAACGGCGAGAGTACAGGTCAATGGAAAACTGTCCGGATCATTTCCCCTCACGCGTGGGACACGACAGGGATGCCCACTCTCCCCTTTGATATATATCCTAATGATGGAGCCCCTGGCCATAGCGGTGCGTGCCCACCCCGACATTAAAGGGATTCAAAGAGGCGAATTGGAATTCAAGCTCTCCCTGTTCGCCGATGACATCCTGGCATACTTGGTGGAACCAAGCTCCTCGCTCCCCCCTTCTGTCCCTAATGGTGACCTTTGGTCAGTTCTCGGGGCTTAAAATAAATACTTCAAATTCAGTACTACTCCCTATGAGGCTCCGCGACCCGGGGCTGGACCACTTGGATAGCTACGGGGGGATTGTGGTGGGGAAGGACTCCATTAGATACTTGGGGGTGCTCCTCACCAGAGACCTTGCAAATTTGGCCCCAGCGAATTATGGCCCCATAATGACAGGGATTACATCGGACCTGAGGAGGTGGGGCGGAATGATCCTATCCTGGTATGGGCGCATGGTGGCGGTAAAAATGAACATCCTGCTGAGACTGCTGTACCTTTTTACAGGACCTAAAGAAGGCAGTACGGGAATTCATATGGCAGGGGAGAACCCCGAGGATCGGGAGGGCCACTCTAACGTTACCCAGAGAGGAGGGTGGTTTTGGGTTGCCGGACTTCCTACTTTACTACCGGGCCGCCCAGCTGCATGTCCTTTTGGAACACATGAAGGAGTGGATGGGCACCTACTGGTCATACCTAGAGGACATGGATGCCCACCCTCTAAAAGTGCGCGACCTTCTGTGGATGCCGCGTAAGTTCATCCCGAGCAGGCTGAAGACCCATCCAACCCTGGGAGTACTCTGGTCAATCTGGAAGGAGGGGCCCACAACCGCTCACCTCACTTCATGGCCCTCCCCAATGTCCTCGCTCTGGGGCCACCCATTCAAACTTGGGAGCAGGGGTTTCAGGAACGATCAATATTGGTCGGACGGGGGACTGGAATGGGCAGGGCAACTGTTCAAGGAGGGCGAGTTCCTTGACTACGAGGAATTGTGTGGGTCCCTCGGGCGGGGTTCCCTCTCAGTTTTCGAATACCTGTGCCTAAAGGGCATTTTCATTGACCAGACATGGGGCCAGAACCTGCAGAGACAGCTGACCCCCTTCGAAAAGTTGTTAGACACGGCGACAACAAGGAAGGGGGCAGTGTCCAAGATGTACCAAATTTTGAAACTTGGAGGGGAGGAGGGGATTTCATGGGTTTTGGAATGACTTGGCGGGAGAAGTTCTCTGAGAGGACGCATGGTCCAGGATATTCAAAATAGCATTCCATGGAACCCATTTATGGCAGACATGGAGCACAGTTTCAAAGTTTTGCGGGGATGGCACAGAGACCCGTTGAAACTATCAAAGATGTTCCCAGGAGTGTCTCCCAGATGCCCAAGAGGATGTGGTCAGGTGGTCACATGTGGTGGTTCTGCCCAAAGGTACAGAAGTTTTGGGAAAGTGTACGGGGGTGGATGGCGGAGGTAACAGATGAACTACTCCCACAAAACCTGTTGACGATGTTGTTGGGCCTCCCACCGGAGGAAGCAGAAATACATAGGTACCCAAGAATGTGGGAAATAATGCTGCGGGCAGGAAGGGTGGCCCTAGCGCAGAGGTGGAAGAGCCCGGAGACCCCCTCTAAGGAAGATTGGCTGAAAAAGCTAAAGAACATGTTTCTCATGGACAAACTCACGGCCATGGTCAACAATGAGTCTAGCACCTTCCACGCAAACTGGTACGGGATACACCAGGCATGGGGATGGGATGCCCACTGACATTGTGGGATCACTCTGGCGTGGGAAGAGTGGGGTGCACAAGGAACGCCACCCGAAGACAATGGGGCATCCACGGCCCGAGGGAAAGTGGGCGCAACACAGCCAACACCGACCTGAATGCAAAGTGCAGCTCGCAGACACCGAACGGATAAGTACTGAAGTAATGCTCCGGTGATTGTATTGTTTTATTGGACACTGATCGGGGGGAAAGGTTCGGAGTTGGGGCGGGGGGATCGGGTGGAGGGGGGGGAAGGTCCCAGGGTTTGATGGTGATGTTATTTCAATTCTCACAATGTACCCGGTTTGTTATATTGAAAAATGCTAATAAAACCAAAGTTTAAATAAAAAAATGTCGAGGAGGCAGCTTCGGCACCTATGATCTTAACAGACGTAGTGTTTTAAACATCTTCCCAGAACTAGTGGAACTAGAAGATATTTGTTCTAGTGATATTGAACAAATTGAGTTCATCTCTGAGTCCACTTGTTCGGTGGTGCGTTTGTGGATCCCCTCGGGGATTGTGTTAAATACTGTTTGGAAATCAAAAATGCAGTTGTTCAATATGGGTTTTCTATTAGAGCAAGTATGCGGGGAACAACATAAAGATTTAGTACTTAACACCTCTCTGAATGAAACAGCAGTGAGAAGTACCTATCCTGAACAGCCTTCTATGTCATAACCATCAGTAACATCTATAGAATGCCATATTACCATTGCAAGTTGGAATACACGAGGCCACCCGCACCTGCAAGTGTCCATTTCCGGCTTTTCTGCGGCATATGATATTATAGGCTTGCAGGAAACTTGGCTTCTACAATTACCTGCTTGGAATAATTATGAGATTGCATTATTACCAGCTATTGCAGGCACAAAGCGCCGTCCTTCCTCAGGCCTTCTGGTGGGGGTAAACATGTCAAGGTGATTTTCTGTTCAGTCCTTGGAATCGGTGTCTGCCTTTATACAGCTTGTGAAAATTTCATGTCCATCACATACAATAGCACTGATTAATATATATTGTAACCCCCTTGGGCTGACCGATACTGCTTTTTATGTTGGTCTGACTAGACTTCTTGATCTTGTAATTCTCACTCTGGGAATTACAGACACAATCATTGTTGGAGACCTCAATCTCAACTGTTTGCATCCTAAAGGCAAAACCACCATTGCCAAGGTTAAGCGTTGGTCTTCATTCATGTTAGAATGTAATTTTCACATGACCAATGGCTCCATACAAGGCGACATTCCAGCTCACCCGACTTGGCAAAGAGAATCCATATGTACCACCATTGACTATATGTATACTCACTCCAACCTAAATGGGCAGATCCAAACTTTTGAAGTCATTCCATAGCGACCATCACCTGCTTGTACTAACAATAAATTGGAATTGTGCACCATCTAACAACTAATTTTTCTTGCAGAATCTGGTTGTTAATAATGCCAAATCCCGTTTTCATTGGTCTGATACCAACTTACTAGCCTTGTCACAGTTGGTTATTTGTAATAATAAGTCTTGCAACCCAACCAAATATACTAACCTTCTGATTACATTCAAGAACCCAATGAAAACTTGTAGTCACAGAGGGCCTTTTCACAAACACTCTTTCAACCCTCTGGTCAAAGCTAGAAAGACAGAATACCAATGTGAAAAAAGGCTTATCTGCAAATTAAATCAGCCTTTCCGCAACCAACAGTTGAGATCTGCCAAATGCAGATATCGCAATTTGATGCAGCTACATCAAGCCCACATTTTACAGCATGATAGTGAGCACATGCTCAGAATAGTAGCAAACAAAAACACAGCAGAAACATGGGCCATATTCAATCAATGTGCTCCCCAGACCCTATCCTCTATGCAGGTCCTTAGTGTCAATGAGGCGCAGTGGATCCAGCATTATACTAATCTATATGCGGATCCTACCTTTTCCAACTTTGCTGATTGACACGAAGAGTCAGCAAAAGTGGTCTCTTCAATGCTCCCCAACCATCCTTGAGGGCTATATATAGCACATCAGTCTCTCCAGAGCCATGGGCCCTGATGGCCTTAGCAATTTCATGTTTAAATCCAATCCCCCTATGTGGGCAAAAATTCTGAACAATCTATTCCAACAGATCATTGCATCACGTTGCATTCCCTCGAAACACTTGTGTATAGGTGCGTTACAAATGCCATATCATATCATATCATACCTCCATAATAGTGACAATTCATAAGAAAGGCGACCATTACCTTCCCTGTAATTATAGGCCCATTGTACTTTTAGATGCGCCTGGGAAGCTTTTTGACAAACTTATTCTCCATGATTTTAACATCTGGACAAAAGTTACCCATACAAGAGACCCCTTTCAGATGGCTTCCTAGCAGGTATGGGCATGAACATCAACTTGCTCTGCCTCAACGCGGTCAAATTTCAAGCGCAGGCATCGAAACGGGCAATTTATTATGCCTTTGTTGATCTCCATATGACCTTTGATGCCATCTCTCACCCCCTCCTGTTTGCTCAACTCACAAGAGATAAATGCCCTTACACATTGCAGCAAATTATTCAATTATTACATTGCAAAACATCGATCCACATCAGACTAACCTTAGAAGGGTTGTTATCCACAGCAATTCCTACTGCCTGTGGCCTTAAACAAAGCTGTCTCCTCGCTTCAGCGATCATTAATTATTTTATGTATGATGTACGGCAGGTCTTTGAGGCAATACCATCAGACTCACCCAAACTAAACAATCATAAGATCCAGACTCTCATGTACGCTGATGATTTGGTGTTAATTTCAAAAACCCTGAGTAGCCTACAAAATCTACTTGATGCATTCAACGGCTACATGGAGAAAAATGAATTGCGGATTAACACCTCCAAAACCCAGATTGTCATTTACAGACCTAATAATTCGGCCAGATATGAATCTCGATGGACTATTAATCAAATCAATTTGGCAACCGTTTCAAACTATGTCTACCTAGGAATGACATTTGATGGTAGTGCCTCAGTCGCTGGCCACTTAGATGTTGTAAAGCAAAAACTGGACACAGCTTTTTCGCAGGCCAAGATTATAGTGCACCACTATGGTGCATTTACCAAGAAGCCAGCTGTTATCTAGTGGAACAAAAAGCTACTCCATGCAACCTATATGGCCTTGAATCCCAACCACCTTGGTCACCAACAGTCCTAGATAAGCTAGAAGGCAAGTTTTGGAAAGGGATTCTCCATCTTCCCCAATGCATTCCAGTGGTTCGGTTGCACTACGAATTAGGTTTAACCCCTTTACTTGCGCAATACTATTGGAAGGCTTGTGCACTACTCCGTAAATGTTTATTGTCCACCAGTGAGAATAACATCCTGAAATGTCTTTCTGATTATATATTTAAAATGAAACATAACTTTATCAAATGTTGGTTATGTGCCATATATAACATCCTAGCGCAAGCGAACGTAACCCTTGACATGCATCTTACCAATCGCGATAAAATTAAAAACTTAATTTATCGTTATGATTGGATCAAAACCAGATCTAAATGCTTGCAATACAAAACCGCTATGCCTGAAAAATTCAAACATAAAGGTCTACGGTCTATTGAAACGCACCTTCTTAGGTTTCCCAGCAAAAAAAAAATATGTTCAGTAATCCTAAGGATGCACCTTAATTAGTGTCATACTATTTGCAAAACACAATTGTATTTAACCTTGTGTCGATTCTGTCCAGACACCAAGGTCACAGAGACCTTGGAACATATATTGGGCCTCATTACACGGTAGGCGGTAAGGGTTTACCGGTACCGGTATTTTACCGGTACCGGTAAATCCTTACCACCTTACTACGAGGTCCCTTTGCAGGATGGGGAATTTAACGCCTGCTTTTTGCAGGCGTTAAAAATCCAACTTGCAAAGGGACCAGGGAACTAATTACGGTACCGCAATTTGCGGTACCGTAATTAGCGTCTTCCCCATTCCCATTATGCCCTATGGGGTAAAAATGGGAATGGGGAAGGGCAATGGAGGAAGGATCAATTACCGCCTTCCCAAACTTGGAATAGGGCAGTAATTCCCCTTTCCTCCAAGGCGATACCGGTAAATTACCTAATATCTAATAGCGCCATGGTTTACCACCTACTGTGCAATGAGGCCCATTGTCACTATGTCCAGTTTTAATCTCTGAGCATCTGAAATTTTTTACTACTCACTGTAATCATTTGGGGATTCTGGATCCAGTCCAGAGGTGGTCCACGTTGTTGTGCAATTCGAATATCTCTTTGCAAATCGCAATGTTCAATTTTCTCTATGCGGTGAATCTAACACATTGAACAATCTTTTTTTTCTTTTTCCTTTCTCTATTGTCTTGTTTCAGTAACTTTGTAATCTGAACTTTTATTGTCTTGTTTGTATATTTACTGTATCAGACCTTGTTATTTTCTGTTTCAATTGCAACTGTTTTAAAAGTAAAGTTTTGTATTGAAAAGTTGGTTTAATTCAACTATATCAATAAAAAAAAATATGACATTTATAACGCGCCTATACACAAGTGTTTCAAGGCACAACGAAGCAAGGGATGGGGAACAGAGAGAAGACAGAGACAATGATCTTACAAGGCCAGGTGACATTGAGATCATGCAAGTGTAGGGGAAAGGGTAAGGGGAAAAGTGTGGGGGGAAGGGGCAGTGCAGTACATGGGATTGACAGTCAAAAATAAATAGAATTATAAAAGCAATAAGTAAAAGTATGGCTAGCTGGTGGAAAGTGCAACAGTAAGCACAGATGTCAGGTGTCAAGTGCTGGTAGGGGACTGTAGGGATACACAAACAGTCCCCAAGTACGGGGTTGCCAGGGAGGCAGTGCCGGTGTGCAACTGGCGGGGAGGGTACCTGGGCCCGAGATCAGAGTGTTGCCGGGTCACCAGTGCAGTTTCAGCCAGGAGTCCAGCAGGGGAGGGGAGAAAGCAGAAGCAAAGAGGATAGTTTTGAGGTGCTTCCAGAACCGGAAATGGTTCTCCTCAAGTTTCAGATGGATGTGCAAAGAGCTCAAGAAGGAAGATATTTTGGAAGAGAGAGTTGAAGGTATTGAGGCCCCAGGACCCACAAGGCCTTGTTGACAATGCAGAAGGTTTTGAACGTAATCCTCGCATTCCAAAAGTAATTATGAGGACAGGTCCCAGAAGTAGTCAAGCGGCAGAATCGGACGCTATTTATAAGGCAATTTCTACAGCAGTAGACAATAATCTCAAATAAATAGTTCTAACAACTGATTCCGATTATGCGCGAAATAGTTTTGTAGAGTATTTACCTAGCAGGAAGGTGAAAGGCATGGTCACCTACCACTTAACCATGGGAAAATGATTCAAGCCATAGACAAGCTTGTGTCAGAAAATGATCTGATAATGCATTGGAGGAAAATACATGGCCACTTTAAAACGCCAGGTGAAGATAAGGATCAGTTATCCAAAAATAGAGCTGTAATGGGGGAATGGTTTCCTATTGAACACCTGCTTGGTGAAATACAGGTAGATGCAATAACACACTGCAAGACTCCAAAAGCAGTTGAGCAGCATGTGGCACAATGGAGTTTTGATATTCCTGATCAGGACCTGATCAAAGCCAAAAGGAAGACCTTTTTTCTAGGCCTATTTTATAACTATTTGCTAGACGCAGAACAAAATCCTCTGACTGAAGAGGACTGCAAAGGGAAAGAGGAATTAAGGGTGTTATTGAAGAACAAACAGAGAATTAGATTACAAGAGGGAATGATGATTAGAGAATCTATGACAGGCCAAATACAATGGATAGTGCCTTTGTCATTTTGGGGATTGGTGTTACATCATGCCCACAATTCTATAACTGCACAGAGGTTCACAAAAGACTTTGCACATTTTAAAATATTATGCTTATTGGCCACACATGTCCCAAGATGTTGAGATCTACACCAGAGGATGGTTAGTGTGTGCACAGTTTCACCCTGCGTCACCTACTCATAGAGCACCATTGATGAAAAGTGGTTTGACCGCCCCATGGTGTGATTTGCAAATCGACTATGCTGGGGCTGTAAAAAGATCAGCAAGGGAAAACAGGTACATGCTAACAGTAACTTATCTAATATCCAAATGGGTAGAGGGCATTCCAGCCCTAGATTGCAGTGCGCAAACAATGGTCACTTTACTTGTAAATCATATTTTTTCAAGATTTGGTTTACCTCAAAGAATAGAATCAGAATGTGGAAGTCATTTCACTAGTGCATTGATGACAAAAATATGGAAAATCTTGGGTGTGAAGAGAAAGCTGCACATTTCTCACCAACCCTCCTCTTCAAGGGGAGTAGAACGGTGTAACACATCAATATTTGAATTGTTAAATAAATGTGTTGTTGAAGCAGGTTCTAGTTGGGATTTACGGCATCCATTGGTACTAATTACTATCATGTCAACACCTGCATAGCAACAAATCTCAGACCTCATGAAATATTGACAGGAAGAAAAATGGTGCTGCCACACCACCTACTTTACAAAACAAATGAACAAACCCTTGTAAATGCATCCACAATTCATGAATATGTGGAAGAATTGAGGAAGCACTTACAACATCATTTGCATTTGTGCAGTGAAATTTGGAATAGGCCGCTGTTGGTACAAAGACAAACTATGATAGGAAGGCATCTGTGAAAGAATATGAAATAGGAGACCAGGATTACAAATGTAACTTCGGGAAAGGGAAACATAAAAACTCAAAATTTCTTGCAGCATGGCAAGAGCCATATAAAATTACAGATAAGGTTTCACCGTTGGTATACAGAATTGCTAAAAAGGAGGGTGACTTGACAGTGGAACAGTTTGTCCATGTTAATTAGATCAAACCTTTCCATCCGAAACATGAATTGAAGAGGGCTGAGCAAACTGAACGATAATAGAGAGTAAATAAAAATATATATAATATGTAGAGGTGCCCTAGCAAATGATTATGAGTAAATAACGCTAGTACATAAAAGTACAAAAGGGCTGAAGGTAATTGTATATTTATTGAAAGATGTTTTGGTTGCATGGAATGTTTTTCTATAGTCTATATTTGTGTGCGTAATCACATTTGGTTTCAGATGATCCACGGAAATAGGAAATGAAAGGTTTATGATGCATGATTACTTAATGTGTTTTTTAATTTTACTCTAGAAAAATAATTGTTTTCCTATTCAGGTTGGTGATTTGTTTCAATAACCACATTCTCCCCTTGAATTGTGGGACATAAATGTTGTAACGCCAAGACAGTGGTCAAAAGTTCCTTCTCGCATTCACTAAACTTGGTTTCTTACTGTGACAAGGCTTTGCTGGCATATGCAATCGTTTTGTTATTCACTGCCTCACTTTTTTCTCTTTTCCATTTCCTGGGTACACCCTGCTTCAGTAACCTTGTAAATGGTTGTGTAATTTCTGCATAATTCTCAATAAATGTCCTGTTGTAACCGGTCATTCTAATAAACTCTTCAAGCTTTTCAGATTAGTGAGATCCTTCATTTTCTGAACTGCCTCCACTTTTTTCTTTTGCAGGTTTAACCCATGCTCTGTCACTTCATGACCTAGGAAGTTTATTTTCTTTTTACACTATTGTGCTTTCTGTAACAATACTTTTGCTCCAGCTTTTTGTAGCTGGCTAAGCACATGTCTAATATCATTGAAGTGGATTTTTAGGTTTTAATTTTTGATTAGCACATCATCCACATAAACTATTGTCCCCCTTTCAGCTGCATCCGGGAGTGCCTTGCTCAGGAATATCCCAAACTCACCCCCACTACTGACATACCGAAAAGATGTCCGGGACCATGCCTATTGTGATTTGTCAAAGGAAAATGCAAACCAATTTTGAATGTCTTCAGCCAATGGTGTGCACCAGTATCCAGATGTAAGATATAATGTGGTAAATACCTTTGACCTGTGAACCTGTGCAAGGACCTGATCAATAAATGGAAGGGGCCTCTTTGAAACAGGTACCTTTTAGTTTAATTCTCGTAGATCTGCACACAAATGCCATTGGCCATTTGGCTTTAACACACATAATATAGAGCTATTTGATGTGCTAAGAATGGGTCTAATAATTCATATAGATTCTACATTTTTGATTATTTCAGCTACTGATTCCAAACATGCCAGCAGTAACCTATATTGTGGCACAAATACTGGCTCTCTACCATGTCCTTGTGGTAATGTGGCAACATGCTAATCTGTTAACCTACAATCATATGCATCTTTGGCAAAACCTATTTCAATACCATAAATATTTTTCTCAATCAGTCTTTTTCTTCTACACATGTGCGGGCATCTGCAGCCTGAATTTGCTCTTCTACCATTTTAGAGAACTCTGCAAAGTCCTCTAAAGGAGGAACCTCTGTACTTTCCTCTAACCATGTGGCTGTGTCTCTTTGGAGAGTCGACACACATAACTATTTTGATATATTGGCCTCCATTTCAATATGCTGTTTTTCACTTCCAGATTCACCTAATTCGCATAGAATGCAATGATCTTGATGACAGCACACTATTTCACTCGACTCATAAGGATACACAGCCTGAACTTTGAAAATTCCCTTAGGCTTGGAATTCAAGAATTCTGGCAACTCACCCTGTGCAGTCACATAGCTTTCATGGATGTTCCCAATCACTGCATTACTGAAATCTGCAGCGTAGTAAGACTTCAGTAGTGCCATTCCTATTGCTGTATTCTCCTTTAATGATGTCTTGGCACCCTTTATTGTCCACCAGGATGTGAATGGTTCCATCCCCAATCTCTATCAGTGGTGTATATTCACATTCTAACTCTTGCCACCTCATGGATAAATTTAGACATACAAATGCATCCGAATATGTTATCTGTTGTCCCTTTCTGTCCTGTAATGCTATTGTAACTTGCCTGGTGAATCCGGGAATGGTAAAATCCTTTTTCTTCTGCAGTTCAACTGCATATGGTACCATCTGTGCGTAATGATAAATTTGTCTTTTGTCTTCAAATTCAGGTGCAGCCCCACCTAACCTAGACCAAACCTTTTGATTTAAAAAGTCTAATACCATACACACTCTGTGCATGATATCATTTCCCAAATAAAAATCATTTTGTGTCCCACTCACGATCCACACATTGTAATAAATACTCTTAGGACCAATTCTAATGTTTAAAATGCATCTTTCTACAATTCTTTGCCCCGACTCTTGATCATCCAGGCCAAAAATGTGTTGATTCTTTATTTGAATTTTGGGATCTCCTCCCTGGCAACTATTTGCTGGAGTAGCTTTTCATGAATGAAACTTCTTTCATGTTCAAGTGCTAACGTGGTTTTTATCATTTCATGATGCCCATTCACATGGATAGGAATCCATGACTGCCCAGCTCTCATGTGTATTTCTGAAACGGTTGAAATATGCTTTTTCTATATTTATCTCTGGAGTGACATTTGGCTTGCATTGTATTCTTTTATATAAAAGCACAATGTGTTTTCATCTATTTCTGCTTGCCATTTTTTCTTGGGGTCCAAATAAATCTCCAAAGGCTGCTTCTCTTTTTCTCCCCACATTTCATCCTGACACATGAGAATGACAGTGACGCTAGATACACAGTCATTCTGAAGATGTACTTCCACTGCACATTCTGATTTAGCAACGGTGTGACATTCTTTTAGACTATTGCTTTGTGTCATTATTTTCTTAGGCCTCAATGGTTTTTTAACTAGGGACCACATAACCCCATATACCCAATAAATGAGGGGCGACAACCTCTTCAGGCAATTCGTCCCTACGAGAAAGGGTATCTCATTGACGGATTTGATCAACACTTCCTGTCTCATCCAATGCTTCCCTATCTTTATGCCAACCTCAGTGACACCTTCGATGGGTATTTCCCCACCATTGAAGTTGTGCACAGGGCCTTCGTTTTTCCTCACCTTCATATGGTTTTGTGGGGATCTCCCGTCATTGATACTTTTCACCAGTTCTTTTGACATTATCGTTGCCTGTTCACCCGTATAAATCATTGCAAATGCATTACATTTTTCTTCAACAGTGATGGGAGCATTGTACCTGTCTTCAATTTTTGCTGATTTCAGGACTCACTTTCCTTAGCTCTTTTTTACACCTTACCAGACACATAGGCATGTCAAATGACATCTTTCCCTCCTGTTTGCCTACTTCATTTTGAATCTCTTTGGCTATTCTCTTTGGCTTAGAACCCATTTGGGATGTAACTATTGACTGCCCCTCTGACTTAGGACCACCATTGTTCACACTGCAACTTTTTGACTGAATCATTTCACAAGTGTCACATGGCAGCCTGTCGACTTCTGGCGCGTGGTACTTGTCTGGGTTTTGCATGGTGCCTGTCATTTCTGTCTCTTGGAACATTTGTGATTATAAATACATCTCAGGTGACGATTTTCTCTGTATGGAGCTCAATAGTATTCTGACTATCAAGTGTGGATACTCTAACTGTTGAGCCTACCTCTTCGCCGTTGTGTTTTGTTTTCAAATTGGATGCTCTTCTTAAATCTGTTTCTCTGTTCTTTGGGTTTAGATTGAACCACCCTCCCTTTTTGTGTGTTGTGAAATTCCCTGTCCCAATTTCATTTGTTTGTGTTCTTATTTTTGAGTCAGTAGGCAATTCAGGACCGTTATTCAAAGGTGATTTATGGGCATCTGTGTGTTATCAGTGCTGGGGTTATTAAATAGTCACTTTTTTTTTTGTTGACAAAATGTAACATTTATTTATTTTTATTTATTAGCATTTTTAAAGCGCTCAGACAGCCCATGGGCATCGAGGCGCTGTTACAGGAATGATTTGTTTGTTTGTTTTTTTTTTTTTTTTAATATTTTTATTTTATTGAAACCAAACAACAATACAACAAAAGATAAATAAACACATTGAACAACATAAACACCGCAATCCCCATGCCTCCCCCCTATGAGCCTGTATGTTCTTCACATTCAGTATCCACTTCGTGTGGCAGGGTATCGCCGTCCTCAGATTCAACAGGAGCCGACACTGCTCCAAACATTTCAGCTATCAATAATTTCCATGCCATGAGGGAGCCCATTTCTTCATCCTTCACGGATTACTAGCCTCTTGCCACACCACTGTTTCAGCCTCTGCCCATTTTTGTAGGTCCTTCCACCAGACCTCCACCCGTGGCTTATGACACTCCTTCCATCCCATGGCGATCCTTCGTTTCGCAAGCACATATGCCAAATCTCTCAGTTTCCCAACATGTTTGAGTTTTCGCGCTCTGGGATACCCCCCAGCAAGCAGGCCCAGGCCGAGTCTACTTTAAGCGTGACCCCCTTTAGTTTGCTAGTTTCTGTGCCACTTCACCCCAGTAGCATGCAATTACTGGGCACGCCCAGAACATGTGTATCATGTCGGCATTCTCCTCGTCACACTTAGGGCACGCCTGGCGCCCAATATTCCGGCACTTTGATATTCTCAGGTGTACGCCCTATGCGTTATATATAACTGTATCTGTTTGAACCTGGCATTTCTCGACACCTTCTTATGATATCCCAAAGCACGTTCCCACATCCCATCTTCCATCGGGGCTCCCATCTCTGTTTCCCATTCTAATCTCAAATGCACCAGGTCCTTCCCGACCTTAGTCATCAACATCTCATACAATCTAGAGACCTCATGCCCACCCTCCGATGTATCATATATTACCCCAACCGTAGCATCCGGTTCATCCGCCAAAATAGTTTCAGGCCACCTACTCCGAATCTCCTGCACTACCCTATGACAAGTGACATATCGGCCTCTATGCAATCCCGCCACCTCCTCCAGTTCCTCAAACTCCATAATAGTCCCGTCTTGCCAAATGTCTCCCAAAGTGACTAGTCCCACTGACTCCCAGTATGTCCTGATAATTACCCTCAGCTGCCTGTCCCCCTTCGCCAGTGCGACCAGTGGTATCTGCGGGACACACGGCAAAGGGTCCCCCATCATCCGACAGGCTCGGCGCCACATGTTCCGCCCCAAAGCCAGAATTCTAGGGCGCTCCCTCATGTCTGCGCTGGCCACCCAGATCATTTCCCGCAAGTAATAAGGGGTGCAGTCCCTCCCGAACAACCTGTGTTCAGGGGTCTCTTCATCGGAGAGCCACTTAGCCACATATTGCAGTTGCGCCGCCACATAGTAGGCTTCAAAATTAGGCAGTTTAATACCGCCTTTTTCGTAAAAGATCTGCAGCTTCCATAATGCAACTCTGTTCCGGGTACCGTGCCGCAAAAATTCCCTGCACATACTGTGCAGCTTTACAAAAAATTTCTTAGGTATCATGTATGGGATATTGTTGAAGTAAGGCAAAAGCCTAGGTAATACCACCATTTTAAGCATAGCACCTCGGCCCATCATCGCTAAGGGCAATCTCTCCCAGAACCTCATGCATTTCCCGATCTTCCCAATAGCTATTTCAGTATTGCGCCTATGTTCTTCCTCCATCGTGTGATACACGTCAATTCCTAGGTAGCGGAAAGAGCTCGTCGCCCACAGAATCTGCAACACCGGCAACCTCTCCACAGGAGTCCCCACATAGCTACCCAGCGGAAACAGAACAGATTTCTGGGTGTTCACCGCTATACCGGACAGCCTGGCATATCTCCCCATCACCTCCAAAACATACCGCAGATTTTCTTCCGGGTATCTCAGATATAGTAACAAGTCATCTGCATACAAGGATATAAGGTGACACTCCCCTCCCACCTCGATACCGATCGGGTCATATTGCTGCTTGAGGTAAATTGCTAAGGGTTCCAGGGCCAATATGTACAGCATCGGGGACCAGGGGCCACCCTGCCTAGTGCCTCTGCCCAGCTGCCATCTTTCCGACACCACTGCACCCGTGCGGACCCTGGCCAGCGGCGCACTGTATAACATCTCAGCCCACCTAATATAGCCTGGCCCCACTCCATACCCTCCTAGGGCCGCCAGCAACCAAGGCCACTTAACAGAGTCGAACGCTTTAACCGCGTCCAATGCCACAATCGCCATTTCGCCGTCATCACTGCACCCCCACTCGACCACCCGGTGGAGTCGTCTATGGTTGTGAGTGATGTTCCTGCTCGGGACATAGCCCGTTTGGTCAGGGTGAATTAGCTTGCCAATTACTCTCCACATTCTGTTGGCCAGGACAGCTGTCAGTATCTTGCTGTCCTGGTTCAGCATCGACAAGGGCCTGTAGGAGCCGCAACTGTGTCCCGGTTTATTGGGCTTGGGGAGCGGTATTATGATCGCCTCCCTGAGTGACTCTGGAAACCGTCCCACCTCGAACGCTTCATTAAGCATTTCTAGCATGGGTGGGAGCACCTCCTCTCCATACACTTTATAAAATTCACTAGGGAACCCGTCTGCACCTGGAGCCTTGCTGGTGGGTAACTGCCTTACAATCTCTTTCAATTCCTCCAGAGTGATCGGAGCATCCAGCTCCTCCCTCTCCTCGTCAGTGACCCTAGGCAGGCCTATATCTTCCAGTACCTCGTCTATCTCCTCCTGGCTGCTCCCCTCGTCATCTTCATATAATGCCTTATAGTATTCCGCAAATGCCCTATTTACACCTTCCTGGGTGTCCACCTCCTCGCCCTCTTCATTGGTTACAATTCGAATCTGGGATCTCAGGGTTTCGCTCTTGTACAACCACGCTAGGAGTCGGCCCGTTTTATCTCCTCCCGCATGCTGTCTCTCTATATACTTTTTATAATTTAAGTTACAGAGCCTTTCCCAGTATTCTGCACACTTCTGTTGTAATTTGAAGACTACCTCCATATCAGCCCCGCCACCTTCCAACTCTCTTTCCAGCTCAAT
The DNA here is from genome assembly GCF_040938575.1 of Ambystoma mexicanum. Taxonomy (NCBI): domain Eukaryota; kingdom Metazoa; phylum Chordata; class Amphibia; order Caudata; family Ambystomatidae; genus Ambystoma; species Ambystoma mexicanum. Next base: position 1,078,591,091 of record NC_090941.1, on the reverse strand, counting down.
TTCAGCTCTATGCAGATCAGCTAGAACTCCACCCATCAGTCCCTTTGACTTTGGAATGGCGATCCCCCGCATTACAACCTTAAAAGCCTCCCATAAAGTACCGGCCGACTTTACACTACCAGTATTCAATAATCTCCTCCCTTATGTCTTCTCTGAAGACTGGGTCCCTGAGCGCCTCCGCCCTGAGGCGCCATGTTGGTATGCGCGCCCTTGGGGGGCAATACTGCCACCTCAGGACCAGGGGCGAGTGATCAGAGAGAACTCTTGCTCTGTAGTCTATATGGTCACACTCCGCAACTACGTCCAGAGTGGCGAAGAAGTAATCAAGCCTCGTATGTAGTTGATGCGGAGCCGAATAGTGCGAGTATTGCCTCTCGTCAGGGTGTTTCGCGCTCCACACATCTACCAGGCCAAAGTCCGCCAGCAGCGTCTGCAATACTTTAGCCGCTGGGCTGGGCTTGGCCGTCTTATCATCCGACCTGTCCACCCTAGGATTCAATACGCAATTAAAATCCCCACCCCAAATCACCGCACCCCCCACACACGCACTAAGCTTGGTACACAGCGTCCTAAAGTATGTCGCCGTGTTTTGGTTGGGGGCGTATGTATTTACAATGCATACTTCTTTGTTCTCTATCAGCCCCCTCACTATGACCAATCTCCCATCCGCATCCACAACCTCCTCAGTCAACTTAAATGGGACATATGGCGCCACCCAAACAAGTACTCCTCTTGCATATGCAGAGTACGTTGAACCCACCGCTGTCCCTTTCCATTTCCTCCCCACCAACTCCATTTTCTCTCGCGTCAGATGCATCTCCTGTAGCAAGGCAACGTCTATCTTCTGTCGCTTCAGATACAGCATGACCTTGTCTCGCTTCAAATAACTGTTGAGCCCTCTAACATTCCACGTTAATATCCTAAGGTCTCCCATGGTTCATCAATAGCTCCCCTTCCCCCTTCGAAGCAGCCCTCCCCCCCCACACCAAACAGACACCTGATTTTAGTTCCTCCCCCAGGCTCATATTTAAACTTACACACCCCAAAACCCCAACCCAACCAACTGCCCAGCTCCATCCCTGGATCTCAGGCATCCCCGCGTTTGGTTCTCCCTTGGAAGCCCAATTAGAGAACCCGACAGGGTGTCACCTCACTATCAGTGACTAAACTGAACTCTAAATGGGGGTAGAAAGATCGGCCCCTGGAGGCTCCTTCCTCTCGCAACAGTATCCGTGCTCACGGATCATGTTTCCTACCAACTGACGCGTACATGTTCTTCAACTGCTTCAATGACTATAATCAAGTCCCACAATCCGCAGCCCAACCAGGCCCGCAGCTTTACTTATCTCGTCCTACTCCATCTGCCTTCTGGATATCTGGCTCTTGAGGGCAGTTTTGCACGTCCAGCCACTCCATAGCATCCTCTGGGGTGTCAAAGAACAGCATCTTGCTCTTACAAAAAACCTTTAGCTTGGCCGGGTAGAGCAGCATGTATTTGTACCCAACTTCCCGCAATCTCCTCTTGACCGATCCAAAGTTCATACACCTGCGCTGTACCTGCAGGGTATAATCAGGGTAGGCAGTTATGTTCGCCGCTCCTCGTTGTATTGTTCCCACCTTGTGGAAGTGTTCAAGGATTCTGTCCCGGTCCCGGTAATTGAGGATCTTGGAGATCACCGGCCTGGGCGGATTTCCCGGCGGCAGCTTTCTCGTTAAGGCCCTGTGCGCTCTTTCCACTGCAAAACCCTACGACAGGGTGCCCCCAGTGATCTCCGGCAGCAGCATATTTTCCACGAACTCCGTAGGGTTGTGACCCTCGGCTCCCTCCGGCAGGCCCACAATACGAATGTTGTTCCTCCGGGCGCGTCCTTCCGCCTCCTCCGCCCTACTCTCCAAGTTGCCCACACGTTGCACCAGGGCATGGAGCTCACGCTTCTGTGCGGCGCAGTCTGCCGCAGTAGGGCCCATTTCTCTCTCCAGAGTCTCCGTGCGCTCCGCCAGAGTCCTCACGTCCTGCCTGAGGAGGTTCACGTCTTCCTGCACCGCCCCGACCTGGAGTTCCATTGCCATCTTCAATTCCGTCACAGCCAGCTGGAGCTTGGTCTCCCAGGCCACCTTCAGATCTGCGATCGCCGCAAGGACCTCCTGATTCGCGCCCCCCGCGGCCATTTCCCTTGCTTGGGGTTTGTCTTTACTTCTGGCTCCGTCCGGGCCAGTCGGTGTCTTGGCGTATTCGTCAAGCGTGGGCTGTTTACCTTTCGCTCTCAGGGGCTTATTAGACATTTCTCCCGTCCAAGGCAGCCTCCTGTCCGCGCTTAGATCTGCAGCAGGGCGTCCCAGTGCACTCTTTTGCTGTCCCTTCGCTACCGTTGCATTCCTGTCACGAGGCTCCTTTGTTCCCTGGCCCCTCCGGCCATTCTATCTTCTTCCTCTGACTCTCACAGCCCAATAATAGGCGGAACTGCGCTTCTCCTCCCTTTGAAAAGTTCTGAGGGCGCTCCCAGCACTCTCAGAAGTGCCCATGTATGTTTTCAGCAACCTCTGGGATCTTTATCTGCGCTTCTTTGCCTTCGCCTACCGACAGTTCCGCAATCCAATACTGTACTGCAGGCTCTCACAGAGCCGCCTCACTGCAGAGGCCGCACACCTTGCGGGCCTAGGGCTGGGTGCCGGGTGCCCTTAATGTTTATAGCCCACCCGATCCATGCCCCTCCAATGTCGCGCACCTCCGTTGCAATCGCCAGGCGCCCAGGCCAGCCTCTCCTTTGTTCCTTGATTATGCGGCGGCCATCTTCTTCTTGGTTGCGCTCTCACCTCCAGATTTTCACTTAGCTTCTGGCAGCGCTCTCACAGTACGGGTCCATGCCAAAATGTATTCACACGTGCACCCGAGCTTCGTGTACACGATCCTCTTTGTCACAGCCTAATTGCATCAGTCCTTGCACGGTTTTCAGTCGGATAATGTGCGGATCTGCAGGAGCCCCCGTATGGACACGTCTTTTCACATGGCTTCCTGGCCATGCCCCCCCTTAAATAGTCACTTATTGTCAGAATGCACAAGATCACTCCTAAGGTTAGTTCACTGTAGGAAGCCAAGTGGTCAACTACTGTTACTCAGCGTGCCATATTTAGACCACCATCTTGTTAAATTACATAGGGTACTTCTTGTCAGGACCGTGTAGTTTGTTTTACACTTGCACTAAAAATAAGAACTGAGCTATTAACTATTTTGTCAGACTTTGACTTGTGTAATTGTTAATTTGTGAAAATCTTTGCAATTTGTGAATACTTTGCTACTTTTGCGACATCGACTTAGGCATTATTTTCAAAAGCACCTCACTGACTGCACCAGATTGCACTGGTGTTTGCTGGAGGAGATATAAACTCCAGCATACCGTGCCTTTTAAACTTTAACCAAATACTTTACTTACCTCTATGTGCACCGCGCTTCACAAGGGACCACTTCCCCGTCCAGGCCTGGACACGTGTAGTGAGGTAACCACAGTTGGAAGAAATCCTAACGAAGCATTTAGGGATACATCAGGCGCTGCAGCGCTGGCGCTTCTGCGTCAAGTCAATCTACGCCAGTCCCGGCAGACAGGAATTTAACCTCCTTGTCCCCTCTCTAAACAAGGTTAATTCACTGTAGGCAGCCAAGTAGTCAACTACTGTTAGTGAGTGCACCATATTTAGACCACAATCTTGTTAAATTACATAGGGTACTTCTTATTAGGACAATGTAGTTCATTTTACGCTTGCACTAAAAATAATAACTGAGCTATTAACTATTTTGTCAGACTTTGACTTGTGCAATTGTTAATTTGTGAAAATCTTTGCAATTTGTGAATACTTCGCTTCCTTTGCGACATCGACTTAGGCATTATTTTGAAAAGCACCTCACTGACTGCACCAGACTGCACCACTGTTTGCTGGAGGAGATATAAACTCCAGCATGCTGTGCCTTTTAAACTTGAACCGAATACTTTACTTACCTCTACGTGCACTGTGCTCCACAAGGGACCACCTCCCCGTCCAGGCTAGGACGTGTGTAGCGAGGTAACCACAGCTCAGGAACTACAGTTCCCAGAAATCCTATCAACGCATTTAGGGATAGGTCAGGTGCTTCAGTGCCGGCGCTTCCGCATCAAGCCAGTCTACGCCAGTCCCGACAGACATCGGCGAATCTGCGTACAAACTCTGCTCAGTTTCAAGCAACCCGCACGACTCCCACACAGGTATGAGATATCAAAAAATATGCCAACTACTAGCCTAGACAATGCACGTACAAAACCAACAACCAGTCTAATCCTACATAAACACTAGAAATTATCTTTTTGATTTAGCCACACTTTCAAGAGAATGTATTTCCTTAAAATGCTTACCCCCAAACACTTCAGCCAAGGCAGCCAACACCAAATCATTGAAAGTACAACCAGACACTTCAAAGGAGAATACAGTAAAGCAAATAAACACAGGAAATCCACAAATATTCCTTTATTGAAAATTGCATTGCTAAACACAAGATCTTTGAACAAGCATGTCCAAGAAATCCACCACTATATCGTTGAGGACAACCTGGATATCCTATGTCTCACTGAGACATGGTTGCAAGAACCAATGGGACCTAGCATCGATATTGCAGTCCCTTCAGAATCTACTTTAAAAACTGGGAAACAGGCAAAGGAGGCGGAGTGGCAATAATAGCCATACAGAATCTCAAATTGTTTCCTGTTCCCATGCCGTGCACAGGATGTGAAATATTGCACCTGGAATTGACTCCCACTCATACAAGCTCCATAAACATCATAGTTGTCTACAGACCACCTTTGCTAGTCTCAAAGTTCAATAAAGAATTAACCTAAATACTAAACAACCTCAAAACCATTAACACAGGGACTATGCTCCTTGGTGACATCAATAGGTGGAGAGGAAATATCAAGGACAAGGAAGCCATTAACCTAGAGACTGACTTACAAAATTGCTCCTATACGGCAATAAATAAGGAACCTACCTCCACTTCAGGAAACCAATTAGACTGGATAATTACCAACAACATCAATATGAAAGTAATGACAACTTACCTATGCATTTGGTCAGATCGTACAAAATTTAAAGTAACCTTGCCTTAAAACCAAAAATCGGCAAACCAAATAATGCACCCAAATTTGTACAAGGCAGGCATTTTTAAAAATAACACCCATAATACTATCACAGGGAATAGACTGTGTAATGAACGTCACTTCTGAGGAAGACACATGTGAAAAAATAGTTCAGACCTACAATACATGCTTCCAAAAAATACATGAACTCTACACCCCAAAAAAAATAAACAAATTAGACCAAACGTAAACCACCAACACTGGTTTGATGAAGAATCCATAACACTCAAAAAAGAGAAAAGGAAATTAGAAAGAAAATGGTTAAAAGTCCCCATGGAGACTAACAAAAAGGACTGGAAGGATACTGACACCCTGCACAGGACAAAATGTACAGAACTTAAAAAGAACCACTACAACGAGCAGATTGCCACGGCGGCAAACTCTACATGGAAACTATTCCAAATACTAAAATCCATTGAAAAACCCAAATCCCTCTCTCCACCATTCCATCCTTCAGCTGAGGACTGTGAAAAGGTCCAAATGGCCTTCCAAAATAAAAAATCACTGAAGCTCGAGAAAATATAACATATTGCAAGAATATTAGCCCTTTCTTCCGGTTCCATTACAAGAAGAAATTCCAAAACCACTTAGTACAAAATTTCAGGTCACCCCAATATCTATGGAAGATATGGTGAAAACACTGGCTAACATGAATTGTACCTCCTGCCCAGAAAATGTGATACCACCCAAATTAATACTAGACTACATTGACGTGCTTCCCCCATTCCTCAGAAGAATGGTCAACGCCTCCTTCAGAGACCGTACTGTCCCAGCTGTCATAAAAACAGTTACAGTAACGCCCCTTCCAAACAAGAACTAAACCAACAAGACCCTTCAAATCTCAGACCATTTACCAACTGTAATTTTCTTTTGAAAGTTTTTGATAAGATTGCCACAGAACAATTGCAGAGTTATGTAGATGATAACAACATCCTTCACCCACAACAGTCGGGTTTCAGAAGAGCCCACAGGACAGAACCTGCATTGCTCAACCTCCAATCAGAAATGCTGGCCATCCTGGACAAAGGCAAGTCAGGTTTACTGATGCTCATGAACCTCTCGGCAGTTTTCGATCTGCTGGATCATCGGAAGCTCAGCGAGGCCCTGGAATCATCAGGGAACTGCTCAGAAGAGGCTATTGACTGAGTGTCCTCTTTCCTCCAAGACAGACATTCAAATGTTATATGGGGCGAGTACGCCTCATCAACTAGGCCAGTAGATTGTGCCGTTCCACAGGGTGCAGACTTTTCAACCTGTACTTGCGTTGTTTATGTACACTGCTAACACAACTAGGTGTATTCTTTACCAACTTCGCCAACGACACACAATTGATCCTTGAGCTCAGCGGAAACTACAACCATGACAGCAAAAAGCTGTCAACCCCATACAATATCATATAAACATGGATGAAGTGAATTGGATGTGCCTTAATGGCACCGAAACAGAGCTGATGATTTTGGCTCCCACAGCACCAGAAAAAAGCTTGACACGGCCTATTCCTCATTCAAAATCAAAGAGACAGTAATCAAAGTTTCTAAAAAAGTAAAGACTCTGGGCATGTTCTTACAGGCATCACTAGGGGCAGAGGCCCAAGTTTCCTACCTTAAAGGAAATTGCCAGTACCACCAAAGACTCCTCAGAAACATCAGACCTTTGCTCAACAAACAAAACAGTACAACAATAGCTAGGGCCACTATTCTCTCTCAACTTAACTACAGAAACTCCCTCCTATTTGAAGCCAGCAATAAGAGTATAAAACAATGCCAGATAATTCAAAACAATGCCATAAGAACAATAACTGGTAAAACTAAAAGAGGACACATTACAGGTGAGAGGAGGGACCTCCATTGGCTTGCCATAGAAGACCGAATTGTATTTAAATCCTTGACATTAGTCCATCGCTGCCTCTACGGAAAGGCCCCAAAATATCTAAAGAAGCAATTCTTCTGGTCTGAGCACAATCGCAATTTGAGATCTAGAAACAAAGGACACTTATGTGTTAACCCAGCAAGAAGAACAAATGGCCTAGGCAGATCTTTTCTTCCAAGGCTACCACCAAATGGAATGAACTGCCCTTGAACTTAAGAACTGAAACAGATTACTTATATTTGTAAGTGATTTCAATCTAGCACACACCCAAGTCACGCCCAGCATGTAGTGTGCAAAGTAAACCCTTATTTATTTGTGTCTATAAATTCAATATTCTGAACAATATACCACTCATATCACACCCTTCTCCTGAGACCCACCCGGTCGCACTGAACCAGGAATCAGGCTAGTTTGCAAAGGTAAATATTTATTTATGTATTTAAAATTTAATCACAATATATTTTAATAGGGAACAACAATCGCCAATGGGTGACAGAACACTGAATAATGTCTTTAATGCACAAGGAGTTAAATAATGAATACAAAAACAAATGCAGCACAGAAAAGGATACTGTTGTGTTGTTTTTCAACAGATAGCACTATGGTAAGAGGTTATCCCTGCAACACCCCTCAACCCACCAATAGGCAAAGTAAATAGATGTGAGGAGAGAGCAGGTATTCAGGAATAACACAAATCAAACAGAATATTACTCCCACCTTCCCCCTTCAAACACAAGAGAAAAACAGAATTGATGTTTCAACTGTGAGAATGGTTTTGACATTGTCTTTGAAATTGTCTTTGAAATTGACTGAGCAAAAACACCAAATGTGGTCCAAAATACTTAAATTATTATAAATTCCTATGGGAGCCACCCTGAACAGATGCAAACAATCACAAGCAATGATTTAGTCAAAAGAAAACATTTGAAATCACAAGGTCCAAGTAGGAAATAATCTAAAGCTAATTCACACGTATAAAGAATTTGATGAATGTCAAATCGCGGCAGACTTTTCCTTGTGTGATTTTTGCTATAATGGGCCAAATGGTTCTTTGGATAGCTAAGGGTGTTAGGTACAAGTAGGAGTTGGAATTCCGCTTCTATCGTAAAAACTGGGGGAGTTATAGAGGTTTTAGTAAAAGACGTTTTTGCAAAATAGGCGCGAGAATGGAAAACAGAAATTCATGTTCAAAACTACAGATAGGTTTTCTTATACTATATTAAGGACTACAAAAAAGAGAATGCCACACAGGAATCAGTCATTTACGGCTGCTCATACACAATCATGTGTGATACTCTAGTTTCAGTTGATTTGGGAATTACTTTTCTTAATCAAATCAATAAGAAGTTAGGGTTTAGTAACACAGATGAGAGAAAGGTCAGCACAAGGAAAGTTCTAGCAAGATTATGGTTCTGAATTAAATATGGGATGGGTGTGAGATTGGGATCATACAATTCAGATATGCTATGGGTCACTGTTCTTCCTATTAATACTTACAGTCCTTTGTAATTAAATTTGACCGTCAGATCTGGTCATGGATTGGATCTGTCAAGGAAGGATAGCACATCAAGCGTGGGACTGGATCAGTTGGGCCGGTCACCGGATTTGCACAAGATTTGCCCTTCTTGTTTCTGAGTATTTAAAATCAGCTGGATAGCGAGTTTCTCAGGCAGGCCTTGTGGTAGCAAGCCAGAGAATTTCAGGATACTAGCTCAGAAGGCTTTCCCACACTACAGTGCTACACTGGGTTGTGAGAATAAGTTTGAAGAGTTAGGACTTGCCGAAAGTCAATGGTCCTCTACTGCTTTGCAAGAGTCTTGGCATCTGGATCTGGAAGGATGTTAAAACTGGATGTAGAATGCTGGAAGAAAGTGCTTCACCGGAATCAGGAAAGTGAGTGAATCAGTGAGTCCCTATATGTTGTCAGCTGTCTCTGTTTATCCTTTCAAATGACATCACAAAATCGGTGCATGGGCCGGCTTAACTAAGCTGCCCCTTTGAGCTGGGATTGGATCAAGACCTCATCTCTGCCTTGCATCTGAAAGAGTGGATCAAGGCCGGATGATGTCACATTTATGGTTTAGCTTTACAGTCCCCCTTAACCACTAGTACCAAATGGGATTTTATCCTAAATACACATTTCTACATTGGTCACCTCTACACAATCAAACACAAAGCATCTGCTCATCAAAATCCCACAGCTGTGGGATCTTGTTTCACCTTTCTACAGAATGGTGTCATTTTCGCCATGAACACATTTTCCAATCTTTCTGCAACTTTCCATACATGGGTGTGTTTACCATGGGGATATGTGTGTAAAGTTGTACAATTCTAGCATGAACACAGTTCACATAAAACCACATATATTGCCATTCCTGTACGAAATATGTTACATAGTTCTACCACCTCTTAAAACGTGCAGCCAAAAACTAGACTAACAGATCTGTCCTTTGTATATTTTTCTCCACTTTGAATCACAAGTTATGAGTTTCTAAAAAATGTTCACTGCTCATTCTTAACAGCAAATGGTCCGCCCATTTATATCTTCCTGGAGTCCAGGAACTGCCCCCTCCTTTGGGGAAGTCCTTCGAGGAGCAGTTTACGACCCTTTCACACCTCTGTTTCCTGGGCTGAAGGATCTGCCATTGTTCATTCTCTTTCTTTAGACAAGAGTCTGGCCTAACCCACAATTATCATCTCTCAGTCACTTTCTGCTGAGAGGATTTCCCTCCCCTTGGGAGAAACCTGTTTTTCCACTTATTGCAGGCCAGTGAGGCTAATTTATTCTTAACTTCTTCCATCCAGCAAAAACCAAACTTGTTGCATCAAACATAAATACGTTACTTTCTTAGCTTTAACTCTGTGGGATTAAAAACACAACTGAGATCTGTATTCCTTTTAGCAACAATCCTTCTATGTTTGCTAATCCGGCAGACTTTTAGTTTAGATACTTTGAAGTTTCATCAGGAGCTCACCTGACAGCTGTCATCCACAGGTGTCAGGTGCACACAGATTTTGACAGGAGCTATCAGTTTACAGACAATCCAGATTGTCTGAAGAAATGTTTTATTCTTTACACTTTAGGACTTTGTATGGTCGCCATGCGTCATTAGATTACATGAATTTTAGCAACAAGCAAGATTTTGAATGTTGAGAAGAGTTGTGTATAGGCATTTTGCAGTTTTTAGCAACAAAGCAAATGTCATGTATAGGCACATTTTGGAGTTTCATTTGCAAAGCACTGCTTCTCTCTCTGCACTCTGTTTACTGGTCATGGAGCCCAATGGCACATTTTCTACAGTGTGTGCTCTATCCCACCACATATGCACCATGGGTGACAGGTCATGCAACCATCTTTTTGTGTGTTTAAACACACGGTTTTGGAAGTTTTTGGCGCGCACAAGAGTTTTGCCATTGTTGCTGTTTCTTGCGCCATAACTATTAGAGTGATGCCACATAAGATAGTGGAGTGGGTCAATAAATCCCACAGTGCCCCCCTCCCGACTTGGTTTTGACCTACCATCAAGGGGAAGTTGGGAGATTGGGATGTTCTCTTCTGTCTATGTGGAGAAATTCAGTCGCTTCTCCCGTCAGTGATTGAGGCGACCCACTCTCCTTGCTGGTTCTGGTTGGGAGTATGGAGCAACACTCCGGACTCCTTGGGTCTTGCCTCCCAGTTCCCGAGTGGTCCTCCTTGGTTATTCTCGGGATGATTCTTAGTCCATTGCTAGAAAATAGAACGTAGGATGGTTATGGAAATGTTCCCACTACTGTGTCCACACATCTTCGGGGAATGTCAGCAGTGGGAAAGACACTTGCATTGGTTACAATTTGCAATATTCCCCATCTATGTCCACTAATGGTCTTAACACTCTTCTCGCACATACACAATGAACATTTAGTAATTCTTTTATGTCTCTGGATTTTCCCCCTCTTGGTTTCCGGTCGGCTCCTCTATTTGCGGCAAAGTATGCCCGAGATGGCAACTCTTCAGCTGGTTTATGTGGACCCACTTGTCTTCCCCTGCTGTCAAACTGCTTTGGGGATGCAGATTCTGTAGGTGACTGGTGAGGTTCTATCCACAATTTCAAACGGACCCCGCCAAGTTGGGAGGAATTTGCACTCTTTGGCTTGGTTCCTTTGGAAATTGTACAAGTAGACCCGGTCTCCTACTTGATATTCCTTTTTAGTGGTCTTAAGGTCATAGTGGGTCTTCATACTGTCTGCAGATCTTTCTAGATTCTGCTGAGCATAGGCAAAAGCAGGTTGAAGGTGTTTTCTCAGATTCTCAACATACTCATGAGTTGTGGAGGCATATATCAAGGTCTGCTCTTGGGTCCTGTAGAGCAGATGCTGGGGTAGCACCATCCTTTGTCCAGTCATCAGCTCAAATGGAGACATTTTTGTTGCCGAAGAAGGGGTAACTCTGATGGCCATCAGGACAAGGGGTAATCGAATGTCCCAACTTGGCCCGAATCTGCCACAAACTTTTTTAATATGCTCACAATAGTTTTATTGTACCTCTCAACTCCACCACTAGAGGACCACCGGTAGGCAATGTGTAGTTTCTTTTTGACCCCAAGTATCTTCCATATCTTTGTCATCACTTCGCTGGTGAAGTGGCAACCTCGGTCTGACTCAGTACTTTGGGGTAGTCCAAAATGCGAGAAGATGTGATTGATCATCAGGGCAGCTGCTGTTTCTGCTTGCAATTTGGGGCCAGGAGACATTACACCCATTTAGTAAACAAGAATGTCATGGTGAAAATGTACTTGTTCCCCCTAGAGGAGCGAATCACGGGCCTGATAAAATCAACTTGCAAATCCAACCAGGGCAGTGTCACCCCCCCTCTTTTGGAGGGGAGCATGGTGTGTGAGTGATGTTAGCTGAAATTGTGCACACACAAGACACCCCTTCAAGTACTGGTCGAGGTCCTGCCCCATGTGTGGCCAGTATGCAACCTCTCGCAAGATTTCTAATGTCGTATGAAACCCCCGATGAGTGGCTGTGACCACATCATGGGCGTGACTTAGCATCAGGCTTTGGAATGAGGTAGGGACCACCCACTGGTCATGGTCAGATATGGATCTCCTCACCAACAAACCATCTTGGGTTCGGAACATTTTTGGACATTTCCTCAACACTCTGAGGTCCTCTTCCCCAATGTAATCGGTATCCGTCAGGGGAAAGTTCTCAGGGTCCTCAATGTGTTGATAAAACTTAACAATTATTGGATCCCCTTTTTGAGCCATAATCAAATCAGCATCTGGAGTCTCCTTACTCCATTGGGCAGTTGAGAGTTCATTGTGAGCATTTGTCTGGGACCTAGTGATAGCAGTGACCTGGATTTCCCCCAAGAGGGACTCGATCTCAACTAGATCCCGTTAGATGGCTATGATTTTGGCCAGCTGATCAGCTAGGTCATTTACAGTTTTGTCTGGTCCCTCTACTTTAGAATGACACTTAATCTTTTTCCAGTAGATGGTCATCCCATTCGAGGTGACTAGATCATCAATATTCTGTATTCATTTTCCATGTTTTAATGGTTTATCATTAGCACATAGCATGCCTCTGGTTTTCCAGCTAACCAGGTGCTCCACGAACCCGTTCTGTACATAATCTGAATCTGTGATTATGACCAGTTCATGGAGTTGGTGTTGGACAGCAGTGAGGATGGCTTGATGCACAGCCATCAGCTCTGCCACTTGACTACTTTGGGGACCGATTTTGTACCCAGCGGGGGGGTTCTGGGGCATCATTCACCGATGCATTCCCTACGCCGGCCACAAGTTCCTTTTCCCCGTTGTTGTCAACATGGTAGGAGCACCCATCCACATAAACAGTGGGCATTCCCTCACACTTGTCTTCTTCATATACCTTGTGTGGGGAATTAAGGTATGCCTCCATGTTGTCCTTGATTTTAATACTTTTGTCCTCAAGACAGTTTTCTCTGGCACAATCATGCAAGTCAGCCAGACCTTGCGCGAGGGGACTCTTCTTGTTTTGGCCATATCTGACCTCCACAGGAAGGCCTTGCATTGACAGAATCCAGGAAGTAATTTGGGAATTACTCACATTTCCGGTCCCTATTCTGTCAGTTTGAAGATTTTGCAGAGGCTGGTGTGGAGTCTCCACTATTATGTGTTCCCCCTGGATATACAGGTGGTAATTCTTCAATGCCCACACCATTGCCAGGAGTTTCTTCTCACAATCGTTGAATTTCTCCTCCACAGAGGATAAAGTCTTACTCGCATAGGAGATTACTTTATTGACCTTGTCATGCTTTTGATATAATACTGCAGTAAAGCATATATTTGAGAATCATGTCTCCAAGGTGCTTGTGAGAGGCTTCTTTTGAGTTGTCTTACTGCCTCGGCTTGTTCTGGACCCCACTCCCTCTTGGCTGCCCCTTCAACAGATGGATCAGGGGTCTTGTGATCTCTGCATAGTCCTCAATGAACTTTCTGTTGTAATTAGTCTGTCCGAGGAGGCTCCTTAGTTCCCGCAGATTTGTGGGGTCTTTTAGTTTCTGGAATGCTTCTACTTTCTTTTCCTGGGGAGAGAGACCTTCAGGGGTTATCTCATGCCCCAAGAAATTGACACGGGTCCTTCACCACTGTGCCTTTTGGAAAGAGAGTTTTTCTCCGGCAGCCCTCAACTGTGTCAGAACATAACGGATCTCCGCTATGTGTTCCTCCACAGTTGAGCTTTTGATTAGAACATCATCTACATAGGCCAGGTTCCCCCATGCTGGGTGAATATCCTGTCTGGTGTTGTGTCATTGTCGCAATCACTGTCAAAACAGTCACTGGGGATTGGTCCTACCAGTTTGTTACCTAAATCTATGGAAAAATGTTGGTCAACAACCACCATTCCAATAATGGTGCCTGCGCCCAGAGTGAAAATCATAAGGTTGTTGTTATCCACCTCTATTGGAATGGTGTCGTGTTCTGTATCGACTAGTGGTGTTGGGTTTAACCCCAACCCTTGCTGTTGGAAATCGGCATTGCAGTGAACATAGGCATCAGGATTTTTCAGTTTCTGTCCTCTTTTAATTTTTACTTCAAGTGAGAATTGTCGGGTCCGTTCTGGGATGGAGACTTCCTCTCCAATCTGAATTTCAACTGCATATGGCAGCAGTTGAGCTGACCGAAATGCTTTCTCTGGGTCTTCAAAGTCCATGGGATTACCTGCTAATCGGGACCAGGCTTTGAAGTTTATGAGGTCCAAACTAATGGCAAAGCGATTGAGAATGTCACTGCCTAAATACAATGCAGCAGGGATATCTCGCACGCCCGAACAATTATGGACTATGCTCTTGTTGCCTATGGAAATTTTGAGCATGCACCTGCTAGGCAGGAGGTGTTTGGAATTGGGTGTTTCCAGGTCCATTTCCCATTTGTCTATCAATTTAAATGTGGGAATGGCTGGATCTTTTGGTAGTTTTCGGAACATGGCTTTGCTGATAAAGCTCTTACCATTGTTCACACATACTCAGGCGAGAACAGAGTCCTTCCCCTCATTTAACTGAATAGGGATGAACAACTATTCTCCAATTTTCTGAATGTCAGACAAGCTTTGAGCTGGTTTCTCATCATTTTGGATTATAAAAGTGGGATTTTCTGATTGTGAATTTTTATAAAATTTCAGAGTGGTCGCTTCCAGTGTGGAATGCCACTTAAGACTGGAAGGAATGTTGATTTTCAGAAATAGAGAGGACTTCCCATCACCCGTTTTTTGTCCTACTACAATTACTGTCATGTCAGGGATTTGGTTATTTTGGAAATGGAATTCAATTTGGTCAGGTTTTTGTTCAACCATGTGGCATGTGCCATTTAAACTAAGATGGTTGACACTATGTTTTAATTTTATTGGTCGGTTAGTCTGGGTCCAGAGGACCTTGTTTACACAATCTATGAGGGGAGACAATGTACGCAGGATGTCATCATTCCCATGGTGTGCCCTCTGGAGTCACAACTATGACCAGGTGCTTCACCTTGTGTCGCCCAATTTTAATGTCTAAATCCGTAGTCCCCTCGACAGAAATTTCCTTCCCATCGAAGTTCTGAAGTTATCCAGGAAGAGAGGTGAGAGGGAGTTGGTATTTCTCCCCCTTCCCGAATTCAGCTGATCAAAGGCCCGTTTTGACAGAAGGGTGGCTGGGGATCCACTGTCCACCAGTGCCAAAAATGTACATTGTATTTGGACCGGGACATACAATCTTCCCTCCTTTTCCTCAAGGTGGCAAAGATAATGCGCATTCTGGGCCAATTGGTGGGTTAATTTCTTTGCTCTGGATTCTGACAGAGGGGTGATTTGGGCAGGATTTTGTTTGGGAGCTTGGGAACCTGTAAGAAAAAGGTGACAGTTGGATATGGGAGGAGTTTTGGGCTCCCCTGGTTCTGATTCTGGGCTGCCCCCCCCTCCTTTTTGGAGGCAGTGACCAGAATTGGTTTGGGCAGGTGATTTTCTTGCTGGTCATTCTGGGGTTCAATAACGGGTGGTTTTAACTGGGTCCCCACATCTACCCAGTCTTGATCAGGATCTCTTGGGACCCATTTTTCTTTGGGAGGAGTTCCCCCATCCCTGAAGGAGAAGATCCTTTTTCCCAGAATCCTCTGAGGACCCCTCTCCTTCAAATTGGAAGATTGTAACCTCCTCCACAAAATGGGTCTTTTTAGGCTCTTTATTTCTACTACCCGCCCTGTTACTTAGGTTGCAGACTTTTGGGGGAATGAGATTCTGGTTCCAGTTCCTGGGTTTCCAGGGGATTTTCACAAGTGGGGAAGGAAGCTTCCTCTAAGGCTTTACTCCCCCTTACCCCTGTGCCTTCTCCCTGGGAACCGGTTGGTTCTCGGGTTTCTCTCCCTGTCATTGCTCTGGAGTACCAGACCCTTGATTTGAGGGGTTCTGAGTCGCCATGTTCATCTGAAGGTTCTGCTGAGACTTCAATATGCGACTCCGATCCTGTGCCAAGTTCTGGACCTGGCGCTCCAGTTGGGACACCCGCTTTGGCTGGTACGGGGTTCTCCGGTCTACCCAAGGTTGGTCAAGGGAAGGGTAACTGTCCCTTTTCCCAACCGTTGGTTGGGATAGTTTTGGTACCCCTCCACCCTAGGCCTCCCCTCTCCCGGATTGGGATGTCTGTGCTCAGGAAAGTGGGGAAAGAAAGAAGGGCTGTTTTGGGGGGTTCATGTTTGGCGGGTACCGGGGAAAGAAACTCAAACCCGGCTTTGGGGGATTACTGCCCTTCTGGGGAAAGTTAGGAGGGAAGTTTCCTGGGTTGGCAGCTGCCTGGTTAGATTCCCCCCCTTGGGCTGGGGGAGTCCACACATAGCCCAGGATGGGTCTGCTGTCCTTGTAAAAGGGACTGATGTAGTCAGGGGAGTTAGGGGTCCCATTGTGGGGTTGCCTTCTCGGTCTTTTGTTAGTAGGATTTTGCACAGGAATGTTTTTAGGCCCCCCCATCTCCAGATCTAAAATGGGGGCAACCTTCGCCTCCGCCACCTTAGCAGCAGCAGGAGTGTTGGTTGGTTTTGGGCTTTTATTGGCACTTTTATTTTCTATTGGTTTCTGCACTTCATAAATGCGAGTTGCTTGTTCAATGACCCAGTCTAGTGATCTTTTCTCATGAAAGTCCCTCACCAAATGGGTCATAATGTATTTAGGGAGTGCATGAAAGAAGGTATTGACAAACTCCCTTCTGTCTGTGCGCACCCTCCTGGTGGTCTGCGCAAAGGCACGTTTCAGCTCTTGGACAAATTCTTGTGGGGCCCGGTCTTCCCCACATTGCAGATTGTAGGCCACTTTGCGGGCCTCTTGAAAGTTTCTGTGTATTGAGAAATGCTTTAGGATGGCCGCCCTATAGATGGACCATCTTGAGTGGTTCTGTTCCTCCAGCCCTGCAAAGAAGCTGGAGTATTCAGGTAAAAATGTCCACTTGACATACTGAATGCAGCTTTGGCTATCCTTCAGGTGGAAAGTCTCCATTATTTGCTCATACAATTCGAGGTGCTCCCAAACTGAATATTTGGCATTTTTATGGTAGGGCGTTATGACGATCCTAATGGCCTTAATTTGCTTCAGGGTATCTTTCAGTAGGGCCCTCTTAACTTTTCTGGCCTTTTTAGTTTTGGTCACCCTTGTCCACTCATTCTCTGACTCAGAGGCACTGCTTCATGAGGTGGCTGTCTGATCCTCTAGGCTCTCCCTGATTCTGCGGGCTTGGGAATGGCTGGCAGAATGTGGGGGCCTAGTCTCTTGAGACCTGTGGTGCTCAGAAGTCTTCTGACTCTCCCTTGCTACCAGGATTGCATGAGCACCCCCCCACAGCCCTAGCAGGGTTTTTAAGATGTTCTTTGTGGGCCTAGTTTCATGGAATTCCCCACCAAATTTGATAGACTGATCCCTTGGTAGGTCACATTTCTGAGGATACAGTTCTCTGATTCTCCCCTCACCTGAGTCTTCCTGATCAGATTCCTGGCCCTAATATTTGGAAGCCTGTACATAGATGCCCGCCCATCCATTTCTGGGAGACCCTGATCTGTCAGTCCCCTATCTCCCATTTTGTTGAAGTCTACCATCCCTGTGGCCCTTGGTTCATATGGGCCAGTGGACATGAGGGTGGCAGAGTCCATGGAACTGAAGGGATTAAAGTCCCTGATGCCAGGGGTCCTGAGGTTATGCTCAGGAGTTTCTCTTTCCCATCTTATGCCATCTCTTTCAGCCCCTATTCCCTGATGACATGCCAAAATCTGACCCTTTTGCTCCTCTATTAAGGCCATACTGGCCTCTATGATTTGTTCTTGCATGGCTATCTGTTTGTGGAGCCTGTCATGCTCTAACAGCTTTTCATAATCAGTTTTGATTTCCCCAAAATCCTGAAGGGCCAGCTTTCTTTCCTCCAAGTTTGTTTTCAAATGGCTGACTTCCTGGTCTAAGGTGTCCCTCTCCCGACTCAGAGTGCCCTTCTGCTCAGCCAGGTCGTCCCTCTGTTTTTTAAATGCACCAGCTTTCTGGCGCTCCTCATCAAACTCTGCTTGGGATTCTAGGTCTTTAATAATTCATTTATTATTTTCCTCTTTTAAGGATTCTAGATGGTTTTGTAAGGTGACTATCTGTTCTGCACCGACTCTATTATAACTCAATTGATGCTCCAGTTTCTGTTGACCCTGTTGTAGAGAGGCCAACCTTTCCTGAAACTCTTTTTTAGTGTCTGTACCTGGGTATCTTGCTCTGCATTGTTTTGCAGTAAGAGAGCCAGATCCTCTTGGAGTTTGTTGACATACTACCTAGCCTCTCTTTCCGATTCTATGCTATCCTGGAGCCTTTGCTCTGCAGATTCCAGATTGCTCTAGATTTTCTGCAGTGCTTCCCCTTGCCTCTTGGTCAAATCTATATTGTCTGCATACTTTTCCTGTATGACACCTATGTGGAGGTACAGGTAGGCTGCTATTTTGGTAATTTTGCGCTGCTCCTCTTTTATTTTAGGGGTCATATACAATTTGCTAAGTGCTTGATGTAATGGCCCCTTGTCCTACAAGATATCAAGGTTGATTTCAGTGATTTGCTGTTTTATTTCCTGCAGCCATACCGGTTCGTCCTGTTCTGGCAAATCACCCCTGACAAACAATTTGTTCAGAGAGTGTTCCCTAGCAATATTAATTTCCACTGGGGTCACCATTCCGGAAATATTAATTTCCTTCAGACTTATCTCAGGGTTACTTTGGTTTTGCAAACAGGCCCAATTCCTTTGAGTATTTCTTTTGAGGGGTACTTGCACAGTGTAGCACAGTATGGTAACCCAACAAGGTGTATGTACCCCGTCGGCTAGCACGCTGTGTTAGACTGTCACGAGTGTTATGTCAAATTCAGGATCCGGGCACCGAGCCCCCAAGCTGTAAGTGATTTCAATCTGGCACACACCCAAGTCACGCCCAGCATGTAGTGCGCAAATGAAACCCTTATTTATTTTTATCTATAAGTTCAATATTCTGAACGATATACCACTGATATCACACCTTTCTCCTGAGACACCCCCGGTCGCACTGAACCAGTATTCAGGCTAGTTTGCAAAGGTCGGGATGGAAGGCGGCACCGCATAGTGCTATTTCGACTAGTACAGGATATATGAGTGTGGGAAATTGAGGAGAAAGAAGATAACGTAGGGGTCTCAAGGGAAGACCCGGAATAGTATTTAGAAACGCTTTTTCCAACTTCATTTTATCTATCTCTTTGTCTCTGCCTCTCGGGTGGACTGGAGCAAAGTGAAAGGAGAGAATTGTTCTAGGGAGTGTAGTTAAGCAGTGAAATTTGTTAAGTATTCGTCTCTTTATGGAAAACACTGTCTTTTTGTGCATGAACACCAATGAATAGATCTGACATTGCATGGAAAGAGTTGTACTTACGTTGATGCAGTATTGAAAAGTAAGTGAACAGTTCATTTCTTTCGAGAAGCATTGCATAGCGCATTGAGTTGGTCATATGAGAAGTGTACGCCTCTAGATAAGAATTGTCAGTTGAGTTACACTGGTAGGAAAGTATAATGGGTTCATAGACGCCCCTTGCCCATATTTGTAAGGGTATGCAGAAAAGATTAATAAATACCACGACCAGTGGGTCGTGGAGTTGAAGGGAGAGGGACTGCCCCAAGTTTTGATAAAGCGGTACTGGATATGGTTGCAACCTGCTTGTCCATTAAATACAAAGGGAAACAGTTGCAAAACAGGAGAGAAATATTGGACTTGTGGTGGCTGTTTGAAGAGGTTCCCCCGGAGAAAAACAGTGAGTGTAATACATCTCCCCTGACAACAACTGACAGTGAAGGGCCAATCACACAGAATGAGAAGACAATAGAGGTCACATGTTTGTATCCCTTATTGTCAAAGCCAGCGCCTGCAGAAGGATACAGTGACCCTGTATATGTAGTACAAGCCACAGCACCTTCCATACTGAAGCCATCCGCCACAACACCACCCCCTTATGGGAGCCAGGGAGCAGCAGGACAGTTGGACACCCCTACAATTGATATTGAAAAGCTCACACAGGATTTAGACTCGCAACTAACAATGGCTCAAACTGAGCTGTCCCGCCTAAGGACCATGGGAGAACGAGGAGGGTCACTCACCCCCCAGGTAGAACGTGATGAGACGCCCCAGCCAAGTGTAGGGACAGGGGAAGATGGATGGAAAAAGGGAGAGAGAATATTTCAAATAAATGACACCCCCATGCGAATCATAGAAATAAACACAGCTGGCAGTGAATGCGAGATAGAAGGAGGGGCGATGTCAGACATGGAGGAAGAATATTGGATGACTTAGAGGAACAGGAATAAGTAGAAAGAAGGCTGGGAACTGCCACCGGTGGGGCTTCATTTAGGGGGGATTGACTCCCATGGAAGAATGGAGGGGGAGGCTAAGGAACAGAACAGGGCACATGGCTGTAATCGGGAAGAAAGGGAAGAAGGTGAGTACCAAAAGGGGGGGGGTTGCAGCTGCCTCTAATACACAGGGGGTGGGAAGGCCAAACTACATAACATGGGCTCAAATGGACAAGGCCAACTTGCTCAAACAGCTACCCCCACTGTCAGGCGGCACCAGAAAGTGGATGTATGCATTTAAGAAACACATGGCAGGAGTGCCCTTGGTGGTGGGGGATGTTAAAAGCCTGCTGGTATCCGCAGTGGGAGACCAAGCCAACATGGTCTGGGCAAAGGCGGGGTTCCCCGGAATAACATTAGATTGTGACCGCCATGATGGGGCCTCATTCAACACAGTGCGAGCACGCGTGTGGGATGCATTGAGAGAAACATTTCCAGACACTCCAGATTTACAGTCCGTAATGCAATGTACAATGAATGATGAGGAAGATGCAATGTCTTTCATTCTCCGGGTGCAGGACATGTGGAGAGCGGAAACGGGTACGGCCTGGGACCAATCAACGTCCCTGTTCTACTTCATTATAAAGAGGGGGCTCCCAAAGGAAGTGCAGAAGGCCTTTGATAAAACAGCAGGGATAGAAGCCAAAGGATGGCCTGAAATTCAAAGCATCATAGAACACCACTGTAAGAGAATCAAAGAGAAGGAAAAGGAGATAGCTCAGCGGCAGTTGGCAGACAAAGCTAAATTAGTGCAAAGTAAACTGCTGAAGGTCAGTGCAGTGGCAGTAACTTGCGCGGCAGGAAGGTAGCGGGAGGAGGAAGACAGACAGATGGGAATACCATTGCAGATGGTGGCAAACTGGACAGGTAACGGCCAGGATTGAAAGTCAGGGGAAAATCAATATGAGGAACCACAGTGACCATCACGGGGGGCGGGCAATAGAGGAGGATTCAGGGGATCAAGGGGATGGGGTGCGGGATATTGATGGCCCGAGGGGGAATGCAAGGACTGTGTTGGAATTTTGGAAGGTGGGGAAATTTCATGAGAGAATGTCGGAGCAGGCCCAATAACTCATATGCAAGTGAACACCAGATTGGACACTCCCACCCTGGGAGCCCCTACGGGCTACCGATGGGGGGGAATAGATGGGACAGTCAGCCTGACCCAAGATGCATGAATGAGCATCCAATGCCCCGCAAAATACATCTTCACACCCCCAGTGCCATGAAAATACCGCCCCCATGTGCAATAACACTACCACGGCAAATGGTACACCGATGACATAGTGAGGGGGAACAACAATGGTGACAGGAAATGTTTTTGATGTTGATGAACTCCCATGGCATTTAGCATAGGACAGCCCACGGAGAACACTTGCATGTTCAGTACTGTCGACGACCCTTAACTCACCAGAGGAACCACTTCATTTTCATGGTGGATTCGGGAGTGGAAAAATCATGCCTCAAAGAAGGCAGGTTCCCGCTTTCTAATCAGACTTTGGAAATGCAGGGGTTCTCTGGGGCGGTGGTCGAGGTTCCATACACTGAAGAGCTAGATATAACGGTGGGAGTAGTGCCAGAATTGAAAAGTGAAAATGGAGGGTGCCTTCAGAATTTATTTTCCGCTCAATCGCAGACCCAGAAATAGTGCCGGGGTCCATAGTATCCCTGGATATACATGCAGTACAAGTGTCAATCCAAAGATTAAAAGTAATAGCTTTGGATATGCAGGGATGCCAATGGAGAACAGTACTGTGCATTGACACCAATAAGGCCCTACGAGACCTGACAGATGAGGAACTCTTTTGTGACACAGAAGACGATGGGGAAATAGTGATGGAAATTCCAAAATCTTGTGACGTCAAGATCCAAAGAAGAGAGGTGCCACTACCCCTCATAGCAGTGATCAAAGCTCCACCAGCATACTTTGAGGAAGACATGTCCCAAGTGCCAAAGCAGCTGTGGACCACAGGCCCACACGATGTAGGGTTACTACACGAGGTAACACCAGTAAAGATGAATCTCAAACACAGGGCAATTCTACCCGGGTTGAAGCATTACCCCATATCTACGGAAGCTGAGGAAAAAATAAAAGACACAATCTATGCATTAATGATACAGGGGATAATAGTGTCATCTAACTCGCCCTGCAACACTTGCATTTACCCGATCAAGAAAGCGAAGGGAGGGGCATGGAGGATGATCCACGACCTTAAAAACAATATAGTTGGGGATGTTTTATCCAGGAAACTAGTGATTTCTAATGATGATGTAGAAAACGAGGTGAGGAAAAGATTAGTGACATATTTGTTGTGGAGGAATCTCTTCAGGAAGAGGAGTGGTTAGCAGCATGTGTGGAGGGTGTTGACTATCAGGAGGTGAAATGATACTCACCACAAAATAAGTATTTATATGTGGTTTATTGAGTAACAGGATTAGTCCACCGGGTCTGTCAGCAACACAACTGTAATGAGCCCTGAACATTCCTCCCAAGCATCTTTTCCTTTACATTCCATGTTCTATGCTCCACAGTTGCTCATGGTGACACTGTAATGTTTGCATAGTAAGATATTACACACTTCACTTCTTTAAACATAAAAAACACTGACCTTGAAAGAAATTATTCTGCCTCTGATAATTGTCCTTAGTGTGGACCATTACACCTGACAGAATAGCTGAAATTAAGAAAGTTGTAGAAAAAGAAAACAAATATTAAAAGTTAATTAATTACTTGTGAATTACTTACAGTAATACTGATGCAAAATTGCTAATATGTATATACAATGTTCAACTGATCATCACAAGGCAGTTGAGATTCCTAACTCACATAGTCCTTTAAATATGAGGGTTTACCACATACACATTTCATGCGCTTGTTTATTGCCCCTTGTATCACATTTCTCTTTTCATTCTTGTTGTTCCTTCCATAGTCCGTGTTCCTATTATCTGACTTATCCCTCATGGATAATGGGTTACAACTCTTGCAAACCCTTTTGACATTCCATACCCTACCATCAGAAACTCTCACAGAACCATGAAACCTCTCTATGACCTGTATGGGTCCTGACCACTTGACATGACTACTAGCAGATATTTGGGTAAGTTTCACTCTCACTCAATCACCTACTTTTACATTGCATTCTTTAACTGCCTTTCTGGTGTCAAAAAAATGTTTTATTCTTTACCTGTGTGTGAGGTATTTTATCTCCACATCCTTGAATTCAATATCCTTCTTTTGAGCTCTACACAACCAAGAAGGACAAACTCTTGTATTGGTTTTCCTGCCTCTCAGCATCTCAAATGGTGACATGCCTGTGTTAGAATGTGGTGTAAACCTATGTGCAACAATGATACCTTCCACTGCCTTCTTCCAGTACCATTCCTTGCTAAAGCACCTCTAATGTTATTCTTAATGACTTTATTAAATCTCTCAACAATCCCATTTGTTTGGGGATTATATATAGAACTAGTTTTGTGCTCAACACCATTACCCATAAGAAATGATTCCATCTTTTTTGACACTAGCTGTATACCATCATCAGTGATGATTGTGGTGGGATATCCTTCCCTTCTGAAAATCACATCCAAAAATGAGATGATGTCCTCAGAACATACATATTTCACCCACTCAATTTCCACCCATCTGGATAGAATGTCTATGAGCACTATGCAATACTTCAAAGTCCCTTCACTTCTCACTGGACCTACAATGTCTAAACCAACACATTCCCATGGAATGCTACGTATAGACATAACTGTCATTGGTTCCTGTCTCGTGATGTCCCCTTTGGCTGAATTCTTACATTCACAAAATTCCTTTATGAGTCTCTCCACTTCTAGATCCATGCCGGGCCACCAGTAATCTTGCCTAACCAGTTGTTTTGTTTTTGTCATCCCCTGGTGCCCTTCATGTGCTAGTTGTAATATTCTTTTCCTTACTCCTACAGGAGGATAAACTTTATGACCTCTGAAAACTACGTTGTTTTTCCTATGCATCTCATCAATTAAATGTCAGACAGCTTCTGGAATAACTCCCTTTCTAATGTCATTGCTCTTCACACCATTCATCAAATATTCCTTCACTTTCACTAAAAAATCATCAGATGTCTTTGCCTACATCCATTCTTCCTCTGCAACCACCTCCTGATTGACATTTAATATTTGTTCCTCCTCGCTCTCATCATCATCACATTAGTTAAACTTGATAGACAATCCGCAGACTTGTTCTTGACACCGGGCACATATTCTGTCTCCCAATTATACTCGTGTAGGCTGGCTACCCATTTCCTAATTCTGGAAGAAACCTTATCCAATCATTTGGTCATTAGAATCTCTTTCAGTGGTTTGTGATCTGACCTCACTACAAATTGTGTGCCCCAAATAAATGTGTGAAACTTTCCAAAGGACCACTTGACAGCCAACAATTCCTTTCTATGGTAGAATAATTGCATGCTGCCTCTCTCAATACTCTTGAGTCAAAAGCAGTGGGATATTCCACTCCCCCTTCCACTTGAGACAAAACAGCCCCTAAGCCATGGTTGCTGGCATCCGTGGTGATGATGCTTCTCTTGTTGGGATTGAATGATTTCAAGGTGGGAGTATTATTCAGATCTACCTTTATCTTACTAAACTCACATTCACAATGTTCACTCCACTCAAACTTCACATTTTTCATGACCAATTTTCTCATGTTAAATATTTTTCTGGCTAAATCAGTAATACATTTTGTGTAATACCCACCCATCCATGCCGAAAAACAATATCAATTTATGCTTTCTAGTGGAACTGGGCAAATGTATAATGGTGTTTACTAATTCCACCTTAGGTCTAATGCCATTGTCTGAGATTTCATGACCTAAAATACTGTATGCATGACCTATTGAATTTGCACTTGTCTTTGCTGAGGGTAAGACCAGCTTCCTTAAAGATGTCTAAAACCTTATGGATCCAATTGTCATGTTCTTCTTGGTTAACCCCATAAACTAGTACATCGTCTTGGAAACATAAGACACCTTCCATCCGATGAAATAGCTGATACATTATCCTCTGAAAAACAGCTGTGGCAGAAATGAGACCAAAAGGCATCCTTTTACATTGAAATAACCCTTCTGTAGTGATAAAAGCTGTAATGTTCCTAGCACCATCTTTCATCCAAATTTTGAGATAGAAGTTCTTCAGAGTGCCAAGTTCCTCACAAAATACCAAATGTTGTTCAAGTAAGCTAGCTGATGCTACTTCATCCACAGCATATACAGTCTCCAGGACACTTGGGTCTAATTTGATTTTAAGTCTCCTTTGATGTGACCAGCTTAGTAATGGAAGTCTTCCTTTCTTGGAGACATAGACCTTCCCTTTTGCTACGCAGTCTTTAATTTTGAGTGTTGACTAAAACCATCCTTCTAGTTTAATACTCCTGCCACCATATGGTACAGGTGTGATATCTACTTCTTCCAACATGGTATTGATTATGAAATCCTTCTCAAAAATAACTTTTGGTAGTAAGGTATATTTTGCTCCAGAGCCAATAACCGTACTTAAGTCTATATCATTCATTTCTATCTTTGCCATTGGCTTTTCCAAATCTTCATCATAATCCTCAATTTCATTTATCTTTGTGTCATGACGCGAATGCCATGGAAACTGTGGAGACGGTGGAAGAGGAGCTAACAAGGAAGCACAGGCAGCGGTCTAGTTGTTCAACGCACGTACGCAGAAGACGCATACATATACGCGTCATTCCTGAGCGCCGGTGCCTTGCAACCCAGCTTCCTCTACGGGTTAACACACTGTGAATCCTTTTTCTTCGTTCACTTCTCTAAGTGTTTTCAGTCCGTGTGTCATTTCCTCCTCCATTGTCCTCCCTGCTCCCTTGCCTTTTTTGTGCCTTTTTTCCTTGCTCTGAGCCTCGTTTCCTGCGGCCCGGTTCAGGCTTCCCTGTCCGTGCTTACCTTCCGGAGTCCTGGGCCCCATTCTGTTTTCTGCTTTGTCTGGTTGTTATCCTCCTCCTCTACAGCTCCATCCTTGGGTCCTCATTTTTCCTGTTCCTGGAGTGCACTCTGGGAGTTGGATTTCTCTCGAACCACACCTTCAAGCCTTCGAAAAACACCAACTGTACTGGCAATTTACCAGTCCTCCAGGGTTTTTCAGCTATGCTTTTCCCTGGTTGTGGGGGGCAGGCTCCCTGAGGGACCCCTTTGCCGGGCAGTTAGCTTGTTGGCAGGGTGGCCTCCAGTGGAGCTCGTCCCAGACTTCACAAAAGAAGGCCGGATACCACCTGGAGAGTAAGAAGAGCCATATCGACGGAAAGTTCCACTGAAGAAGCAAGTACAGGTGAAGAGGAGGAGGAGATGGGAATTAAGGGAATTGACCAAGGAAGGACTTCAACAGTCCCTGAGAGTTTGAGTCTTCAATCGAAAAGGTGCATTCTTGCATCCCTTTCCACAGTTCCTCGATACAATCTATTTCTTCTTGCTTTGTCCTACAGCAGTTGGTAAGATGCCCCTTTCTTTTGCATCTCTTGCACACTTCTTTGATTGCTGGACAATCTTCACTGCTAGCCAAATGATGCATACTATCATATCTGTGTTTCTACAGAAAAGATAGTCCAGAGCGATTTAGTTTTTAAAATAAAGTATCAAAAACAGTTTATTAAACTTGATAAATCTTTTGTACAAATGAGTTAATCATGACTTAATCAGCACTAAAACTCTTAGTTACACTGAAAGAGAACAAAGCATTACGAACATAACATTTAGTATAACTGACACTAAATCATTCAGTCATTCATGCACATTCAGCTCCATACATCCAACAATTCACTTCTAAATGTTCTACCCAAAATGCATTAAATATGTGGTAGGACCTACTAATGGTCAGAACTAGCACACTCATTTCATAAGGTGCATTCAATATACAGGATCACTACAATTCTAACATGTGTGATCTACTAATGGAGTGGATCAAGTAGGTGCAGTCTGCGATCAAATCCCCAGTTTTTCAACTGGATTCGACATATAATGATAACTTGAACAACATCTTCATCAGGAAATAAGATAACCATACACTATAAAAGTAAAGATGCACAGTAAATCATTAGTGAACTACCCTTTCCCACCAAACAAAACTCACTGAGCACCTGGACAAACCATACTTCGTGTGTGCGCTTCCAAAGGAAAGGCCTACTTAAACACCAATATAAATTGTTAAAAACACTAAAGGAATACAACCAGATAAATATAACTTATTTCCCAATGTGTGAAAAGGCAAGTGCAGCCAGACAACTGTGCCCTGTGGTAGAGTGGAGGAAGGACCAATGGCATGCAAGAGGCTAGTGTCATTAATTATTCGATACCTCTCAAAAAATGTAGCTGTTAGCATGCATCAGATACAGAGAACTAGAACATGGGGTATTTTATATCACTAACATTGCAGCAAAAGACCTTGCTTATTAGGCAGAATCAAATGCATTACCCTTTGGGAACAGCACATACAATTAAGCCTACAAGTGACAGTACAAATTCACCTTTGGTACAAGCCTGTACTACACAGTAAAGTAATAGTGATGGCTGAGCAGCCAGACTTATCTCAAGAGTAAAGTGAGCAGTATCAGAAGTCACACAAAGGACAGCAATTGCTATGGTTCAAACAAACACTGACTCAAGTTTTCTGAGTAAAAGAATATACATTTAATTACCCAATCATTAGTAAAACAGATCACTAAAGTAAAACATCAGAAAATCACAATCTTAATATACTACATCACACCCAATGAATTCTGGACAATTTAAGCTCAAAATGAAGTGTGAGCAAAATGGCACTACGGCAATTTAAAAAGGGAGGGAAAGACAATGTTATTCACAATCAAGCAGCACCAACAAGTAAGTAGGCAGGGCAATCTACAAAAGGCTTGCTACAATGAGGATTCAATTCAATAGGCCTGGGCCAATGTCTATGGTTCAGAGTCTTTGCAGAGGATCACACAGTTCAGAGTAGTTTGCGGTCAAGTCTTTGCCAAAAGTTTGAAACGAAGTTGGTCAGAAGAAAGGTTACTTAAAAGAGTAGAGAAGGACAAGCCCTCGGATTGGCGAAAGATTTCAAACACGTTCACCGCGGTCGGATGGAACGAACAACTGGGTTCGAACAGTACCGTAATAGCAAAAGAATGCTGCAGCTGGGGTGGACGTTCCTGGCAGATCCTGCAGGCTCACGGTTCCTGAAGCGGCTGTTGGACTGACACGAAGGAGGAAGACTGGAGGGTCCTGCACTGCCCAGGGAAGAAACCAGCAGCAGTGCAAAGCGACAAATAAAAGGTGCGCTCCTTAAAACCCAAGCAGGGTCCGGTCCTCCTGGCTAACCGGTTCACTGCAGTTGTGCACAGCAAATTCAACCAGAGAAGGGAGGACTGGCATGGAGTTTGGTGAACTGGTTGGTCCCACCAGTTCAAGGGCAGAAGATTCCTTGCAGATCTTCAGATCTGCAGATCAAAGGACGGCGAACAAAGGAACCAAACCTGGTTTGGCATGCAGAGTAAAACACGAGAAATACCTTTACAAAAAGAAATAACCCCA
This sequence comes from Ambystoma mexicanum, assembly GCF_040938575.1. NCBI lineage: Eukaryota > Metazoa > Chordata > Amphibia > Caudata > Ambystomatidae > Ambystoma > Ambystoma mexicanum. The sequence continues at coordinate 1,078,562,118 of NC_090941.1, read as the reverse complement.
GCTGGAAGCGAAATAAAATAAAAGGGGTCCAGCGGATTAAAGTTCGAGGCTGCTGTCATGATCCCTGTCCCTAACCCTCTTAGGCAAAACACTGGAGCCAGGCTACAATCCTCCATATTGGCCTTAAAGGCCCCCCCCATCTCATCTGGGAACCTCTTGGAGTCAGTCCTGGCACCTTTGGCGCCAGGCTCATACATGTTCAGAGAAAAGACTTCAGAACTGGACTTGGTAATGGACTTGGGTGCAATATGGATGCCCCCACATAGCTCAGTTCTATGAACTGTGCTATGCGGTCTAGCTTTTTGGGTGTGGTTAGGCCTAGAGATACCTGGGATACCTGGAGGCTAAATAAACCACGCCCAGGCAGAGGAAAACACTTTGCGTTACTCTGCGCCTGCATCGTGACACTCACTGCGCTCAGATCGGTCTCCTGAGATCCTCGTCTGGCTTCCTAGAACCACGTACCTGAAAGAACAAGAACAACTTTAGGGCAACACATACCTTGAGTAGATTCCTGCTTAGATTCCCAACTCTTAGGACCGACTGACCCATGTTCAACTGCTGTTCACATGGAACCCTTCTCCACTTCGGCCTTCAAAGTTCTCGTTTGAATATTTGCTCCTACCACCAAGATCTGCACCTATCTATTGCCCCTCTGGTCCAGAGAACAGCATCTCGGTGGCGCCATCTCCAATTGCGGGACGCCGCATCCTGGGAAGAAGAGAACAAAGGAAAAATTACATTAGTAAGAGTACTCATATTCCGATTCCGAAAACAGCAAGAATAATCACATGCTTACCTGGACTCGAGCCGCTCTTGGTCACATCCGTTCTGGAGCATACCATCTACCTACAAAGGAGAAAAGACACAGGTTAGAACATGACAAGACAAGAAGGCGCCACGCATTACGCTTTACTCACCGCTAATTACTCTCTCAGCCTGCAGCCATTCTGGAACATTGCAGTGGCCTGCAAGGGAAAAGAGAGACATAGGTCAGCACAAGAAAAAGGCGAATAGCGCTGCGCATCGCGCTTTCACTCATCAATTCGTGCCCGAGCCCTCCAAGCAGCACGACACCATCAATGACCCCTTCCAGCACCTAAAGGGAGAAGAGTAGTCATTATTAGGGGCAAGAGAAAAGAAAAGGACAGTTGATCAAAACCAACAAACCTACCTTGTCGGACTGGAGTTACAGCAAGTCCGGACTCATAGGGCCCGCACCAGTGAAGCAACTAGGTTGCGCCATGCCCATATCAACCACGCACCCCTGCACCGAGAAGCAGGACGGAGAGGGCACAATACAAGAAAACAAGGTGAGGAGAGGACGAAGGGGAAGGTTTGGTCCTCAAGGGAGGTGGGAGTCAAGCATCAAGAGACAGTAAAGTTAAATCCGAAATTCCTGTGTTTCAGGTCCAATCCTCAGTCGAATAGATTCCAAGGGAGGGGTTTGAGATCGTGAGTGGTCCAATCAGGCTGAGTGGCGTCCCTGTGGATATCAGGTGAGCGTTACACTACTAACTTAGCCTAAAACAGTACCAAGGCTATTTTCATAGACCACGGTAGGGAAAAAATGGTAGATACCACTGCCACCAGCCAAATCTTAAAGAAAGGGAATGAAATAATGTTCCATGAGAAACAGACAAAAAGGGATAACTATTAACCCTTTGCAGTACTTTATGGAAGATAGTTTGTACTGGGTCTGTGAATTTAAAAAGACTAATAAAGTCAATGGCAACTTTACATGTTCTGGGAGACAGTAGTCAGTCCCAGAAAATGGAGTTTAAAGTGGGAAGTCTGAAAAAGACAACCCTGTGTCACTGCACTAAAGGTGGTGTGTGACACACAGTAAAAAGATGATGCCTATGGGGTAGGTGAGACTCCACAGTCTATGAACACACAAATGTAAAACACACAGCAAAACACAATTAAGAGTGGGAAAAAAGGCTCATACTCTTACCAGGTGAAAAAAATGAATCCTAGAAATCCAGCAAAGCTGCTGAGGGACTCAGTAGGTAAGGGAAATTAGCTATTCTGGAGAATTCTCCCTAACATCGCTGTCTCACAATTGAAGAATTGACTGTAATTCATATCCCAGATATTGTGCTGGTATGCGAGGACATGGACCAAATCCGCACAAATATGCTGCCGTTATCGAAATGGCAAAAATGGCAAGTTAAGTGTGGAGATTTAACTATACAAATATCAGGCAGCCATACGGAATGCAATCAAATATTAGCAAAAACGGGCGAGTGCAAATGAGTTAGTACAGAAGGACTTCCCTAGTTACATGAATGTCCCACCAAACAAAAGGGGAGCAATGTTAATGATACGGCTGGCTACCTCTAACGATGGGTGTACTGCTTGTTAAGCACCCACAACACTGCTTCACTAGTAGTCGAATGCAACAATGTATGAGAAACACTTTTACCACATGGACAGGGTCCCTCATGTTTAGGTCAAAAAATTGCAGTGTCAAGTACTTTGCATAGCCTGGAGCTAATTCTCGCAGTCACAGAGCATTCACTGCCACAGCACACCAAAGTATTGCGCATATAAGGCACAGAACGGAAGGGTCACTGGGTAACGTGTCATGTGATCAATCACGTGAAGTGGGACCACGTATCTCAACACTATGTCATGTAGTATGAGGCAGCAAATTACGGATATGCCAAGCATAAGCAGCAAAACCAACAAAGATAATAAACTCCCAAGATATTAGAAAATTGGCAAGGGTTTTAGAGAAAACCATCAATTAAACTACCAACATCCTATCTAACATGACACTAGAGCAAAAGGCTATTAGATTAATGGCTCTTCAAAATAGGATGGTGCTAGACATCATTCTAGCTGAGCATGGTGGAGTGTGCAAAATGGTGGGATCCGTGTGTTGCGTTTTTGCACCCGATTCCTCCCCCACCATATTTAAAGCAATTAAGAAATTGCACACCTTGAGCACTGAAGTACACGTTCCAGTTAGAAACTTGTATATTGGCACATGGTTATGGGACCTGTTATGAACTTGGGGCTGGAAAATATTTGCAGTTCTGATGTTGATCCTTGGCATAGTACTGTTTTGTTGTTGTTGCATACAGTGCCTTCCTGTCATTTGTTCCATGATAGGGGGAAGTTGTGCACAAGCGGTTGGTAAACTAGAACCTAAGACACATATACCGGGAAACATTACTAATGCCTTGATAATGCAGGATATCACCATAAAGGAAATAATGGCAATCAATGTTTATGAAGATAGTGATTCAGGATGTTCTGATGATGATACGTGGCTTTCGGATGATGCTAAAGTTTGAGTAATGCTCTTGGCTTAGGCCAAAAGGGGGGTTTGTGAAGATATATTTGACATATTACCGTCTGATATTAAATATTGGCCTAAGCACATTCGCATTGCACTTTAATATTGCATTGAATGAACCTGAAACAGACTGAAACAGGCTGACTACTCCACCATTTTGAGTTGTCTGCCATTTTGATCACCTCCTGCTTTCTGTTCCATGTTCAGAATTTGTGTTTTCAGCTTCGGCTTCAACTGAGTAAAATGAACTTTGTGCTGCTTTATGATGTTAACATAGATAAGAATGTTGAAGCTGCTAAGGTGGATTGGTTATCCTACACTGAAGAACATTGGAGCTAAAAAAAAAGCTGTACTAATCAGTAATTTAGATACCATGTGTCCCAACAGTGCCTTCCCCGTTCAAACAGCAAAGCAAAATAATGAATGGCTGAACGTGCTTTTCTGCAGAAATCCTTGTTATCTCTCCTTGGAACTAACTGACTTTAAGCTCAAGAAAAATGGTAGACAATTATAAGTGAGCAAAATTAGGAAAGTTACTTGTGTCTTGTATTTGGAAAACATGTGAATTGTTTGATGGAAAACAGCAACCTATGCAAAGATGTTTAAGCATGAATTAGTTATGTATATAGGTCACGAACCCTAGGTTATGTACTACATGAAGAGGGGCTTCATGTAATACATAACCTAGGCTGTGAAGAATTTGTATAAATATGTGCATTTGTGGAATGTTCAGCACTCTCTCATATCAAGGTGTCTGCTTGCACACATTGTGGGGTGCTGAGAGCCAAGCAGCTGTTTGATAATAAAACTACAATTGTAATTTTGACCTTGTGACTGGCGTATTTCTATTATGTGGTAGTAAGCCTTGATATTTTTGAATATTTCAGAGTAGTGGAAAAGTTTGAAAGCCTTAGCATCTTCATTACTTTAGTAACGAAAGGGTGGAATGTAAGGGAGGAAGGGTCATTTGGGCCCCCCTACATTCCGGGTGAAGTGTGTATTATGCTCATTCAATTGTTGGAGACAGTCCTTTGTCTGAGCCCTGGTGACGGGTGCGAGGAAGCCATTCAATGACTCATATCTAATGCATCTCGTGCAACCCCAGGGTGTTAAGTAGTCTGAAGCAATTCAGCACTTTTTAAAACAGCGTTAGCAATATTGCATTACGGCAGTTCTGAAGCAATATTATCAGTATTAAGTTTGTTATGCTTTATCATGCTTTGAAACATGTATGCAACAGTAATATGAGAAATATGAGAAAAGTGCTGTCAAGAAAACATATATGTATGTTCAGCTTCGCACAGCTTGGCTTTTGCTATTAAGCAGTTCCAAATATGGAAATCCGATTCCGGACACAAAATGTCGGATTCATGATAACTAATATGGGCAGGTGTTCCGGCGTTTAGACTGGCTACTTAAAATGGTGTCTTAAGCATCCGGATAGCCATATATGGTTAGAACCATATATGGACAACCGATATCTCCTATACTTGTCTGTACAAAGGTTACTGACGGGCACTGCCGTACAAAGGTAACTCTAGTGCATCTTGAATTAACACTAGGAATGAGAAGGGGTTATTCGAGAGCATTTCAGTGAAGCTGGTAGTTCAAGCCAAAGCATAGCGCATAGCGCTTAGATGTGAGTAGTTATGTTGGAGATATTTTACCTTATGCAACAATGCTATGCACTGTGATTGATGGAAAAGAAATAAGATAATATCAAACGAGGCTTGTTGGATTATGTGCTAGCATATCATTTAGAAAGGAAATAATGCAACAAGAGACATGCTGGTTCTATACGCAACTATAATCCTAATATTAACCATTTTTGCTTATTTCTGTAACATCGCTATTTTGTTGATACTTAGCTTTATATATAGGAAAATAAATACTCTATAAAACTCAAACTCCTGAGTGGATCTATGCGTGAGAGATGTAATCATAATGTATTTTGAACCTAAGTGCTCACATTTAATAAATTCATGTCTAGCTAACTTATGCGGGCTCTGGGACGAACAGTGGCCGCAGTTCCAAACAGAGATTTCCATTGAGCAGGCTATCCTAAAACTGTGATATAGTTCTCAGCTCTCCCCAGGGGTAACCAGGGGAGGGTGGGGCTCTATAAACACGACCCTAGGAGTGTGAAAACGTGACAAGGGACTCCATTTTTTTATAGTTCACGACTCCATCTTTTGTCTAGGCCACGCAATAATCTCTCAGAGGCAAGCCTGCATCTCTCCCCCTCCAGAACCACGCAGAGCTCACCCAACAACCCCCCCACCCGCTCCTCTCTACCTGTGCCGTGGCTGTCCTGTTCTCACAGAAGCTTGGGCTTGCAAACTGACACTGTATCTCTCCTCTTCCTCTGAGATCACTGCCCTGTGTGTGTCCAGGCAAGAGCCTGCCTTTTGAAAACCATTTGTCTCCACAAACCTGCCCCTGCTCCTCCGACCCCCAACCTCAGGAGTTACTGTCTGTTTGAATCTCAAGCCCTCCTTCCTTTGATGTAGCAGTGGTGGGACCCTTCATGATGGGCCACCTTAGATTACCCCCATATAAACCCATAGAGCTAATCCAGAGCGGCTGCATATTTTACCATGTACTAACAAGTTCCAACACCCATGTTTGATCCTTGAGGCATCTGACAAATGTACTCTAGAGATAAGAAACCAGTACCAATGCATCTTTGCCCCCATTTTAGTTCGGTTTAAGAATGTGCACCTCTTGCTGCAATTTACAGACGAAAATGTATTGAAATTAAGTTTATGTTTTGCATGCCCTTCATCACTGTGAAACTTAGCTTAGTTAGAATTACAACTGTGTGGACGCAGCTTGACACTCCGCACCTCTCTGATGAGCCCAGCTGACCCACATCCCACAAGAAGCTACACGTTCAGCATCGGCCAATCAAGCAGCACCACAACTGTAAAGCACATACTGTCTTGTTCCACTAAACCAATGAAATGACACCCTGTCACCCTTACAGCACGCATCATAGATTAAGTATTTTTTAATTGTAATGTGATGTTTCTGTATCACTGGCAGAGCGCTCTCTGAGCAGTGGAGTCCTCTGCGTGCCTCATTTTATCCTTATATAAAGAAACCTTTGACTCGATCGCAATCTGTATCCTGGTCTCATTCCCTACTGGGGTGTGTCCTTCAGTGTCGATTTATTCTAACGTATAATTGTAATTGTGGGGAATGACCACTTTCACATGCCATTCACTGTGGACCAGACAACCACCTGCCCATATATTAGGAGGGGTCTCCCGGAATTGAGCATGTTGTTGGAAGGCTGCAGAATGTCTTCATAATGGGAGGTGGGACACTGGAGAGGGAAGCGGAGTGTGGAGTTCTCGCAATTTTACTGTAGGTTGCCGTAAGGGGGCTTTGCAGGTGGATGGAGTAACAGTGCATGTTGCCAGTGACAGGGGCTAGGTTTTACCAGGGTGGAGGGGGACAGTCCACAACGAATTGAGTCAATGATTGTGTGTTTAACATGCTTATTGTAACATAAATGTGTCTTACCCATGTCCTGACAAAGGTTTGCTACACAGCAGACAAATGAGGCCAATGCGAAAAACAGGCTGGGTTATTTGACTTGCTTCTTATGAGTTGCCAATCCCTAAAGAGGTGGCTGTGAGGGATTGCCATATGGCCAAGGGGTGAGTGAGTTCCACCACACTGGGGGTCTCTTGCAGGGCTCTCTGTCTGTTTGATGATGGTAATTGCTTTGATGGAATTTTTACTGAAACAATTCCATTGAAAAAACTCATCAAATACATATATATATATATATATATATATATATATATATATATATATATATATATATATATATATATATATATATATATATATATATTTTGTATTCGCGTGTATTTCACCCCAAACCCCCATTTCCTATAAGTGTATCCCTACCCCAACGCCCTCCCTACCCCTTTTATCCTTTGTTTTGATGAGATTGTCCAATGGAATACTTTCGGTAAAAATTTCATCGAATAAATTCCTGTCGGCAAAACAACGCTATACACCCTCCTGCTACTTGGAACTGCATAGAAGTCCTGGGACATACTTTGCCTTGCCTGCAGAGTGAGTGGTATGTCTCCGTGCGTATGCATGATATGATATGATGTGATATTTTATTTGTATCGCGCTAGTACACAAGTGTTTCAGAGCGCGACAAGGCAAGGGAGGGGAACAGGGGAGAACAAAACAACGATCTTACTAGGCCCAGTGACATTGAGAACGTGCAAGTGCATGGGAAAGGGAAAAAGTGCATGAAAGGGGGAGAGTGGAAATTTCAGAGCAGCGGAGAACAGATAAATAGTCATAAATACAAATACATAGATAATGGAACAATAAACAGGGGTAGTGCATTCACAATGTGGCAATTGCTGTGTTTACGGCAGCAGAGCTGGGGAAGTTTGATAAGTGCATAAAAGAAGAAAATGGGAGGGATGAGAGACTGTTTGGGTACAGATATGGTGCCCAGTGCGAGGGGTGGCCAGGAGGCAGTGCCGAAGGGTGGCAGGTTGAGCAGGTACCTGGGCCAAGGGGGACAGATGGTGGCTGGTGCACCGTGCCAAGAGAGAGCAGATCAGCAGGGCAGAGGGGGAGCAAAGGCAGATGCAAAGAGGAAGGACTTGAGGTGCTTCCGGAACTGGAGATGATTCTCCTCAAGTTTTAGAGTGGCAGGGAGGCTGTTCCAGAGGGAGGCCCCAGCTGAAGACAGGGATCTCCCCCCAGCTCGTTTCATTGAAAAAAGACTGACCCTGATGGAGTTAGAGGTAGAGGAGCGAAGGGCTTGAGAGGGGAGGTATTTGTGGAGGGATAGCTGAAGGTATTTTGGACACAGGCCCCAGAAAGCCTTGTGGACAATGCAGAGGATTAGTTGCAGAGGGTGAAGAGTAGAGGCAGGTAGATTTAGAAAGAGGCTGTTACAGTAGTCCAACCTAGAGAGGACCAGAGCAAGGGAGACAGTGAGCTTCTGGGGGAAGGAGCGGAAAGGAAGAGTGCCTCTGAGGAGTGCAGTAGGAAGTTTGACTTTTTAGATGCCTCCGAGATGTGGGCGGAGAAGGAAAGTCTGGAGTCAAAGATGACCCCGAGGTTCTTAGCCTCTCAGGTGGGAATAGTAGAAGGGCCAAGCGAGGCCGGCCAGACAGAGAGGGGAAAGGATGGAGAAGGTGTGCCGATGAGGAGGATCTCGGTCTTGCTGGCATTCAGACAGAGATCATTGGCGGCACACCAATCTTGAATGGCAGTTAGGCAATCTGAGATGAGAGAGGGAGAGGAGGTGGCCGAGGGCATCCTGAAAATGAGTTGAGTGTCATCAGCGTAGCACTGGAAATTTGAGCATAGAATGGCAATGCAGTGGGCGAGAGTTGCCAGGTATTGGTTGAAAAGCCAGGGCGAGAGGTTAGACCCCTGGGGAACACCACAGGTAGAGAGGAAGATAGAGGATAGGAAGGACCCCAGTTGAACCTGGGAGGTGAAAAGCCAGGGCGGAAGGTTAGACCCCTGGGGTACACCACAAGGTGCACATGCATCCATGTTATGATGCAGTGCAAGACCTAGTGGAGGCACCATGACTGGATGGTCCTAGGAAATTCCCCTGACCATGGCCGCTGTGCGTTGGAATAACCAATTGCCCAGGAAGTGAAGGTCAGATAGCACTTTCACATGAGGTGGTACTCCCTGCGAGCACATGGTATGTGGTGCCAGGTCATTCTCACACTTCCTTACCAGGGTAAGGATGGCATGTGGGGGACAAACACCTCCTCATCCGGCATCCCCAAAAGCGTGGTGCGTCGGCCCTTCTTGTAATAGCCAAGTGTGTGCAATGCATGATCTGCCAGTCTCACAATTTTTCTTTGCACTGTCCTAGTGCATGTATATTATTTATCATTACTATCACATTGCGCTTTTATATTTTGCGCTTTTATAGTTTGCGCTTTTATAGTTTGCGCTTTCATAGTATGCGCATGCTCAGGCTAGTGCTACAATCTTGGCTGTTGGAAGTGAGCGCAATAGCACCATTTATTCTGTAAATAAGGCTAGGTTTGCACTCATGGGGCGTGTTTGTATGTGGGCACAGTGCCTCCCTCACCCCCATGTTATCCCCCATTTTGAATGAGGGCTTTTGCATATTCCGCTTCTTCTCGTACTTTGCTCGGACCTTTTCTTCACGCTAATCTGACGCGGCCGCTAAGTGCTCGGTCAGGGCGCAAAGTGGGGTGGGCCAGTGCAAAATACGCTCTGCAAATCACTTCTCCGGCGTAAAGCGCACTTGAAGTGCCATGAAAACTTTTTGTAACTTAGGCCCAAGGTCTATTCTGTCAATGAGTGAAACTGAATTCCGCTTTACTATTTCTAGGCTCCATTGGAAACGTGGATACATTGCTCCATTTGCAACAACAGATGAAATGAACTTTTTCTAGATTTCAGCAGAACCCTTTACAATGGAGTCAACATGCATTCACTTTTAATCTTGAGAGAAAATACCCGGAAATGAATACACAGGACACTTTATTTTCATCTTTAGGGAGAGGCAACAGTTCAATAATAATAATTTTAAAAAAAGCTGCACACCTGTGAGCTGTCCTGGGGGGAAATATGTTCTAAGCAGCGCCGGAATCCCAGAGATAATTAACTGATTTTAAACGACGTTAAATAGCGCGAAGCCGTGTGATCTTCTGTAAAGTTGCAGAGCTGGGATCGTCAGAAGATCACGTGTGCAGTAGCCCCTTCGCCAATCATTTGCAGTGAGTAACGCAAACAAAGTACTCCAGGTACTGAAACGCGAGGGCAGCCCTCTACTGAGGACGGGCACTGCTCAAGCAACCTGTCCTAGGGGGTATGTTTGGGCGGGCAATGCTGGTTATTGCTACTAGGCGCATACACACATCACGGCAATAATTGCTACTGGGTGCACGCGGTAGGTGGAGATGCCAGCAACTCTGGCATTTGAAGGGTGGCAACGCCAGTTACCAGGAACACGTGGTGCCTGGCACATCCCTTTCTCCCTCACGAGGGTCGACAAGCACCTTTTACCCCCCTGTGTCTTTCAGAGAGAGTAATCCGTGGGCATACCTGTCTGGTCCTGAGTGGGACACATCTCACAGGGCAGGTTCTTTGAGCCATGTTATTTATCACACAGAGGGGTTGTAACATTTGTGTAAATCACTTCTATCACTCAATCCATTCACTGCATAGCAGGAAGTGTGCAGCTCTCCCAGGTTCTAGCAATTTCACAGGGCCATGGCAGAATGCTCTGTCAAAAACAGACACAGGTGGAACTGGGATCAGTACTGACGATGTCTGTTAAATTTGGAATTAATTTAGAGCGCTTTGAAACACTTGCATGTGTATAGGCGCTATATACATAAACAAAACAAGCAGCCCCTTAAAGGCTCTTTTCAACTGGGATTGCTTCGGGTGGTGGAAAGTAGTTCGAGTTTCTGTGATTTGCCAGCTGCCAAATTTTGCATATCCATCGAAATGTTTGTAATGCTAACCAGGTCATTCTTCTGAACATAAAATACTTGGCAGCAGAGAATGTTTTTTTATTTATTTTTAATCATGTTATATAGGTTGCATACATGGAAAGATGCCTTTCATTGGAAATTATTAAATTATTCTTTAAGCAGAGATGGGGATTCGAACCTGCAGTGCTTTGCATTATGTTGTTTTCAACACAAACGTGTCACCCCTGAGCTGTCCTCCCAGATCATGATTATTTTTTTTCCTTTATTGCCCTGTCATTGCAAACCACTTCTAATGCTGGGTTGCACGTGTCACCCCTGAGCTGTCCTCCCAGATCATGATTCATTCTTTTCCTTTATTGCACTGTCATTGCAAACCACTTCTAATGCTGGGTTGCACACACTGCGCAGTGAGCTGGCAGTTGTGTGGCGGACTGACTGACCTTGAAAACCCTGTCCCTCTTGTAGCAGAGACTGGTTGTGATCTGGCTGTGAAATGGACAGCTACACACCTGAGTTGCTGAAAATCAAAGACAAGCCGCCATTAGTCTGTTTCTGCAGATCTTGATGGCTGCGAGTTATACCTAGGTAGCTCAGTTAGGTAATGCACTCACTACCCAGAAGCTATGAATCCCAGGAAAGGAGTTTAGTGGTCTGCTCACTTAAGTGGATACCAACCTTCGACATGACGATGCTTCAAATGTTTTCCAGATCTTCACCGTGGCACATTTGCAAATGTCGGATATGGTCTTGAAAGAAAATGATCAGACGTAGCCCTAATCTTTGCTAATTGTAGTGTGAAAATGCACTACCATAAGATAGCTCACTAGTTTCATTGGCCTGAACCTTTGGCTCAGAAGACAATCACTTTCTGGTTTCCATCAGTGCAACAAGGCTCAGGCTTGAATGCTTCTCGTTATTTACACATGGCCACAACATGCCCAGAAGCAGAGAGACTCGGGGTAAGCTCCCATTGTATTTATTTATTTTATTTGTAAAGCGCCTAAGCCCTTAGGCATCAGGTCGCTGTCGCAAACCAGTTACATTATACAGAGCTTCATTCAAGACATTTTGTCAAATAGACGGAAAGCATTACAAAAAGGGATAGACGAGTGTCGTATCTCACAGGGGGTTGGACGAATAGCCAAGTTTTCAGTGCTTTCCCAGTGTTTTCTGTGGATGGTGTGTTATTAGTCCACAAGCTGCAACACTTTGCCTTGACTGGAAAATGTCTACATCAGTGTCTCACATTCATTAATGTAGTGAATAACGTGGTGCCAGAATAGCGGCATGCAAGCTCATAAGATAGACTGTGGTTAGTGTGATGCATGTATTTGGGGTACTGCCCACATACAATGTGAACTTATCAAGAGTTCCTTTCTGCTGTCTACATGTAAAACCCTGCAATCCAGCGCACCAACCAGTGAGTTGAACAGGCTAACCAGCCATTCAGCAAGTGGGGTGGCCCACATATATATTCAATGGCCTCGTTACGAGGTTGGTGGTGACCCTCCGGTCCTACAGGTTGGTTGCTGCCAACCCCGTAATATCCTGGCCAAGTTCAAAGACAATCTTCATGGCAGAAGGCTTGGGTGATGAGAGATGTTGGGCGGAATGGGTGAGGAGACAGAGTTAGGCCCACCTCCATGCAGCTGGGTCTGGGTTTACATGCTGCTAAGTGAACTGAATGTTCCAGACATGGCACAAGTGTGCCAACCAATTGTAGAGGTCCATATAACAGAGGACCTTATAGTTTGAAGACCAATTGAAAACTGTGTACTTAATGGGTTTAAAGATTACATGTTTTAGATGTAGGCATATATTGTCCACCTGACAGTGGCAGCCAATCACAATTCTAGGTCCTATGTAATGTATACTTAGATGTTCCCCTTAAGCCTATCACAATCGCTAGTAGGTTTTTCATTATTTACCACAGAGTATGACGGCACCTATGATGAATTTTTAAAGTAAAATCTATGTTTTGTGAAAAGATCGCAGTGAGAACCTGAGCGTCCATCCGTTGATGTCCGTTGTCACTCCCTGTTTTAGATCATTGTAAATAAAACAGTATCTTTGCATCTTCCTGAGTTGGTTCAGTTATTTGGAGAGTTATTCTGTGAACCCATCCATTGCATGCGCATTCCCAAAGGGCCCTAAGCTCACCATCCAGCCTGTTCCTTGCACTTAGCTTGTGGACCTTCTTTTCCCCTGCACTCTCTTCCACCCACTGGGACTTGTCCACCTGGCCTCCCCCTAGCATTTGCCTAACCCTTGGGCCATTTCCCCCTTCAGCCCCTCCTGCTATTGCGTGCTTGTATTATTAATAACCAATAAGTAAAAGATAAAAGCATCCCATGCCTCACAACACATACTACCCTCCTCACTTACATCAAACTTACTAAATCTCTCCTCAAATTCACACAGTTAACCCAACCTCAATCACACTCTGGCCCTATTCACAGGCCGTCACAACTATTTTTAACAAGCTAATATACCTTACTATATAACTACCTGGCCATCTGCCTCGGGCCACCAAACTACTTATATGTTCATTAAGCACTACCATATACAGCTACAACCTTGTGTCAGCCCTTCCACCTCAGCCAACACAATATACCACAATATTTCTAATCTACTGCGCCCCCTCCTCAAAAATAACAGTGCTTATCCTCTTTACCCCAATAATCTCTTACCTCAATCCCCATACTAAAAATAAAAATGACACAACTACAATCGCCTGCACTGCATAGCACCCCATCTAATGGGAATGTGCTGCTGTCTACGCAATAATCTTTTACCCACAACGCAACCTCTTCTTGCTGGAGGGGTGGAAGTATTAGCTATGACTACTACAGCCGATCGTCCTCTCCTTTTAGGGTGCGTCCTATACATCATAAATATCCCACAGCGTGCACAGCGCTGCACCGTCATGCACTTGTATACTAACATAATTTTTGGAACACTGAGTCTCCTGGACGCTGACATTTCCCCCGTCAGCTGCCTGCATCACAGTCTGGATCACAGAAGAGCCATGCGATCAAGCAGCCCTTTCATAAATCAGGCGACTGAAAAACCTTTTCCTTCAGTGCACTATCTGATCCTGGCAGGCCCTCCTCGTGCCACCAATGTGTGAGGCCAGGGAGAGCCCCAGCTGTCCAGGGAAAATGGGGTGCTCGTATTCTCTACCAAGTGTAGAGAGGGGCTTCTCTCTACTTGTAGTCCAAAAAGTTACACTAGCTACACACACTCCTTTCTTTCCCACATGTGATTGTCTGCATTGCCCCAGATCCCTGTCATTTCCCACATTAGATCTATGCGACCGGCCCAATGCCCCATGACATCACCCATCACGTGATTCTTATGCCACTGCATCACTTACATAGCTGGCACCCCCTTGGCAGCGCTGAATCTGAACCCTTACAACTCGCCTTTAAGGGGTGATGGGGAAACGTCACAAAAATTATATTTAAATTTTCACAAATAAAAAAAAAATCAATTTTAACACAACTAAATCAAAATTAAACAATTACAACAAACATCTACCTTAATACATTTTCATTCGATATATAATATATAATAATATCTTTACCTAGAACATATAAGCATTTTGCAAACTATTACAAAATCTTAACAAAACACAGGAAATGATTTGAGTTATTTATTTTACTAAAGAGTTAAAGGTAAACCAACACAAATTTAAAGTCTACAAGCAAAATAAATCATAACGTTAAGGCAACAACATACACATATATTATTAATACATCTAGAAATATATTATTTTCAAATAAAATATTAGTGTTAATTAGGAAGTTTTGATGGCAGGGAACATGTGGGCAGGGTGAGGAGGGTTAATTAGTGAAGGTTTATATGAACAAAAATGCTTTCTAAAGTAACTTTAAATGCGTAGACGGGTTGTATTAAGGTGATTTAACATTCTGTGTTTGTATATTGAGATTTAGATCTGTTTTATTTAACTTAGTTTTGTGCATATAAAGTGTGTAACTGAGAAGCCTGCATGACTGAGCCGGTTACATGTCTTGACAACAAATTAATTAATAATGAATGAAAATATAATGAAACAAAAATAATGACAACAAATAATGAATGTTTTTTTTGGGGGCACCTTCATGTCCCCATTTCCCCCAGCTAAAAACCCACCCCAACCCCTTCACCACAAGATTTAACCCTTTACCCCACCCTCACATACATTTTCGTAATTTTTATGTTATTTATTTTTTGTTATAAATCTGATTCGTTATTTATTTTCCGTTATAAAGACTGTATATCGACTGAGCCTTGGTTACATTTTGTTTTCTTTTGATTGGATGAGGTTTTAAAGTTATCTGAAAGAAAACTTCTCGATTCAGTGTTCGCTTTGGAGTGATTCTGAAAGTCAGGAATCTGTACAACCCTTGTCAAAGTTGATTTCAGGATTGTTAAATGTTTGATTAGTTTGAAGGGACGATGTGAGTTAATCAAGGAAGTAGATCAGTTTTTACAGTTTTTGGAAAGAAGATGTGGGCACGGAAATTATTCCACACTATTTTGCATGAATTCATAAGACGTGACTAACAAAGGGTATACAATGTAAAAAATGTGAATTATCAACTGTAAAAAATTAGATTGTGATCTTTTTAATAGAGATTTATTTTCTGAAAGTAAAAGATGTACGAGTATTGGTTCGAGAACTTTGATTCTCTATTCTGAATATATATTTATTAGGAGTAGTTGATGGTAATGTGTTAACTTTGTAATGTTTATATTTATATGAAAAATAGTTAGGCGATTTGGTCTGTGGTGTCCCTGAAAGAGGGTGCTAGCCAATCAGGATCCTTGACGCGCTGGCTGTATTCTCAAGCATAAGTCTGCATTACAAGTAGCCTGAGTGCTGCTGGGCACCACCCCGTTCCCCTGCAAATCCCTCTCCTCCCTGCTCTTTCCTTACCTCTTAACACCCGTATAGTTTCCTAGGCAGGCGCTAAGCGTGTTTTATTATAAAAAATGGCCTTGTGGTGTGGTCTGTGCCGTGTCATACTTTCCCATGTTCATCTCTCTACTGATGTACTCATGGTCATCAACAGAGAAAACGGATTTCGGGAATTAGGGGGAGTGGCACCAAAGTGCACTGCAAGGTACGTGTCCTTTTTCAATGAAAGATCCTTAGCATCTGCGTAGGAAACTATACAGGTGTTAATGGCGTTATAATCCAGGCTGGTGTGCCAAGACTGCCAGCATCAGTACCACTGCCTGTGTTAAGGGAACCATGGTCCATTTGGCTCCATAACGTGGGTGGTGGACAGTTACCGGGTGGGTTGCTGTGGTGCTTAATGTTAAGTTTTCCTCCCCCCAGTTTAGAAATGTTTTTAAAACTTTTATGGTGGTTCTGAAAAGAAACATTATGGGATTAAGGAGGGCATTGGAGGGGGTGGGTATATACATGATAGGAGGAAAGTAGACAATTGTTTTGGACACATTTTATGTATTTCTTTTTTTTTTAATTAACAGTCAAGTAAAAACAAACCTGAAAAGGGAGTTAAAAAAAAACTCCCCAAAAAAAGTGACTACTGGCAATTTAGCACATGCTCCACCCAGGCATCCTCAATAGTCTCAAAAGTGGTTGCATTTGGTGCTATTTGGACGCAGCACCTCCTGCAGGTGAAAATGCCACCTACTGGAGACCTGCATTGGCATGGAGGGCCCAATGCAGGGGCGGCAGAGGAGACAATTCCATCATTGTCACCAGATGAAGTCGATGGGAGAGGTTCAGAGGAGGATGTAGTTGGTGGTGGTGGTTCTGCTTCCTCTGTGGCCTGTGGCATTACAGGTCTGGTTGTGGGTTGCAAGGCATTGCTACCAAGGCAGACTTCATGATGCCAGAACCTGCTCCTGAATATTCATCCTCTTGCTGCCAGTGACAACGAAACAGGTGGTTGACGAATGCTGTGATTGCCCAGGCTCTGCATAGGAACCATAGAGATTCCTCTACTGCACACCTTGCAACATAATGTGCACTGTACCATTGTGACAATGGAGTATCTTTAGGGACCTTGAAGTACTGGAAGGGAAGGTATGAAACTCATGCACCGGCACTTGTTGGCTGGAGCTCGCAGATCTATCCTGTCAATATCTTCTGGGTCTTCACGGACAGTGATGAGGTTGATCTCTTCATTGCTGGAGGGTGCCTCAGGATGTTGTATCTCCATCTCCCGAAAGAATCAAAAAAAGAAAAAGAAAAAGAAAAGACAAAAATGAAAACAAAAATGCTCACAAAATCCTTAAAAAGAGAATAAAAGAACAAAAATAATATAAAACAAACAAGCCAATAGACAACAAAATACAACAAATGGAGAGCACACAGGGAAATGGTTTGGATAGGGAAAAGTGATCTTTAGACTAATTGGACAGTCAAAGTTTGCACTGTGACTATCTGAATTTGTCTCCAAAGCAATGAGAAAATGTAAGTTTTTCTGGAGTATATATGCATGATTTGCAATCAGTATATGAATCAATTAGCACACAAATTTCATACTGTGTACTGCCCTTAGGCCAATCTGTTTGTATATTTGTTTTGTAAGCATGAATCGCGATTCATAAATAAATGTGTACGTTTTTTTCTTAACATATTGAGGATTTTTGAATATGTCGAGGGCCAATTTGGTTGTTGATTAGGTCTGGTAAATACTTATTTTTATGAATTTTTTCGAATGTTATATTTATATTTTTCCTTATATCAATATTTGGACAAATGACGATTTGGGAATCGAATGTCGAATTTTAGTGCTGCTCACTTTCAAACATTACCAAAAGAGAGTAAAAAATGTTTGTGGTGTTTACATTCTTCCTTTACACAAAATAAAATTATTGGAAGATTAAGATGCAATTTCATTTCATTCGGTCTATACGTGGTTCTCGAAATGCATTGTTGCGCAATGTACTCTTCCTCGTCTCAGAATCGTCTGAATAATTCATAACATTATAAGTTCTCGATTAATTTCGGGACGGGATAGAAACAAGGTGTACTTTGAAAACTTTATTTTATCTGATTCTTGATTCACATATTGTCTTCATATCTCTCCTTTTTTGTTAATTCTCGATCTCAATACTAAAATACATAGAAATTAAACAAAATATACAACTCATGCACAAGTGATTGAAGATGAGTGACTAATGAAAATAGGCAATATTTTTAATGTGTATGTAATTTGGATGTGCTCCTCAGCCCAGTACTTTAATAGCTCTCGATCTGAGTATTATGTTTGGAAAAAAAAACATTAACAGTTATAGATAGTCCATAAAAAGAGTTCTGTGTTTATAATGTGTTAGGTATATTTGTGTTAAACTCACTCAGGCCCCCATTAGCCACACCTCACTTTTCCTCATCACAGTATTTGTATTCTTGAATTTATAATGCGCGCAGAACAAACCAAACGTATAATGGTGCTGATAACAAAAACATGATTCAGGCGGAGAGTAGCTAGACCCAGCCATTGAACAACCAGAGCCTGGTGGCACCCTATTTAAACAGAAATGTTTTAGTGCTCTACGAAACTGGTAGATTGAGTTAAGGGTCCTCAATTCAAGTGGAAAGATTTCCACAGCTTTGGACCTAACACAGAGAACCATCTGTCTCTCCGAGACTTGTATGCTGAGGGCAGAATAGAAAGAAGATGGCGATCGCTAGAGCGCACCGAACTCTTACTTGTCACAGTCGCCAACTGCACAACTTTAGTCTTCCTCATCAGAGTCTCCCAATAGCCCACCTCACTCTTCCTCATCACAATACACCCTTACTAATCCCTTCTTATCTAGTGGGCACAATTAAAAAAGAAATACTTGATAAACCCGATGTTATGGAACTCAAGTACAGATATTGATAACAAATGATATATCTGTTATGTTATCAGAAAGAAAGATTGCATCAAAGGTGGCGGGGGGTATAGTATAACACAGCCCTTGAAAATCTGTGCAAAAAGCTTTCGTTAACGGACAGCTAAGGTAAATATGTGAAATTCAGTGAAAAAGCATTAGTTGAGGCAATGGTAAGGTGAAACAATCTGATGCAACAAAACGCTTGAAATACGTTGAAATGTGTTTCCTTGAAGTGACGTTAAAAGGCTGATTTAACACCATGAAAACAGCTGAAATTCAGCAGGTGCTGGAAGCTGTGACACCTTAACTATGAGGCCCCCATTGCCTGGCCCCTAAGCACACTGATGACATCACAAATTACCTCACATATGACATCATGAGTGACATAACTGATACAGCAGATCACATTTGCAGGGAAGAGAGATGTAACATTTAGAAAGCGTGTTTCTGCATATAAGGGTAGTTCCGCTCTTTCCAAGATGAGGAGCTATTATAAGGGGCAAAATAGTGTGTGTTATCTGCAAGAAAGGGTAGTAAAAAGAGATATTTGTAATGTTAACATTCTAAACTTGGCAAAATGTTACACTGTTACCTTTTATATGATTACATCTAGTATGTATTGCAGTTATAATAGGTTTGTGGCATTTGCCTTAATGACCAAGGCACACTATCAAAACCATCAGCTACCAGGAGCTATAGTATTCCTCTTTTTAGGGGCTGAGTGGGTGAGGAAAATAAGACACAAAATCTTAGGGATCCCACAAACCAGCCTCCTTCCCTTTCTGCTAAGAGTGAGTAATCCTAGATGCATGTAAACTTCGTCATGTTTACCCCTTGACCAAAAAAGGGTGAAATAACCATGTAGTTATCAAAAATATACATATTTTAATATTTATCAAAACACATTACACATCACAATACATTTCTCTAAAAGAACGACACAACAGTGTGGTCAGAACACATTCTGAGACACACATCTGTGCATATACATGTACTAAAAATGGCAAAAAAGCTAACGCTTAGACCCCTTTCTCTTCCTTACTGTAAGGTATGTCTCTATTGTAGACACCACCATTATTATTGACCTGATTAATTCATACAGGCAAAAAAGGCTGTGCCAACACTTCAAGAATGTGTTTCTAGAACCAACATGAAACTAACAGGCCGATTCATGGAATAATTAGCGCGGCGCAAGTGGCCAAAAACGTGCGAATCGCAGTGGAATTGCGAAAATCGCAGTTTAAGTGCGAAAATCGCACGAAAAGCAGCGCACATCGATTCATGGAAGGGCGTGCGCGAGAAAACCATCGGATGTGCGATAAAAAAGTGCGCGGCGCACGTTGCCGCACAGGCCATCTAACTGCGTGCGCCAGGTCACAGCGAAAATCGCACAGGCCACAGCGAAAATCGCACATAGAGCGGGGCACGCAACAAAAGTAGGCGGAACACGGGGCGTAACACTCGGAATGGGGAACAACTTGCCAAAATGTGGGCGTCACGGGGGAAGTACAGGGCACAAGTGCGCGGAACGCCCACACGCTCGCCTACAACACGTATTCATGGAATAGAATAGGGCAAAAAAGCGCACGCTCAAACCAGCGCACAGGCACAAACACGACCGCCACAAGAAAGCAGGCGGTAGCGTCTCTGCGCCTGTAAGAAATGTGCGCCAAAAGGTGCGCCAACAAATAGCACCTATATACTGCCATGATGAATGTCCTATACTGTGGCCCTCCAGGACAAATGACGTGCAAAGGGTTACCCACAAACACGGACACCCGCTGACAAAAAATACGTGTGCGTGTATACCGGGGGGCGCGGGAAGTTCCACACGCGATTTGTCAGGGTACGTGGATTTCAGGGGTGCGCGGGAAGTTCCACACGCGATTTGGCCGGGTACGCGGATTTCAGGGGTGCGCAGGAATTTCCACACGCGATTTGCCCGGGTACATGGATTTCAGGGGTGCGCGGGAAGTTCCACACGCGATTTGTCAGGGTATGTGAATTCCAGGGGTTTGCGGGAAGTTCCACACGCGATTTGTCAGAGTACGCGGATTACAGGGGTGCGCGGGAAGTTCCACATGCGATTTGGCCGTGTAAGTGGATTCCAGGGGTGCGCGGGAAGTTCCACACGCGATTTGGCCGTGGACGTGGATTACAGGGGTGCGCGGGAAGTTCCACACGCAATTTGGCCGGGTACATGGATTACAGGGGTGCGCGGGAAGTTCCACACGCGATTTGGCTGGGCACGTGTATGACAGGGGTACGCGGGAAAATCTACACGCGATTTGGCTGTGGGCTCCCAGGTATTCCCTGTACACCCTCCACGGCCCCTGCAGGCAGCACACACCACAGGGGACTACCCTGCACACCTGCTCATGTCACCCAGCACCCCCACCCCCCAGCCACCAGGGGCAGCCTCCGCCAGGCCCCCACTCATGTCTCCCACCACCCCCACCCCCCAGCATCCAGGGGCACCCTCCACCAGGCACCCACTCATGTCTCCCACCGCCCCCACCCCCCAGCCACCAGGGGCACCCTCCACCAGGCCCCCACCCATGTCTCCCACCACCCCCACCCCCCAGCAGTGCAGGGGCACCTTCCACCAGGCCCCCACTCATGTCAACCACCACCCCCACCCCCCAGCCATCAGGGGCACCCTCCACCAGGCCCCCACTTATGTCTCCCACCACCCCCACCCCCCAGCCACCAGGGGCAGCCTTCACCAGGCCCCCACTCATGTCTCCCACCACCCCCACCCCCCAGCAGTGCAGGGGCACCCACCACCAGGCCCCCACCCATGTCTCCCACCGCCCCCACCCCCCAGCCACCAGGGGCAGCCTCCACCAGGCTCCCACCCATGTCTCCCACCACCCCCACCCCCCAGCAGTGCAGGGGCACCCTCCACAAGGCCCCCACTCATGTCTCCCACCACCCCCACCCCCCAGCAGTGCAGGGGCACCCTCCACCAGGCCCCCACTCATGTCTCCCACCACCCCCACCCCCCAGCCACCAGGGGCACCCTCCACCAGGCCCCCACTCATGTCTCCCACCACCCCCACCCCCAGCAGTGCAGGGGCACCCTCCACCAGGCCACCACCCATGTCTCCCACCACCCCCACCCCCCAGCAGTGCAGGGGCACCCTCCACCAGGCCCCCACTCATGTCTCCCACCACCCTAACCCCCCAGCAGTGCAGGGGCACCCTCCACCAGGCCCCCACTCATGTCTCCCACCACCCCCAACCCCCAGCCACCAGGGGCACCCTCCACCAGGCCCCCACTCATGTCTCCCACCACCCCCACCCCCCAGCAGTGCAGGGGCACCCTCCACCAGGCCACCACCCATATCTCCCACCACCCCTACCCCCCAGCAGTGCACGGGCAGCCTCCACCAGGCCCCCACTCATGTCTCCCACCACCCCCACCCCCCAGCAGTGCAGGGGCACCCTCCACCAGGCCCCCACTCATGTCTCCCACCACCCCCACCCCCCAGCCACCAGGGGCACCCTCCACCAGGCCCCCACTCATGTCTCCAAACACCCCCACCCCCCAGCAGTGCAGGGGCACCCTCCACCAGGCCACCACCCATGTCTCCCACCACCCCCACCCCCCAGCAGTGCAGGGGCAGCCTCCACCAGGTTCCCACTCATGTCTCCCACCACCCCCACCCCCCAGCCACCAGGGGCACCCTCCACCAGGCCCCCACTCATGTCTCCCACCACCCCCAGCAGTGCAGGGGCACCCACCACCAGGCCCCCACCCATGTCTCCCACCACCCCCACCCTCCAGCGGTGCAGAGGCACCCTCCACCAGGCCCCCACTCATGTCTCCCACCACCCCCACCCCCAGCCACCAGGGGCACCCTCCACCAGGCCCCCACTCATGTCTCCCACCACCCCCACCCCCCAGCCACCAGGGGCAGCCTCCACCAGGCCCCCACTCATGTCTCCCACCACCCCCACCCCCCAGCAGTGCAGGGGCACCCACCACCAGGCCCCCACCCATGTCTCCCACCACCCCCACCCCCCAGCCACCAGGGGCAGCCTCCACCAGGCCCCCACCCATGTCTCCCACCACCCCCACCCCCCAGCAGTGCAGGGGCACCCTCCACCAGGCCCCCACTCATGTCTACCACCACCCCCACCCCCCAGCAGTGCAGGGGCACCCTCCACCAGGCCCCCACTCATGTCTCCCACCACCCCCACCCCCCAGCCACCAGGGGCACCCTCCACCAGGCCCCCACTCATGTCTCCCACCACCCCCACCCCCCAGCAGTGCAGGGGCACCCTCCACCAGGCCACCACCCATGTCACCCACCACCCCCACCCCCCAGCAGTGCAGGGGCACCCTCCACCAGGCCCCCACTCATGTCTCCCACCACCCCACCCCCCAGCAGTGCAGGGGCACCCTCCACCAGGCCCCCACTCATGTCTCCCACCACCCCCAACCCCCAGCCACCAGGGGCACCCTACACCAGGCCCCCACTCATGTCCCCCACCACCCCCACCCGCCAGCAGTGCAGGGGCACCCTCCACCAGGCCACCACCCATGTCTCCCACCACCCCCACCCCCCAGCAGTGCAGGGGCAGCCTCCTCCAGGCCCCCACTCATGTCTCCCACCACCCCCACCCCCCAGCAGTGCAGGGGCACCCTCCACCAGGCCCCCACTCATGTCTCCCACCACGCCCACCCCCCAGCCACCAGGGGCACCCTCCACCAGGCCCCCACTCATGTCTCCAAACACCCCCACCCCCCAGCAGTGCAGGGGCACCCTCCACCAGGCCACCACCCATGTCTCCCACCACCCCCACCCCCAGCAGTGCAGGGGCTGCCTCCACCAGGCCCCCACTCATGTCTCCCACCACCCCCACCCCCCCACCCCCCAGCCACCAGGGGCACCCTCCACCAGGCCCCCACTCATGTCTCCCACCACCCCCACCCCCCAGCAGTGCAGGGGCACCCACCACCAGGCCCCCACCCATGTCTCCCACCACCCCCACCCCCCAGCAGTGCAGGGGCACCCTCCACCAGGCCCCCACTCATGTCTCCCACCCCCCCACCCACCAGCCACCAGGGGAACCCTCCACCAGGCCCCCACTCATGTCTCCCACCACCCCCACCCCCCAGCCACCAGGGGCAGCCTCCACCAGGCCCCCACTCATGTCTCCCACCACCCCCACCCCCCAGCCACCAGGGGCACCCTCCACCAGGCCCCCACGCATGTCTCCCACCACCCCCACCCCCCAGCCACCAAGGGCAGCCTCCACCAGGCCCCCACTCATGTCTCCCACCACCCCCACCCCCCAGCCACCAGGGGCACCTTCCACCAGGCCCCCACTCATGTCTCCCACCACCCCCACCCCCCAGCAGTGCAGGGGCACCCTCCACCAGGCCACCACCCATGTCTCCCACCACCCCCACCCCCCAGCAGTGCAGGGGCAGCCTCCACCAGGCCCCCACTCATGTCAGCCCAGCCACCAGGGGCACCCTCCACCAGGCCCCCACTCATGTCTCCCACCACCCCCACCCCCCAGCAGTGCAGGGGCACCCACCACCAGGCCCCCACCCATGTCTCCCACCACCCCCACCCCCCAGCAGTGCAGGGGCACCCTCCACCAGGCCCCCACTTATGTCTCCCACCACCCCCACCCCCAGCAGTGCAGGGGCACCCACCACCAGGCCCCCACCCATGTCTCCCACCACCCCCACCCCCCAGCAGTGCAGGGGCACCCTCCACCAGGCCCCCACTCTTGTCTCCCACCACCCCCACCCCCCAGCCACCTGGGGCACCCTCCACCAGGCCCCCACTCATGTCTCCCACCACCCCCACCCCCCAGCCACCAGGGACAGCCTCCACCAGGCACCCACTCATGTCTCCCACCACCCCAACCCCCAGCCACCAGGGGCACCCTCCACCAGGCCCCCACTCATGTCTCCCACCACCCCCACCCCCCAGCAGTGCAGGGGCACCCTCCACCAGGCCACCACCCATGTCTCCCACCACCCCCACCCCCCAGCCACCAGGGGCACCCTCCACCAGGCCCCCACTCATGTCTCCCACCACCACCACCCGCCAGCCACCAGGGGCAGCCTCCACCAGGCCCCCACTCATGTCTCCCACCACCCCCACCTCCCAGCCACCAGGGGCACCCTCCACCAGGCCCCCACTCATGTCTCCCACCACCCCCACCCCCCAGCAGTGCAGGGGCACCCACCACCAGGCCCCCACCCATGTCTCCCACCACCCCCACCCCCCAGCCACCAGGGGCAGCCTCCACCAGGCCCCCACCCATGTCTAGCCCAGCAGTGTAGGGGCACCCTCCACCAGGCCACCACCCATGTCTCCCACCACCCACACCCCCCAGCAGTGCAGGGGCACCCTCCACCAGGCCCCCACTCATGTCTCCCACCACCCCCACCCCCCAGCAGTGCAGGGGCACCCTCCACCAGGCCACCACCCATGTCTCCCACCACCCCCACCCCCCAGCCACCAGGGGCACCCTCCACCAGGCCCCCACTCATGACTCCCACCACCCCCACCCCCCAGGCACCATGGGCAGCCTCCACCAGGTCCTCACAATCCCCAATCATGTGCTTCATTGTCAGCCTCCACAGCCAAAAAGCCCTACCAAGTAACCCATTCACCCACATGGAAAAGGAAATTACATGTTACACCCCCAATGTTCATAAAGCTAATGAACCCATGTCCGTCACACACAATGGTTGCAATTGAATGGGAAAACACCCAACATGACATGCATGAAAGCAATGAGATGATACCACACAGTGAAGTATGAAAAATAAAAATAATGCAAATGAAATGAAACAAACTACAATGGGAATGAAAAAAAGATAAGCTGCATGTCCGTGTAAAAAAATAAAAACACCAAATCCTAATCCAAAAAAATGTAGTCCAAAGTCAAATGAAAAATAAAATCAATCCAATGAAGAACTATGTACAAAACATCCAAGGGTCCATGAGCCCAACTGAACAAAGGAAACCTACAAAAAACCCTAACTAAAATGCAACTATATACAAAAAGTGGAGCAGTGTCCGTCGACTCCAAATCATAAGAACAAAGAAAGGAAACCTAAAACTAAAGAACTATATACAAAGGCGGCGGGCAAGTCCAGCGGCTCACTCCGTGGTGTTCCGGCCCAGGGCATCATCGAACTCCTTTTCGATGTCCCGGAGGCGGTCCTGTTCCATGGCCCCGAGGGTCCGCAGGGTCGACGCCGTGTCCTCCTCCAACCCCCTGCGGATTGCCTCGAGGCACTCGGCCCGCCTCAGGGCCCTCCGCATGGAGTTCTCCGCCCTGACCATTGTGAGCCGCGCCTCTTCCGCCCGCCGCCGCTCCGCTCCTATCTGCTGGCCCAACCGCTGCCACACAGAAGACACACCCCATCCTGGGTCAACCTGCCCTCCGGCCGATGCCTGCCCCTCCGATGTTGAAGGCCCCGAGCCTTCATGGCTCCCACCACGTTGCTGCTGCTGCTGTGCCTCTGCCCGTGCACTGCCTCCTGCTGCCTGCACATCCTCCGCCGGCTGGGGTGCAGTTGTTGATGTGGCCACCCCTGCTGGACGTCCGACTCCCGACTGTGGCAGGGATGCCTCCTCCACCAGCCTGGCCGCACCGTCAAAGGCAGCTCCACAGGGCACCCAGGTGACTGATGGGTGGGAAGATGGCACAGAGGACGACTGGCGCGTAGGGGGTCCAGTTGAGGAGGGGGTCAGAGCAAGCCCCATCAGACGGAGGAATCCGGCCTGGGTGACCTGTCCCAGCAGGCTGACGTGGTCAACAAGCCATTCGAGATGACGTGCAGTCTCTCCATGAAAATACTGCAGGTCACCTCGCATGGCCCGTTGACGCAACGCCACACCAGCCAGGACAGGCTCAACCCGGACCTGGATAGCCACGTCCGCAGGCAGAGGAAGGCCAGTTGACGTCAGCTCATCCCCTGCCTGAAAACGGGTCAGGACGTAGGCATCCCTGCTGGTGCAAGATGATGCAGGGACAGGATCGGGGACAGGATTGCACACAGGCACCTCCGCGGCCGCCTGTGCTGCCTCCTGTCCCTGGTCCTGCACTGCACCACTAGCACCAGTGGGATCCCCACCTCCAGACCCCGTCTCTTGTGCTTGCACGGCCTCCTCCTCCACCAAACCCCCCACCAACCTGGATGATTCCGTGCCATCTTCCCCTGTTGGGCCCTGTGGGGTCCCAGCTGCCCCTTCTGCTGCCGAGAGTCCAACTCCAACCTCCACCTCTTGGACCTCCCCCCGGCAGCTGCGGCCTGGGACGCGGCACCGGACTCCTCACTCCCCGACGAGATGACAACATGGGAAGGGAGCCGGGCCTTGCATCTCCGGCTGGCGGTGGGATCCCCGCCGCTGTGCTCCACAGCACCTTCTCCGCCCTCTTCATCAGTTGACGCTGCAGACAGGGAGAAACAAAACACAGGCATCAGGGCACCGTACAATGGACACATACACACATGACAGTTGCACATGAGTGGCATTGGCAAACCTCAGACATGTCATCACAATCCCCAACACACATGTCATTACAACTCGCACACATGAGCCATACCACAGCCATATCGCAACTGCCACCACCATCCCTACACATACAACTGCATGAGCAGCCAAAGGTGAGCCAGACATCACATGCAACACAGGAAGTGCACCACACATGTACACACACCACCACACTTGCATGCATGTGTACACCTCTGCCAAGTGTCGCACTGTTCAGACGGGCATCCATGTCACATCTGCCAATCAGGCTTCCACATACCGCTGTCACATGCATCCATGTTGCATCACTGTTGCGCCCTTGTCAAATACACACACATGCACATGTACACAGTGCTCATACATGCAGCCAAAAACAACATACATGCGTGACATCACGGACATGTCTACTTACATACACATTCATCCAAACATGTGTGCACACACAACTGCATTTGGCATGCAAGCCTACACACACAAGCACCATCCATGTCTCACACATTACAGCCCTCACATGTGTCAACCCCACGGCCCTGTACACCCCCACCCATACTCGACCCCATACAAACAGATGTGCAACCTGCACACTACCGAATAATCACCACACGCAGTGCTCACAATCAGGATGCATGTACACTCACCGCTCAACTCCAGACGGGTCTGCTTCTCTAGGACCTGGACGTGGAGCGCTGGGGATATGCGTTCCAGGACCCTCATCTGTTCTTCCGACAAGTGGCCCCGGTGCCCCTTGGCATCCGCTGCCTTCAAGAGGCGCCGGGCCTTGTTCAGGGTCCTGGACCTGAAGTCCTCCCAGCGCTTCCTGACATGTTGTAAGTCCCGGACTGCCACCCCCTCCGCGTTGATGGCAGTCACGATGTCAGTCCAGATCCGAGTCCGTCCTTCCTTGTCGGCCCGGGAACTTCCAAAGAGGGCATCATACTGCCCCAGGGCTTGCTCCACCAGGACACCAACTTCGGTGGCACTGAAGCTGGTGCCCCTCTGCCTCTCTGGCTGGGGGTTGTCAGTGGTCCCAGATGGTGTTTGCCCCGACATGACAACCCCAGAGGCAGGAGTGGGTGGGCAACTGGGTCCTGGGGCTGGGCTGCGGAGCGATGGAATCCCAGTCGGGAGTCTTCAGTTCCAGCAGGGGTGGTCACAGCAACAGCACCCCTGGCTGATGTGCAGGCAGCAAATGGCAGTGCACGTGGGCAGCAGGCAGTCAGGCAGCAGCAGATGGCAGGTGGGAGCGTGCTCGGGGCTCTGGGGGGCAGTAGTTCGGCCTTCTGGGCAGGAGCGTGGTCTTCCGTGTGCTTACGCGTGGCCAGCTTGATACGGAGTGATTTGGCACGTGAAAATCCTGCACGTCAGCGTGAAAATCGAGGAAAGGCCCTTAGCGCGTAAGCGCGTCAGCACGCATATGCGATTCTATTGGACCAAAGGCACTCAGCGCGTAAGCGCGTCTGTGACGTGACCCGCACGGGTGTTTCCCCCACAGCACGTGATGACAGAGCACATGTGGAAAGACTGCACGTCAGAGTGTCATCGCGTGTAATTGGACAGCACGTCAGAGTGTCATCGCGTGTAATTGGACAAAAGTGCGCGTACACGCGATTGGCCTATGTACGTGTATATCAGGGGTGCGCGGGCACTTACACACGCAAGTACGTCAGCGCACCTGTATCCCGGGGTTCGCGGGAATTTCCACACGCTATTGGACTGGGTACTGGATTTCAGGGGTGAGCGGGTCACACGCTCGCCTACAACACTCGCAACGCATAAATTTGCGCGCTAACAAAATAACAAGCTCAGACCCAGGATGAACATACCGTTCCTAGCAGCAGTGGGCGTGGGCTACCAAAGGAGGAGGAGGAGGATAGTCAGGGCCAGAATATTCACACCCAGAACCAGCCTTTTCGGGATGCCTGATGACCAGGTGTATGGGAGGTACAGGTTTCCACCACACATAATACTGGACCTGGTGAGTGAGTGGGAGGATGACCTCACATCACCCACCCTGTGCTCCCAAGCACTCAGCCCCCTGGAGAAGATCCTCAATGTACTGCACTTCTTAGCCACTGGATCATTTCAGCGGACAAGTGCCATAGTGGGTGGGGTATCACAGGCCACCCAGTCACGCTGCCTACACCAGGTCTTGAACATCATCACTGCACGCCCATCAGTCCGCAGGCACATATACCTGCCCAGAACACCTGCAGAAAGGCATGCTGCCGCCCTGGATTTTTACGGTGTGGCACGATTCCCCAAAGTGCTAGGTGCCATCGACTGCACCCATGTGGCTCTACGTCCCCCCAGGGCATCTGAGCACATCTATAGGAACCGCAAGCACTGGCATTCCATCAACGTGCAGGTAGTATGTAATGCCAAGGGAATCATCACCTCAGTATATGCCAACTATCCCGGGTCCACCCACGACAGCTTCATTTACCGAATGTCCACCCTAAGCCGGGACCTAGAAGCTGGGCGGCATGGCGATACATGGCTGCTTGGTGAGTATGAATGCCACTGCACATGCATGCATGTCAGATACTGAGCAAGGTCACAACCCCACCAATGATACCAATCACCACCTCCACAGGGGACAGTGCCTACCCTCTCAGCCCCCACATGATGACGCCAATTCGGAACCCCGCCACGCCACCCCAGGTAAGATATAACACAGCCCACATTACAACCCGGGGCATAGTGGAGCGCACATTCGGAGTGCTAAAGTCACTTCAAGAATGTGTTTCTAGAACCAACATGAAACTAACAGGCCGATTCATGGAATAATTAGCGCGGCGCAAGTGGCCAAAAACGTGCGAATCGCAGTGGAATTGCGAAAATCGCAGTGCAAGTGCGAAAATCGCACGAAAAGCAGCGCACATCGATTCATGGAAGGCCGTGCGCGAGAAAACCATCGGATGTGCGATAAAAAAGTGCGCGGCGCACGTTGGCGCACTGGCCATCTAACTGCGTGCGCACAGGCCACAGCGAAAATCGCACATAGAGCGGCGCACGCAACAAAAGTAGGCGGAACACGGGGCGTAACACTCGGAATGGGGAACAACTTGCCAAAATGTGGGCGTCACGGGGGAAGTACAGGGCACAAGTGCGCAGAACGCCCACACGCTCGCCTACAAAAGCGCACGCTCAAACCAGCGCACAGGCACAAACACGACCGCCACAAGAAAGCAGGCGGTAGCGTCTCTGCGCCTGTAAGAAATGTGCGCCAAAAGGTGCGCCAACAAATAGCACCTATATACTGCCATGATGAATGTCCTATACTGTGGCCCTCCAAGACAAATGACGTGCAAAGGGTGACCCACAAACACGGACACCCGCTGACAAAAAATACGTCTGCGTGTATACCGGGGTGCGCGGGAAGTCAGGGTCCCCCACTCATGTCTCCCACCACCCCCACCCCCCAGCCACCAGGGGCACCCTCCACCAGGCCCCCACTCATGTCTTCCACCACCCCCACCCCCAGCCACCAAAGGCAGCCTCCACCAGGCCCCCACTCATGTCTCCCACCACCCCCACCCCCCAGCCACCAGGGGCACCCTCCACCAAGCCCCCACTCATGTCTCCCACCACCCCCACCCCCCAGCAGTGCAGGGGCACCCTCCACCAGGCCACCACCCTTGTCTCCCACCACCCCCACCCCCCAGCAGTGCAGGGGCAGCCTCCACCAGGCCCCCACTCATGTCAGCCCAGCCACCAGGGGCACCCTCCACCAGGCCCCCACTCATGTCTCCCACCACCCCCACCCCCCAGCAGTGCAGGGGCACCCACCACCAGGCCCCCACCCATGTCTCCCACCACCCCCACCCCCCAGCAGTGCAGGGGCACCCTCCACCAGGCCCCCACTCATGTCTCCCACCACCCCCACCCCCAGCAGTGCAGGGGCACCCTCCACCAGGCCCCCACTCTTGACTCCCACCACCCCCACCCCCCAGCCACCAGGGGCAGCCTCCACCAGGCCCCCACTCATGTCTCCCACCAACCCCACCCCCCAGCCACCAGGGGCACCCTCCACCAGGCCCCCACTCATGTCTCCCACCACCCCCACCCCCCAGCAGTGCAGGGGCACCCTCCACCAGGCCACCACCCATGTCTCCCACCACCCCCACCCCCCAGCCACCAGGGGCACCCTCCACCAGGCCCCCACTCATGTCTCCCACCACCCCCACCCCCCAGCCACCAGGGGCAGCCTCCACCAGGCCCCCACTCATGTCTCCCACCACCCCCACCCCCCAGCCACCAGGGGCACCCTCCACCAGGCCCCCACTCATGTCTCCCACCACCCCTACCCCCAGCAGTGCAGGGGCACCCTCCACCAGGCCCCCACTCATGTCTTCCACCACCCCCACCCCCCAGCAGTGCAGGGGCACCCACCACCAGGCCCCCACCCATGTCTAGCCCAGCAGTGCAGGGGCACCCTCCACCAGGCCACCACCCATGTCTCCCACCACCCACACCCCCCAGCAGTGCAGGGGCACCCTCCACCAGGCCCCCACTCATGTCTCCCACCACCCCCACCCCCCAGCAGTGCAGGGGCACCCTCCACCAGGCCACCACCCATGTCTCCCACCACCCCCACCCCCCAGCCACCAGGGGCACCCTCCACCAGGCCCCCACTCATGACTCCCACCACCCCCACCCCCCAGGCACCATGGGCAGCCTCCACCAGGTCCTCACAATCCCCAATCATGTGCTTCATGGTCAGCCTCCACAGCAAAAAAGCCCTACCAAGTAACCCATTCACCCACATGGAAAAGGAAATTACATGTTACACCCCCAATGTTCATAAAGCTAATGAACCCATGTCCGTCACACACAATGGTTGCAATTGAATGGGAAAACACCCAACATGACATGCATGAAAGCAATGAGATGATACCACACAGTGAAGTATGAAAAATAAAAATAATGCAAATGAAATGAAACAAACTACAATGGTAATGAAAAAAAGATAAGCTGCATGTCCGTGTAAAAAAATAAAAACACCAAATCCTAATCCAAAAAAATGTAGTCCAAAGTCAAATGAAAAATAAAATCAATCCAATGAAGAACTATGTACAAAACATCCAAGGGTCCATGAGCCCAACTGAACAAAGGAAACCTAC
The DNA here is from genome assembly GCF_040938575.1 of Ambystoma mexicanum. Classification (NCBI taxonomy): domain Eukaryota; kingdom Metazoa; phylum Chordata; class Amphibia; order Caudata; family Ambystomatidae; genus Ambystoma; species Ambystoma mexicanum. The sequence continues at coordinate 1,078,529,816 of NC_090941.1, read as the reverse complement.
AAAAAACCCTAACTAAAATGCAACTATATACAAAAAGTGGAGCAGTGTCCGTCGACTCCAAATCATAAGAACAAAGAAAGGAAACCTAAAACTAAAGAACTATATACAAAGGCGGCGGGCAAGTCCAGCGGCTCACTCCGTGGTGTTCCGGCCCAGGGCATCATCGAACTCCTGTTTGATGTCCCGGAGGCGGTCCTGTTCCATGGCCCCGAGGGTCCGCAGGGTCGACGCCGTGTCCTCCTCCAACCCCCTGCGGATTGCCTCGAGGCACTCGGCCCGCCTCAGGGCCCTCCGCATGGAGTTCTCCGCCCTGACCATTGTGAGCCGCGCCTCTTCCGCCCGCCGCCGCTCCGCTCCTATCTGCTGGCCCAACCGCTGCCACACAGAAGACACACCCCATCCTGGGTCAACCTGCCCTCCGGCCGATGCCTGCCCCTCCGATGTTGAAGGCCCCGAGCCTTCATGGCTCCCACCACGTTGCTGCTGCTGCTGTGCCTCTGCCCGTGCACTGCCTCCTGCTGCCTGCACATCCTCCGCCGGCTGGGGTGCAGTTGTTGATGTGGCCACCCCTGCTGGACGTCCGACTCCCGACTGTGGCAGGGATGCCTCCTCCACCAGCCTGGCCGCACCGTCAAAGGCAGCTCCACAGGGCACCCAGGTGACTGATGGGTGGGAAGATGGCACAGAGGATGACTGGCGCGTAGGGGGTCCAGTTGAGGAGGGGGTCAGAGCAAGCCCCATCAGACGGAGGAATCCGGCCTGGGTGACTTGTCCCAGCAGGCTGACGTGGTCAACAAGCCATTCGAGATGACGTGCAGTCTCTCCATGAAAAGACTGCAGGTCACCTCGCATGGCCCGTTGACGCAACGCCACACCAGCCAGGACAGGCTCAACCCGGACCTGGATAGCCACGTCCGCAGGCAGAGGAAGGCCAGTTGACGTCAGCTCATCCCCTGCCTGAAAACGGGTCAGGACGTAGGCATCCCTGCTGGTGCAAGATGATGCAGGGACAGGATCGGGGACAGGATTGCACACAGGCACCTCCGCGGCCGCCTGTGCTGCCTCCTGTCCCTGGTCCTGCACTGCACCACTAGCACCAGTGGGATCCCCACCTCCAGACCCCGTCTCTGGTGCTTGCACGGCCTCCTCCTCCACCAAACCCCCCACCAACCTGGATGATTCCGTGCCATCTTCCCCTGTTGGGCCCTGTGGGGTCCCAGCTGCCCCTTCTGCTGCCGAGAGTCCAACTCCAACCTCCGCCTCTTGGACCTCCCCCCGGCAGCTGCGGCCTGGGACGCGGCACCGGACTCCTCACTCCCCGACGAGATGACAACACGGGAAGGGAGCCGGGCCTTGCATCTCCGGGTGGAGGTGGGATCCCCGCCGCTGTGCTCCACAGCACCTTCTCCGCCCTCTTCATCAGTTGACGCTGCAGACAGGGAGAAACAAAACACAGGCATCAGGGCACCGTACAATGGACACATACACACATGACAGTTGCACATGAGTGGCATTGGCAAACCTCAGACATGTCATCACATTCCCCAACACACATGTCATTACAACTCGCACACATGAGCCATACCACAGCCATATCGCAACTGCCACCACCATCCCTACACATACAACTGCATGAGCAGCCAAAGGTGAGCCAGACATCACATGCAACACAGGAAGTGCACCACACATGTACACACACCACCACACTTGCATGCATGTGTACACCTCTGCCAAGTGTCGCACTGTTCAGACGGGCATCCATGTCACATCTGCCAATCAGGCTTCCACATACCGCTGTCACATGCATCCATGTTGCATCACTGTTGCGCCCTTGTCAAATACACACACATGCACATGTACACAGTGCTCATACATGCAGCCGAAAACAACATACATGCGTGACATCACGGACATGTCTACTTACATACACATTCATCCAAACATGTGTGCACACACAACTGCATTTGGCATGCAAGCCTACACACACAAGCACCATCCATGTCTCACACATTACAGCCCTCACATGTGTCAACCCCACGGCCCTGTACACCCCCACCCATACTCGACCCCATACAAACAGATGTGCAACCTGCACACTACCGAATAATCACCACACGCAGTGCTCACAATCAGGATGCATGTACACTCACCGCTCGACTCCAGACGGGTCTGCTTCTCTAGGACCTGGACGTGGAGCGCTGGGGATATGCGTTCCAGGACCCTCATCTGTTCTTCTGACAAGTGGCCCCGGCGCCCCTTGGCATCCGCTGCCTTCAAGAGGCGCCAGGCCTTGTTCAGGGTCCTGACCTGAAGTCCTCCCAGCGCTTCCTGACATGTTGTAAGTCCCGGACTGCCACCCCCTCCGTGTTGATGGCAGTCACGATGTCAGTCCAGATCCGAGTCCGTCCTTCCTTGTCGGCGCGGGAACTTCCAAAGAGGGCATCATACTGCTCCAAAGAGGGCTTGCTCCACCAGGACACCAACTTCGGTGGCACTGAAGCTGGTGCCCCTCTGCCTCTCTGGCCGGGGGTTGTCAGTGGTCCCAGATGGTGTTTGCCCCGACATGACAACCCCAGAGGCAGGAGTGGGTGGGCAACTGGGTCCTGGGGCTGGGCTGCGGAGCGATGGAATCCCAGTCGGGAGTCTTCAGTTCCAGCAGGGGTGGTCACAGCAACAGCACCCCTGGCTGATGTGCAGGCAGCAAATGGCAGTGCACGTGGGCAGCAGGCAGTCAGGCAGCAGCAGATGGCAGGTGGGAGCGTGCTCGGGGCTCTGGGGGGCAGTAGTTCGGCCTTCTGGGCAGGAGCGTGGTCTTCTGTGTGCTTACGCGTGGCCAGCTTGATACGGAGTGATTTGGCACGTGAAAATCCTGCACGTCAGCGTGAAAATCGAGGAAAGGCCCTTAGCGCGTAAGCGCGTCAGCACGCATACGCGATTCTATTGGACCAAAGGCACTCAGCGCGTAAGCGCGTCTGTGACGTGACCCGCACGGGTGTTTCCCCCACAGCACGTGATGACAGAGCACACGTGGAAAGACTGCACGTCAGAGTGTCATCGCGTGTAATTGGACAGCACGTCAGAGTGTCATCGCGTGTAATTGGACAAAAGTGCGCGTACACGCGATTGGCCTATGTACGTGTATATCAGGGGTGCGCGGGCACTTACACACGCAAGTACGTCAGCGCACCTGTATCCCGGGGTTCGCGGGAATTTCCACACGCTATTGGACTGGGTACTGGATTTCAGGGGTGAGCGGGTCACACGCTCGCCTACAACACTCGCAACGCATAAATTTGCGCGCTAACAAAATAACAAGCTCAGACCCAGGATGAACATACCGTTCCTAGCAGCAGTGGGCGTGGGCTACCAAAGGAGGAGGAGGAGGATAGTCAGGGCCAGAATATTCACACCCAGAACCAGCCTTTTCGGGATGCCTGATGACCAGGTGTATGGGAGGTACAGGTTTCCACCACACATAATACTGGACCTGGTGAGTGAGTGGGAGGATGACCTCACATCACCAACCCTGCGCTCCCAAGCACTCAGCCCCCTGGAGAAGATCCTCAATGTACTGCACTTCTTAGCCACTGGATCATTTCAGCGGACAAGTGCCATAGTGGGTGGGGTATCACAGGCCACCCAGTCACGCTGCCTACACCAGGTCTTGAACATCATCACTGCACGCCCATCAGTCCGCAGGCACATATACCTGCCCAGAACACCTGCAGAAAGGCATGCTGCCGCCCTGGATTTTTACGGTGTGGCACGATTCCCCAAAGTGCTAGGTGCCATCGACTGCACCCATGTGGCTCTACGTCCCCCCAGGGCATCTGAGCACATCTATAGGAACCGCAAGCACTGGCATTCCATCAACGTGCAGGTAGTATGTAATGCCAAGGGAATCATCACCTCAGTATATGCCAACTATCCCGGGTCCACCCACGACAGCTTCATTTACCGAATGTCCACCCTAAGCCGGGACCTAGAAGCTGGGCGGCATGGCGATACATGGCTGCTTGGTGAGTATGAATGCCACTGCACATGCATGCATGTCAGATACTGAGCAAGGTCACAACCCCACCAATGATACCAATCACCACCTCCACAGGGGACAGTGCCTACCCTCTCAGCCCCCACATGATGACGCCAATTCGGAACCCCACCACGCCACCCCAGGTAAGATATAACACAGCCCACATTACAACCCGGGGCATAGTGGAGCGCACATTCGGAGTGCTAAAGTCACTGTCGGGGGGAAATTCTGCTGGGGTCGGCCGGGCCGTCCGCAGACCTCCGGGCAGGGAGGCCCCAACTCCTCCCGTATATCCCAAAAGAGATAGAGTATGAGACACACGCAAGAAGCAAGGTGACTCTGCTGTTTATTAGACAAAACGGCAGGGATGGGTCAAGGAGCGTACGCGTCCGTCCTGACACACACACAATCGTGGGGCTCGCAGGCCCTTTTTACCTTAGTATGACGCGCTACTTGCGTCACTTGGAAAGTTTAGCAAAAAACCTATCTCCACTCTGGATTGGTTACTCGAGTGGTAGGGTTAGTATAGCACACATATAGAGAACGGTGTTAGTGGTTGAGGGTTAGTCAGGTGGTACACCTGTGCTGTCCCTTCAATTTGATACATGAAAGTTGTTACATGAAGACCTCTGAGGATTGGTCAATGTTAATGGCGTCAGTGATAGGAGCCCCATGTTCTGATTGGTCCGCTCGCGAGCCTCCCAGTCTGGGACTATCGCTGTTCCCAGCTCGCGGTGCACCTGTAATTTGCAACAATGTTTTACTATGGGTAGGTGTAAACAATGTGAGGATTTATTCATATGTTGAGAGGTCGACTACTCCCACTGCTGCAGATGTCCAATGAGTCTTTTAATTGTATCTGCCTGTGTCTTGAAACGTGGGATTCAGGCGTCTCCTTCCTCCTGGGCTTGGCATCTTGTCAGGTTTGGCTTTGTCACATGAGGTGGGACCGTGTTTGAGGCAAAATTCAACACAATTAATATTGTTTTTCCTACTGTGTGCCTGGTTTATCTTGCAGGTGCGACCTTGGCGTTGGCTTGCAGCGTGCGAGATTGCAACATCGTGCCCTTGGCGGTGTGCTTTTGCCGGACTCATTTTGCAGGGTCAGCAACCCAGTTCTTGCTCATTCAATGTTCTTGGAAGCTTTTGCTTGCGGCCTACTTGGGCCTGGTGCATAGGTGGAACCGTTTGATGCAGAGCGCTTTAAGTTATGGTATCATATTGCTCTATCCTCAGTATCGTGTCTCCGTTATATTCTTCATTATGGTACATGGTTCTTATAAGAAGCGTGAGCAAGCCTTTTTAGATAAGTTCATGATGCGTCTTGCGTTTCTACATTTTGAGAGCCTATGTGGAAAATAATAAAGATGCACGTCCGTGAGTATGTCTGTCGCCTACGTCATAGCACTGAGTATATTCTTCGTGTGGATTGGTGCGGGAGTGTCCGGTGTGCATGTTTGCACAGGTGTGCTGACCGTTGGCTAGGTCGTCATGGCATCTCTAACGACGTGTAGGTTTAGTCGAGTTGATCCGTGCCACAGGTGTCGGCATGGACAGGGCGGGCTGCTGGGCAGGTAGATGGGCACATCCGTATGTTCCTGTACCAGGGTATTTGGTCATCTGGTAGATAGGCAAACTCCTCTCGTGGCGCGTGTCTAGGCCGTGATCCTCTAGGCCAAGCACGAGAGGGGAAGGGCGGGAGCCTGTTCTTCCATTCTCCCACTTCAGTCCCCCCTCTGGTCGGCTTGTCGACCACAAACATATCCTTTTCTTTATCTCCTCTTACTCTCCATATTTTAGTTATTCCTCCCAAATGTCCATAGTGGTTAACATGGTCTTCAAATGACCAATACATATATTCACAGGTTCCTCCAGGAGTGCAGTATACCCATTTCCCTATGTAGCTCCTTGGGTTTCTTGGGTTTTCGAGCTTCACAGATGGTGGGTCCAGGTGGTTGGTGATGATCTGGTCGCGCAACTTCTCTCTCTCTTTTATGATTGTGCCTGTGTGTTGGCCGTCATCTGTTGGCATCAAGAGGTGTATACCAACCATTTTGATCATCTCGTCTGTGGTGCGTGCCTTCCGGGCCTTCCAAAATCTTATTATGATCAGTGTAGCTCCAGCCAAAATAGTACATCCAACTATAATCTTCAGTCCATCTGACAGCCAAGATGGCATCCATGACCATAATATTGAAAACCAGCTCTCATCCTTTTTCACACCTTTACTTTCATCCATCATTTTTGAGTGCATCTGGGCCAATTGTGATACAGCTTCCGTGAGTGTACCATTGTCCGCATCGTTAGCAGGAATGAATGTGCAGCATGATTGTCCTATCTTTGCGCAAACTCCTCCTTCCATTGCTGTGAGGAGGTCCAGTACATATCTGTTCTGTAGTGCAACCATTCGTACTGCTCGCAATTCCTCTTTTATTGCGTTGAATCCATTTACTGTAGAGTTAATTGTCATCATTAGTTCCCACCTAGTTATCTGGAGCCATTTTGCGTTTGCGTAGGCCTGCAGTCCAGGATGTATTATTGAGGAGAAGAACATAGCTGCTCTGCTGAATAGTCTGTGTTCCGGCGGAATTGAGGTGAGTGCTGTTTCCGACCTTCCCCACAGGTAATTTCCTGTCAGAGGTTCTCCTTGTCTTTTCCTTCTGTTGAGGACAGTGTTGTTGCCGTTGCGTCGGTTCTCTGGCCCTTTCCGAGGCTGTGCAGATCTCCTCTTCCTTTTGTTCCCTTCATCCATCTTGGGGAAATTCGCCATATTCACATGCTTCCGGGGTACCACTAGTGATGGTACATTAACGTGTACTATAGTGCATACACCATTCCACAAAGGGGGCAGTGTGTGGTACGCCTTGTCTCCACAGGCCCAGTAATGGTCCATTACTACTGCTGTTCCTGCTCCCCCCTCAGGTAACTCCATCACGCTTTCACAGTTGGTGTTGTATCCTACATCCACCTCTCCTTTATGTTGGTAGCATACCTTAGGCGCAGTTAGCGGCAGTATTGTTATTTGGTCTTCATCCTTCTCCATCCACTTGAGCATGGGTACGTACTTGATCCAAGTCATCCAACATCTATGGTTATGTCCATCAATAGTTGAAATATTTTCTCTTGTTACCATGTTGCTGCCAACCACTCCTATGTCCCATTTGTTGTTCATGTACACCTTCCCTGTTATTATCATCAGTGGTCTTTCCCAACATCCGTTTTTACCAGGGACTTCAGTGGCGTACCAATCACATGGTAGGTACTGCAGTGTTACTTTCTTTGTTTCTCCTTTTTCAGGACCACTTGTTATGTATCTGAATCCTTCAGCATATAAACTGCTCTTGTGGTAACTCAAATAAGTCTTGAGGAAGTTGTTTTCATATGGATATGTATCTCGTGTTTTCCACAGCAGTTGCACCACTGTCCCTTGAAATCTTCCTTTCGTCTGGAACAGTGCCAGGTATATTATACATCGTGCTATTTTTCCATCTATCTCCGTGGCAACAAATGTTCGAGAAGCGCTCATGGCGTATGGGATCAATGAGCAAACGTAGCAGCTGTCTTCTGTTGTCTGCTTACCTATGTGGGTCATGTGTTGGTACCATATGTTGTTTGAGATGTGTGCTGAATCTTGTATGTAGTTGTCAATGCCTTTATTATTTGAGTATGTGCTCCGTTTAACTCTATTTTCCTTGTGTGGGATTTTACTAGTACCACCTGACGTAACACCTGTTGCAGCTCGGGGTGGGGGTGCATTAGGTTTGGGTATAGCAATAATATCAATAGCATAGCTGTACTGCCATACAGAGGCAGCCAAGAACCCGGTGATCATTAAAATCCCTACCAATTTTATTACAGATGCTAATTTCACCGGCATTTTGCTCTTACCTTGCTGCAGTCCGGCAGCTTATTCTTGCGGCGTTACAGTTGCCCGCCTGAAAATTCTTAATATGCTTGTTATTGGTGTTAGTTGTCGTTTTTTTAAGCTCTCCCTATCAGGTAGTCATTCAGTGCCCAGGCGAAGAGCTGTTCCCACGCCAATCTAAGCGATCTATCTCTTAGGGCGGGCAAGTATGGTTGGAGGTGGGGCATTGAATGTTCTATGGCCAAGAGGAAGGCTGTGTAGTAGACACGTACCCTCCTTCTTTTCAGGTACGTTGGCCGTTTTATTTCATACACAAATTGGTGTGACAATTCTTCCAGGTAATTATAGTCTGAGGGTACCATCTACTCCTGGGCAGTGAATTGGTTAGTTATCTACTTTCTTAACAGTACAATAATACGCTGTACCTGCATGTGCGAGAGAAAAGAAAGAGAACATTCAGGTGTTTACATGTGTATATGTGCAAAACAATGTCCTTCAGTTCAGTTATTACTACAGTGGGTAGGGGGTCAATGGGCAGAGGGTTTGGGGCTCAACTGGCGGAAGTCTCTTTTCCCTTTGATCGTGTAACCATGGGGTGGGCGGTATGGGGATCACCCCTTTCTTTTCTAGTAGTTGTCTCTGGGGAATCTGGGGGGTGGCAGGGTATGGAGGCACTTAGGCCATTAGTTGTGGTAGAAGTCTCTTCCTCCGTTGGTGACGCTGTTGTTGTTCTTCCAGTGGCCCTGTCGGTGGCGCTGGGGTGGGTCTGGAGTTTGTAGATCTTTACGTTGTGTAGGTGGTTCCAGGCACGTTTGTCCTGTAGCTTTACTGCTCTCGTTGATACCTCCTCTACCAGATGGGGGCCAGTGAATCGTGGACTGTTCCACTTTCTGTTGAAATTGTGAAGTAGTACGTGGTCACCTTTAGCAACTTTGCACAGTCTTTCCTTTTCCAATTCTTTATCCACGTCTTCTTGTTGATCGCTGTTAGACCCGCCCCGCGTGCGCTCGAGCTGTTGAGACACAAACACTACACTAGTAATCAAAGAAGACACATATTGGTACATTTCATCACCAAGGACATTTGCAGTACTCTCGTGGTCGGTAAATGATCTTGATGTTGGCGTTAGGGGAAGGCGCATTTGACGTCCGGTAACCACCTCGTGAGGGGTGAGTTGGTGGTCGGAACCTGGTCTATTCCTTAGCTCAAATAGGGCTAGTGGAAGGCAATTCAACCAACTCTTCTTTGTTGTTTGCTGTATTTTTGTAATTGCCTCCTTTAATAGGCCATTCAGGCGTTCACATATACCGTTGGCCTGTGGGTGGTATGCACATGCAAATTTATGCTTGATGTTCAGCAAGGATGTGATGTGCTGGAACATTTCGTTTGCGAAATGTGGGCCATTGTCTGACCTCAGTACCTCGCACACTCCCCACCTGGGGAAGACCTCCCTCACTAGGAATTTAGCTGCTCTAAATGCATCTGGGCGTGAACAGGGCCCTGCTTCAATCCACCTCGAGAATGGGCATACTACTACAATCATATACCTATTTCCTTTACATACGTTGATCATATCAACATAGTCAATATGGAGATGTCGGAAAGGTCCCTCTGGCCGGGGTATAGTACCTCTTATCACCTTCAGAGTGTGACCGGCCGTAAACTGTTGACATGTGAGACAATTGCTGATAAAATTTGACACATGAGAATTTAACTCGGGGCAGAACCAGTCTTCCCTAATTCGTGCTGCAATTACTTCCTTGCCTGTGTGGGCTGGGTGATGTAGTTGGCTCAGGGCGGTGTTCAATAGTGCCAGTGGTATTACAATCTTTCCAGTGTCACCCTGGCGCCATAGTGCGTCGGTTGGTGACATTGTGCATCCTCTTTTTAGCCATATTTCTTTTTCTGCCATTGGTGCAGCCGCTTGCAGCTCCATTATCTGTGTGGCTGGGAGATGGGTGTAACCTTCTCTTATCAACATCTCCTTAGTCATTCCCCTCCCTCTCCCTCTCTGTGACTCTGGGGGGTTCCATATCTCACCAAAGTATGCAGCATACTTCGCATCTGCGTCTGCTGCTGCATTCCCTTTTGAGATGTGGTCTTCACCATTGGTGTGTGCGGTGCATTTGACCAAAGCTAATTCTTGGGGGTCATTTATTGCTTCAATTAGTTCAGCCAATAGGAGGGCATGTTGCACTGGAGTGTCATCAGCTCTCCTAAACCCCCTTCTCCTCCATTTCGACAGCCCTGAGTGGACAGTGGACGTAACATATGCGCTGTCAGAATATATGGTCACTCGTTTGTCAAAGCTTTCCTTCAACGCCAAGATCAGTGCAATCAATTCTGCTGCTTGAGCGGAATAATGATGTGGTAGTTGTACACATCTCATTGCCACACACACCGGTACCTCCATCATTTTTACCACTGCTGCCCCAGTCCTCCTTATACCATCCCTTTGGTCGATAGTTGATGACCCATCAATGAACAGGAGCTCACCTCCCTCTAGTGCGTTCTCTTCAACCTTTCTAGTACATGAGTACATTTCAGTTATTTGCGTACAGTCGTGGGCATAGTCTTCCTCCTCAATTACTTCTGCTAGGAACCTTGCAGGGTTGACCGTGCTACATCTAACAATTGATAGTTCAGCTCTGGATAAAATTATCTCATAACCTGATGCCCTTTGCGTGGTTAGGGTGGACTTAGGTTTATTCAATATCGCAAATAGTGCATGTTACACAAACAGTGTAGTTGGGCACCCCATGGTGATTGCTGATGCTTTCTCTACCGCAAAAGCAGCTGCGGCGAGACCTTGTTCGCAAGGGAAATGACCTAACATCACAGGATCTAAGTGGCCGTTGTAAAATGCTACTGGTTTGTAGCCCATGCTTGTTTTTTGAGCCAACACTGCTTTCATTACTACTGAGTCGCAATGTGAAAATATAAAGAATTGGCACTCATAGTCTGGGGATGCCAGTACCGGAGCAGTTGATATTGCATCTTTCAATTCATCAAAAGCCTCTTTCATTTCCATTGTCCATCCCAACTTTTTCTCCCCTTTATTAGCTTCCTTTAACGCCTCAAGCAGGGGTCCTATGTATGAACTGTAATCAAATACCCATGCTCTACAGTAGTTGCACAGACCCAGGAACTGCTGCAGTTCCCTCACTGTTTGCGGCACTGGTGTGTTTGAAATGGCCTGTGCTCTTTGTGGTGCAATCTTTCTTCCATGTTGGGATATGAGCTGACCAATGTAAAGTACCTGTTCTTGACAGTACTGTAACTTTTCCATGTCTACCTTGTAACCTTCTTCAGCCAATATTGTCAACATCTTTAATGAGTCCTTTCTGCATGTCCTTTCGTTTGTACTGCAAATGATTATGTCGTCGACATACTGCAACACTGTGCTTTCCACTTCAATGTTACCCAAATCCATCTGTATTACTCTGTTGAAAATTGAGGGTGATTCGCAATACCCTTGTGGCAATCTGGTGTGTTTCCACTTTGTGTTTCTGTAAGTGAAGCTTGTCAGATCTTGTGAGTCTGGGTGCAATGGTATTGAGAAGAAAGCATTTTTAAGGTCGATCACTGTAAATCGTGATGCTTCTGCTGGAATGCCATACAATATTGTGGCCGGGTTTGCGGCTATGGGGTATTCTGCTTCTACTATGTTGTTCAAGGGCCTGAGATCCTGTATGAAGCGCCAAGACCCCCCTTTAGCCTTGCGCACTGGGTATACAGCCGTGTTACATGGTGATTCTGAGGGGACTAATATGCCATTATCTATAAGGGCCGTTATGGTCTCATATATGCCCTCATCTGCCTCTTTTGATAGTGGGTACTGTTTCACTCTGGGGAGTATTGCACCTTTTTTCAATTTTATCCTTACTCCCCCTATACTTTTTATGCACCCCACTTCATAGGGGCTAGTAGTCCACAATGATGTGGGTACCTTTGTCATATCCTCCTTAAAGAAGGGAACTGGGGTGGATGTGGGTGCCTCAAGTGCCATTGCAATTTTCTGTGCTACTTGTTTGTACGCCACTCTTAGCCATATTTCCACACTCATCATAAACACCATTTCACCTTCCTCCTTTTCTTCTGAGAACAGCTCCTCATCTGACACCTGGGTCAGTCTACATCCTTCTGCTAGTGCTATCACTGCCCTCCATGCTCTTCCTTCTCTGTCTTGGGCATGTACAGCAATATAATCAGCTGTTGCTATAATGCTCTCAATGTCCACTGGAACCACCTTTCCTTCTGGTTCATTGACTGGTGTTTCTGGTCTGAACAAATAGGCTGCTGGCCTCCTCCAGATCTTTCCCTCTATCCCTGGCATCCATGCAAATGCCATGTCTGTCCCGTACTGGAAGAGTTCGCCATCTACTGGCTCCGCCCTAATCGCTGTCTGTCCGCAGTATGCTTGCATAATCTGTCGTGCTGTGAGCATGTTAATCCCTGGAGTAGAGCAAATTATGCCTTCCTCAGTAAAGGAGATGGTCATATTCAACTTGTTCATTATGTCTCTCCCCAGTATATTTACTGGTGAGGCACTATAATATAAAAGTGGAACTGACATGTCATAATCTCCTATAGATAAGGGAATGTTATCAGTAAAAGGAACCAACCCTCTAGCCCCAGAGAATCCTTGGGTGTTCATGGCTTCGCCTGACATCTTAAATTTACCTTCCCTTATGCAAGACCGCGTCGCCCCGGTGTCAACAAGGAATGATAATTTTTTGTCACCTATCGTTACCTCTATGCGTGGTTCCTCCGCACTATTAGGTGTTACTGACAGGATGGGACACACCAAGGCCGTCTGTGGGCTGTCCTATTGAGGGTACAACGATTGACCATTTCCTGTGTAAGGGTTGTGTCCCAGGACCGTCACCCTACCCAGTTGTGTTTGTTGTGCTTGGGGTTGTTGTGTTATCGCTACCTGTTGTTGTGGCAGTGAATATGTCTGTGGCTGTTGTTGTGTTATTAGTTGTTGCTGTTCATTTCCCTGTTGCAACTTCTGCTGTTGCTGTATGCCCTGCTGTTCCTGTGTGGGCCTTGGTTGTCCCTGTTCACTCCATGATGGTGTTCCTGGTCTTACTCTACACGTGCGTCACATGTGCCCTAATAATCCACAACTCCAACACACCGGTGGTTCCCTACTCTGCCATGGAAAGCTCCCTGTGTTGTCCTGGTATACTGGTTGCCCTGTGGGGTAGGAATTTCTAAGTCCTCCCACTTGCCTGTTGTGTGTTATATCCGTATCCTCTCCCTCTCATAATTCCTCCTCTTCCCCTGTTGTAATTATAATACCCAGCTCCTGGCATTGAGTATCCTCCTCCCATGTTGGTCGTGTATGGTTGGAGTGGCGGCACCTGTTGTGTTATAGTCTGTGAGGGTGGTATTTGGGAGGGATCTTGTGCAGCCACTACTTGTGTGGGGATTTGGGTCATTGTTGTAGGTGTAGTTATTAGTGCCCCTTCCATTGTGTATTTAGTAAGTTTTTTCTGTACTAGTTTAGCCTCTTCCGTTTTCCTGTCCTCTTCCTTTTGTTTCATTTTTCCTTGCCATGTCCTGCAATGATGCACTATTGTCAGTTGTATTTCTGGCCATGCTTTTGCTTCCATTCCCACTACTTTCTTCAGTTGTTTCTGAACTCCTTCTGGGAGCCCTTGTCTAGTATATGATAAAATATTGCTGGTGTTTTATCCCATTGTTCTCTAGTTTCCATGCGCCACTTCTCTTGGATTTCCTGGATATAATCAACAGGATCTTCGTTCTCACGCATCTTGCGTGAGGTAATTGCTCCTATGTCTGATGTGTCTGGGTACTGTACCCTCAGTGTCTGCCATAGTGCATGTCTGCAGTTTGCGAATGGTGCCCCATCGTGCGATGTGTTTACTATTGTTGCCCCAGGGAATCCCGCTCTCTTCCAAATGTCATCCGCTGCATCTCCTAATATCGATATTAGAAGGCCCTTTACATCTCCCACTGCCAGTTTCTGTCCTGCGGTGTGTTTTTCCATTTCATATATCCATTTACCCGCACCTCCACTTAATGATGGGAGCCTGCACTTTATATTTTCTTTGTCTGTATGCTTCCAAGGGACATACTGTGGTCTAACCCCTCCCCTCTCCAGAAGTGGCATTAAGTTGTGTCTCGTTTTACCCTTTGGGTTCCATAAAATCGAGTCCTCACACCCTTCCTCTTCTTCCCTCTCTTCTACATGGTCAATTTCGTCCGTATTTCCCCTGCTCGTAACTCTTTCTTCTCCATCCTTTCCCCTTCTTCCATCATTTCCTGTATTTAATGTGGGCGTGTGTATTCGTCCTTCCTGCCTGCGTCTAGGGAGGTCTCTAAGCCGACATGCATAGGGTGTCAGTTCGTTTGTGAAGGGCGCAAGTTTTATTGTACGTAATGAGCGTGAGGTGGTTGAGCATGTAGGGTGGGATGGGAGAGGGCGTGATGGGGACGGTGTGGCCTCATGTGTCTGTCTTTCCGCTATTCCTTGCTCTTCCTCCTCACTTCTCTCCAGTTCATCGTTTCTCCTACGGATCCATGGTGAGTCTGTGTTGGTCCGGGTGATGTATAGTTTATCTAGGCTTTCCCTTTCACTGTTTCTTCCTTCCTTCTCCACTCCTTCTTCTTCCTCACTACAAAAGTCAGTCATAAACGGCACCCCCCACTCGGTCTTTTTCCCCTTGACTGTTACTGTTTTTAAGTCTATTAGGTCCAGTTCTCCCTTTTCTCCTTTATCAACCGCTCCCCTTTGCGCTGATGTTGTTGCTACTTCTGTGTCTCTATATACATCCCCCCTTACTTCACTCTCCCTTCTCCTATCTTCTCTTTCTCCTTCATTTCTCTCCTCCATCTCCCTACCATTTTCCTCCCTTTTCCTTTTTAATTCCTCCATTACTTCACTACTCACCTTTTCCAATATCCTTTCATCCTCTTTCTTCCTTTCCCATCTCACCCTCTCCCTTTCTAATATACTCTCTATCACCCTCCCTTCTTCGTATTTCTTAGTCGTTTCTGATAGTAATCTCTTCTTCCACATTGCCAATTCTTTTTCTTTCTCTTCTTCTTCCCTTTTCCTCTCTCGTAGCACTGCTCTTGATACCCTTTCTGCTGCTGCTTTTACCCTTTCAGCTTCTCTCCTTTGCTCCTCAGTTCGTTCCCTTATTTTTTCCAATTCGTTCTTACCTTCTTTCCTTTCCCTCGCTCTCTCTCTTTCCTCCCTCTTGAGCTGTTTGATCAGTTCATTCTGCTCATCCCTTAACTCTGCTAGTCGTTCCTCCAAAATCTCTTCCTTTTGTCATAACAGCTCTTCCCCTCTCATTCCACTCTCCCTGGTATTATCCTCGCCTGTTTTCCTTACTACCTCCTTCTCTTCTCCTGTTAATGAACCTCATAATTTTAATAGTATCTGTGCAGCTACCCACTCATCATGTCCTATTTCCACAGTTTGTTCTTCTCCAGTCCTCCCCTCCCCTGCTGGCATCTTCCTATGAGCCACATATGGTGGAGGGCTGTATGCCGGGTTCGAGTACCCCTCAGCTGCCCTTAACTGTCCTCTTTCTATTTCTCCTAATTCTCTTAAAGGGTACAACCCCCCTCCCTCTGTTTTCACTACCTTTGCGAGGGGTATATCGTTGCTTGTTTCCTTTTTTATTTAATTTGATTTATTATTCTTTTCTCCTCCCTCTTGTCCGTTCCTCGTGTTCTTTGGGTCTTCACTCCTCTTTTTCCCATCCTCTCCTTTCTACTTAATCTCTTTTTCTTCCGGTATTTCCCCCACAGTGAACATTCCATTTGGTCCTGGTCGGGACCCTTGGAACATCCTCCATAAGTTAAACACCTCCACGTGGTTTGCCAAATTCTTCCCTTTGTATGTATTATGCAGATGGTTTAATAGTGAATGTTTGGCATATGGATCGAAGCTACCATTAGGCGGCCATGGTGTTATCATTTTGTTGTCCGTCCCCTGTGTCCATTCTATGCTATACTTGATCAGTTTCTCCCTATGGGGTGTCAGTGTTGTACATATGTGTTGTAGTGGGGTAGTGAGGGTGTTCCCCCACCCTCCCGATCCTGTCCCGTATGACATAGTAGCGCTTCACTTGTTATCCTTCCCCTATTTGGTAGCTATTATCTTACTAACACTTACCATACACAGCCTTATACCTTTACCTGGCCCCGTAAGTTTGGGGACTTGCGATAGTCCGCTAAGGAAAAGTATTAAAATATAGTATTTACATTTGTATATTTTCTTCTTTCGTTCTTCCTTTACACAGCACCCCTACGGCCCCCTGCGGCCAAGGCGCGCGTAGCCCCCAGCGGCTGCGTACCCCTTGTGACGTTCTTATACAATCGTCCTATTTTCATTTGCTCCTCCTCCTTCTTCTACACTTGCCGTGGCCGGCGTTCTCCGTGCACAGCCACGTCCCCCGTTTCCCCTTTCCCCGATCAACTCATTACCGTTTATCTCCGTTTTCCACTCCCTTACCACAGTTCTCTTCCCCACCACTCTCAGAAAGAAAGATGCCTTGTGCTCGGGATATCCTATGAAAGCCCTACTGGTGACGTCACCGATCGCTTCAAAATACTGGTAAGTTCTTTATATATTCTTTAAGTCCAAAATACACTTGCAATCTACCCCCGTTAACCTCACAGCTGTCTTCCTGTCACTCCTGGAACAAGGTAATCAATAATATAATCGGACTGCGCACGCTGTGTCGCCTCGCGTGTGATACGCCCCTCGACAGGAGGGCTTAACCAGCCAATTATCTTCCGTATTGGGCAACTAACTAGCTACCGCCTACAGGGAAACGTCATCTACCTATCGAGTTTCTTGCTCGAACAATAGGGATCCTCATCTACTCATTGATCAATAAATGCCAAATCGTAGGAAACCACACACACACACACCCTTACACGTAGTCGCGACCTAGGCCAATCAGTGTCTCTGAGCGGCCGCACGTGATGTTTTCGTGCTCCGCCCCCCTCTCTCGCGTAACGTAACCGACTGCTCTCACACTCGTTCGGCTACCATTCATTTCATTGCCTACACTAAATTGTCAAACCTTCGCCGCGCACCTGTGCAACACCTCCCACCTCCCGTATTTAATTCCTCCCCCCTCCCTCACAATTTCACATTGCTTGTTGTGCGTGGCATGCTCACCAAGTTCTCTTGATGCGGGGCCGCTCGACTGCGTGCACCCCTCCAAGCGGCTCGCCACCTCCCCTCGTCTGGACCACGTCTGGATACTCGCCAACTGCGGGCGGGATACTTCTCAACCGGCTCCCGAAGGCCAATATCCGGATTGCGCTGTCCGGTCTTCTCGCAGTTCCGCGATGGTCCTGTAGTCCTCAGAAGGGGGCAACGGCAGAGGGGGCCGCGCCGCCGGGCCTCCTCGCAACGGGATTACCTGGAAAAAGTAAAAATAAAAAAGCAGATCTTAAACAGATCTCAGCAGTGCCTCCAACTTGTCGGGGGGAAATTCTGCCGGGGTCGGCCGGGCCATCCGCAGACCTCCGGGCAGGGAGGCCCCAACTCCTCCCATATATCCCAAAAGAGATAGAGTATGAGACACACGCAAGAAGCAAGGTGACTCTGCTGTTTATTAGACAAAACGACAGGGATGGGTCAAGGAGCGTACGCGTCCATCCTGACACACACACAATCGTGGGGCTCGCAGGCCCTTTTTACCTTAGTATGACGCGCTACTTGAGTCACTTGGAAAGTTTAGCAAAAAACCTATCTCCACTCTGGATTGGTTACTCGAGTGGTAGGGTTAGTATAGCACACATATAGAGAACGGTGTTAGTGGTTGAGGGTTAGTCAGGTGGTATACCTGGGCTGTCCCTTCAATTTGATACATGAAAGTTGTTACATGAAGACCTCTGAGGATTGGTCAATGTTAATGGCGTCAGTGATAGGAGCCCCATGTTCTGATTGGTCCGCTCGCGAGCCTCCCAGTCTGGGACTATCGCTGTTCCCAGCTCGCGGTGCACCTGTAATTTGCAACAATGTTTTACTATGGGTAGGTGTAAACAATGTTACGATTTATTCATATGTTGGGAGGTCGACTACTCCCACTGCTGCAGATGTCCAATGAGTCTTTTAATTGTATCTGCCTGTGTCTTGAAACGTGGGATTCAGGCGTCTCCTTCCTCCTGGGCTTGGCATCTTGTCAGGTTTGGCTTTGTCGCATGAGGTGGGACCGTGTTTGAGGCAAAATTCAACACAATTAATATTGTTTTTCCTACTGTGTGCCTGGTTTATCTTGCAGGTGCGACATTGGCGTTGGCTTGCAGCGTGCGAGATTGCAACATCGTGCCCTTGGCGGTGTGCTTTTGCCAGACTCATTTTGCAGGGTCAGCAACCCAGTTCTTGCTCATTCAATGTTCATGGAAGCTTTTGCTTGCGGCCTACTTGGGCCTGGTGCATAGGTGGTGCATAGGTGGAACCGTTTGATGCAGAGCGCTTTAGGTTACGGTATCATATTGCTCTATCCTCAGTATCATGTCTCCGTTATATTCTTCATTATGGTACATGGTTCTTAGAAGAAGCGTGAGCAAGCCATTTTAGATAAATTCATGATGCGTCTTGCGTTTCTACATTTTGAGAGCCTATGTGGAAAATAATAAAGATGCACGTCCGTGAGTATGTCTGTCACCTACGTCATAGCACTGAGTATATTCTTCGTGTGGATTGGTGTGGGAGTGTCCGGTGTGCATGTTTGCACAGGTGTGCTGACCGTTGGCTAGGTTGTCATGGCATCTCTAACGACGTGTAGGTTTAGTCGAGTTGATCCGTGCCGCAGGTGTCGGCATGGACAGGGCGGGCTGCTGGGCAGGTAGATGGGCACATCCGTATGTTCCTGTACCAGGGTATTTGGTCGTCTGGTAGATAGGCAAACTCCTCTTGTGGCGGGTGTCTAGGCCGTGATCCTCTAGGCCAAGCGTGAGAGGGGAAGGGCGGGAGCCTGTTCTTCCATTCTCCCACATCATCACGCTTTCGCTCCCTTGACCGTTCTGGCGGGCAGCTGTTGTACGCTCCCCCAGTAGTGTGCAGGATCATAGTGGCAGCATGTGTCCTGCACAACGTTGCAACACGCCGGGGCCTGGCCGTGGACATGGTGGTGGCCCCACATCCCCAACCACATGCACAGCCGCTGCGCATGGGAGGGGAAAGGGCACGGGGGGAGGCAGCCCGTACACAGCTAGTGGCTAATTACTTCACATAGTAATCACACCCCTGTGGAGTGCACACTGCCCTGGCACATTCCATCTGACAATCAATGATGACTCAACCTGACACTGATCCTGGATGTCTGGAGAATCAACCGTGAAAACCATATCAGCCTGAGATTGTTCACCTGGAAGTGTTACAATGTGTGCATCCCTACCCACACAGACACCACCAATGCAGTTTTGTGAAGAAACACATCCAAGCAGCTAAAATGAATATCCACTTGCAAAATGCAACAAGAGGACAGTGCCATGTCAGCCAACCCATCCCCAGCACCGCCACACGACACACCGTGCCATGTCATGCTATTTGCAGGTAAACAAAGTAATCCCCACAACATGACACTAGTGTCACAATGTACAGTGTCCCTAATTGAAACTTGCAACACCTGAAATGCTCACAGTAATGCAGGACCAACAACAAACTTGAGCAGGTACTACCATTAACATGACATCACAAATGTAATTAATTAGTAGTCTCACCACCTGGAAATGCCTGCACTCCCACCACTACCAACTGTGCAGTGTTGGCGCCATGTAGAGTAGTAGGTGCACTGCTGCCAACATGGACCCCATCTCCAAACTAGAGGGCCTTGTGTAGACATGAGGAAGGGACCTGCAAATTGGGAGGTAGACACAGATGATGAGTTACACATCAATGCAACACAACAGCAATATGCACTAGGAATGTATACACAGTATTGACTAGACTACCCACACATGTAGTGGGAGTCCAATGTCACCATGTACTTCAATGTCACTTGGGCACACCCTTTGCAAGCCCATGGAAACTGGAAGCAGGAGGGGTGTGTGTGACTCAAACCCAAGCATCTGAACCAAATACATGACAAGCCTGCATGTGCCCAGCCACGATGCAGCATATGCCCACAGGAACCACAGAAGGCAACAAATTGTCCCACAAAAATTGGGAAAAATAAAATTAAAAATAAAAATAAAAATAAAAATTTAAAAAAAAATCAAAAATGGCCATTGATGGGCCCGGGGGGGTTGGGGAGGCCACCCAGGAGGTCCGAGGACAGGGTGCACACCAAAACCCACCTGTGTGGATCCTAGGAAAAAAAAACACCTCCATGGGCTCATGGCCCACACGGCTACCCTATTGTGGGAGTATCACTGCTGTCGCTATTATCACCCTGTGCAGCTGCATCCGGAGGTGGTTGCACTATGGGAGGCAGCCCACGCAAGGCCCTAGTCTGCTCCTCCATGGCTGCAAGCATGCGGGTGTGGTAGGTCTGGTTCTGGAGGATGAGTGTGCGGAGGTCCCCATGCAACAACTCACGGGATGCCCGGACCTCCGCCCTCGTTGCCTGCATCTCAGCTGAGAGCGTACGGGTGAGACGCTCCAGCTGCTGTTCTGTCCTTTGGTGTGTTGAAGCCTCAAGCTCAACAAGAGTCGTCCTGAGGTGAAGGAGCTCCTGCCTCAGGGCTTCCCTGTGGCCCTGGGACTCTATGGAGATGGCCTCCTGCAGAGTCGCCAGTGCCGCCCGCCTGTCCCTGTTGGACGCCAACATGTCCTCCCTGTGTGACTGGCAGATGGAGTCTGTTGCCTGCTGTAGTCGCTCCATCAGCCTTTCAGGGGGGACAATGGAAGTGGCCACCCTATCCATGGCCTGAGCTCTCGGATGATGCTGCCTGTTGGGTTGCCATACCATAAATGGATTGCTCCCATGCGGTATTGCCAGGTGGCGTACGGCCACCACGTCGGTGGGCACCACACCTGTCTGGGGCAAGGCGAAGTGCGCCTTGCTGTGCCGGCACTGCCTGAGGCTGCAGGACTGCATTCCCCCTCTGATCTGCTGGCCCAGGAACAGGATCAGATGTCGCAGAGTGTGACCCTGCATCCGTAACCACCAAAGGCGTAGCTGCCAACACTAACATCCCCATTGAGGGTTCTGACCCTGGTGCAGATGGGTGGGACAGAACAGAATCCCTCCCTGGAACACTCACCTGCGACGGCACGTAGGTCTCATTATCCGAATCAACACCTGAGTACAGCTCGGGGGAGGTGCAGCCAGAGACACCCTTTGAGCGCACGACCTGCAGCACTTGTGGGTTCTCACCCACCACCACACCACGTCCCTCACTGGTGGTTGGTCGGCCCTCGGACCCCTCCTGGGTCTGCACCATCTCCACAACCCCAGCAGTATCAGGTGCGTCTTCCCCTGCAAAGACATAAAAACAAAGAAATGGAAACAGGCATTAGCACCATGGCACACAATGAGGGCTGAGAAGCAAGAGAGCCAGTACTTGATTGACACATGTCCCACATTACTAAAACCCTCCCATGCATGCACCCTCACTGCATATGAAGGGCAGGCAAATGGCACACACTGATGACACCAAGATGGAAGATGAATACATTTTGTGCATGCTGCCTGGCAGTGGCATCACACATTGGCCTGTGATTGCCAGGTGAAACACACATGCCATCACACAGATGGCATGTACCATTGCTATTGAGTGAAGATGGAGAGGAGGGCAGCACCTATTCATTCAGTCCAGTTCCCGCATGTAATAGCTTTTCTAATTCAAACAGGTCAGATTTTTCACCTGGAGCTGCCAGTCCAAAATGGTCCAATTGCACAGGGACATGTGTGAACAAATGATATCCAGGTAACAAAGTCACTCCACTTTACCATAGCCATGTCAGACATGTGACTAGAGGACTGCGAAATGCCTAGTAAAAGTGGTGGAATGCAAACAATCTGCCTGAATGAACAGTGAAGAATAAGCAACAATGTTGTGGCAAAGTGACACTTCAAGGGCAACTGCCGTGCAGTTGGGCTAGATGTCTACTGTTGGCAGAAGGGATACTGCTATGGCCTAATGCAGCTGCGCAGGATGTATTGCATGATGCACATGGCTGACCCATACGACTCAGGCGCACACACTCTCACCTGGCACACAAACAGAAGCCCTCACACACACACCATGCACATGGATGACACACACATGCATGTGCACTCACCGGACAATGCCTCGTAATCAGGCAGATCTCCCACGCCTTGGATCTGTTCCTCCGTGACATAGGTCCCAGCGACTGACTCATGTGGAGTGAGTTCCATGTCTACTACTGGAGACCCACCTCCAGTCACTAGAGTTGCGGCATGACTTGAGGCCAGCTTACTCTTTGCCCTGCGCTTTAGGTCATTCCAGCGCTTATAGCAATCATTGGCTGTGCGCCTCACGATTCCAAGGGCACTTACGATGTCCGCAACGGTCTGCCAGTGTGCCTGGCGTTGTGCAGGTGTGGTCTTGGATCCTGCAACAATGACCATCTCGTTATCATGTGCGGACACATACTCGACAAGTGCATTCAGTTCGTCATCCGTGAAGCTGGGCTTCCTGGACGGGCCGGACTGTGTAGCCGTGTCTGGGGCATCAGCCTGTGCCGGACGAGCACTCTTCCTCTTCCGCTTGGAAGGTGGTGGTGATCCTGAGTGTCCTGCGCCGCTCTGGACAAAAGGGGCAGGAGCCCTGGTGGGCTCTGTATCAGGAGTGTGGGATTGCACACTCAGCATGGGAGTTGGTGCAGGCATTGGCTCAAGTGTAATGGTGTCAGGGGGATGGACTAGGACCGACACTGTCCTGGCTGGGTGTGTGAGAGCTGGGGTGGATGGAGCCGCAGCTGCCCCTGCAGCCTCTCCGCCCTGCCTACTTGGGGCAGCAGATGACCTTGCTGCCCCAGATGCACGTGGCATGATGACATCAACGTGCACCAGCGCACGTGTCATAGGCCTGCTGACCTGGAAGTCAGCCATGGAGTCAGCCAGGTCTGGTGCCACAATGGGCTGGTCCAACAAGGGCTGAGCATGGATGTTGTCAGCCACATCAGCCTCAACGGGTGGGGGGGATTATGGGTGCCCTTGATTGGTCCTCCACACATGGGGGGACAGGCTCACCCTGCAAGTAATGACCACGTCCCCTACCGGATCCACCACGGCCACCACTTGTGGCTCTTCCACCTTTGCCACCCTTACGGAATCCTCGCCTCCCAGCCATGGCACTGATATTAATGTGCGTATGGGAGTGGCTGTAAACTATTGTCCTGGGCAATTGGGAGTCAAAGGGGTTGGGTACCAGATGGTAATTGTACCCTAGTGCTCTAGCAAGGCTGAATGTAACCCCTGGGGAAAGATGACGGGTCACGCTACGCACAGGAGCCCAAAAAAAGGGAGATGACGTGCACGCAACCCCTCCTAGACCACGTGTGCAGAAAGAAAAACCTGCACTACACTGTGGCACCCAGTAACACAAGAATGAACGTATGCGTGTCACACGCAGCCTAGAATGACCTCTGAAAGGGTAGGCTACACACGGGGCAAGCACAGATGTTAGATACGTGCGTGACTCACCGTCTGCCAGGTAAAAGAGCGTGAAAAAGGAGCGCGTTTGGTTGGCAACACCCCTGCCAAAAGAAGATTTGTACGCTGTCTGAGGAGACAGGACAACAGTAGAAGGGAACACTGTTTGAGGGAACAGGCCCAGGTAAACCAGTAAAAGAGAAAAAAGAGAAAAAGCTGTCAGAGGTAACAGGGAATACGAACTTGAAACACCGTGAAGTAAATTGCGTGTGAAACGACAGGAAGTACAGAATTCCCCCACTCGCTCTCCACGAAAAGCACATACAAGGAAATGGTGTTCTACACGTACCTTTTATACAGGCCCACACGTGCAGTGTCACTTACGCGGCGTGTACGCGCTAGGGCCATTTCCACCAATTGCACGCTTTGTCACTTCTGCGTGTAGGGCCATTTCCACCAATTACACGCTTTGTCACTTCTGCGTGTCGGGCCATTCCCACCAATTACACGCTTTGTCACTGCCGCGTGTACGCGCTAGGCCCATTCCCACCAATTACACGCTTTGACACTCGGACATGTCTTTCATTTTTTTCACACGCAACATTTTCAAACGTGTGCCCAATTCAACGTGCACGTGACTTCATAGTCGCGCATACGCTGGCGACGCGTTTACGCGCTGAGTGCCTTTGGTCCAATAGAATCGCGTATGCGTGCTGACGCGCTTACGTGCTAAGGACCTTTCCTCGATTTTCACGCTGACGTGCAGGATTTTCACGTGCCAAATCACTCCGTATCAAGCTGGCCACGCGTAAGCACACGGAAGACCACGCTCCTGCCCAGAAGGCCGAACTACTGCCCCCCAGAGCCCCGAGCACGCTCCCACCTGCCATCTGCTGCTGCCTGACTGCCTGCTGCCCACGTGCACTGCCATTTGTTGCCTGCACATCAGCCAGGGGTGCTGTTGCTGTGACCACCCCTGCTGGAACTGAAGACTCCCGACTGGGATTCCATCGCTCCACAGACCAGCCCCAGGACCCAGTTGCCCACCCACTCCTGCCTCTGGGGTTGTCATGTCGGGGCAAACACCATCTGGGACCACTGACAACCCCCGGCCAGAGAGGCAGAGGGCCACCAGCTTCAGTGCCACCGAAGTTGGTGTCCTGGTGGAGCAAGTCCTGGGGCAGTATGATGCCCTCTTTGGAAGTTCCCGCGCCGACAAGGAAGGACGGACTCGGATCTGGACTGACATCGTGACTGCCATCAACGCGGAGGGGGTGGCAGTCCGGGACTTACAACATGGCAGGAAGCGCTGGGAGGACTTCAGGTCCAGGACCCTGAACAAGGCCCGGCGCCTCTTGAAGGCAGCGGATGCCAAGGGGCGCCGGTGCCACTTGTCGGAAGAACAGATGAGGGTCCTGGAACGCATATCCCCAGCGCTCCACGTCCAGGTCCTAGAGAAGCAGACCCGTCTGGAGTCGAGCGGTGAGTGTACATGCATCCTGATTGTGAGCAGTGCGTGTGGTCATTATTCGGTAGTGTGCAGGTTGCACATCTGTTTGTATGGGGTCGAGTATGGGTGGGGGTGTACAGGGCCGTGGGGCTGACACATGCGTGGGCTGTAATGTGTGAGACATGGATGGTGCTTGTGTGTGTAGGCTTGTATGCGAAATGCAGTTGTGTGTGCACACATGTTTGGATGAATGTGTATGTAAGTAGACATGTCCGTGATGTCACGCATGTATGTTTTTTTCGGCTGCATGTATGAGCACTGTGTACATGTGCATGTGTGTGTATTTGACAAGGGCGCAACAGTGATGCAACATGGATGCATGTGACAGCGGTATGTGGAAGCCTGATTGGCAGATGTGACATGGATGCCTGTCTGAACAGTGCGACACTTGGCAGAGGTGTACACATGCATGCAAGTGTGGTGGTGTGTGTACATGTGTGGTGCACTTCCTGTGTTGCATGTGATGTCTGGCTCACCTTTGGCTGCTCATGCAGTTGTATGTGTAGGGATGGTGGTGGTGGTGGCAGTTGCGATATGGCTGTGGTATGGCTCATGTGTGCGAGTTGTATTGACATGTGTGTTGGGGATTGTGATGACATGTCTGAGGTTTGCCAATGCCACTCATGTGCAACTGTCATGTGTGTATGTGTCCATTGTACGGTGCCCTGATGCCTGTGTTTTGTTTCTCCCTGTCTGCAGCGTCAACTGATGAAGAGGGCGGAGAAGGTGCTGTGGAGCACAGCGGCGGGGATCCCACCGCCAGCCGGAGACGCAAGGCCCGGCTCCCCTCCCGTGTTGTCATCTCGTCGGGGAGTGAGGAGTCCGGTGCCGCGTCCCAGGCCGCAGCTGCCGGGGGGAGGTCAAGAGGCGGAGGTTGGAGTTGGACTCCTCGGCAGCAGAAGGGGCAGCTGGGACCCCACAGGGCCCAACAGGGGAAGATGGCACGGAGTCATCCAGGTTGGTGGGGGGTTTGGTGGAGGAGGAGGCCGTGCAAGCACCAGAGACGGGGTCTGGAGGTGGGGATCCCACTGGTGCTAGTGGTGCAGTGCAGGACCAGGGACAGGAGGCAGCACAGGCGGCCGCGGAGGTGCCTGTGTGCAATCCTGTCCCCGATCCTGTCCCTGCATCATCTTGCACCAGCAGGGATGCCTATGTCCAGACCCGTTTTCAGGCAGGGGATGAGCTGGTGTCAACTGGCCTTCCTCTGCCTGCGGACGTGGCTATCCAGGTCCGGGATGAGCCTGCCCTGGCTGGTGTGGCGTTGCGTCAACGGGCCATGCGAGGTGACCTGCAGTCTTTTCATGGAGAGACTGCACGTCATCTCGAATGGCTCGTTGATCACGTCAGCCTGCTGGGACAGGTCACCCAGGCCGGATTCCTCCGTCTGATGGGGCTTGCTCCGACCCCCTCCTCAACTGGACCCCCTACGCGCCAGTCGTCCTCTGTGCCATCTTCCCACCCATCAGTCACCTGGGTGCCCTGTGGAGCTGCCTCTGACGGTGCGGCCAGGCTGGTGGAGGAGGCATCCCTGCCACAGTCGGGAGTCGGACGTCCAGCAAGGGTGGCCACATCAACAACTGCACCCCAGCCGGCGGAGGATGTGCAGGCAGCAGGAGGCAGTGCACGGGCAGAGGCACAGCAGCAGCAGCAACGTGGTGGGAGCCATGAAGGCTCGGGGCCTTCAACATCAGAGGGGCAGGCATCGGCCGGAGGGCAGGTTGACCCAGGACGGGGTGTGTCTTCTGTGTGGCAGCGGTAGGGCCAGCAGATAGGTGCGGAGCGGCGGCGGGCGGAAGAGGCGCGGCTCACAATGGTCAGGGCGGAGAACTCCATGCGGAGGGCCCTGAGGCGGGATTAGTGCCTCGAGGCAATCCACAGGGGGTTGGAGGAGGACACGGCGTCGACCCTGCGGACCCTCGGGGCCATGGAACAGGACCGCCTCCGGGACATCGAACAGGAGTTTTATTTTTAATACAATTTTGTTTTCATACTTCACTGTGTGGTATCATCTCATTGCTTTCATGCATGTCATGTTGGGTGTTTTCCCATTCAATTGCAACCATTGTATGTGACGGACATGGGTTCATTAGCTTTATGAACATTGGGGGTGTAACATGTAATTTCCTTTTCCATGTGGGTGAATGGGTTACTTGGTAGGGCTTTTTGGCTGTGGAGGCTGACCATGACGCACATGATTGGGGATTGTGAGGACCTGGTGGAGGCTGCCCCTGGTGGCTGGGGGGTGGGGGTGGTGGGAGACATGAGTGGGGGCCTGGTGGAGGGTGCCCCTGGTGGCTGGGGGTGGTGGGAGGCATGAGTGGGGGCCTGGTGGAGGGTGCCCCTGCACTGCTGGAGGGTGGGGGTGGTGGGAGACATGAGTGGGGGCCTGGTGGAGGCTGCCCCTGCACTGCTGGGGGGTGGGGGTGGTGGGAGACATGAGTGGGGGCCTGGTGGAGGGTGCCCCTGGTGGCTGGGGGGTGGGGGTGGTGGGAGACATAGGTGGGGGCCTGGTGGAGGCTGCCCCTGGTGGCTGGGGCGTGGGGGTGGTGGGAGACATGGGTGGGGGCCTGGTGGAGGGTGCCCCTGCACTGCTGGGGGGTGGGGGTGGTGGGAGACATGAGTGGGGGCCTGGTGGAGGGTGCCCCTGCACTGCTGGGGGGTGTGGGTGGTGGGAGACATGGGTGGTGGCCTGGTGGAGGGTGCCCCTGCACTGCTGGGGGGTGGGGGGCTGGGAGACATGGGTGGGGGCCTGGTGGAGGCTGCCCCTGGTGGCTGGGGGGTGGAGGTGGTGGGAGACATGGGTGGGGGCCTGCTGGTGGGTGCCCATGCACTGCTGGGGGCTGGGGGTGGTGGGAGACATTAGTGGGGGCCTGGTGGAGGGTGCCTCTGCACTGCTGGGCGGTGGGGGTGGTGGGAGACATGGTTGGGGGCCTGGTGGTGGGTGCCCCTGCACTGCTGGGCGGTGGGGGTGGTGGGAGACATGAGTGGGGGCCTGGTGGAGGGTGCCCCTGGTGGCTGGGGGGTGGGGGTGGTGGGAGACATGAGTGGGGGCCTGGTGGAGGCTGCCCCTGCACTGCTGGGGGGTGGGGGTGGTGGGAGACATGAGTGGGGGCCTGGTGGAGGGTGCCCCTGGTGGCTGGGGGGTGGGGGTGGTGGGAGACATGAGTGGGGGCCTGGTGGAGGGTGCCCCTGCACTGCTGGGGGGTGGGGGTGGTGGGAGACATGAGTGGGGGCCTGGTGGAGGCTGCCCCTGCACTGCTGGGGGGTGGGGGTGGTGGGAGACATGGGTGGTGGCCTGGTGGAGGGTGCCCCTGCACTGCTGGGGGGGTGGGGGTGGTGGGAGACATGAGTGGGGGCCTGGTGGAGGGGGGCCCTGCACTGCTGGGGGGTGGGGGTGGTGGGAGACATGGGTGGGGGCCTGGTGGGGGGTGCCCCTGCACTGCTGGGGGGTGGGGGTGGTGGGAGACATGAGTGGGGGCCTGGTGGAGGGTGCCCGTGGTGGCTGGGGGGTGGGGGTGGTGGGAGACATGGGTGGGGGCCTGGTGGAGGCTGCCCCTGCACTGCTGGGGGGTGGGTTTGGTGGGAGACATGGGTGGTGGCCTGGTGGAGGGTGCCCCTGCACTGCTGGGGGGTGGGGTGGTGGGAGACATGAGTGGGGGCCTGGTGGAGGGTGCCCCTGGTGGCTGGGGGGTGGGGGTGGTGGGAGACATGAGTGGGGGCCTGGTGGAGGGTGCCCCTGCACTGATGGGGGGTGGGGGTCGTGGGAGACATGAGTGGGGGCCTGGTGGAGGCTGCCCCTGGTGGCTGGGTGGTGGGGGTGGTGGGAGACATGAGTGGGGGCCTGGTGGAGGGTGCCCCTGGTGGCTGGGGGGTGGGGATGGTGGGATACATGAGTGGGGGCCTGGTGGAGGGTGCCCCTGCACTGCTGGGGGGTGGGGGTGGTGGGAGACATGGGTGGGGGCCTGGTGGTGGGTGCCCCTGAACTGCTGGGCGGTGGAGGTGGTGGGAGACATGAGTGGGGGCCTGGTGGAGGGTGCCCCTGGTGGCTGGGGGGTGGGGGTGGTGGGAGACATGAATAGGGGCCTGGTGGAGGCTGCCCCTGGTGGCTGGGGGGTGGAGGTGGTGGGAGACATGGGTGGGGGCCTGGTGGAGGGTGCCCCTGCACTGCTGGAGGGTGGGGGTGGTGGGAGACATGAGTGGGGGCCTGGTGGAGGCTGCCCCTGCACTGCTGGTGGGTGGGGGTGGTGGGAGACATGAGTGGGGGCCTGGTGGAGGGTGCCCCTGGTGGCTGGGGGGTGGGGGTGGTGGGAGACATAGGTGGGGGCCTGGTGGAGGCTGCCCCTGGTGGCTGGGGCGTGGGGGTGGTGGGAGACATGGGTGGGGGCCTGGTGGAGGGTGCCCCTGCACTGCTGGGGGGTGGGGGTGGTGGGAGACATGAGTGGGGGCCTGGTGGAGGGTGCCCCTGCACTGCTGGGGGGTGTGGGTGGTGGGAGACATGGGTGGTGGCCTGGTGGAGGGTGCCCCTGCACTGCTGGGGGGTGGGGGGCTGGGAGACATGGGTGGGGGCCTGGTGGAGGCTGCCCCTGGTGGCTGGGGGGTGGAGGTGGTGGGAGACATGGGTGGGGGCCTGCTGGTGGGTGCCCATGCACTGCTGGGGGCTGGGGGTGGTGGGAGACATTAGTGGGGGCCTGGTGGAGGGTGCCTCTGCACTGCTGGGCGGTGGGGGTGGTGGGAGACATGGTTGGGGGCCTGGTGGTGGGTGCCCCTGCACTGCTGGGCGGTGGGGGTGGTGGGAGACATGAGTGGGGGCCTGGTGGAGGGTGCCCCTGGTGGCTGGGGGGTGGGGGTGGTGGGAGACATGAGTGGGGGCCTGGTGGAGGCTGCCCCTGCACTGCTGGGGGGTGGGGGTGGTGGGAGACATGAGTGGGGGCCTGGTGGAGGGTGCCCCTGGTGGCTGGGGGGTGGGGGTGGTGGGAGACATGAGTGGGGGCCTGGTGGAGGGTGCCCCTGCACTGCTGGGGGGTGGGGGTGGTGGGAGACATGAGTGGGGGCCTGGTGGAGGCTGCCCCTGCACTGCTGGGGGGTGGGGGTGGTGGGAGACATGGGTGGTGGCCTGGTGGAGGGTGCCCCTGCACTGCTGGGGGGGTGGGGATGGTGGGAGACATGAGTGGGGGCCTGGTGGAGGGGGGCCCTGCACTGCTGGGGGGTGGGGGTGGTGGGAGACATGGGTGGGGGCCTGGTGGGGGGTGCCCCTGCACTGCTGGGGGGTGGGGGTGGTGGGAGACATGAGTGGGGGCCTGGTGGAGGGTGCCCGTGGTGGCTGGGGGGTGGGGGTGGTGGGAGACATGGGTGGGGGCCTGGTGGAGGCTGCCCCTGCACTGCTGGGGGGTGGGGGTGGTGGGAGACATGGGTGGTGGCCTGGTGGAGGGTGCCCCTGCACTGCTGGGGGGTGGGGTGGTGGGAGACATGAGTGGGGGCCTGGTGGAGGGTGCCCCTGGTGGCTGGGGGGTGGGGGTGGTGGGAGACATGAGTGGGGGCCTGGTGGAGGGTGCCCCTGCACTGATGGGGGGTGGGGGTCGTGGGAGACATGAGTGGGGGCCTGGTGGAGGCTGCCCCTGGTGGCTGGGTGGTGGGGGTGGTGGGAGACATGAGTGGGGGCCTGGTGGAGGGTGCCCCTGGTGGCTGGGGGGTGGGGATGGTGGGATACATGAGTGGGGGCCTGGTGGAGGGTGCCCCTGCACTGCTGGGGGGTGGGGGTGGTGGGAGACATGGGTGGGGGCCTGGTGGTGGGTGCCCCTGAACTGCTGGGGGGTGGAGGTGGTGGGAGACATGAGTGGGGGCCTGGTGGAGGGTGCCCCTGGTGGCTGGGGGGTGGGGGTGGTGGGAGACATGAATAGGGGCCTGGTGGAGGCTGCCCCTGGTGGCTGGGGGGTGGAGGTGGTGGGAGACATGGGTGGGGGCCTGCTGGTGGGTGCCCCTGCACTGCTGGGGGCTGGGGGTGGTGGGAGACATGAGTGGGGGCCTGGTGGAGGGTGCCCCTGCACTGCTGGGGGGTGGGGGTGGTGGGAGACATGAGTGGGGGCCTGGTGGAGGGTGCCCCTGGTGGCTGGGGTGTGGGGGTGGTGGGAGACATGAGTGGGGGCCTGGTGGAGGCTGCCCCTGGTGGCTGGGGGGTGGGGGTGGTGGGAGACATGAGTGGGGGCATGGTGGAGGGTGCCCCTGCACTGCTAGGGGGTGGGGGTGGTGGGAGACATGGTTGGGGGCCTGGTGGTGGGTGCCCCTGCACTGCTGGGGGGTGGGGGTGGTGGGAGACATGAGTGGGGGCCTGGTGGAGGGTGCCCCTGGTGGCTGGGGGGTGGGGGTGGTGGGAGACATGAGTGGGGGCCTGGTGGAGGCTGCCCCTGCACTGCTGGTGGGTGGGGGTGGTGGGAGACATGGGTGGTGGCCTGGTGGAGGGTGCCCCTGCACTGCTGGGGGGTGGGGGTGGTGGGAGACATGAGTGGGGGCCTGTTGGAGGGTGCCCCTGGTGGCTGGGGGGTGGGGGTGGTGGGAGACATGAGTGGGGGCCTGGTGGAGGGTACTCCTGCACTGCTGGTGGGTGGGGGTGGTGGGAGACATGAGTGGGGGCTTGGTGGAGGCTGCCCCTGCACTGCTGGGGGGTGGGGGTGGTGGGAGACATGGGTGGTGGCCTGGTGGAGGGTGCCCCTGCACTGCTGGGGGGGTGGGGGTGGTGGGAGACATGAGTGGGGGCCTGGTGGAGGGGGCCCCTGCACTGCTGGGGGGTGGGGGTGGTGGGAGACATGGGTGGGGGCCTGGTGGTGGGTGCCCCTGCACTGCTGGGGGGTGGGGGTGGTGGGAGACATGAGTGGGGGCCTGGTGGAGGGTGCCCTTGGTGGCTGGGGGGTGGGGGTGGTGGGAGACATGGGTGGGGGCCTGGTGGAGGCTGCCCCTGCACTGCTGGGGGGTGGGGGTGGTGGGAGACATGGGTGGTGGCCTGGTGGAGGGTGCCCCGGCACTGCTGGGGGGTGGGGTGGTGGGAGACATGAGTGGGGGCCTGGTGGAGGGTGCCCCTGGTGGCTGAGGGGTGGGGGTGGTGGGAGACATGAGTGGGGGCCTGGTGGAGGGTGCCCCTGCACTGATGGGGGGTGGGGGTCGTGGGAGACATGAGTGGGGGCCTGGTGGAGGCTGCCCCTGCACTGCTGGGGGGTGGGGGTGGTGGGAGACATGGGTGGTGGCCTGGTGGAGGGTGCCCCTGCACTGCTGGGGGGGTGGGGTGGTGGGAGACATGAGTGGGGGCCTGGTGGAGGGTGCCCCTGGTTGCTGGGGGGTGGGGGTGGTGGGAGACATGAGTGGGGGCCTGGTCGAGGGTGCCCCTGCACTGATGGGGGGTGGGGGTCGTGGGAGACATGAGTGGGGGCCTGGTGGAGGCTGCCCCTGGTGGCTGGGTGGTGGGTGTGGTGCGGGTGGTGGGAGACATGAGTGGGGGCCTGGTGGAGGGTACCCCTGGTGGCTGGGGGGTGGGGATGGTGGGAGACATGAGTGGGGGTCTGGTGGAGGGTGCCCCTGCACTGATGGGGGGTGGGGGTCGTGGGAGACATGAGTGGGGGCCTGGTGGAGGCTGCCCCTGGTGGCTGGGTGGTGGGGGTGGTGGGAGACATGAGTGGGGGCCTGGTGGAGGGTGCCCCTGGTGGCTGGGGGTTGGGGATGCTGGGATACATGAGTGGGGGCCTGGTGGAGGGTGCCCCTGGTGGCTGGGGGGTGGGGGTGGTGGGAGACATGAATGGGGGCCTGGTGGAGGCTGCTCCTGCACTGCTGGGGGGTGGGGGTGGTGGGAGACATGGGTGGTGGCCTGGTGGAGGGTGCCCCTGCACTGCTGGGGGGTGGGGGTGGTGGGAGACATGAGTGGGGGCCTGGTGGAGGGTGCCCCTGGTGGCTGGGGGGTGGGGGTGGTGGGAGACATGAGTGGGGGCCTGGTGGAGGGTGCCCCTGCACTGCTGGAGGGTGGGGGTGGTGGGAGACATGAGTGGGGGCCTGGTGGAGGCTGCCCCTGCACTGCTGGGGGGTGGGGGTGGTGGGAGACATGAGTGGGGGCCTGATGGAGGGTGCCCCTGGTGGCTGGGGGGTGGGGGTGGTGGTTGACATGAGTGGGGGCCTGGTGGAGGGTGCCCCTGGTGGCTGGGGGGTGGGGATGGTGGGATACATGAGTGGGGGCCTGGTGGAGGGTGCCCCTGCACTGCTGGGGGGTGGGGGTGGTGGGAGACATGGGTGGGGGCCTGATGGAGGGTGCCCCTGGTTGCTGGGGGGTGGGGGTGGTGGGACACATGAGTGGGGGCCTGGTGGAGGGTGCCCCTGGTGGCTGGGGGGTGGGGATGGTGGGATACATGAGTGGGGGCCTGGTGGAGGGTGCCCCTGCACTGCTGGGGGGTGGGGGTGGTGGGAGACATGGGTGGGGGCCTGGTGGTGGGTGCCCCTGAACTGCTGGGGGGTGGAGGTGGTGGGAGACATGAGTGGGGGCCTGGTGGAGGGTGCCCCTGGTGGCTGGGGGTGGGGGTGGTGGGAGACATGAATGGGGGCCTGGTGGAGGCTGCCCCTGCACTGCTGGGGGGTGGGGGTGGTGGGAGACATGGGTGGTGGCCTGGTGGAGGGTGCCCCTGCACTGCTGGGGGGTGGGGGTGGTGGGAGACATGAGTGGGGGCCTGGTGGAGGGTGCCCCTGGTGGCTGGGGGGTGGGGGTGGTGGGAGACATGAGTGGGGGTCTGGTGGAGGGTGCCCCTGCACTGCTGGAGGGTGGGGGTGGTGGGAGACATGAGTGGGGGCCTGGTGGAGGCTGCCCCTGCACTGCTGGGGGGTGGGGGTGGTGGGAGACATGAGTGGGGGCCTGGTGGAGGGTGCCCCTGGTGGCTGGGGGGTGGGGGTGGTGGGAGACATAGGTGGGGGCCTGGTGGAGGCTGCCCCTGGTGGCTGGGGCGTGGGGGTGGTGGGAGACATGGGTGGGGGCCTGGTGGAGGGTGCCCCTGCACTGCTGGGGGGTGGGGGTGGTGGGAGACATGAGTGGGGGCCTGGTGGAGGGTGCCCCTGCACTGCTGGGGGGTGTGGGTGGTGGGAGACATGGGTGGTGGCCTGGTGGAGGGTGCCCCTGCACTGCTGGGGGGTGGGGGGCTGGGAGACATGGGTGGGGGCCTGGTGGAGGCTGCCCCTGGTGGCTGGGGGGTGGAGGTGGTGGGAGACATGGGTGGGGGCCTGCTGGTGGGTGCCCCTGCACTGATGGGGGGTGGGGGTCGTGGGAGACATGAGTGGGGGCCTGGTGGAGGCTGCCCCTGCACTGCTGGGGGGTGGCGGTGGTGGGAGACATGGGTGGTGGCCTGGTGGAGGGTGCCCCTGCACTGCTGGGGGGGTGGGGTGGTGGGAGACATGAGTGGGGGCCTGGTGGAGGGTGCCCCTGGTGGCTGGGGGGTGGGGGTGGTGGGAGACATGAGTGGGGGCCTGGTGGAGGGTGCCCCTGCACTGATGGGGGGTGGGGGTCGTGGGAGACATGAGTGGGGGCCTGGTGGAGGCTGCCCCTGGTGGCTGGGTGGTGGGGGTGGTGGGAGACATGAGTGGGGGCCTGGTGGAGGGTGCCCCTGGTGGCTGGGGGGTGGGGATGGTGGGAGACATGAGTGGGGGCCTGGTGGAGGGTGCCCCTGCACTGATGGGGGGTGGGGGTCGTGGGAGACATGAGTGGGGGCCTGGTGGAGGGTGCCCCTGGTGGCTGGGGGGTGGGGATGGTGGGAGACATGAGTGGGGGCCTGGTGGAGGGTGCCCCTGCACTGATGGGGGGTGGGGGTCGTGGGAGACATGAGTGGGGGCCTGGTGGAGGCTGCCCCTGGTGGCTGGGTGGTGGCGGTGTTGGGAGACATGAGTGGGGGCCTGGTGGAGGGTGCCCCTGGTGGCTGGGGGGTGGGGATGATGGGATACATGAGTGGGGGCCTGGTGGAGGGTGCCCCTGCACTGCTGGGGGGTGGGGGTGGTGGGAGACATGGGTGGGGGCCTGGTGGTGGGTGCCCCTGAACTGCTGGGGGGTGGAGGTGGTGGGAGACATGAGTGGGGGCCTGGTGGAGGGTGCCCCTGGTGGCTGGGGGGTGGGGGTGGTGGGA
Source organism: Ambystoma mexicanum (assembly GCF_040938575.1). Lineage (NCBI taxonomy): Eukaryota > Metazoa > Chordata > Amphibia > Caudata > Ambystomatidae > Ambystoma > Ambystoma mexicanum. The sequence goes on along the minus strand of NC_090941.1, from coordinate 1,078,494,703 downwards.
GACATGAATGGGGGCCTGGTGGAGGCTGCCCCTGCACTGCTGGGGGGTGGGGGTGGTGGGAGACATGGGTGGTGGCCTGGTGGAGGGTGCCCCTGCACTGCTGGGGGGTGGGGGTGGTGGGAGACATGAGTGGGGGCCTGGTGGAGGGTGCCCCTGGTGGCTGGGGGGTGGGGGTGGTGGGAGACATGAGTGGGGGCCTGGTGGAGGGTGCCCCTGCACTGCTGGAGGGTGGGGGTGGTGGGAGACATGAGTGGGGGCCTGGTGGAGGCTGCCCCTGCACTGCTGGGGGGTGGGGGTGGTGGGAGACATGAGTGGGGGCCTGATGGAGGGTGCCCCTGGTGGCTGGGGGGTGGGGGTGGTGGGAGACATGAGTGGGGGCCTGGTGGAGGGTGCCCCTGGTGGCTGGGGGATGGGGATGGTGGGATACATGAGTGGGGGCCTGGTGGAGGGTGCCCCTGCACTGCTGGGGGGTGGGGGTGGTGGGAGACATGGGTGGGGGCCTGGTGGTGGGTGCCCCTGAACTGCTGGGGGTGGAGGTGGTGGGAGACATGAGTGGGGGCCTGGTGGAGGGTGCCCCTGGTGGCTGGGGGGTGGGGGTGGTGGGAGACATGAATGGGGGCCTGGTGGAGGCTGCCCCTGCACTGCTGGGGGGTGGGGGTGGTGGGAGACATGGGTGGTGGCCTGGTGGAGGGTGCCCCTGCACTGCTGGGGGGTGGGGGTGGTGGGAGACATGAGTGGGGGCCTGGTGGAGGGTGCCCCTGGTGGCTGGGGGGTGGGGGTGGTGGGAGACATGAGTGGGGGCCTGGTGGAGGGTGTCCCTGCACTGCTGGAGGGTGGGGGGGGTGGGAGACATGAGTGGGGGCCTGGTGGAGGCTGCCCCTGCACTGCTGGGGGGGGGGGGTGGTGGGAGACATGAATGGGGGCCTGGTGGAGGGTGCCCCTGGTGGCTGGGGGGTGGGGGTGGTGGGAGACATAGGTGGGGGCCTGGTGGAGGCTGCCCCTGGTGGCTGGGGCGTGGGGGTGGTGGGAGACATGGGTGGGGGCCTGGTGGAGGGTGCCCCTGCACTGCTGGGGGGTGGGGGTGGTGGGAGACATGAGTGGGGGCCTGGTGGAGGGTGCCCCTGCACTGCTGGGGGGTGTGGGTGGTGGGAGACATGGGTGGTGGCCTGGTGGAGGGTGCCCCTGCACTGCTGGGGGGTGGGGGGCTGGGAGACATGGGTGGGGGCCTGGTGGAGGCTGCCCCTGGTGGCTGGGGGGTGGAGGTGGTGGGAGACATGGGTGGGGGCCTGCTGGTGGGTGCCCCCGCACTACTGGCGGCTGGGGGTGGTGGGAGACATGAGTGGGGGCCTGGTGGAGGGTGCCCCTGCACTGCTGGGGGGTGGGGGTGGTGGGAGACATGAGTGGGGGCCTGGTGGAGGGTGCCCCTGGTGGCTGGGGTGTGGGGGTGGTGGGAGACATGAGTGGGGGCCTGGTGGAGGCTGCCCCTGGTGGCTGGGGGGTGGGGGTGGTGGGAGACATGAGTGGGGGCCTGGTGGAGGGTGCCCCTGCACTGCTAGGGGGTGGGGGTGGTGGGAGACATGGTTGGGGGCCTGGTGGTGGGTGCCCCTGCACTGCTGGGGGGTGGGGGTGGTGGGAGACATGAGTGGGGGCCTGGTGGAGGGTGCCCCTGGTGGCTGGGGGGTGGGGGTGGTGGGAGACATGAGTGGGGGCCTGGTGGAGGCTGCCCCTGCACTGCTGGTGGGTGGGGGTGGTGGGAGACATGGGTGGTGGCCTGGTGGAGGGTGCCCCTGCACTGCTGGGGGGTGGGGGTGGTGGGAGACATGAGTGGGGGCCTGGTGGAGGGTGCCCCTGGTGGCTGGGGGGTGGGGGTGGTGGGAGACATGAGTGGGGGCCTGGTGGAGGGTGCCCCTGCACTGCTGGGGGGTGGGGGTGGTGGGAGACATGAGTGGGGGCCTGATGGAGGCTGCCCCTGCACTGCTGGGGGGTGGGGGTGGTGGGAGACATGGGTGGTGGCCTGGTGGAGGGTGCCCCTGCACTGCTGGGGGGGTGGGGGTGGTGGGAGACATGAGTGGGGGCCTGGTGGAGGGGGCCCCTGCACTGCTGGGGGGTGGGGGTGGTGGGAGACATGGGTGGGGGCCTGGTGGTGGGTGCCCCTGCACTGCTGGGGGGTGGGGGTGGTGGGAGACATGAGTGGGGGCCTGGTGGAGGGTGCCCCTGGTGGCTGGGGGGTGGGGGTGGTGGGAGACATGGGTGGGGGCCTGGTGGAGGCTGCCCCTGCACTGCTGGGGGGTGGGGGTGGTGGGAGACATGGGTGGTGGCCTGGTGGAGGGTGCCCCTGCACTGCTGGGGGGTGGGGTGGTGGGAGACATGAGTGGGGGCCTGGTGGAGGGTGCCCCTGGTGGCTGGGGGGTGGGGGTGGTGGGAGACATGAGTGGGGGCCTGGTGGAGGGTGCCCCTGCACTGATGGGGGGTGGGGGTCGTCGGAGACATGGGTGGGGGCCTGGTGGAGGCTGCCTCTGCACTGCTGGGGGGTGGGGGTGGTGGGAGACATGGGTGGTGGCCTGGTGGAGGGTGCCCCTGCACTGCTGGGGGGGTGGGGGGGTGGGAGACATGAGTGGGGGCCTGGTGGAGGGTGCCCCTGGTGGCTGGGGGTGTGGGTGGTGGGAGACATGAGTGGGGGCCTGGTGGAGGCTGCCCCTGGTGGCTGGGGGGTGGGGGTGGTGGGAGACATGAGTGGGGGCCTGGTGGAGTGTGCCCCTGGTGGCTGGGGGTGGGGGTGGTGGGAAACATGAGTGGGGGCCTGGTGGAGGGTGCCCCTGCACTGCTGGGGGGTGGGGGTGGTGGGAGACATGAGTGGGGGCCTGGTGGAGTGTGCCCCTGGTGGCTGGGGGGTGGGGGTGGTGGGAAACATGAGTGGGGGCCTGGTGGAGGGTGCCCCTGCACTGCTGGGGGGTGGGGGTGGTGGGAGACATGGGTGGGGGCCTGGTGGTGGGTGCCACTGCACTGCTGGGGGGTGGGGGTGGTGGGAGACATGAGTGGGGGCCTGGAGGAGGGTGCCCCTGGTGGCTGGGGGTGGGGGTGGTGGTAGACATGAGTGGGGGCCTGGTGGAGGCTGCCCCTGCACTGCTGGGGAGTGGGGGTGGTGGGAGACATGGGTGGTTGCCTGGTGGAGGGTGCCCCTGCACTGCTGGGGGGTGGGGGTGGTGGGAGACATGAGTCGGGGCCTGGTGGAGGGTGCCCCTGGTGGCTGGGGGGTGGGGGTGGTGGGGGACATGAGTGGGGGCCTGGTGGAGGGTGCCCCTGCACTGCTGGGGGGTGGGGGTGGTGGGAGACATGAGTGGGGGCATGGTGGAGGCTGCCCCTGCACTGCTGGGGGGTGGGGGTGGTGGGAGACATGGGTGGTGGCCTGGTGGAGGGTGCCCCTGCACTGCTGGGGGGGTGGGGGTGGTGGGAGACATGAGTGGGGGCCTGGTGGAGGGTGCCCCTGGTGGCTGGGGGGTGGGGGTGGTGGGAGACATGAGTGGGGGCCTGGTGGAGGGTGCCCCTGCACTGCTGGGGGGTGGGGGTGGTGGGAGACATGGGTGGTGGCCTGGTGGAGGGTGCCCCTGCACTGCTGGGGGGTGGGGGGGTGGGAGACATGGGTGGGGGCCTGGTGGTGGGTGCCTGGTGGTGGGTGCCCCTGCACTGCTGGGGCGTGGGGGTGGTGGGAGACATGAGTGGGGGCCTGGTGGAGAGTGCCCCTGCACTACTGGGGGGTGGGGGTGGTGGGAGACATGAGTGGGGGCCTGGCCAATTCACGTGTAGTACTCCCCAGAACCCCTGAAATACACATACCCTGCTGAAATCGCGTGTGGAACTTCCCGCGCACCCCTGAAATACACGTACCCTGCTCGCACTGGGCCAATCGCGTGTGGAACTTCCCGCGCACCCCTGAAATACACGTACCCTGCTCGCACTGGGCCAATCGCGTGTGGAACTTCCCGCGCACCCCGGAAATACACGTACCCTGATGAAATCGCGTGTGGGACTTCCCGCGCACCCCTGAAATACACATACCCTGCTGAAATCGCGTGTGGAACTTCCCACGCACCCCTGAAATACACGTACCCTGCTCGCACTGGGCCAATCGCGTGTGGAACTTCCCGCGCACCCCTGAAATACACGTACCCTGCTCGCACTGGGCCAATCGCGTGTGGAACTTCCCGCGCACCCCTGAAATACACGTACCCTGATGAAATCGCCTGTGGAACTTCCCGCGCACCCCTGAAATACACGTTCCCCGCTTGGCGTTTGCTGTTTGCCAGCCCGGTGAACTGGTCCAGGGTTAGCACAGCCCTTTGCGATGATTTAGCGATTTTGATGGCTTTTCCTTGCGCGAGGGCGTTCTTGGGGGCGTTACTGCCGCTGCTGCAGGGTGGCTGCGATTCTCTGCGCCACGGCTGGTTTGGGAGCCTGAAATCCATGAATACGCTGTGCGCGGAAATCGGTTTTAGTGCACGTGCCTGGCGAAGACAATCGCACGCGGACACTCTGCGCCAGCCGCTTGCGACACTTTTCTGCAAAATTCTATGAATTACCCTGTATATTTCAAGAATAAACACATAGAATGATCCCCATTGTATATCCTGTTGGTGCTGTCTTCAGGGCACTTAATCTTTGTTATATATTCAGGTGTTCACGTATGTCATCACGTGTTAGTTGCCACAATTTCAATATTCTACAAAACAAACAAACATTTGGTCTTAAAAACATGTTTTTTTGACTTCAAGCATAACAAGTCATACATCACATCTATTACAACTTCATCTCTATTTCCCATATAAGCAGAGTGACTTATTTATTTGTAGTTTCATTATTACCCACTATATGCTACAACTATATATTATTTTCTCATAGAACATTATCATTCCCAGATGTATAGTTTGGCAACCTCTGATTGTGTTCTTTCAAAATTCCCCTATCAAGGGGAGGAAAAGGACAAATAGTACCAATTGGAGATCCTGGATTCTTTGCATACAATCAAAGAAAATGTTTGGAATAGAGGAATTACCAAACATCTGTATATTTTACATATATGTATATATCATGGGGCTGTATACATGAATCACTAAGTCCACTATCCTCACTGTTCATTTCATTTTTCACAATTCTAACCCTATTATATGGTTGTCCAAGGTCAGTGCTGCTTCTTGTTTCCAAAACCTGGACAGTGGTTCCAATTAAGCCCAAATTGGGGGATAGAAGAACATCTAGGTCTCAGAATAATAAAACAACCAGTGCCAAGCCAGCTGAAAAATTGAAAGATGGCTGTTACCCAGGCTATCATAGTAATTCTGTCAAAAGTTCATGTTTTCTGATTATGCAGTGGATGGGTGATAAAATGAAAATATGTTGTCAAATCATTAGAGTAAAAAGACTTAATGTTTAACTTCTGAAATTGTGGTATGTATGCATTTATTTCTATTTTGCCTCATTCCTTTTCAGAGTTTTCAAAAGATGATTTCGAGAACACCATCCCTAGCCATCAACTCCACCACCTTTCAGGTTGAAGAGTTCATCCTCCTTGGATTTCCTGGGTTCCTGCGTTGGCAGCATTGGTTCTCCATTCCTCTGACACTTTTCCTTCTTGCAGCTGTGGTAGCCAATATTACTCTGGTGCTAACAATATGCAGACAACACAATCTTCATGAACCAATGTACTACTTCCTCTGTAAACTTGCCCTCGTAGACTTATCTCTCAGCATGGTCACCACTCCAAAAATCCTTGTATTGCTTTGGTTTGATGCTAGGTCCATTAGTCTAACTGGATGCTTCACTCAAATGTTCTTTGTTCACTGGTTGTTATCAACAGAGTCTGGCATATTTGCGGCCATGGCCTTTGACCGCTATGTTGCAGTCTGTAATCCGTTAAGGTATCATTCAATTGTCACTAAATGGCTTGTTGTAAAGTTCATATTAGTGATAATTGGCCGATCCCTCGCCGTTGCTCTTCCTGTTCCTTTCCTTGCTGCTCGATTGAACTATTGTTCTGAACAAATTGTAAAATACAGCTATTGTAACAACCTGGCTGTAACCAAACTTGCATGTGATGACATCAGCTTGAATAGCATGTACCAACTGACTGTGGCTAACTCAGTGCTTGGTGGAGACTTCCTGTTGATTTGTGTGTCCTACTGCTTGATCCTACATGCAGTATTACAGCTCAATGCAGTAGGAGCAATGGCCAAGGCTTTCAGCACATGCAGTTCTCATGTTATAGTTATTTTAATTTCCTATTCAGCTTTAATAGTGATAGCTATTACACATATTTCAGACAGTGAAATCATGACTTGCACTGCAATTATTCTCAATGTTCTTCTTCTTATTGTGCCACCAGCCCTGAATCCCATTGTGTATGGAATTAGGAACAAAGAGATTAACCTTGGCATCAGGAACCACTTTTCAAATCTATTTGTAGAGTGTATGCCTGCCACTCTGTGTTGCACACTGCTGTCCACATAAAACATTTTGCACCCCATAGATCCTGAGGTTTTGAGACAAGTGCGATCTATGAAAGTCACATCAAAACAAGTTCTCCCCTGTTCCTCTAAAACCATCAAGGACCACATTGACACCCTGGCTCCTCTTTGGCTGGCTTCTGCAACTACTCTTTCACCACTGGAGTCTTTCCTCCCCCCGAAGCACTCCATTGTGCACCCTCTTCTTCAGAAACCCTCAGCCAACCCCTCTTGACCTGCTAACTACCGCCCAATCTCCATCACTCCTTTCCTGGGCAAGTTGCTGAAAAAGCTGACCATCTCCCAGCTTAATCTTCACACTGAATCGATTGGTTGTCTCCATGACCATCAGTCTGGCTTCAGAGCTGCCAGAAGCATGGAAACCTCTCTCCTGAACATTTGTGAAGGCCTGCTCTCCAACCTTGACTCCAATACCCCTTGTGTCCTCATCCTACATGATCTCTCTTCTGCCTTGGACACGGTCAACTATGCCACCCTGCTCAACCGTCTCTGTGATAACCTGGGTATCACTGATCAGGCCCTGGCTTGTCTGACCTCTTCCCTCTCCAATCGACCCTCCCAGGTCCAACTTTGGTCCTTCCTCTCCTCTATATCTAACTCTACCTGTGGTGTTCCCCATGGGTCTAACCTCTCTCCCTGGCTGTACAACCAATACCTGGCACTTCTTGCCCACTGCATTGCGGCTCTCTGCCCCAACTTTCAGTGCTATGCAGATGATGCCAAGCTCATTTTCAGGCTCCCTTCCACACCTCTTCTCCTTCTCTCATCTCTGACTGTCTGTCCGCTATCCAGGAATGGTGTGCCACCAATGATCTCTGCCTTAATGCCAGTAAGACTGAGACTCTCCTCATTGGCACGCCTGCTCACTCCTTTTCTTTTGCTCTCGGGCTGGCCTCTCTTGGCCCTCGTCCTTCTCCCACCTGTGAGGCTAAAAACCTTGGGGTCATCTTCGACTCCACACTCTCCTTCTCTCCTCACATCTCTGATGTCTCTAAGAAGTCACACTAACAGCTGCACCTCCTCAGAGGTATCCTTCCTTTCCTCTCCTTCCCCCAGAAGCTCACTGTCTCCGGAGCCCTGGTTCTCTCCAAGCTGGACTACTGTAACAGCCTCTATCTAAACCTGCCTGCCTCTACTCTCTGCCCTCTGCAACTCATCCAGAACAGGACTGCGAGACTTGTCCTTGGCCTCAAGCGCAGGGACCGTATCTCTCCAGGACTGAAATCGCTACACTGGCTCCCAGTGGCTGTGAGGATTAAGTTCAAAACCCTCTGCATTGTCCACAAGGCCTTCTGCGGCTTGGGGCCAAAATACCTTCCTAAATATCTTCCTTCTCGAGCTCTACGCTCATCCGCCTCCAACTCCCTCAGAGTCAGCCGCTTCTCCAAGCAACGAGTTGGGGGTAGATCTCTCTCCGCAGCAGGGGCCTCCCTCTGGAACAGCCTTCCTGTCTCCCTGAAACTTGAGGAGAACCATCTCCGGATCCGGAAGCACCTCAAAACCTTCCTCTTTGCTTCTGCTTTCTCTCCCCCTCTCCCCTGCTAATTAATGAAACTGCACCGAATCTGCAACTGGGCTACCCACCGTTCTCGGTCCTTGGCCCAGCCACTCTCCCCTGCACTGCCTCCCTGGCAACCCCTGCACTGCGGGACTGTCCCTGTATCCGTACAGCCCCCCTTCCCAGCACTTGTCTGCACTTACCTTTCACTTGCCACCAGTGGTCCCTTATTATTTTTCTTGCATTCTACCAACCCTGCAATGCACTTTCCCCCCTCCCTTGCCCCTTGTACTTTTCCCTTCCCCTCCTCCCTTGAACTTGCGTGATCTGAATGACACCTGGCCTAGTAGAATCGTTGTCTGCTCCCCGTGTTCCCCCCTCCCTGCCTCGTCGCGCCTTGAAACACTTGTGTATAGGAGCGTTACAAATGCCATATCATATCATATCATACAAGCCCTGATCAACTTGCATGTATATGCTGTGGAGGCCATGGTGTTAACTTGATTCCTTAATGTGAGGGCTGAGTCAAGGTAAAAACCTATAGCTTTTACCTATTTTTCCACTTTAATGATATTCCTATCGATGTTAAAAGAAGTGTATTTTGTACTAAGTCTGTTGAGGATAGCTGCAGTAACGAGTATTATCGTCTTAACGTCATTCAGGCATAGGCCGTGTGCGGCCATCTATGCCTGGATGATTAGGTACATTGTATTCACTAGTGCCATGTGCTTGTCGTCGTCTCCCGTAAGGTGTATGAGGATCTGGGTGTCATCTGCATTATTGGTATAGGTGACACCTAGATGGTCCAAGTCGTCGAACAATGGCTTTGTGAAATATTATATATTGTTGGTGAAACACAGGAACCTTGTGGCACATCACAAGTTAATGGAATAGGGTCAGCGTAAGAGATAAGACTCTCATAGTCCTATTGTTCAAGAAGGATTTGATACAAGTAATAGCCTCCTGTGAAAAGTGAGCAGCTAAGGCAAGGTGTTTGCAAAGTACCTTGTGATCCACCAAATCAAAAGCAGCGGAAAGACGAAGGCGAAGTAGTAGGGCAATTTTTCCTTTATCTTTGAGCTCCTCAATCTGGGTCTTTAGGTCTAACAATGCCATTTCAGTATCGTGTTGTGGCCTAAATCCTGATTGACGGACTCCTAGTATGTAATTGATCTCTAAGTACTCCTGGATCTGGATGTAGGCCACTTTATCTAGTATCTTAAGTAGGAAGGGTACTGTGGTAATCGGCCTGTAATTAGTTGGAATGGTAGGGTCCAGAGATTGTTTTTTTAGGAGAGGTAAGATCCATGACTCCTTTAAATTGCTGGGGACAGTACCAGATGAGAACTATGCGTAAATTAATTTAGTGATAAAAGAGGCCAGGTCTCCAGCAGCATCTTTAATTATCTGTGCTGGCCAGCTATCTCCTTGACATCTTGAAGGTTTGAGGGAGGCATTGATTTTTCAACCTCATAAATGGATACTTGTGAGAATCTGAAGTGATAAGGGGGTTTGGTGGAGGGAGTCAAGGTTGTAGCGTTTATGCCTAGGTCCGGTAAATTAGCTCTTTTATCTGCAATCTTATTCAGAAGGAGGGAGATTTTGTTTATAAGGGCATTCTGGATATTAGTACAATAGGTTTTGTCCTTCAGGCAATCATCTCACTGAGGAATAGGCGCTTCCATTTCTCTTAAGATGGTGAACAGTTTTTTAGTACTTGAGCTAGCTTTATTAATCCTATCATTATAGGTTTCCTGTTTGGTACGTATCATTTCTTTTTTGTGTAAGGCAGCTATATTGACCAGGTTGGTTTTATTTTCTTCAGTGTGTGAATGTTTCCAGAGGACTTCCAGTTTCCTTTTTACGACTCTCAATAAGTGTAGTTGGGGAGTGAACCAATGAGTTCAAGTGGGCTTTTGGCTTGCTTTTTCGCAAATCTAATCTAGTGCTTTATTCATAGTAGCATTGTACCCATCTACTAAGGCTTCTGGAGTAGATGAATCCGGCAGTGCGTTAAGGGTAGGGGTTATAAGTGGTATGATCTTGTCCACCGTGATATTCTTTTTGTTCCTTGTGAGGAGTCGGGGAGCTATTCAGTTGGCTAATAATTAAAGGAGAGTAGGAAGTGATCTGTTTGGGGAGTAATACATGTGATAGATGCTTCACAATTGAGGTCAGCAACTCAGTCTAAGGTTCTGCCTTTGTCATGGATAGCTAGGGACACTCTTTGGGTGAATCCAAGTTCGGTAAGCATATTGGCTATGGTCAGAGCATGTTGGTCGTTAGGATCATTGAAGCCCAAGTTGAGATCCCCAAGTAGAAATATTTGAGAGGAAGCTTTAGTGTTCTCAGAAAGTATTATAGATACTGATCAGTCCTGGTGGTCTGTAGATTAAGTGGGTTAGAGTACCAGAGTTGGAGGTAGGTAATTTGACTGTCAGTAGTTCACAACAGTTGACAACTGGTGAAGGGGCTATTCTCATATCTAAATTTGACTTTGCTATGAGGGCAATGCCTCCGCCTCTGGAGTCAACTCTGTCTGCTCGCATGATGTTATAGTGGTCAGGTACTGCAAGTAAGTGGGCAGGGCCTGCAGCTGCGTGTAACCATGACTGGGTTACTGCTAGGAAGTCGAGGTTATCGGTTGTGATCAAGTCTGGTATCTCAGTGGAATGCACCACCAATGATCTAGCATTGATTAAGGCGCCCTTGATATTTAGGGTATTAGTATTGGTCACAGGGGCAGTGGAATTGCCCTGACTTGCTTTATTGTTGGAAATTTGAGAAGGGGCTGTAGCATTATTTTGGTTTCTGTCATTAGATTTGGTATTGTAGTTGTTCCCCAAATTAGGAGGTCTTGATTTAGCTAAAATGTTGTTGTTGTTGGAGCTTTGCTTGCTGGCTATGGCATACTTTATCTTTCTGTCATTAATTTTATTGTGGTTATCCCTCGTGTTGGGGAGACCTATTTTAGCTAGAGTGTTAGTCAGAGGTTCATCGAGTCTAGTTAGCCTAGCGTGAAGTCTATTATTTCTGAATGAAATAGACCAGGGTATATTTGTTTTGTTTAGGGTTCAATTCATTTTTAGGTTAGTTAGTGGCAGGTAGGCAGCAGGTATAGGTACCACGCTACTGGTATGTTCTGATTGGGAGGAGGTGATGTCCAAAATCAGCATGGGTGAGAACCGGGTGGGTTTGATCATCAAGAACTGATTGTCATACTTAAGCCGAGGGAGGAATGTAGTCGGTTTGATTTCTAATAGAGGAAAGGTTTTGTTGGCCATAGTAAGGTACTGATGGTCAAGGTAATTGGAAGCTATGGTATTGGCCTGTAGGCCAGCATACATGGAGGGGTACAGTAGTTTTAACAGTAGATGGGCGGTAACGTGTATAGCGCTAGTGCTAGTGGAGTGCCAGACTTGTTGACACTGTCATTTTAAAAAGAATAGCCTACAGGATATGATGCCCACAGCACCCAGCAATTGGTGGTGCAAGACAAAGGTAGATATTGTGAACAGTACCGTTGCAGTCTCACTGCACAGAGGGCAAAAATGGGCCAAAAGTGGTGCTACAATGTGTCTACTAGGTCAGATTTGGATGGAATCTCACACTGCCCCCTGAGATGATGCGGTGCAGCGCGTAGGATTAGTAACAAGTCAGGTTCAAAATGTGACCTGGGGGTGTTCATACGCGAAGGAGGCAAGCAGAAGTAAGTCACAGTTGGTCAGTGTGATGGAGTGACCATAGCCATTAGAAGATGTAGAAGATGCATGCCACGTTATAGCAGCAATGCTGCTCTAGATTATCACAGTAGGCAAAGGGCAGGAGTACAGGGCAGGAACAGCACAATGTAGTTATAAGGCACAATTGGTTAACAACGTGGTATAGTAAAAAAGGCAATGCTTTCATCAATGCCTGGCTGCTGTAGGTGAGTGGATGAGCCGGAATTGGCTGAAGTTGAATGGGGACAAGACAGAGGTGATTGTGGTTGGTGCCCCCCCCCCGATCCCTCACTCTGGGCATCTTCTTTCTGGCCCTCTTCGCTTGGTTCTTTGCCGGTTAGGAATCTTGGTGTTATTCACTCTGCTCCTCTTTCAATGCACGACCAAGTCTCTGCTGTGTGCAAGACAGGCCACTTCCATCTTAAAATATTGAGAAAGGTTCTCCCGCTTCTTACAGCCACTCTTCATCCTCCAGTTGTTGCAGACATGGTGCTCAGTCGTCTGGATTATTGCAACTCGCTGTACCTCGTGCAACCGAAAGGCTTAATCCAGCGGCTTCAGCGCCTCTAAAATCTGGCAACTCGTGTGGCTACGGGATCCCCCTATGGCGCGCATATTACCCCAGTGCTGCGTGCTCTGCGCTGGCTTCCGGTCAGTGGAAGATTGAGTTTAAGTCATTGTGCATTGTTCACTGAGCACTCCATGGACTGGGACCAGAATGCCTGCAGTCTAGGTTCGTTCGTTACCACCCCTCTCATATGCTGCGTTCATCCTCAGCGGAACTGCTGGTAGTCCTCCCTACTGCCGTGAACGTACTGGAGGCCGGGCCATTTTGATTGCGGCGGCTCAAATGTGGAATAACCTTCCACCAATGATCAAGGCTATATCTAATCATCTAGCCTTTAGAAAATCTGTGAAGACTGCTATTCTAATTCCTTGTGACTTTAGCCAGTTGTCCTTTCACCTCTCCTTCTCAGCGCCAAGATACCTCTGGTGACCGCGCGCTCTAAAAGTTCAAATAACATAACATAACACAGATATTGTATATATTTGCAATATTAGATTTACCAAAGTACAAAGTGTGTTATTGATTGTGTAAATATATATTGAACCTTATTTATATAAAGGACTCTGTTATTACATAAAATAGTGTGTGGACATTCCTATGTGGAGGTGTGAGGACCACACTGTACTTAAGAACCAGCCTGCATCACCTCCTGAGAGCTTAAGCCTTGATTGCTCGTCCATTGCTACCACATAGAGAATCTTGCCTGGGGTGCTCTGTGCTTCTACTCTGCCATATAGCGGGCAGGAATACAGAAAACCCCCTCCAGTCTTTACACCCCTGCCTGAAAAGAGCCAGGGAAAGCAAAGATAAAGAAGCTATATTTTATAACAGTTGCTGAAGTGAATGAGAAAGAGAGCAATCTGTATGAACTACTGGAAAGCCTGGACGATTACTAAATTGAACTGGAACTGTTTTTGAAAGTCAAGAGATTTGAACTGATTGTAGGTTTTGATGCTGAAAGAGCTGACTTCTTGGAGAAGGGAACCCTGAGACTTGGTGAACTGTGTTGACCTCTTGCGGAAGGGAACCCTGAGGCCCTTTGGAACTGTTTTGAACTTGGGGAAGGGGAATCTAGAAAGTAAGCCAAGAGCTGGAAGAAGCTCAGAACTTTCTTTGGAACAATGTTACTTTTGTTGCTGACATGCCTACACATTCTTTATCTTTAGTTGTCAGGGCAAGTATCGGTTTTGGATGCAGACAGACTTTTCAGTTGAACTTACTGACACAGACTATCCTTAGTTTCATTAGGTAGGGAACTCCCGCCTTAGTATGGGGCAAGTGCGGCCTTACTCCATCCTTACATTTAAGAAAAATAAACCATTTATTCTGGGAACTTGAATCTGTTGTCTGTGTCTTATTTCAGGATGCCTTCACAAAACACCAACACAATTTAGGAGATATACCAACACAATAGCAAGTAGAAATAACTACTCCCACAAGACAAGTGGTGGATAATAAGGAATTTAATTTAGTTATAATTCACCTGAATGGTGAACAACCAAATGAAATTGAGAAAATGTTTTGGCCCGATCTACATTTAAATCAAGATGGTCTTTTGTCATTTAGAGACTGGCCACAACAATACATTAGAGAATGCCCTAGAGACAAATATATTGGTAAACCAGCTAGGAGCAGTTCAAATGTTCAAGAACCATTTTGGTCATAACATTGATTGTCCACTACGCAAAATACTGGTGTGCTCAACATCTAAACCTTTGAAATAATACCTCATTAAAGCACAAACTATCCCTGAGTTAAAAGCAATAGAAGATACATTGTTAGGCCAAGGAGTCATAACACATCGGGCAAGTCCATGCAAAACACCAGTTACAGCAGTGGCCAACCAGATGGTACTTACTGTTCAGTCTTAGACTGTTGAATGCTCAGTGCACAGATCCACACTTAGGCAGTTCAAAATCTTCACAGATCTGGACTAACATGCAGAGGTTCATATTCAAAACAGCGTTAGATTTGAGTAATGCGTTCTTCTCACAATCCTTAGATACAGAGAAGTTCATTTTGCTCCAAAGTGCAATTTGGTGGTGGGGAGCCGTTACGTTTGCACTGCAACACAAACGGCTCCCCTTGACAAACTTTCATCATTTGCATGGCAGAGTGCAAAGGTGGTATGCATGCGTGTGTGCTGCCTTTTGCCCTGCTCTTTTTCACTCCGATGTGGAAAGCAGTGTGTCCAATTGAAATTAAACCCTGCCTGACATGCGAGCCTGGGGGACAGGGTTCAAGTGTAATTTTACATGCTGCGTGCAATGTGCGCTAGGAGACAGGAAAGCACCACAGTGCATATGGAGCAGAGAGGCGGAGGGGACGCCATGCAAGGTCAGTACCCATTCCCCTGGTTAGGACATCCCCCTGGAAACTTACAGAGGGGCAGCCCATCACTACCTACTGGCTGAACAGGGAGACCATCACTGAGCTACTATCTCTGATCCAGGATCAAATCCAGAGCCAGATAAACATCTGAACTGCCCTATCACCACTGTTGTTGGTGCTGCATTTCCATGCTACAGGCACCTACCAGCACACAGTGGGCTAGCTGCATGGCAAGTTGCAGCACACATTTTCCATTATGGAGGCAGGTGGTGGAGGCACTGTTGCGGCATGCATCCGAGCACATATCCCTACCAAGCACTCAGGCACAGATCAATGCAACAAAGGCAATTGTGTTCTCCATCGCTGAGCTTTCCAATGTAATAGCGGCCCTGGGGCCACTCAGTCAGCAGAAGAGGTATACCTGCAGCAGGAAGCAGTGCCATTCAATGCATGTTCAGGTGACATGTGTTGCGGGCACCATGCCATCACACACTGCTGTGTTTGCTCTTTGGTCCACCCATAACTCCATGGTCCTGCGGAAACAGCAGACTACCTGGCTCACAATTGCAACACTGTTTTCTATTTCTCAAATGATTCAGTTGGTATTGCTATGTCATCGGGAACTTTCATTGCAGGTTCCAGGATGTACCCTTGTATCCTTGTTTTTCTCTTCCCATAATGTTCATTTGCCACCATTGAGTTTTTGTGGAACTGCACTGCGGGTGCCAATATACCATATGGATTTTTCTTTCTCACAATATTCATTTTGATATCTTTCACACTTGGGCACCTATAAAACATGTACCAGGATGCATTTGGCTCCTCATTTCATCACCACAACATTGAATTGACACTGTTGTGTGCTTGGGAAGCTTCTCTGTATGTTCCAGGATGCAACATGATTTCCAGTCATGTGTATCATCAAGTTGGCCCTGTTGCATGCAAGGGATTGTTCAGTTCACATTCCAGGATACAACCTTGTTTTCCCTTTTTCAGAATGTCTAATTGACCCTGTTTTGTGCTTGGGAACATTTACTTTAGGATCTAGAACATGACTCTCACAATGTCCGATTGTCCCTGTTATTTTTGGGAAACTTCTCTCTTGGCTTCAGGATAGAACAGGGGTTCTCTTTCTCACAATAACCAATCTCTAGTGTTATGTGCTTGAGAACCTCAACTCCACATTCCTATTTCTCACAATAACCTTTCCTAAAGGTTCCACACTGCAACCTGGTTTCCTCTAGCTCTCAGTGTCCAATTGGGCCTATTGTGTGCTTGGGAATGTTTGTTTCAGCAATATATGTTCTCATTCTTTCACAGTATTGGTTGATTGCTGTTGGGACCAACTTGGGAACCTTCCCTTCCTGGGTCCAGAATGTAGTGTTATCTCTCTCTCTCTCTCTCGCTCTCTCCCTCCCTCTCTCTCTCTCTCTCTCTCTCTCTCTCTCTCTCTCTCCCTCCCTCTCTCTCTCTCTCTCTCTCTCTGTCTCTCTCTCTCTAGCTTTTACATGCATGGCAACCTTCAGTTCTTCAGTCCGTGATCCAGTATTTCTCCTCGCAAGGCAAAATGTTTGCTGACATGAAATAGGTTCCTGAATGCAACATACTCTCTCTCTCTTTCTGCAGCTTACAAGTGATTCGGTTACTTTAGCTCACTTGGAAATCTTAAATTAAGATTCAGCTTGCAGAAACTCCAATTTTACTATTCCCATCTTTCTCTCAGCCTGTACTCTTGACACTGGCCTTAAGAAACTCACAAGTTCAAAGATTGATTCAAGTATTTTTGTTAAGAACGTCTTTGATATGCTGCCGGCAAGTGGGTTTGGTTGCCAAATGGTGCGACAACAGTTGTACTAACTGGTCACTCAAAGTTTGGAGCTCACTCCACCCTAGCCAGGTTTCCCCTTGCACGTAAAACCTCCTGGAACACTATAGAATGGCTACATCTACTATCTAACTTAGCCTCTATGACAGATGAAGGAGTAAAGTCCCTCATGGACTTTCTAAGGGTTTGCCAATTCTATTGTCCCCCAAAATACTGGTCTTTACAAGTGAACAGTGCCCACTAGCGCCTCACTTATATCTACCTACTCCCTACCACCCTTTCTTTCTCTCCCTCGCTCCCTTATCTTTCTTCCTACTTCTGTACCTCATCCTCCCTGCTATCACTTTTGCATGTCTTCTTCTGGTTTCCATTCTCTACTCTGCCCCCTTCTCTTCTCACGTCCTACTTCCTCCTATCTGTTCTTTTCCCTCTCTCTCTCTCTCTCCCTCCGTCTGTCTCTCTCTCTCTTGCTCTCCTCTACTCCCACATTTGGTCTCCTCTGTGCCTCCGATCTTCTCACATACTTCTCCCACCTACCTACACCACCTTCTTCCTCTGCTCACTACTCTTGCCCACCTGCCACCTTCCTTGCACCAATGTATACCCATCACTATTCAACTCACTTTCTCAGCCTCTCTCTGTCTGTCTCCTTCTACTCTCATGCACTCTCTCTCTCCCGTCACCCTCTATTCTCTCAAACTACCCCTTCTACTACACCCTTTCACTACCACTCCCCTCAGGTCCTCTCTGAAACACATCTGCAATCTGTCAACTTGATACCACTGTCCCACACTCAAAACACCTCACCCTCACTCCTATCCAACTGCTCTGCATTCTCCTCAGCACCCACTCCTATGTTCATCCTGCTTCTGGTCTATAGGTTCACCTCCATGCCACCTGACTTCACCCAAAGCCCTTCTTTAGCCGTGTCCCGCCCATGCACATGACACTTCAAACAATTCTACAATGCAGTAGTTCCTGCTGGCTGCTGTGGCAGTGCCCTTCTCAATGCAGGCGGCGGTGAGTGGTGCAGCTCTTTATTGACTGGTGCTGGAGCATCCGCATGGATGGAGTTGCCGTATTTACCGTTCTGTCTGCTGGAGGGCTTGGTCACCACAGCAAGGCAAGAGTGTCCTTGAAATTCTGTAATAAAAACAAAGCTTGTGCCAGAAATGCAGGCTATGTGCCACTGGCTGATGAAAAGTGGTACCTGTCAATTCACATAAGGCACATCGAGGGCGGTTTCAGGAACGGAGGCCCCCAAACTCCCTTACCCCCCTCTCTGGAATTTGCTGTATAGGTCTCCTACACCAGGTTGGAATGGGTCCCTGTTCCACCCTCAGACGGTCAACACCAAATTTGTTTAACCATAAATGTTTGAGCAAACCTTATACATTAACTATTTTGGGCAATTTAGTTTTTTGTTAAACGCGAGTGGTCCCAGTTTAAATGTCACGTTTTTACCTTATTTGAATGAAATGTAAATTAATGTGCAACCTTTCACTATGTATAACACAGATCTACGTGTTTTGTTCATCGTGGAAAAGTCTGCGATGGAAATGTAAACATGAGAAATGTACACACCGCAAATGTTCGTACATTTCCCAATGCGAACATTTCAATTACACACCGAACATTTCAATTACAACACCGTACATACATACACCCCCACCCACACCCACATGACACCCACAACACACCACCACCCACATCCCCAACATAACCCTTACTTACCTTTCCTTCCTTCACGCTGTCTCCCTGTGGCGTGGTTCCCTTTCACTTCCGTGATCGGGGACCGGCGCCGGCGGTTCCTTTTTCTTCATTTTTTTGTTCTTTTTTTTTTGTATAGTGTAGTGAGTGTTTTTCTTTTTTGGGGGACAACCCTGCAGCCCCTGGCTTTTTTATTTATTTATTAATTTACTCGGGTGAGCTGCGGGGATGTCTCCTGCAACACCCCACTCACTACACTGTATAGTATAGTGAGCGGGGTGTTGCCGGGGACACCCCCACAACCCCAGCAGTCTTTTTTTTTTAGCTACCTAAAATGCATACCACCAAGGTTCACTCTTTTGGTGTTCAAACCTTTGGTGGTATGCATTTTCAGACTTTTAGCATTGTCAGAACTTTTGGTGTGGTCATTTTGGCCTATTCCGTATGACACAACATTCCCAATGTGACTGGTCTTTGTTCTAGGCAGATCGGATTATGATTAGCAAACTCATGCAGGATTATCCTTAAAGGGGAAGTTGGCTCAGAAATATTATTGTCCCAATCAATCAGGCATGTATAGGTGATCATACTGCGATCGATCTTAAGAAAATGTGCTATGTACTTTACCTTTGTTTTTCTCACATTTACACAAGCAAAAACAAAAGTAGGGTGCCGCCAATCTTTGGCTAATCTTATCCGTTGATCCATCGCCCTAAATTCAAGTGCCCTTGTTGCAGTTATTCAGATCACCTGCCCCTCAAGCGGACATCACTAGATGCTTGGATATGTTCCACCTATTTTTATGATGTTCGTGGCCAGAGTAGCCAAACATACCCTGTGATCAACCACGCCATAACGTTACCTAATACAGAACCAGGAAGATAAACACACACACATCCACACAAAGTGCTAATGTTTTGTTTCAATTCACAAAAAGGAGAAAAAAATGTATATTTTGAAGAAAACATCACTAGTCAGGAATGCAACAAGTACTTTTATTTTTGACATAACGCTCAAAAGAGAAGATTATGTTCACGAAAAAAATTGATAACTTTTGCCAATAGATATAGCTATAAAACATTGAATGCTTCCATTTTTTATATTAGTTCATCATGCAATTCAGGTAGCGTGCAACTAATAATCCCAGTGTTTAATTTCTTTTATCGATGTAACGCCCTCATGTTACATGACTGATGTTTCTTCAATGCAATAGGTGTTCCATTAGGCATAATATCTGAGTCGTTTTACTTTCAAATGCCTCACTTTTACATCCACTCGTTTTCACATAAACGCAGACAGGCTGCTCCTTAATGCTGCTGCCGCTAAAGGGCCGATTGGTCCCTGCCGATCGTTCCACATAATGGTTATCAAAGAAGCGCCGTCAATGATTATCGTCCAATTTTGATTGAAGAATCCATGACTAGGAAGCTGGAAAGCATGACATACGAAGAACGGTAGAACATAGTGTAAATGAGAAAATAAAATATATTTCAGTATCCAGTTCGTAATAGAATATACACAGTAAATAAATACGTTAACTAACAATGTACGTTATAATTTACATGTACGAAGTGCATTCTTTTGTCTAAGCAAACATTTGTCCTTCAAATGGTTAGTCATCAAGCACACAGCACACATGCCATATTCAGGTGCCTAAATATTATGTAAAATGAGGCTTACATTATATCATCATTTTCCATTCTCTATATGTGATGGTGATCAACCGCTTCGGGCAACATATCTCACAAATAGAAACTAAAGTTTCTTATTTCCACTTTCAATATAGTGAATTGTATTTGAAACATTGTGTCCTTCAAACTTTAAGAGCAGTTCATTCAAGGACAAATAATAATGTGACTCTTCATTCAGTGTTTACGGCAGCCAGGGGTTGGTTTCGTTTTTGTGAAACACTGCCTCATAAAAAGACAGAGAAGACAACACGTTGCTGCAAACACGTGCTTCAGAAAACCTTGAACAACAAAAGGCAGGTACTGAAAAGATGAACAACAACTAAAAACCATATTTAGCAGGTTCCCTACAAATTGTAGTAGCTTATTGCAAATGAATGTAATTAGTATGTCTCCCGCAGCACGTTGCCTTTTGGAAAGCATACATCAACCAGAATGCATCAGCTAGTTTAACCCAAAACCAGGAATGGAGCATGAAAGTAGTTTGATCCAAAAGTGCAGCAGTAAAACAGGCAAATGAATACCATGGCCGTCTGTGGGTTTAAACATGGGAGTTATGCTATGAACAAACTCTATGAATGAGTGAATACACTGGCACTGGGGCAGGTGGGTAGATTCCAAACAATACTGGAGCTGTGTGGTTGCAGTGCAAATCTGCAGCCCATATGGTTTAGAACAGGCTAGTTGGTGATTGTAAAAAGGCTTAGCCACCTCTGACCCAATGCAATGACTTTTAAAACTATGTCCATCCATCGGTTACATTATTTCACCCTTGATATTCTGCAACCGATTTAAATATTACTCAATGCACCTACTTGCCAACACCTGAAAATAATGTATTGCTGTTCTCTCTGGGGCTATCTATGCGCTGCAAGATAAGGAGATCCATACCGCTTCCCGCTTGTGCCACACTCATTCATTGCCAAAGAATACCCCTCTTCCTAGTGTCCTATAAACCTACCAACCTTCCTTATTTTATTTATTTTTTGGGTTTAATAATTGTTCTTTTATAATGCACTTAGTACTGGAGACCAGTTTCTATGTGCGAGACTGGCATTCCAAACTGTGTTGCCATTCGTCGTCCTACTTCCAAGACATACGTGTTGCCCCTGAGCTATCCTCCCAGCATGTTATACAAGAGGGGGGCAGAAGGGGAATGACAAAAAACAGTCTGACCAGGCCTTGCGACATTTATATTGTTTAAGTGCTGTAACAAGAAGTACAGGGGAGAAGAGGACCCCTGGGCCAGTGCAGGATGGGTGTGGGGGAAACTGAAATGCTGCAGAAAATTGGCAAGGAGGGTCGTGTGCCCTGTAAGAATCAGAAGTAACCAGGCAGCCAGTCAAAATGCAGCAGAGGGGGACATTAGCACTGGAAGGGGATAAGGAAAGAAAGAAGAGAAAAGGAGGGTGTTCAGAAGCTTCAGTAACTTTAGGAGATCTGGATCAAGTCTGAGGAGGACAAGGAGGCCATTCCAGAGGGATGCTACTGCAGAAAAGAGAGATCTACCCCCACCCACTCTCTGCTTGGAAACGTGTCTGATCTGCAGATAACTGGAGCAGGAAGCCTTAAGGGCTCTAGCAGGGAGGTATTCAGGGTGAGAGTTGGGTGTAGCAGCTTCCAAGGGCCGGGAAAGCCTGGTGGATGATGCAGATGGTCTTGAACTTGTTCCTCGCAGCAACCAGGAGCCAGTGCTGAGATTTTATGGCTGGAGAGATGCGGTACTTGGGCTTGAGGCCATGCATACGTCTTGCAGTTGTATTCTGGATTAGTTGGAGGGGTTGAAGGGAGCATAATGGCAGATTGAGGAAGAGGATGTTGCAGTAGTCCAGCCTCGAGAGGACCAGAGCTGGGGGAAGGTGAGGAAAGAGAGGAGGCCTCTGAGGAGGTGAATCTTAAAGTTGGCCTTCTTGGCAAGGCCCATGATGTGAGGAGAGAAGGAGAGAGAGGAGACGAAGATGACACCAGGTTTTTTGCCTCAAAAGAGTTTGAGTGGAGGGGGCCCATGTAGGGCGGCCAGAGACTGTTATGGAAGGAGGGAGCTGTGGTCCTGAAGGCAAGACCCTTTTTAGACACACTCCAGAATAAAGACAACCCACTAGGGAAATAGACCAGGAGATAGCGTTGCATGGATAACAAGGTTTAATTGTACAGGATACAATTATCTTTTTGGTTTGCCTTTATTTGTTTATAGTTTATAAAAACTTTTACAAAAAAGAATTACAATTGAAACAAAAGACATTTCACATTGACATATTTTCACATTATCCTAAAATATTTTTCTACATAAAATTTCATTTACATGAGTAACATCCTCATCTCTTATGTCATTGCAAAATCATTATGAACTTTTTATTCTATTTTACATACATTTTTTAGAAATGCTAACTCTTAACCTTAAAGACAATGATTCACCATGTAACATCATTAGCCATAACAGGTCTCTCAAAACACCATCATTGTTTACAAATTCACCAAAGTACCATATTCTACAGGAAAGAAGTTCTGAGCATTCAATCAATAAATGACGTAACAAATCTATCCCTCTGGTATGTTTACAGAATCTACAGATACAATTTTCAGATTCCTTCTCAAGCCTTATACATTTTCTCTCATTTGAGAACAACACATTCAGTCGAAATCTCATAAAACTTATTTTGACATTCTTACATGGGAATTTATTTAGGTAGACTTCCATTTCTCCTGGAGTTTTTTTCGGAGATAATATATGAGCATAAAGTCTTGTCTTACAAATGATTAATTGATTTTTTTTTCCCAATCCATACCCCTAAGTATTTTTTTTACCTTATTCATATAAGTTTTCATTATTTCTATTGACACACCTATTTCCTCCAATACATTGGGCCTCACTATGAGATCGGCAGTAGCCGTGCCTGCAATACAGGCACGGCTGCCGCTTGTGTCATTTTTCCCCCACGCCATCGAATGGGAAATTACTGGGTCATTACGTCCCTGCCGGACCCGGTAATTGCCCATTTGCTGGCACTGGAAAAAAGATGCTCCCCATTCCCATTCGGCCCCATAGGGCTGAAAGGGAATGCAGAGGTCGGATGCACCGGCACCATTTATAACGGTGCCGGTACATCCGACATGCTGTGCACGCAGGTGCGGCTCTGCCTGCAAGGTCCGACCTGGTGGGCAGAAAAGCACCCGCAAGCACAACTCGTAATTTGCCGATCCGGGAACTACGTACCGGCCATTTTACCGGTACCTTAGTTCCTGGACCGGCACACTTATAATGAAGGCTATTGTCACAATCCTCCCTTAAGTTCTTAATATAACCCTCCATGTCATTCATTCCAAGTTGTTGATAGAGAGATCCCTCTCTTGAGACATCACACTTACACAAAAGGCATAATTTCTTCCATTGAATCAGATTTACGATAGATTGTAGTCCCACTTCATACCTTATTACCTCTAACGGCACACATTTTGGGAGGAAATATAGTATAGATCTCCATATCATATTTTCCACTGCTCAGTATTCCACTTCCATGTTTTCAGGCCAGAATTCTAACCCATTTAGAATGGATGGGAGCACTTTACTTTTATAAAATTCCCTACAGGGCATAAGAGAGAATTTTCCAAATTTACAGTCTTCCCATTTCAGTTGATTTTACATTTCCCTTGCTTTTGATTGTTAGTAATTTACATAAAATGTTTTGCTATATTTTGCCAATATGGAATATCCCAAAAATTGAAAGTTCTCTTTCACTGCCAGGATACTATTTCCCCAATTCCAAGTATACTTGTGCTTCACCCTCTCATTCCCTTTCGCTAGCTTCATAATAACCATTTTAGCAGGGTTGATTTTTAATTCCATTGCTGACATATAGTTCCCGAAGGCTTCTATTAGTCTCTTCAGACCACCTGAATGACTTATATTAAAAGAAAATCATAAGCGTATGCTGTCCAGTTAACTTTAAGTCTACCAATTTGGGTGACCCAAGGGTGTTAATATCCAGCCCCCCACCCAACGTCAGCGACTTACAAATTATACAAGGTGGGCCCCAGTATACATCCTTGTCTTATTCCCCTGTCCTGTTTTTAGTAAGTAGGCCTTCATGATTTAATATTATTTGAATTTTTGAGTCATTATGTAAGTAAATGATCATGCTCATTCCGTAATTATCCAATTTCTTCCATAAGATATTTCTGTTTACCGAGTCAAAAACCTTGCTCAGGTCCATTGACACCACATATATTGGGAATTTATTAGATGACCAAGCCTGCTTCTGCAAACAGCTCAACAACAGTCCCCCACAATCGGTACCAATAGCTTTTCGGAATCCTATGTGTCTATAATACATAATGTTGTTATTTTCAATCCATTCATTTATCCTGTCGAATACTAATAAGGCAAACATTTTCGAATCTGCATCCACAATACAAATTGTTCTGTAGTTCGAGGGTAACAATCTAGACCCTTTCTTAAAGATCGGTACCATATATAATCTTGTCCATGAATCTGGAATATTATGTGTATTTATAATGTCATAGAATTCAATGCAGAATATCTTTGCCCACAACCCTGATGTATATTTTAACAGTTCATTTGTTAATTTGTTAGGGCCAGCTGCCTTTGAAGAATTGGATTGCTTAATTTTTGCCTCCATCTGGTCCACAGACACTTCCATATCCCATTCTAATACTAGTCCCTCACTGTAAGGACTTAGTTATTTGCTCTTAAAGTTCTCTCGTATGTATTGCATCCAAGTGTCCTCTGTAATTGGATTGTTAAGGCACAGGGCATTTTTTTCTTCAGATTTATTAATTAGCTCCCAGAAGGCCCTCAATATTTTCCCTTGAATGCACTCTAACATCCTTTCCTCATGCACCTGTAGCACTCTTGCATGTTCATACTTAAACCAATTTTTAAACTTTTGTTTTAGGAGCATTATCATTTATACTTTGTCCACTCCTTTTTCATTTGATCTCCTTATTTTCCTTATCCCCCTATCCAAGGCATTTTTCTTTTCTCTTATTTCTGTATTAAAAACGTTTTTCTTTGACTCTGTTAATTTCTCAAGCCTTGATTATAAGTATACAGGAAATCCCTTGACAGAGTATCTAACCACTTTATCTTCGAATGTACAAGATTCAAACTCTTTTAACATAACAGTGTTAAAACTAATCACTTTCTGACCAGTCCACCGCACACTATTGCCTTCGGTGTTAGGGCTTATGTTCCTTAAATTTGTATCCCCCTCATCCAACATTGTTTTAGACTTGGTCATCTTATTCAAAAGTTCCCCGTGCCAATATAGTTCCAATAATAGCATGGCATGGTCACTTACACCATATTCTTTGACATTGTACCCCCTTATTTTTGAGAACACATTAACCGTCGTAAATATTAAATCTATTGCTGTCCAAGTAGGCTTGCTGAAGACACTTAAGACCCCAATTTGTTGCCCAGTTTAGCCACATCCCCCTTCCATTTTCTTTGTATTTCTCTTATTTAATAGGCCTTGATCTACCATAAAACAATCCATTCTACCTCGTTGATCTAAATTGCAACTTGCATTTAGATCCCCTGCCAGGATTACCTCCCCCTCTTCATATTGCAAGAAACAGTCCTCAAGTTTCGGATTAAATTTCTCTGACAGCTTATCCAGGCTCACTTCACGTGTCCTGTATACGTTTACTAGTAAGATAGGCTCCATTCCCCCCACCCCATTGACTTGCTACTCTGCGCCCAGAATGTTATTATTTATTCTCCAATCCTCCCCCATTTTTACAAATGTGGTATGCCTCCCTTTGGTCTGCCTAATGCTCCCTGGATTGCATTTATACTGACTGAGTCTTAACCATCCCATGTGAGATTAGACGTTGAGCATGTCTCTTGTAGTAAAACTACATCATTCAATTTTATTTCTGCACATATTTTTCTACTGGCTACAAGATGTTTGTTCCCCCTGGAGTTCCAGCTTAGAATCTTCCATACAGCAGTAGGGGTAAAGGGGTTGACTCAAGGCTCTTAATTGAGCAATTGAGTCTTTTAGTGCCTGGGCTAGCCATCTTAACTTTGGATCTTCCACTCCATAAATGTTTTCTATAGTCTCTTTTTGGTTTCCTCTGTCTTCCTCTTTATAGTCCCTTTCTTCGTTCTCCCTTCCCTCTCTGATAGAACTCACCGTATCCCAAATTGAGACATCATATCCGTATTTGTGAAGAGTTTCCGATTCCTTCATTATAATATTTCTCACCAATGGAGAGAATATTATTAATCTTACATAATCAAACCTCCATGGATGAATGTAATCTACTAATGTTATGTTATGTTATGTTATGTTTTGTTTTATTATTTATAATGCACGGGTATCAGGGCGCAGCATTTACAAGAATATGCGAAGCTTGGTTACAAAGTGTAAAATAGCATAGGGGAATGTACAGAGCAACAGAGGAGAGCACACAATATATACAGTATATACAAAATTAAAAAGGTGGCACACGAGGTTACACAGTGTGCGGATCGCATGAAGGATGGCCTTAGCACTTATCTATCTTGGCTGTCCTTCAGTTTAAGTCATGAAATTACCTTAGAACGGAAATTCAGGTAGGGCATGTCTACTCTGAGGTTGGGAGTCAAAGAGTTCCATAGCTTGGCTGCCTTTACCGGGAAACTGTTACCTCCTATGGGGGTAAGTTTGTAGTTTGGGACAGAGAGGCAATCTTTGTAAGCAGTTCTGAGGGGTCTTGCTGAGGCTTGTCTATGGAATCTGTTAGTCAAGTAGATCGGGGCAGCATTGTTAAGGGATTTGTAGGTAATATAACATTCCATAGCGCCAAAGCCCTCAGGCACCTAAGCGCTCCTTCACAAGCAGAAAAAGGTCAGTGAGGTCGAGCCGAAGATTAGATGAAGAGTACCATTTTCATGAGTTTTCGGAAAGCCAAGAGATTGCTTTCTTCTCTGAGCGCCAACGGTAGATTTTTCCATGCCTTGGATGCAAGCAGTGGAAAAGAGCGTGCATTTCCATGAGCTCTCTTAGTCCTTGCCACCTGTAGAAGCTGAGTGGAGGTGGAGCGAAGATTTTTTGTGGGCTGGTATGTAGTAATATTATCCTTTAGGTAGCTCAGGGCTGTCCCATAGATGTATTTATGACACAAGGTCAGCACTTTAAAGGAGATCCTAGCAGATATGGGTAGCCAGTGTAGTTCCTTTCTGGCAAGAGAGGTAGGTTCATACCTTTTCATGCCATAAATTATGCGCACAGATGTATTCTGGATTTTCTGCAGTCTGATGACCTCTTCTCTACTGGCACCCTCAAGTAGGGCATTGCAGTAGTCCAGGCGTGGCAGGATAACAGCCCTTACTAACTTGGCTCGATTATCTTTGGAGATTAGTAGGGCGACCTGTCTCAATACTCGCAAATGGTATTAGGTATTCTTTTCAATGGCATCTACTTGAGCTCCTGCGTCTAGGGACGCCTCCAGGTATGCACCAGAGTTTTCACCTTATTGACTACTTCAATAGGGCTGTCCTCAACCAAAAAACTAGAAAAGGCAGGGACTAATGCCTCTCTAGATTTTTTGGACCTATAGATCATGAGTTCCGTTTTTCCGGCGTTTAGGCATAGGCAGTTTGTGGTCATCCAGTTCTTTATTACTTTATAGACTTCGTTTAATTTATACTGATCTTCCTGGTGATGTCCTGATAGCTCCAGAGACAGCTGGAAGTCGTCTGCATAATTTGTGAAGAAGAAGCCCAACTTTTCCAGTTCTCTACAAAGAGGAACAATATAAATGTTAAAGAGCAGGGGTGACAAACATGGTCCCTGTGGGATGCCACACATGATGGTTTCTACTTCAGAGAACGCGTCGCTGGATCGTCTACCCTCCAAAAAAGATCTAACTCAGTTTATAGTCTCAGTAGCCAGACCGCCTGTATCTGGCAGCCTATTCAGTAGTATCTTGTGATCCAAGCGATCGAAGGCTGCACTAAGGTCTAAATATATTAACAGGCCCGGTCTACTCCTTTCCACTATAGTTAACATGTGGGCTTGGAGGTCCACCAGGGCACTCTCTGTGCCGTGAAAGCGACGGAAGCCTGAATGTCTTTCGTGTAACCGACCTGTGTTTTCAATATGAAGTTGAAGGTGGGTTGTGGCAACCTTGTCGACCAACTTCAAAAAGAATAAAGTGTTCGTAATAGGCCGAAAGCTGGTAGCGTCTTTAGGGTCTAAGCCTGCCTTTTTCAAAAGGGGTGTGACTGTCACTATTTTAATGGCCTCTGGAACCGTACAGTGTCTAAAAGAGGCATTCACAAATCTACATATGAATGGAGCAAAAATGCCCGAGTGTTCCAGGATTATCTTTGAAGGTATGAGATCCCCCGGGCAACTAGTTGGGTTCATAGCTCTCATAATGTCTTCAACCTCAGTGACTGAAATCTCTGGGAATTTAAATCCTATATGGGTTGATTTCAGTTCTTCATTTGAAGCTGATGTATGATCAGTCAAATGATTTGTTTCTACATTCTCTGAGATGAAGGAATGTATACTTGTGGTTTGATTCTGTAATTCTCTCCTAATTTTATTTTACGCACATAACAGTTTATTTGCGAAAGCTTTCTGTGTTCTAACACAATCCTCTTCAGTGGGTGTGATAGTGTGATTTAGAACTTCTGGTTTCTCCCAGGACCTGAAGAGACGAAAAAGTTCCTTAGTATCATTGTCTGCTGATTCAATTTGATCGTTATAATAGGTCCTCTTGGCTTCCATGATTGTTTCTTTATATGCTTTCTCATGTCATTTTCAGGTGGCCTTATTATGTGAATTTTGATCTTTAAGCCAGGTACGTTCTGTGCGTCTTTTGCTAGCCTTTAATTTGTTTAGCTCTGGTGTAAACCATTTTTGTTGGCACATAGATTTCCTAATAGTTTTGGACTTCATTGGCGCCACATCATCCAATACGTTTATCATTTGTGTGCTGTATTCCTCCACAAGTATGTCAGGATGGTCGAATACACTGGTTTTGTGCATAAAGGAGTTCATACATTCAGATAGATTATCTGTTTTGAGTGCCTTGTAATTTCTATGTATAGTTTTACGCAATGGCTCATGTTTAGTCTTATTAGAATGCGGAAGCAGTATTTGGCTACAAACAAACAAGTGGTCCGACCAAATGCATGGTGTGGTAGTGATCCCTGATAATGTAATATTATAGCTAGCCATCCAATCCAAAATATTCCCTTTAATATTTGTTGGGTCATTATTATGCACCAGGATGTTGTTTTTTTTAACAACTTTTCCAGTTCCTTAGCTTTTCTGTCTGTAGTATTTCCTTTCCATAGGTTCAAATCTCCTACTAGTTTAATTGCGGAATTTGTGGTCTGGATAGCGTTAAGTATGTTTGTGAGTTCCTCATTAAAGTTATGAGAGACTCCTGGAGGTCTATATACAGTTATCAGGTGTATGCTAAAGTTAGGGTTAGGAATACTTTTAGTGTGTAAAATATCACATCCCTTGTCATCAATTTTGGTTTCATACATTTTCAAATCCTCCTTACAAATAACTGCAACACCACCACCATGACCCTCTTTACGATGTTTTCCAAAGAATGTAAATCCTGGTGGGGTAACCTGTTCTATAGTGGGTCCATGCGCCTCAGATAGCCAGGTCTCGGTTACACACATGATATCAATACTATTGTCACTGATGTAATCCTGGACATCCAAGGTATGTTTGACCAGGGATCTAGTGTTTAGGAGCGTTAAATTCAACACAGAAGTATTCAGGGGTAGGCAGGGTGCTTTGATAGACAGAGAGGAATGACTGTTTACCATATCCTGTATGTCATTTATCTTACAAGTTTGTATGGTATCATCTGCGATGTTAACATTTCCATTATCCGTATTATACTTGCCCTTTCCGTTAAATGGGGATTTGGTCATAAAATCCACATTTTCATTGCGTATGACCGGGGATGTTTCTGATATGGGGATGGTATTTATAGAGAGCTGACTGTTCGGACACAACAATGTATCACTGGTGTCCCTGAGATTTGTCATTACCTCCGTAACCGGAACTGCTAGCGATGACATCAGTAACATTCTATTTTGTATTTCTGCAGTTCGGGCTAGTGACCTACCTCTTGCTGCTTCAATTGCATCAAGCACTTCCCGAAGACCCATCTCGTTAGGGGGACCGCCGCACCCGCGCTACTCGCCACAGACCGCCACAGACCGTCTAGTCACGTGCGCGCCAGAGCGTTCGTGCCTGGGGGAGGTATATAACTGCCAAAAGAACTACAATCAGACTGGGGATTGTAGTTTCTATAAAGAAAAGAAAACAAGTGTCTTCGGAAGATTCTAAAATCGCACTCGCAACTTACAAGTAAAGGTTTCCAGTACTTGTGCTCGAGTGACTGATGTCACAGTTAGCAGCAAAACTGACACAAACACAATTCTTAAAAACAATTTCTTAAAACAAGCTAAAAATTCTAAAATCAGATCCTATCACTTGTACCACTCAATTCAAAATCTATCTCTGGGCAGGGTTCCTTGTTATTGGTTTTATAGATGCCACGACCGCCACAGACCAGCTAGCCAGGTGCGCGCTGGCGCGTTTGCACCTGGGGGCGGTATATAACTGCCAAAAGAACTACAATCCCACTGGGATTTGAATGTCCGCGGAAGAAATAAGCCTATTTTCTGCAATAGCATCAAACAATTCCAAACAGTTCTGGTGCAAACAAGAGCTTAAAAGGCCAATTAGCATCATCGCATATAGTACAAAACTGGTGCCACTGATTGGAGGAACCCTACACATAGGCCTGCTACACAGGGGATGCCAGGCCACAATTGGTGGTTGTTTCCCATTGATCAGGATTCACTTAGGTCAGCTGGGCTCATCCTCGCGGTGAAAGTCGGGGCACATATTAATACATTCTTCCTATCTAAACTAAACATGCTAAGCCTGAATATTAACTCAATGTAGCAGGCATCTGGCCGGCACGGGAAATAGTGCCAGGAGGAAGAGAGGATAAAATACATTCATGCTGATGCACACATTCAGGGCTTCAATGATACTGCATTTCCCATACTCAAGGTCTCCACCTTGAGTTTTTGATCTTCAATTTATACGTCCCGGTATCTCGTGTTACAGGGGATATGTGTTCCTGTTAGAAAGAAATACAGCCATGGCTTGGATCTTCGGTGGACACTTCATTTGTGTTGGAACCTGGGGGCTGTTTGCTTATCAGGGAATGCAAAAGGTGTGGGGGTTGAGTCAGTGGTATGGGGCTGCCTCTGGCCAGGCTGACTGGGGGTTAAAGTCCTAATGGCAATTTAGAGGAGATGAATGGACATGGCATGGAGCCTGGTGTTGTCTCACGCTCTTGCCCTTTGGAAGATACTAAATATTTGCAACACTAAAGGGATGATGGAGGAAGAAGACTTCCATGGAACAGGGCTCTTGTGAAGCCAGTGTGTTATACAGAAATGGGGCATTGTGAACCAGGAATGTGAGATCAGTTGCTAATTGCACCATGGCTACCTCCAAAGTCGTAATGAGCCCTCATGTCTTGAAAATGGTAAGTGCAGTATTTAGTGGAAAACCCAGGACTGTCACACTGTCCATTGCCAGCAAGCCTGACCCTTTTTTCTGCGAATGTACAATCAATTGATATCTGTTTGAGTTTCCAGGACTGGCTATTAGTGGGGAACAGGAAGTCCTTCTGATATGTGCAGTACTATGTTTAGCAAGGAACTCAAGTCCCACAGATTGAAAGACACTTGAAATGTTAATGAACGTTGATCCACTGAACAACAAGCATTGGTTGTGCTGACCATGAAAATGTGTTATGATGGTGGACACAGCTATCCTAGATATTGAGGTTGGTGCCTTTGACTACGCAAGTAAAATTCACCAATGGCTCCCCACATATCTTCCTATGTAATTAATTATCACATTTAATCATTTGCATAATCTCTAGAAAGCAGCACTCAAATACAATGGGCCTCATTACGACCCTGGCGCTAAGCGCAAAACGATGGCGGTAAACGATTACCGCCATCGTTTTCCGCTAGGGCCGATTACGACCCCTGACCGTTAACTACGATGCCACTAGCGGCATCGTAGACAACGCTGCCGCTAACTGCGCCAAGGGCGCGTGCACGCGATCTCCCACACCGTAACTAGCGCCATGGCGGTAAGGTACGCGAATGCCGACCCAAGCGGACATGCACCTTACGCCATCACCCAGCCCGTAAAGTACCTTACCGCCATGGCGCTAACAACGCCATCGCGAATCAACCGCAAAGGGACAAGTCAAGTGAATGCAGCTGCCACAGGTGCACAGAAACAGCACAGGTGAAGGCAATACAGACACAGGAAGCACAAAAAGAGCACACCCCACCCCTGCCCACACCCAGTCACACACCACAATGCTACCGATAGGACTAGCAATGTTGGGGCTGGAGGACCTGATAGCAATGCGAGTGCTACAACAGCAACAACAACAACAACAACAACAACTACAACAACAACAACAACAACTACAACAACAACAACAGGCTGCACAGAGGAGACGCAGGAGGAGAAGGAGGGCAAGGCAGGCCCAGCATGCCCCACCAGCACAGCCAGTGCTACCACGCAGGCAGCCCCCAATCCCACGCGTCAGACCCAACCCATTCAACCTCACCGCTGAGCAGATCCACACCCTGTATCGACTGGACCGGGACACCATCACCACCATCGTGGACATGATACACAACGACATCGCCAGCATGATTGAAACACCCACCGCCACCCCCCCCCTACTGAAGGTAGTGTCCGTGCTCCACTTCCTGGCCACAGGCACCTACCAGCACACAGTAGGGCACTTGCATGGCATATCACAACCATCGTTTTCGCGTACACTGACGCACGTGCTGGATGCACTCATCAATGACACAGATGACCACATCTCTCTACCACGTACTGCCCAGGAGATTGCCAACACCAAAGTGGGTTTCCATGCACTAGCTGGCATACCTGGTTGCATCGGTGCCATCGACTGCACCCATGTGGAATTGACGGTCCCACATGCCCAGGAGGTACCGTACCGGAACCGCAAACAATTTCACTCAATCAACGTGCAAATGGTCTGTGACTCCAACAGTATCTTCACACATTGTTGTGCCCGATTCCCCGGATCAACCCATGATTCATTTGTCCTGAGGAACTCTACATTACCACGCTACATGGAGCAACAGGCAGGGCCCAGAACCTGGCTACTCGGTGAGTCCAATGTCATGGGCATTGAAATGTGAAGTGGGTGTGTAATTGACATACCAATGCAGGGGGGGGAATGATGCATACTCCAACTGGCGGGAAGGGGGGGGGGAATGATGCATGCTCCACTGGCGGGAAGGGGGGGGGGGAATGATGCATGCTCCAACTGGCGGGAAGGGGGGGGAATGATGCATGCTCCAACTGGCGGGAAGGGGGGGGGAATGATGCATGCTCCAACTGGCGGGAAGGGGGGGGGGAATGATGCATGCTCCAACTGGCGGGAAGGGGGGGGGGGATGATGCATGCTCCAACTGGCGGGAAGGGGGGGGAATGATGCATGCTCCAACTGGCTGCGACTAGCATTAGCCACAACACACCCTGAGGCAGCACTCACGTCACCTGACACCTGCATACATGAGGCCTGACCTAAGAAGACCTGACATGTCAATGAAGGTGTCACCCAACCCTGACACAACCACCTACAAGTGCATTGACCATACCGTGACCACATACACTCCAAAGAAATGTACGTCCATGCACGTCACCAACAGCTCCTACTGAAAGGCCTGTTCCCCATGACTGTGCCCAAAGGAGGCACATGATGGACTGGAAGAACAATGCACCAAAACACAGACAGCAAGGCCCACAGACTGTCCCCATGGGCAACAGTCTTGTTCACTGGGGTAATGATGAGCCAGACTGCATTCCCGCTATCATGTGAATGCAACCCTCACGGGACACGTGCCAGGTCACCTACAGATACAGCCTGAACGGACACAGTGGATCGGCACTCACAAGGCACATGTCACCCCTGCATACCTCGTGCCTTGGAATTCAGAAGCGGCACATGTGAGACATGTGGCACACTCTGTGAAAGTCGATTATAGAGGTATATCCAATAGACGCTCCATAAAGTTGCCCCTAGAAATGTGCCCAATAGCCTCTCTATGGAAAATAGTATTTAGAAAACCGCCCATTAGCCTCTCGTGGGAAAATGATTTTTGTAGTTTGCCCGGTACCCTCTCTGGGAAAAGTTGCATAAATAAATGTGCGCATTGAAAGAGCATATAACCCATCAAATCACACCACCACGCTTACTCTCTCCTTTACATCACCACTCAACTAGAACACAGAGATACTATGACACCATTCGGTATAACTGTTCCCATACTAACACCGCTTACTCCACATCAATCTATGTAAACACTGCTGGTTTCACACCCCCAGCCAGGCGTTTTCCTCAGGCCTAACGCAGCCACATCCGTCCTGGATAAATCCTGCCTGAACGAACACATCATCCTGATCTCTCAACCACCACATGTGCCGCTAAGAGGCAGCTATTACACAAGTACCGCACGAGCTGCACACATACCCGCTGCTCACACGCACCTTTTGACTCTCCCTACTCTCTCTGTTGATCAGAACTTCGGTTCCCAAGGACGTTCAACCTACCAGCGCCTTCAGACCATACCAATGGTATATAAGGCGCTATATAAGTGCAAAATAACAATAACAATAACAATATAGCGGTTGCACGGTGTGAAACCAGTAGCACAGAAGAAACTGCTGCAAAATCAATGTTCAATGCAATTCATGGTGGCATTACATGTACATCACTCAAGCTCATCCCTGACGCATATTTTCTTGCCCACATACAGGTGATGCAGGCTATCCCCTGAAGAGGTGGCTCCTTACACCAGTCCGAAACCCACAGAACCAGCATGAGGAGGACTTCAACCGTGCCCATTCCCGTACGCGTGTAGTGATCGAGCAAGCTTTTGGCCTACTGAAGGCACGTTTCCGCTGCATCAGCAGGTCTGGCGGGGCACTCCTGTACCGGCATGAGAAGGTTGCAATGGTCGTCATGGCATGTGTCATGCTACACAATATGTGCGTCAGAAGAAATGTGCCCCTGCCCCCTGACGTAGATTTGCTACCACCTGACGATGAGGATGATGAGGGTGGGGATGGGGCACCACCTCAAGGAGGCAGCGATGCACAGGAGGGGCGTGTCATGCGTCAGACTCTCATTGACCAATGCTTCTAGCACACACAGCGTTTGCGTGTCACATGGAGACGGCACTCGGCGCACTGTGTGTGTGTGGGACATGCACACTGTGGACTTTACAACAATGTAGCACATGGACGCAATAAAGATGTCAACACATTTGGTTTGTGGTAATGATAAATGTGTATTGCAACAGTGAAATCTTGTGACACACCCCCTCCCCCCTCCCACCTCCCCCCTGAACACCCCAACACACCCCCTCCCCCCTCCCCCCTGAACACCCCAACAATGGTGCAGTAGTGTCCGTGCTACAAGGTGCGGAGTAGTCCTGCTGAACAGGCAAGTCAAGGATGTGTATCCCCTCCCATGGCCCCCCCTGGCCGTGCTGCGGAGAGTGCGCCCAGATCTACGGACGGGGCTGCTCTGTGCTGAGCTGGTGGTTGATGAGGCTCCACGCCCCACATCCGGTCGCATGTCCCTGATGGTGTGCACAAGTTCACTGAGTACATTGCGCACAGCCGCTAGCTCAGTGCATATACTCCTTGTGGAGTTCTCTATGGCAGCTGTGACACGGTCAGCTGACCGCTCCATGGCATCCCTTGGCCCACCACACTGTGCCACATGTGCATTGAGGAGGTCAGACAGTTGTTGCTGCCGTGTTGCAATGTCCTGTAGTGCCTGCTGGTTCTGCTGGCCTATGGCCAGTGCCATTTGCATCTCCGGTGCGATGCCCACCTCAGGCTGGGGGGATGGGGTGGCTGGCCATTCGTCGGAGTCGGACTGCCCCTGTGCGGCATCCGCCTGCAGGGGGCTTAGGGAAATTGTGGGGGAATGTGGATGGGCAGTGGGCCCTTCAACATCAATGTCCTCAATGCTGGCTGGCCCGCTGTCAGAGTCTGCCGCTATGGCTGCACTCTCCCCAAGGGTGCTGCTTGCGGCAGAGGCTGTCCCCTCAGTGGCCACAACTAGTGGCATGTCTGCTGCTGCTGCTGTGTCTGTGTCAGCAGTAGTGGGGGCTGGCACTTGCCTGTCCTCTACCCCAGGCAGGGTTGGTGGCTGCCGGTGGGTTCCCTTCCGGAGGGCTGGGGTGGATGCCTGCGGCCTGGCCATTCTGGAGGAACAGGATGCGGTGTTGCCCTCTTCCTGGGGCTCTGTGTCGGAATCTGTGGTGGAGCAAAGGAGGGATGTGTTATTGATGGGTCCGCGGACATTGGACGTGCATTAGGGGATGACATCTATACAGTCGGTGCATGCAGCGCATTTCATACAGGTTTGGTGGCTTTTGTGTGGAGGTAGCATGGTGCTATATGTGTTCCAGCAGTTAGGGTGTGCATGCTGCTTGTTTGCAGGGTGGTGTTGGGATGTGTCTGTGCACGTTCGCCTGTCGATGTGTTGCATGTGCACTATGGGGCAACTGGGTACTTCGCACAGTGGGCCTTTGTTGAGTGTGGCATGCATAGCTCTGGCCACCTACCTGCGTCTCCTGGGGTCGGCACTCCTCTCTCCATGGCTCCGACATCTTCAATGCTCTCCATCCCTATGGTGGATGCGCATATTTCCTCCCACGCCTGGAGCTTGATAGGTGATTCTGAGCCTCCGCCAGTTGACATGGCTAGGTTGCGGTTAGCCGAAATGATGCTACGGACACGGAGCCTCAGATCATCCCACCGCTTGCGGCACTGCTGGGCTGTGCGGGGTGCGGCCCCCACTGCACTCACTCGCTGTGCCACTAGGGCCCATATCGCCTTCTTCTTCATGATAGCCGCCCTTGTCATCTGTGTCGAGAATACGACTTCCGCATTCTCTTGCAGGGTCTCTGCCAGCATGTTGAGTTCCTCCTTGGTGAAGCGGTCTTGGCGCTGCCTGTCACATGCCTTTTTGACAACTTTGGGCATGTTGGATGTGGTTTTGGGGTGGGTGATGGGTGTGGATGGTTATGGGGGCCGGATGAGGTATGGTAGTGCAGGATGGCGATGGATTGTGTTTTTAAAGATGGCCGCCATGCCATTTCCCGTTCCTGCGCGATGGCGCAATTTCCGCTTCCGTCTATTTACGGTGACCGCTAACTGCGGTGACCGCTAAGTACGGTGACCGCTATGGTGTGCTTGGCGGTAGTGCTCCATGGACGGTGTGCGATGGCGGTAAGGGCCGTTTTTGGCCCATTAGCGCCTTGGCGTACTTTACATTACCGCCATGGCGTAAAGCACGTGCCCGATGGGTCGGTATTAGGTGCTATTTACGTCTTCGCTACTCGGCGTTAACGTAATTTACGCCATGGCGGTAATTTACGGAACTTACCGCCAGGGTCGTAATGAGGCCCAATGTATTGTTGCTCCTTTAATAGCCAATCGTCCAGCTGGCTGTACAATGGTTTGTGATTCGATGGTGGTGGACAAGTCCCCCACACTAGGAATAGGGTAGTCCATATCATGAGCACATTTGCCTATCAATTACGAAGATGACTCCTTTATTTCAGTCTGTGATATTTCTGGATTTCCCACTTGTATTGGAGAAACAGGGAACATTGTCTCTTTCTTTGAATTTACATTTTTTAAATGGTGTGGATTGTATGAGCGAGTGTGCAAGCAATTATGAAACATCTTCTGTGTTGTCTGTCTCTTCTGGGTGATGCTTTGTGCTGTAACAATGATCCACAGTTACTTTCCACAGGTTGCTGGTGACATTCCATTCATATTCCGGCCACTGAACATCTGCATCAGGACTCTGAATCTTGAGTGGATCATGCTGAGCCTCTAAATGTAGTTGCTCCAAAGAGACATTGGTTTGGCAAGTGACATCATTAGTTTGTGTTGTTGTTTGAGTCTTCATGGTCCTCTTCTTCCTAGGTCTCGATTTGATTTTTTTAAATGCTTCATTTATAGCACACATACAGAATATATTAATTACAACCTCAAAATGTGATATGAAAGAACTGCTTGACAAATTCTTTAAAGCAAACTGGTTTGTTATTTAGCTGTTTTCTTAATTCCCTTTGAAACAGTCAATTTTGATTTGCCAACCACAAGAGTAAGCTGAAAAACAGAAATTCGACATTGTATAAACCAAGCAATTTACTCTTTTACTCCAACAAACATATATACATATCTACAAATAGAACATACTTTCCATATGTAAAACATTAAAACGTATAAAAAACAAATGGGATGATAACTGATATTTTACAGTATGTTCAGTATACCTCTGGTCCATGTGTCTCTTCAATTTCTACCGCTTCAGTGGTTCATCCGTTGAACATAGCATTCACCAAAAAGTTTAATTATTAAACAAATGCAATGTTACAATCTTTGATCTAACATAATACCTCCTGAGAATTTTTTTTAATTGATTGTAGACCTTACAATAACAGTTAAACATGGAAAAACAATGAGGTTAATCGTTGTAATACATTTTGGACATTCTTATCAGGATAAGATAAAAATATATATTTTAAATTGTACCTGATAACCTTCAGAGATGCCA
Source organism: Ambystoma mexicanum (assembly GCF_040938575.1). NCBI lineage: Eukaryota > Metazoa > Chordata > Amphibia > Caudata > Ambystomatidae > Ambystoma > Ambystoma mexicanum. The sequence continues at coordinate 1,078,456,117 of NC_090941.1, read as the reverse complement.
CATGGAGTTGGTCTGAGATCGTCCTGCAAAACATAGTGATACAAATTTTGCCGCCCAAATTAGTTTGCGTTTTAATATTTTCTTTTTCATTGTTTCAGCTTTGTGCTGTCAGGTAATGGTCATTACCAAAACAGAGAATTTGCATATAGTGAAAGATTAATGTTCTTCAGTCAAAAAGTTTGTTTTGTAGATATTTACTTTAATTGTTGCATGTCTATGGTTAAAAATTACAACATGTTTATTGATTGACTTTTTTTTCAATTGGCTGAAAGTATTTTAAATTCTCCAACAATGAACACTTATCATAATTTCATACAAAATATTATTAAACAACAACTGCTAATATAACACAATCAATTCTCACTTCTCATACCTCATCCTCCAGAATGGTTGCAATCATAGAAGTGCAGGTTGTTGAAGTTTCAGCATCCCCTATGTCAAAGTAATTGTTTTAATAAGGATGTCAAAGAAAGTTTAAAAACACTTTACATGCAAACTATGGTCGATATTGAGGTACAATCCTATATGCAACTTTGTATCATTAGCTAATATTGTACATACATGTGATCAATATTTTTAAAGTGGAACTTTACCATATACATGCATTCTGAAGTTGCATCTGAAGGATTAGTATAAAGAAATTACTTGAAAGGTGAGTGAGGTTGCTGTTGACTCGGGAATAGTGGTCAATGTTGAATCTCAGTCCTTTATTCAATGTATATATTCATAACAGTGTTCAAAAGAAAATGTACATTAGTATTATAATTTAGACCACATCAAAATCTCTAGTGCAAGTTTACCTCCATGTCACTTGGCCTCACCGTTTGGATATTTGACGTGTCTGTGGTTTCCCCTATAGTAATGGTCTTTACTTCCATCATTGTGGTCTACACAAAGAAACACATGGTAATCAACAGATTTAACAAATTGACATATTTTTTAGCTCCCATTGCCCTACACTATTACAGTATACCCAAAATAGGGATACTAAACATATAAACTACATTGTACATTGTGTAGCAAAGGCAAATTGTGTAATATACCATTTATGGAAATATTCCCCCCCCCAAAAAAAAACAAGCACTATTTCAAACAATTGAGTAATCACATAGAAGACATATGTATACAGAGGACATTTTTACACACCAACATGCATAAAAAAAATAATCCTCCACTACTCACTGGAACCAGCGGGTGGTTTGTACATATCATTAGAGAAGTGCATGCTGCAGACACGAAATCAATTGCCCCTCATGTCTTCCAAGATATCCTTGGCTCTACTTTCAATCTTAGAAACTGGAAATCCACAACTCAAAAGCCATCTTCTTACTAAATTGAAATCCTTTGGGAATACATGAAACATGACTGACATTAGGGCAACCCAAAATGATACATGAAGGTATTGTTGGATTTGCCATAAAATCTGTTGAAAAAATATAAATAAATATGAGAATTAAGTATCACTGTGAGTAAAGCAGTCATCACATGCCTTTGTAAACATTTTTTAAATAACCTAGTCTAACGAACATGGCAATTATATTGGTCTGAACCCATTAATCTACCACAAGCTGAAACATATTACCCGCCAATTGAACACATTTTGAGCCACCTAAATAATACATGCGTTCCAAACCTAGACTACGAAACAATAGATTTGTATACAATACTCTGCAATGTTATTCATTAATTGCAGATATAAAAGTATAGAAAAGGCTTGATAATGATGCAGTCTTTGAGATCAATTAAAATGAGAATACAGTGTACATTTAGTATAAAGCAATAGAAAGTTGACGAGCAGCGATCGATTAGACGACAGAAGCAAATAGTTGACCAACCCTTTATTGAAGGAATAGATGAGCCGATTCAGCAAGCCAGGTAACAAGTGGATAGTTGGTGATATCCGTTGTTAATTGCAGAGATGTTTTCTAGGTAACTATCAAGGTGTTTATAAAGGCTTACAAAAGTGGGTATGTATGTGAATGTTTGATGTGTTTGTTCACACCCACCCAGCATCAATGCCAATGTTTGATGTCCTCATTCCCATCCACCCAGCCCCCTCTCCAGCGCATGGTCACAGGTGTGAACTGCCATTGATACCAGCGGGGCGGTGGATGTGGATGAAGCAAGCGCAATAGGCCCAGAACATATTCAAAGGACACATGTTGATTGCAGGGACAGGGTCTTCAAAGGGGAGTCTGCAGGCACTGGGTTTGGGGTGGCCATGTGGACAATGGTCCTTGTGTGACGAAAGAGCCCTTGGAGGTGTACACAGTGTTTGGCACCTTGTTTCTTCCCACTCACCCAGCCACCTTGCGAGCACACAGTCACAAGTGCAAACTGGAATTGATACTGGAGAGGTGATGGATAAGAATGAGGCGAGCACAATATCCCACTGAACTTGTTAAAGCACACCAATCTTTGATGAACCTCTTAGACGGTTGGAAGTGTTGTTCGCTTGCTGAAAAATTCATATTAACTATTTAGTTTTATTTTTTATTTAGAGTGGTAATGTTAATTGCACAAAACAACTGCAAATTGTACTGATGCGGTTCAGATACTGTTTGTAAAAATCCTTTGTATTGTCCGCCATCACTGGGGAATTTCTCACAAATGCCTCAAATGACACAGGCAGGCATTACTCATCGAAGGCGAAATCCCAGTCTTCCATAAATCCACCATGTAAACGCACAATAAGCCACAAGGCTGTACCACCTGTGTAAAAGAAACAGAAATAGCGTATTTGAATGAACCCAATAATTGTTTTCATTTTGCTTTTGCTGCCTTATAAATTCAAAGGCATTGTTATGCTTAAAAAAGTAGCTTTCCCCACAAAGTATTTGTGATTTGAAGTAGCAATCAATTACAAATGTGAACACCCTTTCAAGCAACAAAAGTTTTGGACATAGATAAATAAACTTAAAGAAACGTAATTGTTTGGACATTAAATCTAGCAATGAATGTGTTTTGGCTTACGATTAGTACGATAAATCTATTCAATTTACAAAAAGAATCGAATTCAGTGCTCGATCAAAGTTAAAATGACGAGCGAGAGCAAAATAAAATGTTAATCATCTCGGTTGTCAAGCAAACAACATATATACAGCAAACGTACTTGTTACTTGGATTACAAGGGCAAACTGCAGGTCAAGGTTTGTGCATATGGACCATCATCATTAGCAACACAGATCTTGTAAGGCAGGTTTCTCTGAAGTAATGCAGCTGGGTAACGCATAGCAGCGGTGTGTCTTCTCCAGCAGTGTAGGCCAAGCAGCCACAGCTTTCTCTGCAACAGCAGTTCTCCATCATAGCAGGCGCAAGCTCACAATGATGGCAGGTACACCTGGGGGAAATGTTTTCCATGTGACTGGGTTCAGGCTCTGTGACAACTTTCATCCGATCCTCCATTGTTTTGGCTTCTTTCTCTTGTAATCATTTCCTCATCAGAATATTCAGGCTCGTACTTGTAGAGCGGAATTGTTGCCATAGTTCCTGAATATCGAAGAAGTACAAAATCAACAATGAGAAAACACATCATAGTTTTGTTTCTGTACAGTAACAAACTGAGGTTTTAACTTAAAATTCACTGTTAAAGAAAGGCAAGAGAGGAAACAGCCAAGTTACAAAACCTCATAGTGCAAACACAAGAATAACAGGCACAAACTTTGAAATGTAGCATTGACACATGTAACAAATTAGCAATTTAAAAGTAGAATTGTATTATAGCTTGGTAAAGTCATTTTTACATTATATAAGAAATGTTTAAACAAAAAGCAACTACTGAGTTAATTCATTTAGGTAGTGTAAGTACTTGTTCTCGGTGGGTCACACTTCGAAGATAGCTGAACAGAGCAGAAACAAGTCAGGGAGGCTCAAAATTACATACACTGACACAAAGGAAAAAGAAACTCCAATGTTGTGTGATTGAATTGGGTTTGTTTACACTTGCAGAGGAAAGAGGCATTTTGGCATTTCCATGGAAACACGGCAATAGATGGGTAAGGTGCATAGGAAATGATTTTAAGATTCACTGCAGTATGCTCAAATATACATGCCCGAACGATTGGGACAATAACATTTCTGAGTGAACTTCCCCTTTAAATTCATAGGGTAGATAGTTGTGTATTCAAAATGAAACAACTTGTTATATCGAGTATCTATGATTTTCCTTCATTGTTTGAATTATCAATTTGATGAATTTTAAGGATGTCTGATGTCTGTTTAAACCTGCTTCTGTTGATAAATGACTTACCCTAAAGAACACATCCTACCCATCAGAGTATGTATTTGCTTGACTATTTATGTCTCATTTTATCATTTTGTGCGGTTGTCTGGATTGTTTCGGTTAGAAATATGTATCTGAGTGAGATCATTGCCCTGCATCTGTTTCATTTGAGATCTTGAATGTGGGCCAATATTAATAACCATATATAGACAGAGGTTTACCCATTGTTAATATAGCTGGGTATTTGTTTTCCATCTCAATTGAATTCTAATGATTGAGGATGTGCTTTCTTTTATGTTTAACAGTGTTATTGTCAAGTTAATCTTACAAAAGTGCACATCCAGCAGCTCTGAAGCACACAGTTGTATGCCCATCATATAAAAAGATAGGAGTGGTGAGAGGGATCGAAAGGGAAGTTCTGAAGAGATCAGAACATCCAGAGAAAGGACAGGAAGCATCCAGTTGGATGTTAAAGTCTCCAAGAAGGAGGAGTTGAGTGGTCGAGACCAGGAGGGAAGAGGAGAGGTCCGCCCACTCAGAGAGGAAGGAGGAGATCTGACCAGGTGACCGATAGATGGTGGCCACAGTAAGAGAATGACCAGGAAAGAGAGAGAGAGCCTACAGACGAGGCATTTGGAAGATGAGTAGACATGTATAGGAATGACAAAGGCAGGAATCCACTCAGGGAAGATCAGGGCTACCCCCCCACCCTCTGGAATGGTTGGATCGGGGCATGAGAGGTTCTTGTAGCCATCATGGAAGAGAGTGTCAAAGCTCATGACAGAACTGGCCGCAAACCATGTCTCAGTGAGACCAAGGACATCGAGGTCAAGTTCCTCCAGGAGCTGTCAGATGTCACAGGAGTGTTTGACAGCTGAGCAAGAGTTTAGAGTGGCAATATGGAGAAGTTTGCCATCCTTCAAGACTTGCAAGACTTCCAAGGGGGTACAAATCAGAGATCCGCACTGCAGAGGTGTAGAAGAAGCCCAAGGGCGGCAGAAGAGGAAGGAGGAGAGGGCCAGGTAGCCAAGGACGAGAAAACAGGGGTAGGGAAGGAAGCCGAAGAAGGGAGAGTGTGGACAGCAGGAGAAGGGAGGAAATTGATGAGGCACGGGAAGCGTCTATCAAAGAGGAGAATATTGGCCTGAGGGCCTTGGACCAAGACAGTGCCATTCATGTAAACATTAATGATGAACTTAGAGGAGTGGAAAGAGGTCAGTTGGGCCTCCCACTGGGTGCCACCATTAATGGGAGAAGAAGAGAAAGGAGAGAGCACAGATACCATATGTAGAGTCTATAGGTCTGGCGAGGGAACGACAAAGAGGATGTTGGTGAGGGTTTGCCTGAAGGAAGCACTGGTATAGGTATCATGATAGGGAGGCCTGGGTTGGAGACCAGGATGTCCTTTTTAAACTTCTTCCTACCAGATTTACTGAGGAGAGCAGGATAGTAGATAGAGAAGCAGTTAGAAAAGATAGGAGAGACAGAGAGCACCATAGAGTAGGTAGGGAGAGGAGAGAAGAGGAAAGAGGTGGGAGGGGGCAGGGAGCAAACTAGGGAAGGACACGGCAGGGAGCAAGCAGACGAGACAGAGAGAGACGAGACAATTAGACAATTGGACAGAAGCCTAGAAAAGGGTAGAAAAGATTGCTATATGAATGCTTTGCTAGGAGGCAAAAACCACAGAATGGCGCTACTTTCACAAAGCAGTACAAATGAGGTCAAATCAAAACAAAAACAATCCCCACAGCAAGGTCCGTTACATAAACCTACTGTTTTCACTGTCTGGGGACCCCAAGACAATATTTTATAGTATAGAAGAAAACAGTTCAAATTCACATTTTAATGGGAAGGAAAGGTGTAACACACAAAAGCTTTATCATTAAGAAAAATATTTTTATTATAGAAAAAAGACATAATTCTCATTAAAACTGTGTTAAATAATACACAGATTAAGGAACAACCCTAAAACCAGGTTATCAAAAAACAGGACGATTACATGCACAACATCAATGTAAAAATAAAAAAAACAACCATACCACATTAACTAAAAAATCAACATTTACCATACAAATATCAGTGAAAAATTAATTTGTTGCAGTCTATATATAACTCAACATGTTTCTGTCTGTTGACTCTTAGATGTCTGACATTCATCAGGGGTAGCTCTTCTTAAAATTCTACAGTGATCGTCCCTTCCAGTCCTGGTGAGCATGGATCTGAACTTGATCCTTAATGCAATCTATAAAAACATACAACCATATTAAAAAATTGTGTGTGCACCAACATTTCCCAAGATTGACCTACTTTTAATGTCATATGTCAACATTACACAAACACGGAAGCCTGAATTAATAAAGCCACCCGTTCCTAGTCCCCATTCGGGAACCCTTAGCACCAAAAATCTGCTGTAAACATATATACCTTGGGATCTGTGTATTCCAAGGATCCAATGTCGCCAATAATACAGTCACATCCAGACGGATATCAGCCGCTTATATTAGTAAACCTTTTCAATGGATTTGAGTAAGAACACACTAGAGAAGAAAACATAACGACACACTGTGTCACACTATAATCATACCGGAGTATAAAAAGTCAAAACACCCCCTAAGGAACATGCGTGCACATACCTTGCAAAATGCGGTAGCCAAATGTGTTCCCAACAGAGAATAAACCTTTGAGGAGAATAATCAGTCTTTAACGTGAAACGGCTACTGTGTCAAGTTCTAACTCTTCAAACACAATCTGTGGAGATTAAACACAATAAGAAGTAATCAACCGCTGTGTTCACTAGTGTTCACTAGGGTATTATTTAAACAAACAATTTTTCTGCAGTTCCAAGGCCACGAAAAAAGGCACATAAATGATCTACAAAGTGCATCACCAAATAAAGGCATATACGCCAATAGTGAGCCTCAATATACACATCCTAAGCCCAAGCTCAATATGTTATTTAGCCCAACAAAAACGCATCTCCATTTAGCCTAGCATAATAAAATGCTACACACTGCTGAGCCTCTGTATAGTGTTTATCTCAAAAAAAGGGTTTACATGCCGCCTGTCAAATGTTGTTAAACTTCGTGCAGCCTCCAAAGTGCAATATCACTCCGTTTGAGAACAACACATGCACGTGATGCTCCCCATTCGTGAGCCTCTGAAAACTGTTTAACTCAAAGACTCATCTCCATACTGCATCGCAAGAATTCTTAAAATCAGTGCTGCATCCACTGTCCAGTTTCTACTCAGTTTCAAAAAAGAGCCTGCATGCATTTAACCACATTACCTAAGAACTACTGCATGCATCCCCAAAACAAAGCACAAGTCACAACACCTCATAACGGTAAACTTACCCGTAATGGGCCAACAAAAGCCCAAAGTTCTTTTTCAACCACCGATTGCAGTGGTTCAGGTGCCACCATACAATCCTCTCAATGCCATTGTTGTAAACACACAAAAAAACGCCAGGAACTGTCTACAAGTAGCTTTTACCCATAATGCAAATGGCAAGGTAAAACAACACTAAAAAGGGACTAATGAAGTAGAAAACGAACTGTGAAAAAGGCACTTAACACTTCTACATTTAGAAAATTCATGCCAGCCTACAAACTGACTAAAAAAGAAAATAACTTGGACAAGGAAGAAAACAACCACTAATGGAAAATACTCTGTCAAGGCAATCTCCCACAACAAAGGGCATGGAGAAATACCACACTTAGTCTAAAAAAACTGGGGTGGAGGGAGTAATCAAAAAATGTTTTTTTGTCCGAGTAATTCAGAAAGACAACTACCCCTGATGAATGTCAGACATCTAAGAGTCAACAGACAGAAACATGTTGGGGTATATATAGATTGCAACAAATGAATTCTTCACTTATATTTGTTTGGTAAATGTTGTTTTTTTTAGTTAATGTGGTATGGTTGTTTTTTTATTTTTACATTGATGTTGTGTATGTAATCGTCCTGTTTTTTGATAACCTGGTTTTAGGGTTGTTCCTTAATCTGTGTATTACTTAACACAGTTTTAATGAGAATTATGTCTTTTTTCTATAATGCTACTTTCACAAAGCAATTTAAATACCGAAGAAAAACACACCTAATGCTGGGAGTCCTGTATAGTGGGGGAAAAAGGCCTAGGTTTCACAATGCAATTTTAAATACTTTTACAATGTAACTTTAAATACTTTCACAATGCAACTTTAAATACAGGAGAAAAACACACCTAAGTCTGAGAGTCCTGTATAGGGGGGAAAAAGTCCTAGGTTTGACAATCACAATGAAATTTGAAATACTTTCACAATGCAACTTTAAATACTTTCACAATGCAATTTTAAATACTTATGACAGTGAAAAAACACCTAAGTCTGAGAGTCCTGTATAGTGGAGAAAAAGGCCTAGGTTTCACATGCAATTTTAAAATTTTAAATACTTTCACAATGCAATTTTAAATACTTTCACAATGCAATTTAAATGATGGAGAAAAACACCTAAGTCTGAGAGTCTGCTATGGGGCCAGGTTTTCGGGGTAGAGTGAGGCTCTATTCCTAACCTGGGCCATTCCTACCTTGCTTAGTCGCTGCTGATTGATGGCTGGTGCTTGGCTTCACCCGCTGACACCTGCAGATACTGGCTGGAGCTGCCTAATTGGAAGCCGCCCTTTGCCTAGGAGGCCCTTAGTCGAATGGGCCGCACAGGGCTGCCCTGGGATGTTCAGTAAGAGGAGCAAACCAACCTATCGGGGGAGGAGGGAAGGGAAGTGAACGAAGGTGAAGGGTCGGGGGAAACAACGGAGCACATGGGTGCTAGGGGGATCAACCGGCGCAGAGGATCACAACAACAAGGCTCAGGATGGTCAAGTAAAGGCAGCACTCACCTCGATCTGCCCAGCTGGAAAGTGTACCTATAACCCACTCTTCCTTCCTTCTCTTTCCATAAAAAAGAAGATGGACAATATGGTGGCAATTATTACTGCAACTACGAAAGCACACATATATGATTCATATAGTTACCTCACGAAAATCCACATTGTGAAATGACTGAATGTGTTGATTTTAAATCAAAAATCCAATGTATTTATTACAATTCCAGCAACAAATTATTTCAGTACAATTTTAGAGTATGATGACCAAAGGATGAGACCGGGGAGCAACAAAAGATCAAAACAAGAGAAAATGGTCACACGGCAAATAACTATTATAGCATTGCTAAATAATGAGTTTGACTGCCATATGCAAACCAATGAGGGGATGGACTAGGTCAAGAGAAGTAGGAAATATAAATCTTTTATTATTCAAATATCACCATAATACAAAACACAATAATACATGATGGATACAATTGTGATTAAAAGCTATTCAAATGGGATACATATCTATGATTGTAGAAATGTGTGTGTTTGCCACATCAATTGGGCTATTGTAAATGTATACTTATATCCAATTTAACCTCACTACAATTACGGTTAGTGAGAATATAATTCTTTAAATTAAATTCTGCTGTTCAAAAGAAGGTTTTTTGACTGATTCTTGTCAAAGTGCAAATGTTCCAATACTGAATCAGCATACAAGGTGACAAACACTCATGAAAATAGATAAAGGCGACAAAATCTTAAAGTGCAAAATATCATAAAGTGCAATATTTAATGATAAAAATCCACATCAAAAGCTAGTTGTAGAGTATGGACAAGGGACCTGGCAGAGTATCCCCATCTCTGAACCGCAGCCCCCAAACACACATCTCTAAGTGTGTATTTGGTTTTCACAGACTGATAATCAAATATAACACAGCATTCTCTTATCGATACTCAATGCATATAATGTCATTGTTTTTTTCTCTACTATAAATATTATTTCTATACCATCATGATTGGAATAATATTTTGATTGCGTACATATAACATATATAAATGGCACAAGTACAAGGCAATTATGTTGACATTTATTAATCAGTGACTTGAAATATGATATCCTAAATTGAAGAAAGTAACTCTTTAATAGTCTATTTTGAAATAATGTTTCTCATTCCCGATTGTTATTTGTGCAGTGTCTAGTTGCTGCTTAAAACCTTTAATATTCTGTATTTGGGGCACAATAACTAGAACATGATCACAATAATATTGCTCATGGGACAGCCGGTACAATTGCACCTAATATCAGAGCCTAATCTGATTTTTAAGTTCTCCGGGCCATTCTTTGATGTGCATCTCTGTCTGTTTAGCTGAAACGAATGTTACAACATATTGCAATCTTGTGACCGAGTGGATGTATCTATCATTAGCAGCAAGCAGGGTGGATCTAGTCGGCAGTGAGCTCTTTACTTCAACTTACAAACAAATGAATCCTTTGATAGTCAATACCTCATCATGTGTTATTGGTATCAGGTAATAATGGCCACATACACAATGTCCCCGGGAAAAGCCATTGACAACATTATATATGGTGACATTTTGTATGGGGACGGGTTGCGGGGATGTCCCCTGTTCCCCTTTTAAAAAGAAATAGTCAGGGATTGCAGGGGTCTCCCCCGCATGTTCAATGTAATAATGTCTCAGGAAAAAACTGCAACTTTTTTGTCAGGAGGCATTTTTGCGGGGACGTTATTACATGGAACTGTTTAATTTTGGTTTATACACTGGAGCTGCTGCAGTTCTTCCAGCCACAATGTCTATTTAGTTTCCAGTCCAATGCTTCATTTCAGGGACATTTCAAACAAATTGCCTGTGACTGTTGAATCATTAAGTGCCTCTTGTTAGGACTGATGATGGATGTCATCACGGACTGACTTCAGCTAATCATTCAGGTAACCTGGTATCTCACAACATAAAATGGACCACCTAATCTTCAAACCTGCAGAAGTGACTTTAAATATGAGATTTGCTGGCATATTTTGTTTGAGGCTACTTAAATCTTCAATGATATGGATCACTAACATGCTTGCATCTCTATTTAAGAATTGTACCCATATCATCAGTCCGTGTGCCTTTTCCAGTTTCCCTACTGTTTATTCAGGTATGTGGCACAATACATATTCCATGCTGATGCTATGTATGATTTGTACTCATCTCTGATACAATCTTTCAGATATCTCTGTTTCCTGCTTTCAACCAACAGCATATCTCTCTGATTCACCCAATGTACTGCCACTCCTGTAAACCAATTGGCAAAATGAAATGTCACTTCACATTATTATTTCAAGAAGAACTTTGTCTAGTCTAATGTTCATTAGCACTTTAGAGTAAGGCAAACTGCATTCGAAGCACTATGATGGACCAGGGGGAGTGGCGGTGGGGCCATCCACATAGTGTAGCCCAGGACACAAACTGTCATGTTGTGTAGATGTTAGTGCTTTTTGCGTAAATGTTAGTAATCATAGTTAGGAGACATGGCCTGCACGGCGAATGCAGCATTTCATGCACTAGGCTCTAACTGCGAGACAAGGGAAACTTCCAGCCATGCCCGAGCTCCCATGAGGACAACCCACACCCCCAACCGCCATAAAGCTCATTCATTGTTCTAACAGTGTTGCAAAGACATTTTTCTACCTTAAAGGAATGTGCCCTACACGGGCCCGATCGTCGACCGGCACTGTTATCTTGCACTGGCCAAAGTCTGACCCTGCCCACCACCAGGCGACCACGAGTTATAGTCCATATAACCGACTTAGCCTCAAATCCCTGAATTCCATGGTACCAGGTGGCCTTCAACCATAACTCCTAAAGTAACAAGTTTTGTATGTTCAGAGAGAACGAACATTGCAGATCTGAGCTACAATCATGTGATTTGTATTGGAAGGTGCTGGGATGGATACATTATAGTTCAAAACGAAGGTGGAGACCTTGGAGCCAGATGGCAGAAATGGGAGTGAGTGAAATGTGTGTGTGGAGGTCAGAGTGCCACAGAACCTTTGCGTGCCAGTCTTAAAGCCTGCCAGGTGAACAGTACAATGATGAAGTAGCATTGTGTTAGGAGTGTAGTTAATTTGTTCTTTGACCTTCGTTGATGAGAAGAAGATGATCTCCGCAGCACCCACGTGTCAGAAGAACGACCTTGCATCCCTTATGGAGCAGGCAGATCCTGTACAGGTGCACACCAACTAGCCGCACAGGTTTTTACTGTATTGTATTGCGTCATTATGATGATGTGTCTCCTCTTAAGCCTCTGCGTGTACCCTTTTCCAGCAGAACGTTCTTAGCAGCAGAGTTCTTTGCTGTTGCTCTCATCTTTGTGTGACATAAAAACGTGTTATCCTCACAAGATCGACTTGGGCCTTTCTTCCCTAGCGGGTTGTATTCTCTCTGGTATGAGCGTGCAGGGGCATGCCTTCACTGTCCATTTATCTAGGATTTTTCCTTTGCCCAGTGTATTGCACATTCATTTCTGGCTCTTAAGGACAACATAGAGCCTCACATGTTTAATTTTGGGGTGCAATATAAGGCAGGTTCGATCAGGGTACAAATGATAAATGACACACGTAATCTATCTTGAAAGACAATTTTCACATCAGATAAACAAAGTCTATCCACTGTAAATTCACTGTGTAATGAGTGTGTGAACATATCCACTTTTCATTCTGTCCTGTCTGTTATACTGAACCCTGGGGTTATAACAGACTCTGCCAGCTCATTTGTATGCATGCAATAGAGCAACTCACCCTGGAAAAACACCTTCACCTTCTCTGTTTTGACTTTCATAGTGCCATTAGTCATATACTGGATCTCTATCTCATCATCCTTGCTCCAGGGAATAGCGATGATTTGGGCAGTAAAAAGAGAAATTCATTTTCTGTTCTGTCTCAATCGCCTCCAATTTCTTGACAGAAGGACGATTTACTTTGAAGAATCACTTTCAATTTTGGGACCTTGTTCAGATGCAGTGGCACCACCCACAACGTGAGCACAAGCATCGTCTGAGAAAGATTGTCTAACAGGTCATCAGGACCCAGCAGTGACATAATAGGCATGATAATGATAATGACATGACATGTATAATGCACCTAAACACAAGTGTTTCTAGGCGCCACAACTCAAGGGTGGGAAGACAAAGGGAGGACAAGACAAACGATACTACTAAGCCTTGTGTCATTTGGATCATTCAAATGTGACAAGAGAAGTGCAGGGGGAAGGAGAGGGGGAATTACAAGGGAGAGGAACAGGGAAGTGTGATCAGGGCAGCATGGCTCTGAGTAAGTGCAGCCAAGGCAGCACGACTCTGGGTAAGTGCAAGGAGGCACGGGGGCTGGAGGGGTTACAGTTACATCCCCTAAGTGTGCAGTAGGCCAGAGGCAGTGCAATGGAAGACTGGTCATTGAGGAGCCTAGTACCCAGTGAGAGTCTGAGGGAACCAAGCACCCAGTCGGCAAGGAGACCATTCCAGAGAGAGGCACCTGCAGAGAAGAGAGATATACCCCCACTCTCTGCCTGGAGCAGCGTCTGACCCTCAGAGAGTTGGCGGTAGCTGAGCAAAGGGCTCTAGTAGGAAGGTATTTGGGAAGAGAGAGTTGGATATAGTGTGGGCCCTGACCCCAGAAAGCCTTATGGATGATAGAGATGGTCTCTGCACTTGAGGCAGAGGAAAAGTCTTGCAGTCCTGTTCTGGATAAGTTGGAGGGGCGAAGAGTAGAGGCATGTGCCACAAGAACAGTAGTGCTGACAACTTCTGATTAGTAGCTGAGAGATGGCACACACTAGCACTAGCACACAGGCAATGTTTTAATAACACCGGCAATTGTTGCATTGTAGCTTTACTTTTTGCCAACACTACAGCACATAACATTGTACTACTTGCATGCACTGCACCTCACAGAAAAGGATGTAGCCTATTATTGCTCATGAAACACATTACACCATGTCTGTGAATGACATGCAGCACACTGCATGGTACCATACTCACTACGGTTTGCCTGCACAACATGATTGCAGAGAACACATGGTGCATGGCACCACATTCCCACATGCATCACACTTCATAGCAAACACACAGCACATAGTGAAGCACACCAACCTACAATTAAGGACATGGCACCACCACATTTTTGAGTTACATGGCAGCTGGATAGGAGATGCCTAGAATGAACAATCACACTTCAGCATCAGGCACAGCACACATGCAGCCCATCATGTTATAATTTCTCTCATGGCAGACATGTGCACCATATGTTTTTGGTATTTCTTAGAACACCTATTGTGGAACACACAGCACTACATTATTGTGTCAGGCGACTGTAGGGATACTAGGTACTATGAGCAAGAGCTTCACCATATTTTGAGTAGGCCTCCGTTGGAGGTATTGAGCTGCTATTAGGGTGTATAAGGCCATAGCTGTTGGCTGCAAACAGGGCGAGCGCTCAAGGGCAGGTGGGCAAGTGTATGAGATAGCTGCCAGCTTATTATTGCAAGGAAAGCATTCCTCAATGGATGAGGTCCCAATCCAAGACAATAAATGCTGCCTCAGGAGATAGAGAAAGAATGCATAATGTTGTGAAGGCCACAGTAAGGAGTGAGATCCGTTTGCAGGCAGCCACAACGTGAAACTGGCTGAATAATATGGAGAAATTAGCAGAAATAATGGTCCAGGATCAGTGCTGAGCAGTGGACCCGTCACACTTTTTCTAGAAGGTCATTTGTTGCAGTGAGGTGGAGCTGGATTGGCAACATGTATTGATATAGGGAGCTACATAGTGAGCAGGTGTTCACCGTGGGAACGGGGAATGAATAGAGGAGGTGTGTGCCATGTTTGTTTGCTGCTCATTGGTCCATCTCGGTGGGACGCTGCAGTGCCAGTTGTCTGAATTGGCATGGTCCAATTAGAATGAAGCCCTTTATCAAACTGTTTCCCAGACATGGGATTGGTGCATTTAGTTTCTGACCAAGGGTAGTGAGATGATGTTGGAGTGGATGGTGTTCTTTTTGGTGATGAAATGGTAACTGCCAATAGTTTTTGAACAATTTGTAGGGTTGCTTAAGGGCACGGGGGATGACCAGCCAATGATAATATTAGGGTGATGTTTTTGTTAAATGTCTTTTGCAACATGCTAATGTTTTGTTTGTGGCTAGAACATGTTCATCCTGCAATGGGTGTGTTGTAGTTGGCTATGTGCAGTTCATCTTCATGGCCTTGATGCTGAATACATTTGTTGGTTTTTCCTGCAAGTGCTGCATTCCTTTTTGAGTACTGTGGATTACTTTACTCCTACTTTTGGACCTGTGTTGGGAGCACCCCTAGCTCAACATTGGGAGGCACCAGCTAGATTCTGGGACCTGAGGAGCTGGGGCTCTCTGCAGCACACCTGGAGGAGGAGGCATCAGCCCATAGAGATCAGTGTTTGAGCGCACAAATGACGAGGTGTCGCAGACACTGTGTACCCAAAAGGTCTACCTGATCCCTTGGGCATGGCCACCGGTCGCGGGGTGGTGCAAGTATTTGGGATAGGTCCAGCATTGAGGAGTTGGAGGATCAACAAACACGTAAGTGCATCCCGGCATGAAAGCACAAGGCACAGCGTCGTATTCTGGTCTTTTTCCTTTTCCCTTTTATTATTGAGCAGTGCGAGTAGTGCAGGGATCTCCCGGCAATTGGGAAGGCTGCATCGTGTAGTATTGCATGTAAATTGGAGAAGGCATCTCTCCAAAAGTGGAGAAAGAAGGCGCCATGCAGTGTTGTATGAGGATTTGGTGAAGATGACACATTAAGCAGAATAGTATTGTGGTGTGGTATTGCATGCAGATTATGGAAGGAGATATTCTCCATTGGGAGGAAAGATGACATCATAAGTATAGCAGAAGTGACATATTGTTGTGAAGTAATTTTGTGATAATAGTTACCACGCTGCACAGAAGGAATTTTGGGAGTTGTAGTGGATGAGAAGAAATCATTGTGGTTTTTAGAAATGTATTATTTGAAGGAATTTTGTTGTGCAAGGGGTGTGAATTAAATTTGTAGTGTTAGAGAAGAAGTATTTTTTGTTGTATTGAAGGCAATATGGAGTGAGGTATTTGGCTTTGGTTAGATGGGTTGTGTTTTTGGTCGTATTTTTGTTCATTAAAATATGGGTGACTAAATTATGATGGCGTGTGAGAAGTGTGTAAAGGTATGTGTTGTGTGGAAATGAAGAAGGGTATGAGGTGGGAACTGGTTGATGATTTGCATTGCATCATTGGGGTTTTAAATTGGCCTTCGTGGTTGTAAATGTATATTTGAATTGTATTTGAATTGTATTGTATTTGATATTGACAAGGGGGGAACAAGCAGAGGGAAGGACTATCGGGCACTGCTGGCACAGTGTCAAAAAAGGGTCATGGATGGACACACATCGGCACTATGAATATTATTATTATTATTGTTAATTTCTTATCCTGCGCATCACGCCCTTAGCCTTCAATGCACACAAAAAGTACAGACAGATCACGGACTAAGAAGATAGGAAATCCTGGATCATAAACCAGACATTAAACCATGTGATAAAATAGCCCAATCCTTAGAATTGAAAAAGTGGGTCTTTATGGCCCTCTCAAAACTGCTAAAACATGCGATGGTGCATATACTGTGCAGAACCCTGGTGCACATTCATCCAAACTGGTGCCTTCAAAGTTTTTACTATCTTTTTGGTTCCATTGGAACGTAAAGTTCGCAAACAGGGACCTTTTACAATCATTTCACCAAGTAATCTGATAATCTGGTGCCTTGTCAGACAACCACTTGTGTGATAAGAATGTTGTGGAATATCTCAGTGGTGCACTGGCAGCCAGTGCACGGATCTCCTTGCCTCAGTGATATGATCACTTCTGCCCAACCCGCACACTACTCTCACTGCCCTAACTGCTCATTCTGGGCTACCAATTGTTTTTAGAGGTGCCAGCCAGTAGGCTGTTGCAGTAATCATTTAGGGTGTTGACTAGCATGGAGGCCACTGATTGCAAATTACTAGTTGAAAGGCAGGTCTTGATTTTTCTCATCATTCTGTTGACATAGGCACAGGAAGCTCGTACCTGCATTGTGTGCTTCTTCATGGTGAGTCTTGAGTTCAGAAACACCCCTACGGTCTTCACAAAGAGACTGATCTGATTGGGTCAATCTGATATTTTAAAGAGACTGTACTTCGCCTCATGTGTTTTTATACGTTGGTCCTAGCCCACGGTCATCAGCTCAGTTTTGTCATCATTGAGAGCTAGTGAATTGATGATCATCCAATTCTGGACCAGAGTATATGCCTTGCTAACAGTAGCCATGTCCGAGTCATGGATCCCCACTAGCTCCAAGACCAGCTGGATGTCGGCATAATTGGTGTATTTAATGCAGACGCCATCCACCAGATCAAAAAGCGGCTGCCTATATACGTCTAACAGGGTAAGCAAAAGACATGAACCCTGGGGGACACCACAGGACAGGATCTTAGGTGGGGCTTGGAATCCTCCACAAGCTACTCTGGCCATTCGAGGGCCAAGAAAGGATGCCATCCATGAGATGGTGGACTCTGAGCAGTCACGATCTTCCCTAAGCCCTCCAGCAGCAATGAATGATCAACCAAATCAAACACAGCAGAGAGGTCAAATAACATGAGCAAAGCAACCCTACCATTGTGCACAATATCAGCGAGGTTCACTCGTAGAAAGAGCATTGTGATCTCCGTACCATGCATTGCACGGAAACCTGATTGGCGGGTACCCAGTAGGTGATGCCTATCAATGTGTTCCTGGAGTTACAGGTAAGTCACCCTAGCAAAGATTTGTAATAAGAAAGGCACACTAGTGACAGGGCGGTAATTATGTGCAGCCTCCGAATAAAGGGTTTCTTTCTTCAATATAAGTACAATATAAACTTCTTTTAAAGATTGTGGAACATCTGAAGTGAAGAAAGAAGAATTAACAATACTAATGATTCGGGCGCAAGACATTGGGCCCCACTACAAGGTTGCCGGTCCGGTAATAATGATACCAGTAAGGCAATACCGGCATCGATTACCGGACCAGGCCATCACTACCTGCAATGCTGGTTGTACCGGCATCGACACAAACCCGCTGTGAAAGTGCACCTCCGTACCGGACTGTGCACGTGCGCGCGGCCACCGTGCCATTAACACCGGCATGCCGCAAGGAAGAGGACATTACAAGTCACACGGACATGCACTTACTGGCATCCAGATGGCAGTAAGAAGGGTCACCATGATGCCGTTAACACCGGCATCGCGGGACATGCGTTAATGGTAATCTGCTGTGCACAGACCTGCCACAGGTGCACACAACCAGCACAGGTGGAGGCAATGGAGTCTGGCCCAGCACAAAAGTTGCACACCCACACACCACACCCCTTCCAAGACCAACATGATTCCACTAGATGTTGCGATACAGGGGCTGGAGGACATGCCAGCACTGCTACTCCTTGAGCAGGCAGTACACCAGGGATTACAGAGGAGAGGCAGGAGGAGGAGAAGGAGGGTGAGACAGTCCCAGCAAATGCCACCAGTGCAGGCAGTGGTCCCCGGCAGGCAGCCACCAATCCCCCACATAAGGGCCAGTCCATTCGACTTTACCCCTGCACAGATCCACACCCTGTACTGCCTGGACAGGGACACCATCCCCACCATCGTGAATCTCCAACATGATTACGTGGTGAGCCTGATCACCATCCGCACCGCCATCCCCCCTCTGCTGAAGGTGGTGAGTGTGCTCCACTTGCTGGCCACAGGCACCTAGCAGCACACAGTGGGAAGCTGCATGACAGCTCACAGCCATGTTTTTCCGGTGTTCTGAACCAGGTGCTGGATGCACTCCTAAAGCATGCAAGTGCCTACATATCGCTATCACGGACTGCACAGGAGGTGAATGACACCAACATTGCATTCCATGCACTGGCAGGCATGCCAAACATAATTGGTGCCCTCAACTACACCTACGTGGAGTTTGTAGTTGCAAGAAAGATGGTAACACATTGCTGTACCAGATACCCAGGATCCACACATGATGCAATGGTGCAGCAGAACAGACGACCAAATTTAGGTTCAAGCCCATTACTGCCAATGACATGATAAAAGCCCTGGCATCCATGAAACCCACCACTTGCGCTGAAAACATACTCCCGGCCAGCATCATCTTAGACCACCCTGACATCTTTGCACCAGCCTTAACCAAAGTGATAAACTCATCTTTCTGCGATCAAATTGTGCCTAAAAGTATAAAAAGGGTAACAATCACCCCCCTTGTTAAAAAACTGAATCTAGACCAAAGAGACCCAAACAACCTAAGGCCCATAACCAATTGCAACTTTATACTTAAAATAATGGACAAGATTGCCACCACACAGCTCCAAGAACACAGAGAACGCTCAGACCTCCTCCACCACCAACAGTCTGGCTTTCGACCAGCGCATAGCACAGAAACAGCTATGCTGGATCTACAGACCAAGATGCTCAACATCATTGATCAGGGGAAAGCTGGCTTGCTCGTTCTCTTGGACCTGAGCGCTGCTTTTGACCTATTAGATCACAACCTACTCAAGACAGCGCTAAAAAAAACAGCAAACTGCTCAGATGAAGTAATAAGATGGATCATGTCTTTCCTACAAAACAGAACATCTAGAGTTCATTGGGGAAATCTATTCTCAATAGAAAAAGAAATCACCTGTGGAGTCGCACAAGGTGCCAGAATGTCCCCACCCCTGTTTAACCTCTACCTTAGGTTTCTATGCATAGTCCTCGACAACATCAACATGTTCTTTACCAATTACGCTGACGACACTCAGCTGGTAATTGAACTAAGTGGAGACCATCAGGACAACAAAAAGCTAAGCCTAGTTTACAACGCGGTAGAGCAATGGATGGACCAAAATTGTATGTGCCTAAACGGCAACAAAACAGAGCTTATGGTCTTTGGCTTCAATCTTGTCAGATCTAAGCTCCATCCTGCATACAACACCTTACCATCAAAAACACCCAAATTAGGGTCCTAAACAAGGTTTAAACCTTGGGGGTGATACTAGAAGCATCCCTGGGATCAGATGCCCAAACCCTTTATGTTAAAAAACAAGCTCATACCACCTGCGCCTACTAAAAACCCTACTTATCTGAGGAAAATAGCGCCACGGTCGCAAGAGCTACCATCTTATCTCGCCTAGGGTATGGCAATGCCCTAATTCTAGGAGCTAATAAAAACTGCTACCACAGCTACCATGTTCTGCAAAACAATTCAGTGAGAATCATTAAGCAAAAAACCATAAATCAGCACATCAGCGAAGCCAGGAAGGAACTTCACTGGCTAAAAATTGAAGAGAGAGTCCAATTTAAATTCCACACGCTCACGCATAGATGTATTTTTGGCAAAGACCCTGCATACCTGAAAACTAAAATCATTCCATACAAACCTACGAGAGAGCTTACATCAGCCGAACAAGGTCTGATAGTGGTAGCTCCCTTCAGACTTAAAAACGGTGCAGGTAAATCCTTCCCTATAACCGCAGCAGGCCTTTGGAACAACCTCCCTGGCCAGTTAAGGATGGAAGCCAATTACCAACACTTTCGCAAACAACTGAAAACCCACATCTTCAAGTACTACATATACTACAATTTGCCCACCTACCTATGCAGCCCTAATGTCTCATGTTACGTGTTTTATTGTCTTACTTTTTGTCTTTGTGTTCTTGTCTCTGCACCCCGAAGCTCGAGAGCTACTGGCGCAATACAAATACCAAAATAAATAAATAATTAAACTGCACACTCCCCCGCTACATGGAACGACATGCTTAACAATATGCCTGGCTGCTGGGTAAGTTTGACCACATGCCCATGGTGTCCGTTTTGGGCGGGGGTAGTATCAGCATGCCAGTTGACACCCTGCACCACAAAAGGGACGTATCCCTACACTGGCGGACCATACCACCAATCACATGTGAGTACTTCATGGACCTTCACACTTCATCTGGGTGAGTGGTTTATCTCATGTAATGGCCTCTAAGTTGAGTATGTCACCCATGCCCCCTACCATGGCTTGCTGAGTAGTACACAGGCCTGAAAGATGCACAGATGTGAAGGCAATGGCTGACAATCCATAAGTACCTCATATGGACCTGTACAATGTATATACAGTGCACACATGGAATGGCATGAATACTCACAATCACACTTAATTCTGCTCCCATGCAGGGGATGCTGGCTATCCCCTGAAGCCATGGCTCCTCACCCCTGTCAGGCATCCACTGACCTGGCATGAAGAGGACTACAATCGGACACATACACGCACTTGTGTGGTTATAGAGCAGACCTTTGGCCTGTTGAAGGCATGGTTTCGCTGCCTCAGCAGGTCGGGTGGGGCACTCATTTATGGGCCAAGAAGGTGGGCAAGATTGTATTGGCATGTGCCATGCTGCACAACATGTGCATCCTGCACAACGTACCTCTGCCACCTGACATGGACCAGACACCACTGAATGAAGATGATGATGATGAAGAAGATGCTGCACATCGGTCATGTTGTGATGCGCGTGAGAGACATACTGTACAGCAATCATTGATAGCACAATATTTTTGATGTACTGGGTCACAGCAGGTGCCGGCTATGTTCGAGACTGGGCACTGGGATTGGGGGACTCTGGTCACTATTGAACAATGAATTGTCAAACACTCACGAAGCAATGTCCGGTCAAGTAACTTTTTTTCACACAACAGGTGTATTTGTGAAATTGAACTGTGTACATGAATTAACCCTCCACCCGCTTCACACTACTACTCACCCCCCACTCCCCAACACCCCTCACACCCACACCCCCATGCCCCAACACCACTGCACACCTAAGCACCCAACACCCGCACCCAACACCCCTGTATCCCCACACCCCCACCCCCCATACCCACCTGCACACCCACACCCCCTCACCCCCGAAAACCCCCACACACCCACGCCCGCTCAGCCCAAATGACTGGCACGTTACATCTCCCAGTGTCCCTGGCTATTGTCTCCCCCTTTGATGATAGGCTGTGTGTTCTCCTTGTTAGACCTGCATGTGGCCTCGCCTTCGGCCAAGTGCTCTTTGACCATATCATGCATGGCTTGCTGTTTGGCCTCCATTCTGCGCAGCTGTCCCTCGATGTCCCGTATGGACGTGCTTCCTGATGGTTGTACGGGAGGTGGTGATATGCTCCTCACAGGGCTTAATCCATGTTCAGCCATCTCCTCCTCGGTGCTGTGGGCACCAGCCACATGCTCAGGGGAGTACTGTGGTGTGCCCTGCATGCTAGGGGTGTGGTGGCCATCCCCCAACATGGTAGGTCCTGCAGTGAGTTCATCTCCAGGCCCATCTTCCTCCTCAGTGCTATGTTGTGCTGAGGCTGTCACCTCGCCCATGGAACTTGTGGCCTTAAAATGTGTACCCTCCACATCACTGGCCACTGTGTTTGGATCATCGTCTGCTGGGGGGCCAGTTTCCTCATTGGTGTGACCTTTCTGGCCGCTGCATCTTTATGCAAGTGGGCCTTGATGGCACATGTGTCTCCGGCACGGTGCTCCTGTGCTCATGTTGCAGGTGGCTACTCCTCCTGGTCTTGGGGGTGTGCACCCCGTTGGACACTGGTGTGTGATGTAGGTGTGCCAGTCTTACGCGATGCAGCCCTAGAGGTTAATGGCCTGGTTGCGTCATCCTCACCCCTGCCCATGCGTGCAGGTGTCTTCCCTGTTGATGTGGCGTCTTCGCTGTCACTGTCTGGATCCGTGCCTGTGGGGGATGGAGAGGCAGGGCATCAGTCATGGGAGAACTTACATCCTACATGCATCGATGTTGGTACAATGTGGGTCATGTGCATTGTATTTAATCCACAAACTCAGAGTATAGGAACTGCGCCAGACTCTTGTGATTGCGTTACTCAAGTTTTTATTCCATGCCCTATACTCTGAGTTTGTGGATTCAATGTTATTTGCAAGGTGGTTGAGCTGACTCCTTCCCACCTAACTCAGTTTACACGCGACAGAATTTATGGACTTGTTTGAATATAAAAGCAATAGGATCAATAAAACCAAGTGTCGCCTGACAGACTAGCCTCTCAAAAGGAGTTCAAGTGGTTATGTATCATGTGCATATGGTGCATATGGTGCCTGCAGGATTGGGGGGGGGTTGTATTCTGGTGTAGCCGTGGCTCAGGGGCTTTTTGGTTGTGTATCATGTGTGCATTCGGTTTGTGTGTGCAATTGTGTGGTCATTTTGTTTGTGGCATTGGGTTTCCTTTTGTGTTTTTGTGGCCGGGATGTGGTGTTTGGTTTAAGGATGTGTTTAGGTGGGGCTGATGGGCCATGTATTTGCTCTCATCTAATTCCCTTTTGGAGTATATGTAGGATCTTTGACAAGTTGGGTAAACCCTACAGCCTGACGGGCAGTACGAAGGGACACAGCGTTTAGAGCTGTGTTGTTATGGTCCCAGAGGTTGATGTCTCCAAGAATAATGGTATGCGTGGTAGATGTAACAAAGTCACCAATGAGAGTTATGAGTTGTTCTTCAAAAAAAGGCAGACTTGAAGGTGGTCAGTATATAACCAGTATAGTTAGAGTGGTGTTATGATCGGCATATCATTTGATCATTGAATATTCACAGTTTTCCATTGTGCTAAGGTTAAGTGAATGGGTATTTAAAAAATTATTTCATGATAAACACAACCACTCCACCGCTTCCCTCAGCACAATCAGTTCTAATGATTTTATAGCAGGGCGGGTTGGCCTTGGGCAGCATGATTTGTAGTCAAAGAAAGCTGTGTTTCCGTTAAGCTGATAATATCATGTGTAATCAGTACCTCAGTAGCAAGTTTAACTATTGACCGAGTGTTAAGCATGGAGAATTTTAGTCTGTCACTGATACTTCAGTTTGTTTGTGGGTTAGACAGAATTCTGTTTTCTGTACATAATAAAATATCAGGGGGAATAAGTTATAACTCCATTGGACCACATGTGCAAGCCACTTCCACAGTAATGGGACAAGATATTGAAATATTTTGAGTGGGTACGAGATGAAGGAGGGCAACTTTTTACACCATAGTACGGGGAGGGCACACATTCAGAGGACACCATAGGGCACATGTACGCATACCTCACATCGAAATATAAGGGGCAAATGTTGAAGAACAGACAAATCATTTTGTAGTTGCGGAAATTGCATGAGGAGGAGGTGGGAGCACCCAGTGATAAGGGGAGAAAAGCGAAGGAGAGCGTTAGCACTCCTTCCCAGGTGGACACCGCCATCATAGCATGCCCAGTGGCTGCCACAGTACTTACTGTCAGCCCCATCCTCTGACTGGGTCCTTTCCTCTAAAAGCCACATCGAGTTATACCAACCCATGATATGCCCCCCAACAGGCAATTGCTGAATTGAAAAGGACTACAACACATGGCAGAAGTATGTCAAAAGACACTGCTACTACTACATTGGTTACAGAGATAGGGAAGAGCATGCATAGACAGATCAATGAGGTTATAACGGAAGTGGAGGAGGAGCACATGCATGCAGCAAGGGAGCAGGAGGAGGGGCGGTGATGTATGGCAACGTCCCCCGATCAGTGGAGATCAGGACAGATAAATAGCAGTGAAACTGGTGTCAATGAAAATGCTTCATCACAATGGCAGTCCGACACCGACTCAGTTTGCGAGCAGGAGGAGATGGTGGCATTATAGGAACATGATGAGAGGAAAGAGAGGGACAACAGACCATGGGGCGAAAGGCTTAGGAGATAACACACCCGTATAGCGGTAGTGATGGATAAAGGGGACGGGGAGATGGGAGAAAATAAGGTGCTGGGGACCCAGTTTCCCTTATCACAGAAAGGTTGAAGGGGTACCCAGTATGTACCTTTTGTAGAATATGGACAAAGAGAACTTGATGAATAGTTTGCCATGCCTCACCGTGTGTACATGGAAATGGATTTATGCTTTAGAAAAGGAGATGGCAGGGATACCTTTAGCTGTCGGAAGCATGAAGATTTTGTTTGACACCCTACTAGAGAAACAAGCTATGGAGAAAGGTGGTGTATGAGGGGGTGACAATAAAAAAGTGATGCTCACGATGGTGCGCTATTCAGTAACTGCAGGACAAATGTATGGAAGGTACTGAAGGAGTTGTACCCAGGAGTTGCGCAACATGCAGTCTATTCTGGCTTGCACGATGGGTCTAGATGAGGACACTGCACACTACATTCAAGAAATTAAGAAGTGCAGTTTAGTGATGTGACAACTGTGGGATACAAACATACCTCTATGCTACCGCATCCTACTGAGAGGTCTCCAGGCAGAATTAGGGAAGGTGGTGGGGATAGAGAAAAAGGGGTGGTCGGAGATACAAGCAAACATAGTAAGTCACTGCAGGGCCAAACAGGATACGGAGAGAAGGAAGCAAGGGGACTGTCAGAAGGTGGAGGCTAAATTTGTGCAGGCAAAATTGGCTAAAATAAGTTTGCAGGGAGCTGTCCCAACTTCCCTTCCACACGAAGGGGGTGCAATGGGGGGAGTCATACCACAATGTTTCATGTAGCAAGGGGGGTTTTCCAACAGGGAGGGGAATACCACAAGGATGAGTACTTCAGCAGGAAGGTTTCACACCACAGGGAACTTTCTCAATGCAAGAAGGGTTTGAACCACCAGGAGGATTTGCCGCACAAGTGGGGTCTTTACTGCAAGGAAGGTTTGACCCACGAGGGGGGGTTGTCCTGCATGGGGGATAGTTTCTGAGAGCACAAGGGGGTTCCAGACAGGGAGGAGGCTTGGGTATGGAGGAGCAAGAGTGCAATATGGGGGAAAATGCTGTGCTTGGGAGGAATAGGGCTCTTTTCAGGGGAATGCAGTAATAGAAATCAAATGCAGTATGGCCCTGATGGCACCGCACGACCACAACATCTCTTACTATCCACCGTCACAGCAGTAAGCACGGCCCATACAATATACGTTTCCCTGGAACATTCAGAGTATGCGGAAGCACAAGCCCCCATTTTCCCAAATGCCCAGAGCATGCCCATGCCAACAATGCCCCAACAGCAGCCCACACCAACACCAACTGCACCAGCAATTCCACAGTTACAGCCACCATTCACCACACCCATTGACAGTACATAACAGCAATATCTGCCATCAAATCCTTTCCAGGCACAGGCACAGATCCAGGTACAGAGACAAGAGCAGGCATCCAATCAGCAATGGGTCACTTGTTACCTCAGGGCAAAGTACCACATTATACACAAGCAGGGGATAATCCTTTCTTGTCTGCAGGCACAAACATCAATACCTAATAGGACAGCCTACAGAGGCCTCTGACGTGCCCAATCCTATCAGTAACTGCAGACCCAGACGAGGAACCATGGTGAGCATAGGTGGCAAGCCATTCACATTTTTGGCCGACACGGGGGCTGGCAAATCTTGCATTACAGAAGGAAGATTCTCTTTGATGGACATAATAATGGACATGCAGTGATTCTCTGGGGCTGTTGTAATCGTTCCTTACCATTGGCGATCAGGAAATAGTTGCACCCCTATTGTACTCCAAAGATGTACCAATAAATATACTTGGTAGAGATATTATGAGCAAATTAAACACAACCATTTTGTTCACTGACAAAGGCATAGTGTGCTCCACTCCTAGGGTGTACAAAAATCGAACATGTGCAGTGCTTCAAACACTCTGCACCCACATCACACTGTTAGGGGTCCCAATATACCCCCAGTTATTCCTATGTGGGGTACATGTGCTGTTAGGATGGGTATCTAGGATAAAAAAACACACCTTCCAATTACCCACAGAATTTCTGTTCAGACCGGCAGCAAACAAGAATGTAGCAGCGAGAACGGTCATCACTATACAGCTATATATTGTAATAACACAAAAGAACAAGGAGTTTTTACAGGGGATGGATGAGGATGGTATTGTATGGCACACTGTCCTGTGTTTAGACCCCATCCAGCCATTGACTGACTTGAATGATTAACAACAAAATAGGAGAGATGGACTTTAAGATTAGCATACCATGTCACTTGCCTGTACAGCATAGTGAGGTTCCCCAACTGACACTCCTTATTAGAGCTATGTTGGCACACTTGCAGGAGGATTTGCAGAAGGTGCCTGCAGAGATTTGGCCCAGTGAGCCACATAACATAGGGCTTTTGACAGGCATAGGGGCAGTCTTCATCAAAATGACAGAATGGGCCAGCCTGCCCTGGGTCAAACAGTACCCCCTGTCCAGGGCAGGCTGGCAACAGGGCATAACACAGCACTCAGAGTCTCCATGTAACACAGCCGTGTACCCTATGAAAAAGGAAAAGGGAGGGTCTTGGAGGAAGGTTCAGGATCTCCGCCCACTGAAAAACATAATGTAGGTGTAGTTTTCAGTGGTACCCAATCCGGCCACCATTTTGTGTAGCACTCCCACGGGTACAACATACTTCACAGTGATTGATCTTTTCGGTAGCATTACACCCAGATTCCCATACCTCACCATGCTTACCTACCACAATCACTGATTCCAATTCACAAGACTCCTACTAGGGTACTGTGAGTCCCAGAGTATCTTTACTAGGGAACGACAGCTAGTTTTAGGAAATGTACAGACTCAGAGCAGAGTGATACAATATGTGGGTGACCTCCTGGTGGGCAACACCACAGATGAGCAGTGCTGGGAGGATTCGGGAACACTCTTGATGTTATTGTCAGGGAAGGGTACAAGGTGGACAGAGACAAGCTGCAATATTGTCAGAAAGAGGTAGATTACCTGGGGCAGATATTTTCATCAGAATAGAGGAAATTTACACCTGAAAGGGCATACGCAGTACCAAATAGAGCCCAGTCAAACACAGTGAAAGACATTAAGAAGTTCCTGGGATTGTGCAATTGCTGCTGGTCCTAGATCTTTTTGACTACTGTAGTTACACTAAGCCACTACAACAAGGGTTCAAACTAGTAGAGAAGGTGAAGGGTCCTGGATGGCCGAAATTATAGAATAATTTAAGAAACTAAAGGGTGCAATGGCCAATGCACTAGTGCTAGCCACTCAAGATGACAACAAGAAATTCTTTCTGTTTTCTCATTCCAACGAAGAAGTGATGATCAACAGAAAACAGAACTAGGACACAAGCCCCTGGCTTATTACAGCAGTGCTTTAGACCCAGTGACGCAAGGACATTTTCCATGTGAGCAAGCACTTGCAGCATCTGCTTTCCCAATTGAGAAATCATTTGCCATAATGATTGGCTGTCCCATGACGCTATATGTAAAGAATGCAGTGTTCACTATTTACTGGAAAAATCCAATACCCAATGAGTGTCCAATAACCTCATACCCAACGAGTGTCAGGGTATGAGGTTATACTTTCAAATTCAACTATTCACATTGTGAGGTACCACGTTGTCAATCCAGCGACCTTTGTAACCCAGCCAGTGCAGCCAGGTGATGACGTTCATGATTGCACCACCTACCTAGAGGGAACAGAGGTTCTGCCCACAGTGAGGGATGATGCCTTAGAGGAGGGAGAGATATTTTCCATTGATGGGTCATCGACAAATTACCAGAACACAGAATTCTAACACACTTGGTCAGTGTTAGTGTGCGTTAAGGGGGAGGACTTTGGGGTGGCAGCACAGATGATATTGACATCACATTATTCAGCACAAGCTGCTGAATTAATGACATTGATATCAGCAATAGAGATGTGCCAACTATGCTGTACCACTGATTATTCAGACTTGGCTTGTGTCACCACCACATTACATTCAGGGTTGTCTCGGTGGAAGAGGAGAGGTTTTAGGAAAATTGATGGGACACCGGTGCAGCACAAGCAGTTGCTATGAAGGCTAATTGAGGTGTTCTATTGCTAGTTAAGTGTGCCACCTATGCAGGGGTAAATATTTTGTGTCACTGAGACAGCAGATATAGCAGCCAAACAAGTAGCATATCTGCCATATGTTGCCAATTTGCCTCCCATGTTTACAAGCATGTCACAACAGCAGGTGCAGTTAGTAGACTTCTATAATACTCTACCAGTAATCCAATCCCAGCAGGAGCACGAGTTAGGGAAAATGAGGCGGTGCACCTTATCCTGCACCAATTTAATTTGGCATCAGAACATCTCAGGGAAGCCTGTCATGCCTGTAGATTTACGTAAGGTGGCTCTCAAACGGTTGCATTACCCAGCACACACACCAAAAGAAAGCATTGCAGCCGACTTGCAGGCAGAGTGGTTTACTCGAAAAGTGGCTGGGTTCATTGGCAATTGTGTGACATGCCAGAGTTTTACAGCAGGGCACATACTCAACACGATTAAAGCAACTTTACCTCACACATCAAGGCCCTTACACCATTTGCATATTGATTACATTGATATTCGAAACAGGTGCACTAATTATCGCTATGTAATAGTTGTGGCTTGCCCATTCTACCATTGGCTTGAGGCTGGACCATGTGTCAACTGTGATGCTAAATCTGTAGCTAAATTCCTTGTGTCCAAGGTTTTCCCATATTGGGGAGTTTGTTGAGTACAAAGATCCAAAATGTGGCCGGCAATTCTCCAATGAGGTCTTTAAGGAAATAACCTCCTTATTAGGGATCAAGTACAAGCTTTGTTTCATTTATCACCCTCAAGCCAACAATCTAGTGGAATGCCTCAACGGCCTGCTCAAGGAGTGCATTGTGAAGCTCTGCGATATGCTTCACAAGAGCTGGTTCCACTGCCTGCTGCTTACCCTCTTTGCTTTGCGCAATCAGCTTAGGTCCGACCACTATCTCATCCATCATGAGATTGTGACAAGCAGGCAGATGCTAATACTGCATGCCCCTGCTCACAATGCTTGCTCTGTCTCTGATGCTCATAGCTGTGCTGGCATTCTGGAGGAGGATTTTAGGGGATACCTGAAAGAGCCTACTCGATCTCTCAGATTTATAACCTTGCAGACTGGGCCCTGGTGACACCAGCAGGCACCACCATTCAAAGAGACATCACCAGAACTAGAGGAACAGGACTTTCTGCCCTTGCTGCAACTGAACCCAGGAAAAAAGGTACTGATGAGGAAAAAAAGTGGGGCCCTACACTATCGCCGATGAGACCCCCACCTCGATCAAGGTAGAGGGTTGACAGAAATGGATCCACTAAACAGATGTCCAAAGGGACAAAAGTAGAGCCTCCCTGCAGGGGAAAAAGGGGGGCCAACGAAAGGGGAGCGCCTGTCATTTGTGTATATGTTTTTGGTCTTCCTTTTGCAGCTTCAGGAGGTCGGACTATCTTCCTGGGTGGTTGCAGCAGAAAGGGGGAAAGTGTTGAAATATGTGTTTGTTTTCTTTTGTTGTTCTCTTTCTTCATCTTCTCTTTCTTTTTCCGTTTTCTTTCTTTCAATTGACTAGAACAGAATGTATTGATATAGTACGGGGAGGGTTATTATGCATCCCCGGCAACTGTCAATGATGTAGCAAGGGCTAAGAGGGGCATTTCATACCCTGATCTGTTTCTGGGCCAGGCGGGGGCTGGCCTCAAACCGATTCTGGCAATATGTGGTATGACCACATGACAGCACTGGGGAGAGAGAACTAATGGAACATATTATGTGTGCTCCCTCATTCCACACATAATGGGAGCACCCATAACATTTATTCCAAGGGACGTACAGGCACAGAAGGTACAGTGTTTCTTCATATGCCGTTGTTTGAAGGCACAGGTCTTTTCTAGGGACAGACAGTAACCATGCAGAAGTTGGTGGAGGGGGAGATAACAACTATATCAAGATAAAAAAGATGGCAGAAGATCCCAACACAAGGGTCGTAATGCTGCACTACAAGAGAGAGGGGCCACACAGGGAGAGAGAGTACATTTTTACAATGCACAACACACTTAGGTGCCTGAACGAGTAAGGGCATACTGTATCTTGGTGTAGGAGAAAGCCGCTAATGCATGGGGAGGGGGCAGTTTTGTTTAAAGATGAATGGGTTGAAGGGATCATGAGCTGCAGGGCAAAGGGTTCAACAGGGTTTGGTTATGAAGTAGTGACCTATATTAACGCACCCTGTTTGAAGACATGAGAGGGAAATGAGCACACCCTCACATGAATAACTGACAACAGAACACCAGTGAAAAAACAACCATTCACACGCCCTTCTTTGTTTTTCAAATCACAAGGCACGATTCAAATAGGGGAGAATGGGGACTGTGCCAAAATGATAGAGCTACTCAGTATGCGAGACAGGACCTCTAAACATCATGGATTTCTACCGGGCCTCTGAGACCAATGGTTATCTACAGTTGCCACCACATTGATTAGGCTCATGCTCCCTCATTGTCCTACACACACCAGCCCTGGTTGTGCCCTACTCATTTGTTTCCTTGTTTAATGCTCATAATGTTACCGAACTGTCAATTGAGAAACATTATTTTGCCGAACATTTGGATAAAGCTTGCTTTTTTCTCCCAGGATATTATCGGACACTCGCTACCCAGGTGTACTATTGAAGGACTATCAAATGCTAGGGATGGACACTAGCATCCAAGGCAACTGGTTAATCATTTATGGAACTTTCAGCTCTGCTGGTGCTCGGATGGTAAATAAAGAAGGAGGTTTCCGCAATGTGAGTAAAAGAAGGAGAAGAGAACATAATTACACATCTCAGAAATCATCAGATTTGTTGCACGAGATTGCACCCGAGTTCAGATTGTTTTCTTCGACTGCCATGTTTTTGCATCTCTTTTAGCACCAGGTTTTCAGGCAGTTGTGAATGGGAAGTGTCTCCATATTACCCGTTAGGATCTATGGTAGCTAGCTAATGCAACAAAGAGGGGGTTAAATTCCATACAAGAGAAACTTAGGGCAGTGAGATTGATGACCCAGGTACGTCTGGGAACTGTTGATAGGTATGGAAGGGGAGGTATGAGCATAGATTGGCACAAGTTGCTTCACCCTCACGCCAACTAACAATGAACAGAATGGCAGTTTGACTACAGCTATACATACTTCATATAAGGTACAAACGAAGATGGAAGAGGGATCTAGCAGAGTCATCAAAGTAGATTGGTATGATGCTATTTTTCATGGCTGCCCATGTGGTTGGCTCAGATCATGAAGGTATTGGTTCCTGACCTCGTAGTGGTGCTCATTGTTCTCTGCACCACCCAAGCAGCGTTGGGTTGTTGTGCGCAGGCTGTGGGGAAATGGGGACATGCAGTAGGGAGGAGATTAGGGAAGAGGAGTGGAAGGATGTTCTCTCTCCAAGTAAAAGGAATAGGAAATGGAGTGGTGATGGGAGACGGAAATGGGGGTTGGATGAAAATAGGAATAGAAGGGGTGGGAACAGTAACTAATTTCCCAGAGGTACAATTTTCTGAAGCACCAGATCATGAGAACTAGAATGGGCTCTGGGTGAGTTGCTTTGGGGAAGGGGACTGTATTATCCTCTATGGGCCCCGAGGGGAATGTGATATTATATGGCATTTATAATGTGCACATACACAAGAGTTTGAGGAGAAAGGGTACAGCTTGAAGGATGTTTATAAGATGTGGGTGAAGAAGAAGGAGGAGTAATTAGGGAAGGGGGAGGAGTTCTGTGTTACTGACGTAACAAAAGGGGTGAGTGCTCAGGTACCATCAGAGAAATGTCATCTAATGGTGCATCCGGACACCAGCAGTGATGTAATGGCCACATGCCACAAGAACAGTAGCAGTGCTGACAACTGTAGGTTAGTAGATGAGAGACAGCACAAAATAGCTCTAGCAAGCCATAGTATATTTTGTTTTTGCTAACATAGGCACTGTAGCTTTACTTTTTGCCAGCCCTTCAGCAAATAATGTACTACTTTCATGCACTGCACCTCACAGAAGAGGACACAGCATATTATTATTTTTCATGTAAAACAGTGCCCCACAACTGTGAATGGCATGCAGCACACTGCGTGGCACCATACTCACTACACTTTGCCTGCACAACATGATTGCAGAGAACACATGGCTCATGGTACCACATTCCTGCATGCATCACACTACATTGAAAACACACAGCCCATAGTGTAGCAGACCCACCTACAATCAAGCTCATGGCAGAACATTTTTGATTTACATGGTGCTTGGATAGAAGTTGCATAGCATGAGCAATCACACTTTCACCAATTGGCACAGCACACATGCAGCCCATCACATTATATTTTCTCATGGAAAACATGTGCACCATTTGTTTTTGGTATTTTTTAGAACACCTAGTGTGGAATATGCAGCATGACACTATTACATCCAGTGATTGTAGGGATACTAGGTACTCTGAGGAAGCACTTTGCCATTTTTGAGAATGTCTCAGTTGGAGGTAGTGAGCAGTTATTATAGTGTATTAGGCCACAGTTGTTGGTTGGGAGCACTTGATTGAATTTTGTCCTGTCCTGC
The DNA here is from genome assembly GCF_040938575.1 of Ambystoma mexicanum. Classification (NCBI taxonomy): domain Eukaryota; kingdom Metazoa; phylum Chordata; class Amphibia; order Caudata; family Ambystomatidae; genus Ambystoma; species Ambystoma mexicanum. The sequence goes on along the minus strand of NC_090941.1, from coordinate 1,078,422,550 downwards.
AAACAGGCTGAGTACTAAAGGACATGTGGGGAAGGGTACGAGATAGCTGCCGGCTTATTTTTGCAAGGGAAGTGGTTCACAAGCGACGAAGACCCAGTCTCAGGCAGCAAATGCTGCCTCATGAAATAGGGAAAGAATACATAATGTTTGTGAAGGCTACAGTGAGGGGTGGGATCCATTCCCAGGCAGCCACAATGTGAAATTGGCAGAATAATATGGAGAACCTTGCAGAAATTATGGTCCAGGAGCAGTGCTCCTTAGCAGTGGACCTGTCATGTTTCTTCTAGAAGGCCATTAAATGCAGGAAGTTTACTAGAAGATGGTGTACCAGGATTGGCAACATATATCAAGATGTGCACAGTACGAGCAGAGAATGAATAGATGAGGTGTGTGCCATGTTGGTTTGCTGCTCATTGGTCCATCTTGTTGGCACGTGGAAGCCTCAGTTATGGAAATAGAATTATGCACTTATCAAAATGTTTCCCAGAGACGAGATCAGTGCATTTTTTGCTGACCAAGAGGGGTGGGATCATGTTGGGGTGGTTGGTGTTCTTTTTTCTGACGAAATGCTAATTGGCAATCGTTTTTTAATGCTGTATAGGGTTGTTTATAGGACTAGAGATGACCAGCCAATGATAATGTTAGGATGATGTTTTTGTTATATTTCTTTGCAACATGCTAATGTTTTGTTTGTGGATATAATATGTTCAGCCCACAGTGGGCATGCTGAAGTTGGATATGTTCAGTTAATCTTGCCGGCTGTGATGCTGAATACAGTTTATGTTTTTTCCCTCAAGTAGTGCACTCCATTTTGATTTCTCTGGATTACTTTTTTCCTACTTTTGGACCTGTTGGGAGCGCCCCTAGCTCAACAACTTGTAGACACCTTTTAGGATCCATTTGTTTCTTACCCTATTCCAAGGCAGACATTGCCTTTCAAAAGGGCCTCTCTTTCCCACACTTTGGGACCCCAACATGTACATGTTTTACGACATGAATGTGTTTGAATGAACTTTCACCGGGAAATGGTTCCAAATGGTATGTAATAATATTGCCATTCTATTCCACCAATAGTTTATCTCACCTGCATTTTAATCTGACAACAAACAGATCACACGGGTAGATAGAACCATAAATGCTAAATTCCACCAGATCTTGTGGCAGCATTGAGGGCCAACAAGAACTGAAATGTGTCTAGGACAGCACATATCTCTAGCAGGCAGTATCATATGTTGTGAGAAGGATTTGGTTTGACCCTACCATCTGGGCATCAAAGCGTAATTTGTCAGATGACTTCTTATGAAAGCACATTAATCTCAAACAGGCTGTATGATGTTTCCGGTTCTTTTGACAGTCCCTGCTGGAACTACATATAGATATGGCTGAAAACTTTCATCAGGTTCTGGCAATACTGTTATTCTGTATCACCTAGCAGTTAAAAATGTGCTTTGTCTTTCCACCTCCCTCACTGTTTGTGGGTGATACAGACAATGGAGTACCTGCTGAAATTTCAATACGTGGGCAGTGCTCATGAATTACTTTCCCGGTAAAGTATGCTCAGCAATCGCTATTAAAATTAAATTCACTGGCTCTCCGAAGCATGGTATTCTTGATTGATGCATTAAACTCTATCTGTGGAGCTGCTCAGTGGCAGGGATTGGCTTCAATCCTGTTTGAGACCATATAAAGGATTATCAACACAAATTCCCACCTCACTACTTCATGCCTCTGTATGAATTCACATTGCAGATTGACAAAAGGGGTCCAGGTTATGGCATGCACTCCTTCACTGACATTGGTGCTTTTACCCAGTGTATCTTGGCCACAAAACATAATACTTACATACATGCTCCATTCAAAATCCATTGCATACCATTCTTTGTGAGCCTGACCCACCCGCCAATGCCTATGTGTACCATCTCTTGTTGCACCCATGCTACATAATGAAGACAGGATTTTCCCACCACTTGAAGACCATGTTTTGAATGCCAGTCCTTGTCTGAATCTAATCTACATGGTGCCTTGTTCCTAGTTCATGAAAAGTCGAAAAGAGAGTTAGCGGACTGCAGCTGAATTTGGGGAAACACAGCCAAGGGAACAGGAGAAATGGCAGCCCCTTTTGCTGCTTTCTCTCAACCTTGTGCAGAGGCTTAGGCAGGCAAGGAACACCGTTGGTGGGAACACGGTAATGCTGAATTAAGACCAAAAAGAAGAAAGAGATCTAATTGTGAACAAAACTGCGCCATTGCAGAAAATGGTCAATTCGATTGAAGCTGTAGGCAAGGAGTTATAAACCTGATTAACAGATAAATTATGAAACCAGGAAACATGACTGCAGAAGGTAATGTGCACGTAGACAAGGTAGAAGATTAAAACAGTGGGCCTCATTACGAGTTTGCCGGTAACCTGCTGGTGCTACCGGACGTTTACCAGCAACCTTGCCTTACCGTTTCCACTGCCTGACATCCCAGTGTTACCGGTATAACACAGGTGGTGGCAGTACAGTATGTTCCCATCCCCATACACTACAGAATTGTTAAAACTATTTTGCCTTTTTGTCAAAGACATTTGTCAAAACCGTTGTGCTCTTTATGCATTTAGAGATCTTTCTGTGACTATCACCTTTGACGTCACATTGAAGGGGTACATATTGGGTGTGTGCTATCCCTTTTTTGGATGAGATCACATGTGTAACATGTTAGATATATTTGTGTTACAATTGCCAGTTTTGCTTGAAACTTTGATGGCAAAATATATTTCTGACCTTGAATTACTAATAAACACATTTTGAGCACGTTTCAACTGAACTATAATGATAGTTTAATTAGAAACAACATAACCATATTTGCAATCAAAGATATCCCACTCACTTCAAGAACTTGATTGCAGAACTGAATGTTGTGCCTAGCTTCGATAGCTAAACTGCTTCCTGATACCGTGGTTAATCTCCTTGGTCCTTACCCCGTAGACAATAGGATTCAATGCAGGGGGCACGATAAGGTGGAGAACGTTGAGCACAATGGCCATGTCAGTAATGATTTCACTTTCAGATTTGTTTGTCAGAGCTAACACAATGAGAGTTGAATAGAAAAATAGAATAAGTATCAGGTGAGAGATACAGGTGCTGAAGGCCTTGGATGCCGCACCTTCAGTACGCAGCTTCAACACAGCGTGTAGGATCAGGCAATAAGACAGGAAAATCATGATGAGGTCTCCACCCAGCATTGACCAAGCAATAGCCAGTTGGTAAATGCTGCTCAAGCTTATATCATCACAGGCAAGTTTGACAACAGCAAGATTTGCACAAAAACTGTGTCTGACATATGGATCAGAGCAATAGTGCAAGCGAGCAGCAAATAAGGGGAGTGGAACAGTGCATACAAGAGACCTCACAGTTATTACTGCCATGACTTTTCCCACAAGCACATTGGTGAGAACGGATGTGTAGCGCAGCGGACTGCAGATCGCAAAGTAGCGATCAAAGGCCATGGCCACAAACACACCCGACTCTGACCCAAGCAAACAGTGCACAAAGAACATTTGCGCAAAGCATCCGGCTGGGCTAATGGAGCGCAGGTCAAACCAAAACATTGCAAGAATTTTGGGAGTTGTCACCAGGCTAAGAGCTAGGTCTACTAGTGCAAGTTTGAAGAGGAAGTAGTACATGGGTTCATGAAGATTCTGCTCCCTATATATGGTGAACACCAGAGTAATATTGGCCATCACAGCTACAAATAGGAGAGGAGCCAGAGGAACAGAGAGCCAGTGCTGCCATCGCTGGAAGCCTGGAATTCCAACTAGGATGAATTCTGTGACACGGCCACCCGTAGAGTTGTTGGTCAAACGTCTTGGTGTCACAAGCATCATCTCCAGTACCTGGAAAAGAAAAAGAATCCATAAGCGACATTAGGATACACCACAGAGTAGAGTGTGATAGTTTGGTTTTACATTTTTTGTTTTTGTTTTTATTAGGCATTTCTTAAGAAAAAACTCGTGCATCATTACATTCAGGCATTTGATAACTATCTAGAGCTTACATTTGGACATCCCCTTTCCCACCCCCCCTTGAGACGAGACGAGTCGCATTGAACGTTATTAGGAAATGGGCTATATATATTTTAGTTGGGCATCCTGCCTCTGATGGGTTTGTTTATTCTTTGTAGATGTTAAGGAAAGGAGCCCACTCCATTTCTCTGCTTGGGGATATATCGTAAAGTGCCCCTGTAATGTTCTCCATCTGATATATACTACGCAAGTATGCAACTAAAAACAAAGAATTCCGGTAGCAGCGCCTCGATACCCGTGGGCTGTGTGAGCGCTTTAAAAATGCAAAAAAATAAAAATAAAAATAAATATATTTCACTGGCGAAAAACTGACTCTTTGTGCCCAACCTGTCTCTGTCGGTGTGTTAGTGATTTCCAGGTCATGGTAAAGCAGAACCTGGCCGCTAGCAGTAAGAAGTGTGGCATCTGGGTTGTTTAATATTATGAAAATCTCGGTACAGAAATTACATGAATATCCAGATGTTTGTTAGGTTTTTTTTATTTTGATTTTTTTAAATTATTTATAAATCACATAACTCATAATTTGACAAATAGAAAGCAGTGCACTTGGCACATACATAAATGCAAAGCAAATACAACCCATATGCAATCCATTACCTGATGAGAAATCACAATTACAATATGGAATTATTATAACCACAATTATTATGTGGACAATATTTCTTAAATCGAAACCAAAACTCATAACAATGAAGCAATACAAGCCTTGGAGGAGATCTAAGCAGTCTCCCCAAAATGATCAAGGTCCAGGAAGAAATGGAAAAGCAAACTCTGCACAGGTCAGACGCTGCAGGAAAATGACCAGAAAGAGTCAGAATCGATTTGGAAACAATATAATGTTATGTTCATGGTGGAAAAGCTAGACAGGGGGTCAAGGATAGATGTTTCCAAAAGTGAAGGGAGTAGATGCTTGATGTTTCTGTGCCAGATTTAGGGATGGACCTGTAGTGCATCTTCTGTAAACAGTATCATTTTATTAAGCAAGTTCAAAAGAGGTGGACTGAAATACTGCAGCCAAGGCTTCTGTGTGGGTAGCAGTCCATTCCTGTTTTTGTTCATCTCTGTCATTACAGACGATCCACCCGTTTACATTTGAAAACTTACCCTGATCGAAAAAACTCCAGGCTATTCTGCAAGCACACTTACACAGTGTGCATGAAAACAACAAGCGCAGGCGGGTGCTTCAGTGGCGGAGGCAGCTTTTAGGGGATCCTCGGGGGGCACCTTTGATGTAAATTATTCTCGGGCAGTGTTGCAGGTGGAGTTTTTCTTAAGAGGTGTGTAAATATGTTTCCCTAATTAAGGCTTATGACAGAATGGCTATGGAACCTTGCCAGAGGATTTATTGTAAATAATGGGTTACTATGGTGCATTTTTATAGCACCATTCTTTTAGAAAAATAGGGTGAAAGGCTGGTTTGCAATCTGTTCCATAGAAAAACACATGGAAATGTCCAATAGGTAGGTGCCATGTTCAACAAAAATACAGAGGAGAATTTTGCGCTATTTTCATGATGCCTTTTCCCACAATAAATGCCAGCTTTGCCTCTGTAAATACCAGTGTTATTGTGTCCTCCATATATGTGAACACTGACACTGTAATATATGCTATCCCAGCCCTGCTGACTATTCTCAAATATATGTCAGCATTTCCACTATAAAACACTTTTGTGAAGGGCACCCAGAATACAAGCCATTGCTGCCACAGTGAAGCAGAGGGTCATGATGCCTGTGCCTACACAATGTGCTAAATTTCCTGTAAAACATGTTTTCATGCTGCGTGAGGTGATGTGTGACTTGCTGTGTCAGTGAATATGTAGGCGCGCACCGAGCAAGTCCCGAGAAGTCCCTCTTTGCCCGAAACTCTCCTGCCTGCTGTTGCTGAGCTCTTCGTTGGATGCACTACGGTATTTATTGCAACCTGAACATCATATAAGGAGACGTTATACATCCTCCCAACCTTCATCAGACACTTGTTTTCTTTATATTACATATAGAAGTTGCAAGTTAGCCTTGTTTGGGCTTGATTTAAACAGACAATTCTTAAGCCACGCCTCCACTCTTACGTGGCTACAAAAACAGCTGATCATGGGCACCAGCGCGCGCGCGCGCACCGGGCAAGTCCTGAGAAGTCCCTCTTTGCGTCTTCGCCTCGGCGTTGCAGCGGGGACGCTTTCTCGTGGACTTTAGGTACGCTGAAACATTTCTGCTGTTTGTATGTGTTCCACTTTAAAAAACTGGCATGCCAAAGGGCTTATTGCCAGAAAAATAAATGGCGGCCATAAGAGCGGTCGTCGTTTACACACGTAAATGTTTCTTGAGCCATACCTCTACTCCAAAGCTCACTCGGAAATCTAATTTAATAAAAACCAGCTCAAATGACTTGATGGAGATACGGAAATTCTGTAAAGAGCAGCCCATATCTACGCTCTCTGCAGCTTCAAGTAAAGACCTGGACAGTTTAAGGCCTACACCAGCTGCACCCCTTTGAGAAGTTCTTGTACAAATAACAGACCCTGGAAAGCTTCCCAGGTTAAACAATCGTCCACTCTGGAAATGAAAGAACGTGCTACTTCGTGTGTCATGCAGTCTACTGCCTATCCTGGGGTGCATAACTCCATAACAGACAACAGTCTTTTAAATAATGTTCCTTCCACAGCAGTCACGCAAGGTAATGATGCCGCAGTCATGGAGAGTATTTCTGATGTAGCCATAATCGATTTAAACTTATCTAATTCTTGTTTTTTACCACATTTGCTGCCAGAGAACTTATCTAAATCACCTATAATGTTCTCTAACAGCAATTCAGGCAATTCTAGTGCCAATGTATTATTTTGTACCCCTACTCGTCGAGACCGATGGACACTCAGGTCCCTAAAATTGCTGATGTATTGGTTCATGCCTCAGTAAGATGCTCAAATTAGTTGAAATTGCCTATGCAGCTGTCATTATCTACATAATTGAAGTTATTTGACACGCTCAATGACAAATTAAATAAACAAGCAGCCCAAATTGAACAACTTCTTTCATGGCAATATGAAATTATGCCGAAGCTACAGTGTAAATGTTTTTCTTGTCCCACTTCCTCCAAGCCTGTCTCCGTGGAGGTTGGTGATGACGAGCCCCTTCACGATGAGGAGGATGCACAACCTCCAGCTAGTCAATCATTCTTCACCAACATTCCGCAGATTGAAAAAATTATCGCTGTTGCTGACACTAATGTTGAATTGTAATGTCCAGATACTGGCCTAAACATAGAGCCCCCAGGTCATCTAATTGGCCCGAAATCACTTTCACTTGCAAGCTGAAAGGGCCCGAAATGAACCCCACCTGTGAGTGAAAAGCCCATTCAAGCTGCGTACATAATCTTTTCTAAAAATTCAAAGCGCAGCCCGAAACTGTCTTCCGTTTCCCAAACCAGATTATTAAAAAATGACTCCAAAATAAAGAACAATAGTAGCAGGAAGACTACATTTTTCATCAAAAGACTGAATTTACCTGTCAAAAAGACAATGGGCCTCATTCCGAGTATGGCGGTAAGGGATAGCGGTAACGAGACCGGTGGCGGTAATCCCTTACCGCCATACTCCGAGTTCCCTTTGCGCCCTCGCCCTTAACGCCTGCTTTGAGCAGGTGTTAAAGTCGAGGGCGCAAAGCGGCCTCCAAGCCTCCAAGCCAATAACGGTGACCGTAATGAACGGTCACCGTTATTTGCATCTTCCCCATTCCCATTGAGCTCATTTGGGAATGGGGAAGAGCCTTGGTGAATGGGGAATTACCGCCCCGCCAACCTTGGAATGGGGCGGTAATTGAGGCGCCAAGGCGCTGCCGGTCCGGGTCCGGGTACGGCGTCAACCAAGGCGTTAATAGCGCCATTGGTTAGCGCCGTACTCGGAATGAGGCCCAATCTCTATGGCTCAAGCAATTTAAAAAAAATATCAAAATATTGCTTCCACCAAAGTGATTGGAATAGAGTTGAAAGGTGTTAATCCGACTGCGCGGTATGACCGCCTGGACGATCTCATCAAAGAGGCAACAGCCCAAGGAAAATACACCAATGGTAACATGGAACCTACCTCTGTAATAACGTCTAGGTCACCACTCACAGATGAAAATCTGCACTCAGCGACAAGCATCAGAGATTTTCATTGACTAGAGATCCGAAAGACGGTCGACGCATACATGAGCAGTCAAGCTTCAGCCCCCCTCTTAATTAACTATGATAAAATACAAAACACTCAATTTATTAGCAATTCAAAGTGTCTCCCCTACAGGAAATATGAGGAAAGAGTGTTTACACATGACTACTGTAGGTAGAGAACCACTGCCTGTGCTCAATATTGAGCAAAGCTCGAGGATTAAAAGCGCAAATGACCTACATGCTGTAATCACCAATCCTCAGATGTTTTCCATTCAATCTGATAGTATTAATCCAATGATAATAAAAAATCAACATGCACTGTTGGCCCAAGTAGCACCTGAAATCATCCACTTAATACAATCAGTTATAAACACCAACTCTAAGACACTGAAGTCCTCTGCTAGCCCAGATCTGCCTGCTAAATCTGCAAAGAAGATCAGCATGGCATCTTGTAACAAAAAGTTCCCAGCAAATTTCTCACTTGTATTAACATGTAACCCGAGTCCGGCAGTCCAATATGAATTGAACAGACGGCCCATACTGGCTATCTTTTCAGGTGTTCCCTTGCTGGAAGACGTTAACTCCACTGGCCTTGTTTCAGTGGAATTTCTATCAAAAAACAACTTACAATCAGTACGGATCTGGATGAATTCTAGAGTAATTCAAAACACCATATGGTTGGCGAAAAAGGAACTCCTAACGTTAGGTTTTGCACTTAGCACTGAATCTGTGTTAGAGGGTGAGCATGTGTCGAAACCTCAATGTCAAGCTAGTAAAATCAGTGCTAAATGTACAACATCACAGATAAGTGCAAGGACGTGTCATCCAAGAGAATGCGCGTGTGGATTAATCCCTCAGTCAAATTAACTAGAATACACTACTAAGGATCAAAACATCTCTCTCCTTAGTTGGAACACTAGAGGTTTCATCCATTTAATAAATAACAATGACAGCTCGCTGACTCACCATTACATCCTCATGATGCAAGAAACATGGATGACAACAGTTCCTGTTTGGGATAATTATGATCTGTTTTTGACTCCAGCTGTTAGATCGAATTTAGGCAGACCAAAATCAGGGCTGCTTATAGCAGTGAAAGTAGAACAAGGCACTACAGCCCAAGAATGTGCCTCTCCGAATGAGTTTATGCAACTGGTAAAAGTTAAGATTCATAATATTACTTATGGATTGATCAATGTGTATTGGAACCCTGTAGGCATATCTGATGGACGCTTCTTAAAAGATTTGAGTGAATTACTAAATCTCATATCCACCACCTCCCAAATAATAATCGCGGGAGATTTAAATCTTAATTGTACAATTGAGAACCCTTCCAATCACAATTATAGTTTAGCAAAATGGTTCTCTTTTGCAGCACATCACAATCTAGTTAAACTAAATGGAGCCTTTCCATCAGATATGCCTCCTCGTCCCACATGGCACAGAGGTGCTAGTTCCTCTATTATTGATTTTATATATGTAAACACACAAATGTTTCACTGTCTAACTGATTTTTATGTTCTTGAAAATAATCAAAGTGATCATAATCAATTAATAGTTCAATGGCCGAGACCTAAGACAGAATTAACAGAGAACATAAGCCATCTCCACGAATGCCTAATGTCAGGGGAAATCGCCTATGATGGTCGGCCCATTCATTAATTCAACTTAACGATTATGTGGTTTTACAACACTGTAAGCTCAAAAGGGTTCTTTTGAGCAGGTGCCAGTTTATTCAGACATGTAACCTTAAATAGCCATTCAATAACCCGACCCAGACTACATGTGTTTGATGGAGAAATGAAAGCGAAGAAAGCTGATTTTTGTCTGCAAAAACGAGAAGCCTTAAAAGTACCTCTGTCCATGAGAGCCTCAACTTTGGCGAAAATAAAGACCAAATATAAGAACTGGTTAAAAGCTACATGAGCCAAGAGATATCAGAATGATGGAGAATCTTTGCTATCATCCATACAATCTAAAAGTATTGCGGGCACGTGGTCACTACTGAATCAGGCAGTACATAATTCAGAGGTGGTTCCCCAGGCCAATAATGTCACAAGCAGAATTGGATTATGCATTTCTCACAGCTTTATGCCGCCCCTCAAAACACTCTTATGGACACAAGCCAGGGTCTTAAGCAGTTGTTTCTAAAATTTGATTTGGATGACATTCGCTATTATATAAAGAAAATCAGCAAGTCGGGAGCTTGCGGCCTGGATGGTCTCTCTAAGCGGACCTTCAAGAAGCATCCTGAGCTTTGGGACAACATATTATTCAATATATTTTCATTAATTAATACCACTCAAAATCTGCCGAAAACATGGAAATATTTGATAATAGTCCCCATTTATAAAAAGGGGGACCGAACCTTACCTACGAGCTACAGGCCAATATCTATGTTTGATGCCCCAGGCAAAATTTTCACTAGAATAATGCTGAAGGTTTGCAATGAATGGATGACAAAAAATCATCTCAGAGACGCTTTTCAAACAGGCTTTGTTGCGGGATTGGGAACTAGTCCCAACCTTTTTGTTTTGAACATGTTGAAATCAAAATATGCAGCTAAAAATCAACTGCTGTATATAACATATGTAGATCAATCAGTTACTCTTACATCATAAACTCATTCAATATAATTGTCCTTCTTCAATATTATCGCTAATAATGAGGCTTCACTCTAACACAACCATGCAAGTTAGGCTGACCCTAGGAGGTAAATTGTCATTGATGTTTCATATGCATCGAGGATTAAAACAGGGTTGCATTTTGGCGTCATCTATATTTAACTTGTTTCTATTTGATCTGGGTGTGTCCCTGCGGTCTATTCAATCTGACTCTCCAAAATTGGGAAATCATTTGATCTGTCATTTGTTGTATGCAGACAACCTCATTCTAATGTCTCAAACACCTACTGGACTGAAATCCTTGCTCAATTAATTGGATTTGTATGCATCTTCCAATAACTTAATGCTCAGCTTGCAAAAAACCCAAATCATGGTTTGTAGACCTCTTGTTAAGACCAAAGCTAAAGCTTGCAAATGGTACCTACACAAAGAAACTATATTAAGAGTACAAAACAAATATTTGGGGATTAGTTTCAGCAACACTATGTCCAATCAACTCGTTTAGCAAAAGATGTGCAGCAAGCTTCAAACCTTAATATCACAACCAAAAATATTAAAAGGTAAATATGGAAAATTCACCCCAATTCATATTATGCAGTTCTACCAACAAAAGGTGATACCCAGTTTGATTTATGGGATTGAGACTTTTTTGCCAAAGAACCATAATTGGTGGTATAAGCTTGAATCACAATTCTGGAAGCAAATACTTCTCTTGCCGAAATCTACTCCGTTACCACTAATTAGGTATGAACTTGGCTTGTTATCACTCCAATGTCAAATCAAATGGAGAATGTCTGCTCTTTTGAGGAAAGCTATTCTCGGTCTCTCATCCAGTGGATTACTTGGAATCATGGCTCAACATTTATTGGCACAGGAACATACATTTACCAAGTTATGGTGCACGTACACACTGAATGCCTTAGCTTACGCTTCAATTTCCTTGGATGTGCTATTGCACAATCCCAATTGTGCCAAACAAAAATTTACCAACAGGATTGGATTGAGAATCACAATTCCGGTCTTAAATACAAAGATTTTAATACCAATATGTTTGGACACAAGCGCTCTAGCACAATGGCGGAGTATCTCATCAAATCTCCGTCTTCACAACCAGAGAGATCATGGTTTGAAGCAAACTAATATTGTTGAACCTAAACTTTTGTAGATTTTGCATAGACAAAGCTGTAAAAGAGACTCTTGAACATTGCATAATGGTTTGCCCTATGTTGTCTGATTTATGGAAAGTATATTTTAAGAAACAGCTAACACACTATTACTGCAATATGAAAATGAGTGAAATCTGGCACCAAATATTTAACAGCTCAAAACTAGCGACACAAGTGGCAATTGTTCAATTCTTGGAAGCCATTTTTCCATAAACTTTGAAGGGCCAATAATGTTCTCCAATGACATAACATGGTGTTACATCTTATTATCATGATCTGCTGCTGATGTAATGAAATTTAGCCAGAGCAATTGAAATATGTGTGTGATAATTTAAGCAATTGATTCATTCACTAATCTCTTTCTTGTTTGAACAATGAGATGACTTGGTTGCAGTTATGCATATTAATTGTATAATTTGGTATGTTTTATTTGTAATTTTTTAAATTATTGTACTTTGAAGAAATGCGAATATATGTTTTGTTATATTTGAAAGGATGATTGTACTATCCAACCAAATAAAAAAATGTAAAAAAATATGTAGTTGCTGTCATGGATCAAATGTATTGTGGGACCAACTAGCATGGGACACTCCACGAAACGGTGGAGTGATTAATATGAAAATATGCAACTGCTTTGCAATTGTTTACACGCATATTTGGCAAACATGGCATGTGCATTTTGTCAAACATTAGATATTTAAATGGTAAATTAGTTGCAGGCATACTTGGAAGACCGATGAATGGTCATATAATTGTAGGAAAGAATGTGACATGGTTTTGTCATCCGTTCAATATCATGTGACAGTTGTCAAACATGGCAGTAGCAAAATTATTTTCCAACTGTTTTACTAACCTGTAAGGTGGTAACTAACAAGTTAAATAATATTATATGATATTTCGCCAAGCCTAGCCTGTTTTGATACTGAACGGGGTAGTCAATAGTCTAAATGCTGTATAGTGTATCTACTTTTGCTGTCCTGTTCCAAAACACTGACCCCCCTTAAACTAATTGAGGGAGTTTACCTTTCTTTAGAGGTAACTTATTTAGGACAGACCATGGCTGGAAGGTACAATTCATTGCACCGGGTATTCGTTGAATACCGATAAGATGGAAATTGTCAACACACTTTCGTTTTCTGAAGAATATTATCAGAGGCTGATGGGCCTTCCGTCTATTGTTGCAGTTGAACCTGTTGGGACAACTGCACCTGCAAATACCGACAAACTTGATTTATTGACTCAAAAAAAGAAAAAAATGAATACGATCAGAGTCACATGGACAGATAATGCTGGCATATTTAAAGGCAGGTATTATTCCTGAAGGGTTGCAAACTAAAAATATTCCATGTGTATTCACGGACAATCCTAAGTTTAAAGGAAGTTTTAGCGCCGTTGGGAACAAGTGTTCAAGAGATTTCCTTATTTTGATAATCGACACTACTGCAGAAGAGTCGACCAAACAAAAAATTGAGATTGAAACTCTAGAAAGTAAATTACAGGGAGATCAACTCATAAAAGACATAAAAGAAAGATTAGAAAAAATTGATGAAGAAATTGTAAAATTTAAAACATTTACACTCGACAAAAAGATATGGAAGTACAAAAAAGATGCAGAAACATATTAAGAGACCAACACCTACCCGTATTTAGTCGAGTCATACTATGAAGACCAAAATAAACTACAAAAAAATAGAGGAAGAAATACTAATCGACAGAGGAACAAATTTGTAACTTTTTCCAAAACCTGTAATATGACTAGTAGTGACTCAGACAGTGCAAATTTTGCAGGGAACAACAACCCCAACAATCGGCCCCATTTTCAGAGGGGCCAAGGGAGGTGGCCGCCCAATTGGCAGCAGGGGCCTCCCAGAATGCAAACATGCAACTGGAGAGGCCCCCCAACAACAGGTAATTCTAGTCTTTAATGTGTCTAATCATCTATTAACTGACTCTGAAACACAAGTGCTCAAAAAGGGTCTTAGTTTGTGCCTACCACGAAAGCGAAAGACTTTGAGACACAAATTGAGTTACAAAAATGTTTCAGAGTAATCGACTCCAATATTTGTTTTAGAGATTAGAGATTCACCACTATCTAATAAGAAACAAAGTGTTACAGTTTAAAGCCACCTTCAACCTTCACTCCCTTGAACAACATGGTATCCCTGGCTATAGTAGCTTTTGAAAATAAAATTATCGACGAGAGTAAAAAACTGATATCATTAAATAATCTTCACAAGGACAACATGAACCGAGAAGAAAGAAAGGCCCTGACATCATTACAGCAAAATCAGGCTTTCCATATCAAACCAGCCAATAAAGGGGGGGGGGCATTGTACTTTGGGACAGAACACTCTATGATAGAGAAACTGGAACACATCTCCAGAATCCGATTTTTTATCGGATGCTTGATAGAGACCCTGCACCACGTCTAAAAGAGGAGATTAAAAGCCTTATGGACCATGCTCTATCCGGAGGATGGATTGAAGCAGATGAGCACTGTTTTTTGGGAAAAACTAATCCTACCATACCTGCTTTTTTACCCAAAGTGCATAAAAATGCAGTCTCCCCCCCGGCAGACCTATTGTGTCTGCGATCAACTCAGTTTTAGAGCCCCTCTCGGTATATTCAGATTGGTTCCTGAGACCTTTCGTCAAAACCATGAAGTCTTTCGTAAAAGACACAACGAGTATGGTAAATATCATCAACAAGCTCCCGTGTCAAAATAATTTGATCCTCGTCACATTAGATGTCACAGCTCTATATACGAGCATACCCCAAGGTGAGTGTCTGCGAATTATGGAAGAATGTTTAAACAAACGCACATCTACCCTGGAGCTAGTTCCTACAGCTTTCATCCTAGAGTGTATTCGTTTAGCACTCACAGAAAATGTCTGTCTGTGTGACGGAGTGTTTTTCCACCCAATCCATGCTACAAGCATGGGGGCAACTTTTGCCCCCGATTTAGAAAACTTGTACATGGATTATCATGAAGGTTTGTCTATATACTATACAACAATCCATTTAAAGAACATATAGGACAGTGGTATCGGTATATAGACGATGTCTTTATGGTGTGGAAGGGTGATGCAACTACCCTGCAAGACTTTTTACTGTGGCTCAATAACCAGAATGCGTATATCAAATTTACCATGGCATGGGACCCTTCTTCAATTCCTTTTCTCGATTTACTCATTCGAAAATCTGACAATGGTCATTTGCCCACTAGTCTGTTCCGAAAACCTTCAGACAAGAACACTCTTCTCCAATTTAATAGTTTCCATCCTTTGGCCCTGTGGGAAAATCTCCCAATAGGACAATTTTTGCGTATTAAGAGAAACTGTTTGGATATTTCAGATTATGTGAAAGAAGGTAAAGATCTGAAAGATAGGCTTAAAACAAGGGTCTATCCTAATAAAATAGTGCATGCAGCTTTCAAGCGGGCAAAACACACGAATGGAGACAGATGCCTGCATCCGGAACCGAAGGTGCAACAGGATAAAATGACATGTGTGACAACGTTCAGCCCCATTAGTAATAAACTCAGAAGGATTATAAAAAAGAACTGGCATATCCTACAAACTCCTGACTTCGAACCTGTCAAACCACGGTTTGCTTTTAAGAGACAAAAGTATGTCAGAGATTTAGTAGTCCACACCTATCCAAAAAAAGAGGTGTGACCTAATCAAACTACTTTGTGGCACCTTACGCCGGTCATTGGTCACTTTAAATATGTCAGGTGTGTGGCTTGCCCATTTACAAGTAATCTAAAACCAATTGACCGCAATGGAAAAGTGTGGATGTTCCGCACTTTTTCCAAATGCGGTTCATCATGGGTAATTTATGGAATAAAGTGCCCATGTAATTTGATTTATATAGGAAAAACCAAAAGGTGCATAAAACAACGCATTTGCGAACACAAATCTTGTTTGAAGAATAAGGTAGCCAACAAACCCTTAGTTGCACATTATGAACTGAAAAAACATAAATATACTGATATATTCTGGTTTTCGTTACAAACCATTCCTGCATCTGAAAGAGGTGGAAATAGGGAAATGCTCCTGAGTTTAAGTGAACAACAGTGGATTTATTCCCTTAACACGGCTAACACTGGTTTGAACACAGTTGTTGAATGGAATTACCTTATCACTCTCTCATGAGGTGGGTACATCCAACCAGACGCCCAATAAGCGTGGTTGAGTAATGTCTCGAAGAAAATTGAGATTTTCTCTCTGTCCTCCTTGTGCTCACAAGAATTTTTCAAGCTAACAAAGGTTGTTCCACAGCAGTCTATGATACGACACAGAGCGAATGCATCCTTAATTATATATAATATAGTATCCCCTATGGTAATTAAGAACAACTGCCGCGGGTCAATAATGAAAACATTAAAAAAAATGTCAATAATTTTTGTATTTTTTTTGTTTGAATTGCACCGTCTTCCTGAATTAATTGTTTATGTTTATATGCGGCGCACGAGATTAAGAATTCATGTAGTATTGATTTGTTATATACATGTGTACCTCTGCTCTCTCCCTTTTTTAACTTTTTCTAAATTGGTCTTAAAAATAACTGATATGGACTCATTTATGAATGATGATTTTTTTAGCGTTCTGTTGAGTATGTATAAGTGACATGGTTTTGTCTTCCATTCAATAGCATGTGACAGTTGTCATACATTGCAGTAGCAAAATTATTTTCCAACTGTTTTACTAACCTGTAAGGTGGTAACTAACCAGTGAAATCATATTATATGATATATCGCCAAGCCTAGCCTGTTTTGATACTGAGCGGGGTAGTCAATAGTATCAATTCTGTATAGTGTATCTACTTTTGCTCTCCCGTTCTGAGACACTGACCCACCTTAAACAAAAAATTGAGGGAGTTTACCTTTCTTTAGAGGTAACGGAAACAATGTAAGACATATGTCACATAACATGTTATGTGGCCCTTGCACAGGACCCAACCACCACCACTAAGGCTCTGAAGCACCCCAGGCCAACAGGGAGCTCTGCAGACCCCTGTCCAAATATACATAAAACAGCACATTGCACTGCAGAAAAACACAAATTGGAAACCTTTGGCAGAGATGACCAGAACTGAAATGCCATAGCCAGCAGCTCTAAGTGATATGATATAATATGATGTGATATGGCATGTATAACGCGCCTATACACAAGTGTTTCAAGGTGTGACAAGGCAAAGGAGGGGGAACAGAGGGAGACAGAGACAACAATCTTACTAGGCCAGGTGTCATTCAGATCGCAGAAGTGCATGGGAAGGGGGAAGGGGAACAGTGCAGGGGGGAGGGGGAGAGGGGACAGTGCAGTACATTGGATACATAGAATAAAGAAAACAATAAATAAAAAATACGGCCAGCTGGTGGCAAGTGCAAGGATAAGTACAGACATCAGGTTTAAGTGCTGGTAGGGGGACAGTAGGGATACAGAAAAACAAGTGCGGGGGTTACCAGGGAGGCAGTGCAGGTGTGCAACTGGCGGGTGAGGTGACCTGGGCCCGAGATCAGAGGGTGGCCTGGTAACCAGTGCAGTTTCAGTTTCAGCCAGGAATTCAGCAGGGGAGAGGAGGAGAGAAAGCAGAAGCAAAGAGGAAGGTTTTTAGGTGCTTCCGGAACCAGAGATGGTTCTCCTCAAGTTTCAGGGAGGCAGGAAGGCTGTTCCAGAGGGAGGCCGAAGAAAGATCAACCACCAACTCGTTAGTTGGAGAAGCGACTGACCCTGAGGGAGTTGGAGGCGGATGAGCGAAGAGCTCGAGAAGCAAGATATTTAGGAAGAGACAGTTGAAGGTATTGAGGCTCCAAGACCCAGAAAGCCCTGTGGACAATGCAGAGGGTTTTGAACGTAATCGTCTTGGAGAGATACGATCCCTGGGCTTCAGGCCAAGGACAAGTCTTGCAGTCCTGTTCTGGATGGGTTACAGAGGGTGGAGAGTAGAAGCAGGCAGTTTTAGAAAGAGGCTGTGGCAATAGTGAGCTTCTGGGGAAAAGGGAGGAAAGGAAGAATACCTCTGAGGAGGTGCAGCTGGTAGAGTGACTTCTTAGAGACGTCAGAGATATGAGGAGAGAAGGAGAGTGTGGAGGTAAAGATGACCCCAAGGTTTTTAGCATCGCATGTAGGAGCTGAAAGAGGGGCAAGGGCAAGAGAGGCCGGCCAGAGAGTGACAGGAAAGGGGGAAGCGGGTGTGCCAATGAGGAGAATCTCAGTCTTACTGGCATTAAGGCAGAGATCATTGGTGGCACACCACTCCTGGATAGCAGACAGACAGACAGAGATGAGTGAAGGAGAAGAGGAGGCTGAAGGTAGCCTGAAAATGGGCTGAGTGTCATCCGCATAGCACTGGCAGAGAGTTGCAATGCAGTGGGCAAGAAGTACCAGGTATTGGTTGAAAAGCCAGGAGGAGAGGTTAGACCCCTGGGAAACACCACAGGTAGAGATAGAGACAGAGGAGAGGAAGGACTCAAGTTGGACCTGGGCGGGTCGACCGGTGATACCTAGGTTATCACGGAGACAGTTGAGCAGGATGGCATGGTTGACCTTGTCAAAGGCAGAAGAGAGATCAAGTCAGATGAGGACACAGGGGGTGTTGGAATCATGGTTGGAGACCGGGTCTTTACGGATGTTCAGGAGAGCAGTTTTGTGCTTCTGGCAGCTCTGAAGCCAGACTGATGATCATGAAGACAACCAACAGATTCAGGATGGAGATTGAGTTGGGAGACGGCCAGCTTTTCCAGGAGTTTCCCCAGAAAGGGAGTGATGGAGATTGGGCGATAGTTAGCCGGGCAGGACGGGACGTCAGAGGGTTTCTTAAGAAGAGGGTGCACAAGGGAGTGCTTCAGGGGGGATGGGGAGACTCCAGTGGTGAAGGAGTGGTTGCAGAAGTCGGTCAGAGCAGGAGCCAGGGAGTCAATGTGGTCCTTGATGGTTTTGGAGGAACAGGGGTGAACCTGTTTGATGAGACTTTCATAGATCATACTTGAAACCTCACCTGGGAGAACAGGGGAAAGGCAGAGAAGGAGGGAGGAGAGGTGGCCGAAGAAGGGCCAGAGGAAGAGCAGGGAGTAGAGGGAGGAGGGGGAAAGAAAGAGAGTGGGGGCAGGATGTCCTGAGTTTTAGAGATGAAATGATAAACCAGAGCCATGCAGAGGGCCTGGGAAGGGACAGAAGAGGTGGAGACTGCAGCAGGATTGGCCAGTTCCTTGCACATTTTAAAGAGTTTGGCCGAGTTTTTAGATGACGCAGAGATGCGGGCTTGGATGTGAGCTCTCTTCTTGGTGCGTGCAGAGAGCCCGTATTGCCTTTGGAGCAGGCGGCAGGCCAGGTTGTCAGAGGATGTACGAGAAGTATGCCATTTCCTCTCAGCCACCCCACACTTGCATTTGAGGGTGACGAGGTCTGAGTCGTACCAGAAGTTGCACTTGGCTTTGGGCTTCAAGCGGATCCTCTTGACAGGGGCAAGAACATCGAGAATATCAGATATAGCAGAGTGGAGCATGGAAAGGGCTGTGTCAGGGTGTGAATCAGCCAAAGGGGTGGGAGGGTGAGAAAGTGGCAGCGGAAGCCTCAACTGACACGCGCCTCATGGGTTGGATGACCGAGAAGGTGGGTGGCCAGGGCTTTAAGTGGGCCGGGGCCGCCGGGGCCAGGCCCTGGCAGTCTCCAAAAAGTGGGACTGAGCCGGGGCCCTGCCGGGGCCCCCGTCCAACCACACGCAACATTGGCGGGATGCATTATCCCGTCGCGGCGGCAGCCGCGACGGGAGATGCGCCTGCCATGAAGTCAGGCGATCTGACAGAAGTGGCAGCCAACCACAGCGATGCTGTGCCTGGCTGCCACTTCTGTAAGTCATAGTAACTGCCTCTGGTGACCTCTCCCGCGAGGGGTCACCAGAGGCAGTTACTGTCCCTTTGTTTCCCCAGGTCGCCGAGGCGTCTTTAACCCTCGACGAACCTGGGGATTCCTTGACATTTTTCGAGGTTTATGAAAGATGGCTTGAAAAGTACACAATTCTGTCCGTAGTCAAAGCTTTATAAAGCTTTATAAAAGATGGCTTGAATTGTGTACTTTCAAAGCCATCTTTTATAAAAACCGAAATGCACACACACATATATATGCATGTTATATATCTGTGTGCGTACCTTACTATGGTTTGTGTACTTTGCAAGCCATCTTTTCTAAACATAGAAATACATATTTCTATGTTTAGAAAAGATGGCTTGCAAAGTACACAAACCATAGTAAGGTACGCACACAGATATATAACATGCATATATATGTGTGTGCATACCTTACGATTTGCGTATGTTTAGGCCACGCCCCCCACAAGCCACGCCCCCAAATGAGGGCCCCCCCTCGATTTCTTACCCCACTTAAAGCCCTGTGGGTGGCAGTGCTGGAGTTTGCTTGGCCGAAGGGGTAGTGAGGGTGAGCTGGGAGGAAAGGAGAAAGTGATCACTACAGGAGAAAGGAGTGGTGAGAGGGATGGAAACGGGAAGGTCTGAAGAGATCAGAACATCCCGAGCGTGCCCTGCTGAGTGAGTCGGGCCCGAGGGGAGAATGAAGAGAGAGAGACAGAGAGTCAAAGAGGTCACGAAAGAGTCCCGAGGAAGGACAAGGGGCATCCAGGTGGATGTTAAAAGTCTCCAAGAAGGAGGAGTTGAGTGGTCGAGACCAGGAGGGAAGAGGAGAGGTCTGCCCATTCAGAGAGGAAGGAGGAGATCTGACCAGCTGGCCGATAGATGGTGAATGACCTGGAGAGAGAGAGCCTGCAGACGAGGCATTTCAAAGAGGAGTAGGCCTGCGTAGGAATAACAGAGGCAGGAATACACTCAGGGAAGATCAGGGCTACACCACCTCCGGAACGGTTGGACCTGGGCATGGAGAGTGCCAAAGCTTGTGACAGAGCTGGCTGTGAACGATGTTTCGGTGAGACTGAGGACATAGAGGTCGAGTTCCTCCAGGAGGCAGCAGATGTCAAGGAGTGTTTGACAGCAGAGCAAGAGTTAAGAATGGCAATATGGAGAAGATTGGCATCCCTTGATAGATTTCCGGGGAGAGGTACGAATCAGAGGTATGCCCTGCGGAGGTGTAGAAGAGGCCCGAGGGGGGTCAGAAGAGGAAGGAGAAAAGGACAAGTTAGCCAAGGAGGAGACAGCAGGGGGAGGCAAGGAAGCAGTGGCTGGAAGAGAGGGGACAGCAGGAGAAGGAAGGAAATTGATGAGGCGCGGGAAGCATCTATCAAAGAAGAGAAGAGTGGCCTGAGAGCCTTGGACCAAGACAGTACCGTTCAAGTAAACATTAATGAGGACCTTAGAGGAGTGGAAGGAGCCCATCGGGTGCCACCATTAATGGGAGAAGAAGAGAGAGGAGTAAGCACAGAGACCATATGAAAAGTCCATTAGTCTGGCGAAGGAACGACAAAGAGTATGTCGGTGAGGGTTTGCCAGACTGGTGTAGGTATCAGTGATAGGGAGGCCTGGGTTGGAGACCAGGATATCCTTTTTAAACTTCTTCCTACCAGAATTAGTGAGGAGAGCAGGATAGTCAATAAAGAAGAAGTTAGAAAAGATAGGAGAGACAGAGACCACCATAGGGTAGGTGGGGATAGGAGAGAAGAGGAAGGGGGGAATAGGAGCAGAGAGAACACTATGGAAGGAGGCAGGGAGGGGCACGAGCAGACAAGACAGGGAGGGATGGGACAAGTGGACAATCGGACAAGATGACAGGTGCTCAGATGCTGGTAGAAAGTATGCTATATGGATGCTTAGTTAAGAAGTAAACCAAAGAATGGCACTACTTTCACAATGTCATTTGGATAATGGGGAAAAACACACCCAGGTCTGAGAGTCCTGACTAAGAGGAAAAAGGCCTAGGTTTCACAATGCAATTTTAAATACTTTCACAATGCAAATTATTGAAAAAACCTAGACAAGCACACCTACGTCTGAGAGTCCTGAATAAGGGGAAAAATGCCTAGGTTTCACAATGCAATTTTAAATACTTTCACAATGCAATTTTTGAACAAACCTAGAAAAACACGCCTAAGCCTGAGAGTCCTGTGTTGGTTGTGATGCACAATCTGCCCCCTCATCCAATATATGGTATGAGGACACCTGAGTAAACGCCTTTCCCCCTCTTCCTTTAACTATTCTGTGAAAAGGGGAATGCATATTCGGCCTCATTACGAGTTTGGTAGTAAGTGGTAAAGTTGGCGATAACTGTGTTCCAAGATACAGGAAGCAAGATTCCTACGTCTGAGCATACTCCCTCCAATTACGAAATTAGGGAGTAATCCTAGGCAGAAATATTCATCCATGTCCAGAATCAACTGAATTTTTACCATAGACCGGATCCATAGAACTTCTTAGACTTTTAAGAGATTTGGATAAATGAGTTTGGTCATGTAGATTCACTTGGCTATGTATATATTACACGGCCCGCAGTAGCAGGCGTGTAGTTATGGTTAAGTTGCTAAACTCATAGGAAGAGCGCTTTTTTTATGCAGTTTATAACTTCGGTTCCCCTGAACGAATCCTCAACAAACTTTGCAAAAAAAGTATATGGTCGGCTCTGAATTTGTTCGCCAAGTTGGGCGAGTTTCCATATGGGGGGGCAAAGTTATAGGAGGGTCCCAAAAACATATATTGTTTCGTAGACTGAATGGGGAAAAACTTTGTGCATGGCTACAGGCCGAATAGCTGGACGGATTTTCACCAAATTTGCGGCAGGATTGGGGGCTTGGGTCAGAAAGCATGCTATTGTTTGTTTGGTGGAAATCTGACCAGTAATTGTTTTGCAAAATACTGAAATGCACGTCCCAAAAAATTAGTGATATCAGGGTCCGCTCTGCGGACCCATTTCCCTGTTCGCTCTGCGGACATAAGTGCAATTGGCTCGCAGTATGGTGTGCTGTCGGGGAAGTTTGGACGTGGCTGATGGTAGGCTGGAGGGAAGTGTGCTGTCCGTCAACATTTTTTGGGAAAGCAGCCATGGTGTATCGGAGGACAGTGCGGCAGTGGAAGGGTTTGGAAAATGTTCCATATGCAATGTGTTGGTGGCAATAAGGGAGGGAATGGGCGGGGTAGTGAGAAGTGGTTCATGTGATGTGAGATATATAGGTGAGTACTTAGTGTGGTGATTGGAGGCAGCTGTCGGAACAGCCCCATAGCTTCTGGCGCAACCTGTTTGGGGTGACCTCTTTTTGTGGTGAGTGGTGGCAGGTCAATTGCAGAAGAGGAGTGATAGGTTGGGTGGGAGCGCGGGTGGCTGTGCACTAAGGATGGAATGCGGTAGTTGGGCACATGGTGGCATACATGGGTGAATGAAGGTGCGGTGAGTCTGTGGAAAGAATAGACTATTGGATACATGGCCAAAGGTCATAGGCTGTAGGCTGTAGGGTATGCACTCAAGAGCGTAGGGCTGCAACATACCCACCGCAGTAATGCATGTTTGACTCTGAATCCGGTAGAGGGTGGTGCTTGCATAGTGTGGTGTGTGAAGATTGGTTGCAGTAGGGCCAGTGTTGCGAACAGAATGTGAGTCGGTTGGCAGTGACACAGTACTTTGTGAATGCAAGTGGATACGCCCATACTATGTGAATGAAAGTGCCCAGGGGTGCAGGAGATAGTGTTTTGTTTGTATATTATGTTAACTGTTGCAATTTGTTGCTGCATAGCTCCATGGTGGTGCACAGGTTGGGTAGGAGTGCTGGTGGCAGTGGTGTGTATATGAATGGTCGTAGTTGGTGACATTACGTTGCTGTAGGTGTGTTTAAGGCCTATGCTGTGTGCAGATTTGTTGAACTCGTCCCAATGTTGTGAAAATGTTGTGGTTAGTGACACAATACTTTGTGAATGGCTGTGGGTAGGAGTGGTGGAGGCTGTGGTATGTTTGTGGATTCGGCTAATTGTGACCTGGTTTTGCAAATGGGTGTTTTATGGTGTAGGAGAGTTGGGGTCAAGTGCTGCTACCTACGTGTGTAACGTTTGTGCATAGTTACCTGCCCACATGGGCTTTATGTTCACTGTTGCAATTTGTTGCTGCGTAGGTCCATGGTGGTGCACAGGTTGGATAGGAGTGCTGGTGGCAGTGGTGTGTATGTGGATTGTCGTAGTTGCTGACATGGTGACATGCATGGTGGCATTACCTTGCTGTGGGTGTGTTCAAGGCCTAGACTATTGGGGGCCTTCGGCCATGCACTGAAGAGCCTAGGCCTTGAGGAAACCCACAGCAGTAACACATTTTTGACTGTGCATCAGTTAGAGGGTAGTGGCATGTAAGGAATAGTTGTGGAGCACATTACAGCCGTTATAGGCCAGTGTTGCAAATAGAATGTGGGTAAGTTGCCAGTGGCACAAAACTTTGTGAATGGAAGTGGGTACGCCCATAGTATGTGATTGAAAGTGCACAGGGGTGCAAGAGAGAGTGTTTTGTTTGTAGATGATGGTAACTGTTGCAATCTGTTGCTGCATAGCTCCATGGCGATGCGCTGTGGTTGGAGATGCTGCAGTGAAAAGTCATGCAGTGTGGGCACTGGGTGCAGTGTTTGCCTACTGTCAGTATGGGAGAGGGTATGGTTGAAGGGCAGCTTATATGCGCTTGGATAGTGTGCTCTGTGCACCATGCTTGCAGTATAGGCAAGGTTGTAAACATTTTGTGGTTAAGTTGGCAGTGACACAATAATTTCTGAGTGGAAGTGGGTAAGACAATAGTATGTGAATGTAAGGTTGTAGGGGTGCTGGAGACAGTGTAATGTTTATACATTATGGTAACTGTTGCATGTAAAGCTGTGAATTTCCATTACGGTGCGGAGGTTGGTTAGGAGTGCTGGTGCCAGTGGTGCGTATGTGCATAGTGGTAGTTGGTGACATGCTGACATGCATGGTTGCATTACGGTGCGGGGAATGTGTGCAAGGAGCACACCCACTGGAGCAATGCAGATGTGACAGTGTATGAGGCACAGGGTGATGATCTTTGGAGAATGGGTGTGGAGCACATTGTGGATGTGCTACAGCACCAGAAGTGAGTTGCAAAGCCTGTATTGTGTGTTCCATGGTTGTGGTGAAAGTTGCACCATGCTACAGTATTTGGTGTGCAGCAGGAGATGGTTGTGTAGTGTGGCCGCAGGGTGAAGTGTGTACGTAATGTGAGTATGGAAGTGGGTATGGTTGAAGTGCAGCTTATATGTTGTTGGTTACTCTGTTGTGTGCAGATTTAATGGAGTAGGCCCGATGTTGTGAAGCTGTTGTGCTTAGGTTGCCAGTGGCACAATATTTTGTGAATGGCAGTGCGAAGGGGTGGTGCAGGCTGTGGTATGTTTGTGGATTCTGATATGTGTGACATGTTTTCGTGAATGGGTGTTTTATGGTGTGGGGAGTTGGGTAGAAGTGCTTCTACATATGTTACGTTTGTGCATAATGTTCGGTGCACACATGGCTGCTTGCTTGAATGTATAGGGTTGTAGTGGGTGTGGAAAGGGCTGTACTGTTGTGTGGCATGGCCAAAGGTGTGCTGAGTGCATCTTAGGATCTTTGTGGATGGTTCAATCATGCATTCTTTGGCAGAAGTTTCTGGTAGAGGAGCTTTTCAATCAAATGGAACGTGTACTGAGAGTGTTTAATGGTAAATATGGAGTGGTGTATAGACATGACAGTGTGCAATGCAGAGGTCTTGTATGCGATTGCTGCATGCCTGTTTGAAAATTTGACAGCACCCAATGGAGGCGGGGGGTGCTGCAAAAATGACTGTGCAAAGGGAAGAAGTATTGTGTGTGCTTTACTGGGCCGTGGCTCTCACTGTAGATGGGTTAGCACATGTGCTACATCCTGCCATTATGACTACAGTGGAAAGGGAAATGGAATTGTGGGAAATAGGCAATTACGAGTTTAGGGTGTGGTTCACAGGAAGGGGCAGTACCATTTCGTCCCAATACTGTGTCGTGAGCGTGGTCGAGATGGAGAGACGCACAGTGCTTATCGTCGGAGATACCTTTGTGTGCCATCTGCACAGGTGTTGTGTGCAAAGAGGCGTTGCTGCTAATTTCGGGTTGGAAGGAGTGGACGCTTTGTGGGCCTATCAGGGTGACTGCAGTTTTGGTGGGATGGTTCGCCTTTGCAGATATGTGGCATCCGTCACGAACGTGGTGCTGCACTACGGAAGTCTACATTTGGGTTACATGTTGTGTGGACGATTAATCCATCACCTTAAGAGGTTGCTGGCTGCAGTGATGTGTATTTTTCCTACTGCCAAGGTCATTTTCTCATGCATAACACCAAGAGGAGTTTGGGTCCAAGACGGTGTAACTTGTCCCCAGCCAGAGGTTGGAAGATGTGCTATAAACAGAATTATGCATGTATTTATGCAGACTGCTGACATGTCCTCCACCCACCATGAGATCATGAGGTCACCAAATATGCGGTGGTTCTGTTGAAATGGCATTTATTTGAGCGCCTTTGGCAATGTCATTTTCTTTTACACCGTGCAAGAAGCATTGACCTGAATATGGTAAAAATGTGAGGAGAGGCAAACAGAAATGCATATAAAGAGAAAATGCAAAAAAGATGCTTGCACACACGTTAAAAATAATAATAATATCTTTATACATCTACGATGGAATACCGAATCCCCTACGCAGTTTGATATTGTTTACACCGCCACCCCCCGCCCAGGAAAATGGTATTTTGTTGTCACCCATTGGCAATGCAGTTTTGTTTGCTCATTTAACCGTAAAAATTATTTTCTGTAGAAGCATCTACAAAAAAAAAAAAAAGGCTCTTTGAAGAGCCGCCCCTTACCACAAACTCCCCAGACCCTGGTTGCAAGTTATTCCCCCACGCCTGCACGCAACACGAAAGCCACATATGGGTATTTTGCGGGTGGCGGCCACGGAAATGGAACTGTGGAGATTGTCCAATCAGATGCTCTGGGTGTGCGGCAATAGGAAGAGTTGCCTGAAAAAAAGTTGCTAAAGGGATGTTATGGTTACAAGTAAAACCGAAAAAACTCTGAAACTGTAACTTGTGCCACCACTGTGCACTGCTAAGACTAACACCCAGGACATCAAGGATGACATGACATCACTGATGACATCACATGTGCAATTCATTTTGTTGAGCAGTCCTTACAAGGGGTGTGTTTATAATGTTTGTAACACAATGTCAGAAATGATTAAGAGACCTATCATGAACTACTTAATCTATTAAATAATGTACTCATCTAAAGATCAGTGTATTGGAGTGTTAATACAGGAACCTAATCATACATAAACATAGGCAATGGCTGCAGCATGCTCCATAGAAGTACAATATTTATAATCTTGCAATTTTGGATAGTAAAATAATGAATGCTAACTTATCAGAGTTTTGAGTAATGTTAAACATGTAATAACTAGCTAACAATTCAAGACGTACTACACACTTGTGCTAGTACAAACAATACCTATGCAAACTCACAATACATACAAATCAGAGGCACGTACAGGGAAATTAAAGTAAGGAAGAAAGAAACCGCATCAGCAGAAAATGTTAATAACATTAAAGTTTATCTTCATGTATACAAATTAATTGTATGTTTGAGGCTTACTTATTACCCCATATATGTGCACCATGAGCTGAGACCAAACCCTAAGGAAAGTGCTTTAAGAACATATGACAAGGTTAATGTCTAGATATATAACACCTTTTGAATTTTAATATTCTGACTGTCAGTGAACAAAATCACCTGGCCTAGATATGTCAGTGAACAAAAACAAGTGGGCCAGATATGTGATGTCATCGGTGAGGTCATCAATGACATTTGCGATGTCATCTTTGATGTCCTGGGTGTTAGTCTTAGCAGTGCACGGTGGTGGAGTGAGTTATGGTTGCTTACAATAAAGGGTGAATTCCTGAGTTTTTTTCAGTTTTACTTGTAACCATAACGTCCCTTTAACAATGTTTTTTCATTGAATTTCATAGGTTTTTATTAATGCAACTTTACCATAACGTCCCTTTCACAAAGATTTTTTTAGTGAATTTTTATAGCTTTAACAACATTTTTTCAGTGAATTTCATGGGTTTTTACCAGTGCATGCTATTTTACTACAACTTACCAATATCATTCTTATCCCAATATAGCACAATTTTTGTCCAATTTATAAAGTTTCACCTTAAAACTGCCATTTCCCACATTTTAGGATCATTTTTAATACTTCTATAAACTTTTTGCAACTTGTTCCACTGTTTTTTGCTTTCATCAACGTCTGAGAACGTCTGACGTCATTGTGGCATGTGCTCGGGTGTGGCATGATGACATGTCTGTGAACGCTTCCGTACTTTGCAATCGGGTCCGTGCTTTGAGGACAGTTCGGACTGCATTTTCTACTGATCGAGGAACTTTCAAGCTCAAAATGTACCCTTTCACACCTCCTACACCTTTTCGTACTTATTATCCATTAGCAATCTAGTACACAGTACATACTTGGAAGAATGTTAGCAAAACTGATATTTATCTTAAAAATGGCATCAGCTATTGCCATCCCTCCTCCCCAAGAGCCACCACCACCACCAGCTGGAGGACCTTCACAACAAAAAAAGCACAGTACTTCCAAAGACAATGACGAGGATCAAGAAGATGAGGTAGAGGAAGTGCCTACCTCTAGCACCCAGAAGGTATCATGGGTGTGGTAGTTCTTTACCACTGTTGAAAATGTACGAAAGGCTAAAGCTACCAAAGTGAAATGCACTGAGTGCAACTTTGTACTCGGTCGCAGACTCCCGGGACAGCAGTCCTATGGGACCACCTCCATGCACCCCCACACCAAATCCAACCACCGCAATGCTCTCAGAAAGGTTGTTCCTTTCTCAGCAAGTAGTAGGCTGTCTTCCGCCAACACATCTTCCTCAACCAATACTGTAACCACGCAGCTTACTTCTGTGGGACACAAAATCAAACCAGCTACCTTGCAAGCAATAAAAGAGGCTGTTGATCCATATCTTTAGAAGACAACAGTCCTCTGTATATACTGCAACACAGCACTCTACAGGGGGAAGGAATTATAAAGTGGTTTTGAAGCTGTTATCAAGGAGCATAAGAAACACGGCCCCCTACCATAGAAGTAACACACATCCAACATCTTCCCCTGTCCACCTCCTTCTCCATATTAGTGCATAGTGTCCTTTCCCTCATTTCCCTCCCCAACTTACGTTATAACCGCTTCTACAAAAAAACATAAAAAAACAACAAAAGAAAGGTTCCTTTAAGAACCACCTTTCAGTTAAAAAATAGAACTAAAAGAAAATCTTATAGACTCCATCTACTTTACATTTCACAGTAAAGTACATAGACTCAATAAGATTTTGTGTTATGCTAATGGGAATTATGTGGCGTTCATCCCCCGTTCCAGTGACTGGAACGGGGATAATGGTCCAGCAGCCCAAGTTATCAGCCCAAGCCAAGCAAAGGTGGATAATGAGGGCTCAGGACCAATATCCTCTGTTCCGGACACTGCAATGGGGGATGAAGGCCATTAGCACCCCGGCTTCCCAAAACGGGAACCCGCGGTGCTAAAAAAAAGGATTTTTCTTCCTACACCGGGAAGCCTGCAGCGCTTTGATGTAGGAAGGAAAATCCTTTTCCAAGATGGCCACCATGGAAAGGGAAGCCGAGGCTCCATACAGAGCCCCTTTTCCCTTACCATGCAGCCTGCAGAAGGCTAAGAGAGAACCCTATGACCATATTACCACAAGCATTTTTTTTTCCTTTCAAACCTATCCCACTTTCGAATAACTTTACCACATAGCTGATCCCAGGTGTAACCGCATTTTCCGTTGCTCGTGGTCATGGCCAGTAGCCAGAATGTCCGGGTCATAACCTTATGCAATGACCTGGACAATTTGGCCACTGCCATTGGCCACAGGCTATACCTCAGTCACCAAAAGTATATCACTATTTTATTTACCTACAAAAAATAAAACACAGGCACATTTACAAAACCATGCTTTAAGGTCCTTGCCAATGCTCCTTACACAAGTTTGCTGGAATTCTGCCCAAGTTTTATTTGTTCAAAAGTGTCAAAATGTGTGTAAATACAATAGTCATATAACTGAGCCCCCACTTTACAAAATCCATTCAGACGTAACACAAACATTGAAGGTTGGGTCTACAATCTTTCTGAAATATTTTGTCCACATTCATCAAACACCAACAAAGTTCTAAGGTATCTAAAAATGTTGAGACCCCCTCTAATTTAGCCACCTCTTGACAAAAAACCACCAAACTTTACAAAACCATTTATATCTCCACCTAAAATCTTTTTGCAAACCTTTGTGTAGATTCGTCAAATGGCCCCACATTTATAAGCCTTCACAATATTTTGGGACCTCCTTCTAATTTTGCCCCCGCTTGACAGACTCACACCACACTGTGCTCGCTGCTGCAATCTGAGCATGATTTGCAGGCAGCAGGTTTGAATCCCGGCAAGGCAAACTCAGCATTTCATCCTTCCGAGGTCGATAAATGAGTACCAGATTCGGTTGGGAGATATTGTAGGTAAATACACTTGGATTAAGGCACTATATAAATAACACATCATTATCATTTGCAAAAACATCTATATCTAGATTTGTAAATCATTTTGCTTACATTTGTGAAATTTCATCAAATGGCACCACATTTATAAGCCTTTACAATATTTTGCGAACCCCTCTCTAATTTTGTTCCCTCTTGACAAAACAGCTCCACCAACAATGTAATGCAGAAATGGGCATAGATGTCCCCGAACATCTGAAGTGTTCGCGAACAGCACACGGCTGTACCCGAACATCCAGACTGTTCGCAGACTTCGGGGATGAAAAACACCTGTTTTTTTGCTTCTTACAGCCATAGCCCATCCTATCCTCATCACCCCACAACTCCCCAGAGATTATTTGATAAGTTTGACAATTGCAATGTTGTGTTTTTTAATATGTTTTTACTACGATGTTCGCGGACACCGATGGCTGTCGCGAATCCAACATGGCAAGCGTTTCCAAAAATCTGACGCACTTCACGCTTTTCACCATCCAATCAGTGAGCGTGTCCGATGGGAAGTGAGTCCGAGGACCGAACCCAGATATCACTAATTTATTTTTACATACTTTTTGGCCGTTTTAAAAAAAAACTACTGGACAGATTTACACCAAATTTACAAAAGCATGCTTTTGGGACCAATCCGCTGCTCCTCCTGCAAATTTGGTGAAAATCCATTAAGCGGTTTGGGCTGTAGATTTGAGCATTGTGTCTATGGAAAAAACTGAAATGTTGGGACAACTCTCCCCCCTTGACGAAATCTCACCAAAATTAAAAGAAAAATTCTGATGGGACCATATACTTTTTTTGTAAAGATTGGTAAGGATTCATCTGGGGGGGCAAAGTTATAAGCCGTCCAAAAACTGCTTTTCCTACAGGTTGAGCAACTTAACCATAACTACAGGGCCACTACCTCAGGCCCTTTATTGAATATATTATAGTGTGTCAGTCACTGCACTATAGTTAAGTTGATTATCAAGTTCCATATGACTTGTATGGTATGGTTGAAATTTTGCAAACAACTGTGTTGTCATGGATGCCCCAAGATTGTGGAAAAGATCTGTACAAAAAAATAAAAAAAACTTATTAAGAAAGTAAAAAAAACATGTGTCGGCCTAGTCCCCATCTTCCCATAGCGGAAAAAATCAAAATGTTGCTCAAGCGCAGAACCAAATCTCACGGACGGAATTGGACCAGGTACGAAACAACTTGGGCACGAAGTGTTGACTCGATATCCATGAAGGGCTTGGGTTATTACGTTCAATAGTTTTTTAAATATTTGGCAGAGAAGGGTGAGCGCCGTTCTCCCAAAACTATAGCTCTATCTCCCATGGTGCTTTACAGCAGAGAGGCTGACAGGCTTTTCAGAAATTAAAAGGCAGCCTTTCTTTTTTTGCCCAATGTGAGAGATAACCACCGTTATAACGTGTGTGCCATTTGAAGGAGGAAAAAGGATGAAATGGCATCAGGCTAGTGGTGGGCAGGGGTAAAGAGGACATCATGTGAAATTAGGGAGTTGAGGGGACTGAGGACCAAGTTTAAAGCTCAAACATTTTCACATAACCAGGGTTGTCCAGAGAGATAACTGCGTTTATGATAGAAAACTAGATTAGGAATGGAAGTACGTCAGATGAAAGGATGAGTGTTGAGGGAATGGGAGAGGGAAATGGAGGGAGAAAAAGTAAAGGGGGTGGCAAGAGCATGGAAGGAGGAGGGGTGCAGTTGATGAGTCCCTGGGAGGGCAAGCAAGAGTTTCGGACTTTGTGCGTTTTTGACAGATAACCATGGTTATTTGTGTGCTTTTTTGGATAAGTGTCGTTATTTGTAGTACATTCATATTCACAGCTATAGGGGAAATGTTTAGTGGGCCAAACGAAACCTAGTGGGCAATATATCAAGGGGCCACAGCAAAAGTCCATGACTAGTGCGCCCAAAAGAAACCAAGTAGTGTGTGTGGCCGATGACTGGAGCCATCAATCATGGGCGAAGGCCAGGCGCAGAGGAAGGAAGGTGGCAGAAGTTTAAGTTGCATTCTGCCCCATCTCTCCACCACACAAATTATTGAAAATGTGGTGTTCCGTGAATGTAAGGCATTCAAACCTTACTCAAGGCTTTGACACCTTCCATTCATGTTACACCACTGAAGAACATGAGCACCCTTCTGTGTGCTCCGACTCCTGCAATCCTGTAGTCCACAGACATGCAAATATGTTTGTGGCTATACGATCAAAAAGTATGGAATGGAGGCTGTATCAACTTGGCTCCTTTTTTGGGTACTCTTTTATGTTGGCTCGTAAAAGAGCAGTTGTGTTGCTCTAAGTATGTGATGTGAACATGAACACATAAACTGTGTAGGCTTACACTTTTTGGTAAAATATTGCTGTTCTTACAATGGAACTCAAAATTATAATTTATAATTGTACTTGTCTAACACGCTTAATACCAACGAGTGGTTTCTAAGCACAGTATCGGTATTCAAACCTGTGTTGAGCTGCGTTGTCTTGCTTCCAAGACAAATGTGCTGCCCCTGAGCTATCCTTCCTCCCCAAATGTGGAAACTTCTTTCACAAAACAATATTCACTGCATTCTAAATATTAGAAAGAAAAACCTAATTTCCAAGATTTGTAAGATATACTCCATCCCTTCTAAAAATGTTTACTCTATTATGTCGAATATTATCATTTTCAAAAGATGACATTCAAAAATCTTGAAGAAATGCACTGATAGCTTTATACACATTTCACCTTGCTTTCTTTTCTCTATTTGCACAATACACAGCTTAGATATTTTCCACACTGGTCTCTGTGGAAAAATAAACATATTTTGCAGACAAATATTCATCAGACTTGTACATGTACCTTTCATAGGAAACTGAAAAGATACTCCATTTATATACTCTAACCTGTTACATCCACAATGTATTATACTGATTTCTGGATGTTTCACTGGTCCTGTAGCTGTTGTGCAGCCCAATATGTATTGCCCATTTTCCAAAGCGCCAATGCAAGACATGCCAACACACCACGCCTCACAGTCACCAGCTGGAATGCAAACATTCTTCTCAGGGGCATCAAAAATCTGTGTGGTGCCTTTACATTTCAAACAGGCTTTCAGGCTCTGCAGCATCAATTGCTAAACCACAGGCTGTTGCTCACACTCACTGTGCCAGCATCAGGATATACAAGGTGCGGGCCACTCCCATTCTCTGGCCTATATGGACCCTTCAAAATCATCAATGTTTAGGAATTCATGGTACTTTGCTGTTGTGGCACCTCTGTTGGCTCTAGAGCGCCCCCTCGACTGAATTCAAGAGAATAGTTTCTAGCCAGGGGTGGATAGTCAATGTTTAAACTGAAGCAGCATTAATGTTTATGCCAACAACCGAGCACTGCGAAGGAGCCCGAAACACCAAACAAGGATTCTTTGGAGGGTGGAGGGGTTCTCCCCTGATAAAATCTTTAACATAAAGGGTTAACATAGTGCATTTTATAGCACTGTCTGTGAAAAATCGGGTAAACTGCCACACAGTTTCCAATTGGTTCTGTATGGTAGCACAGGAGAATAACAAGTACCAACAGTGCACAGGAGCATTTTCCAGTGCATGTTCATGAGGCCTTTGCCTACAACATATGCCTTTAAAGAAAAACATGTTCCTGTTTGCTTTGCCCATACAAATCCGTATATGCCAATATTATTACCGTATAGGAACACTCACTCCGTAAAAAAATGCCATTGTAGCGACTGTCCGGTTATTAGCACAGGAAGGAGAGGGGGAAGGAGGAGGTCAAGAGGAAAGTCTTGAGGAGCTTCTAGAATTTGAGGAGATTCGACTCAAGACGGAGAGGAATGAGGGAGGTTGTTCCAGAGGAGGGAGCCGAGGAGAGAGAACTGCCACCAGCTTGCTGCTTAGAAAAGCACCTTACACACAGAGAGTTGGAACCTGCGCAAGGTCTGGAGGGAGAGTATTTGGTGAAAGCAAGTTGAAGATAGATTGGTCCCCGGCCCAAGACAACCTTGTGGATGATGCAGAGGAATTTGAATGTGGTCCTTGCAGTAAGCAGGAGCCAGTTGAGGGATTTTAAGGCTGGAGAGATACGGTCCCTGGGCTTGAAGCAGGGATAAATCTTGCAGCCCTATTCTGGACAAGCTGGTGGGAACGGAGAGAAGAAGAGAGAAGATTATGGAAGAGGCACTTTTTTGGCAGCTTATAACTTCGCTTCCCCTGAACGAATCCTCATTAAACTTTGCAAAAAAAGTATATGGTCGGCTCTGAATTTGTTCGCCAAGTTGGGCGAGTTTCCATATGGGGGGGGGCAAAGTTATAGGAGGGTCCCAAAAACATATATTGTTTCATAGACTGAATGGGGAAAAACTTTGTGCATGGCTACAGGCCGAATAGCTGGATGGATTTTCACCAAATTTGCAGCAGGATTGGGGGCTTGGGTCAGAAAGCATGCTATTGTTTGTTTGGTGGAAATCTGACCAGTAATTGTTTTGCAAAATACTGAAATGCACGTCCCAAAAAATTAGTGATATCAGGGTCCGCACTGCGGACCCATTTCCCTGTTCACTCTGCGGACATAAGTGCAATTGGCTCGCAGTATGGTGTGCTGTCGGGGAAGTTTGGACGTGGCTGATGGTAGGCTGGAGGGAAGTGTTGCAGTAGCCCAGCCTAGAGAGTACCAGGGCCCTAAAGACGTTGAGCTTCTGGAGAAAAAAGAGGAAAGGAAGGATAGCTTTGAAGAGGTAGAGTTGGAAATGGGCCTTCTTGGCAAGGTCCAAGATGAGAGGGAGGAAAAAGAGAGAGGAGTCAAAGATGACTCCAAGGTTTATTGCTTCAGATGCAGGTGAAGTGGTAGAGCCCAGGGAGGGTGGCCAGAATTAAGGGAGGAAGGAGGAAGTGGGAGTCCCAATGGGAAGGATCTCAATCTTGCTGGCACTGAGGCAGAGATCATTGGAGGCACAGTAGGACTGGATAGCGGCTACACAGTCGGGAATGGTGGAGGAACTTAGGAGAGCATCAGAGGTAAGTTTGAAGACAAGTTGGGTCTTGTCTGCATAACATTGGAAGTGAGGGGAAACAGTGGAGATAAGGTGAGCAAGCAGAGCGAGATAGACGTTAAAGAGCCAGGGTGAGAGGTTAGAGCCCCGGGGGACACCACAGGTGGATATAGAGGTAGGAGAGGAGAAAGAGTGCAGTATGACCTGTGAGGGACACTCAGCGAGGAAGGCGGTCAGCCAGTGCAGTGCCCGCTCCGAGATACCAAGGGTATCATGGAGCCATTTTATGATTATGGAGTGGTTGGCCATATCAAATGCAGAGGAAAGGTCAACTAAAATGAGAACAGGGGAGAGTTAGTATTAAGAGATGCAAGCATTTCTAAACAGGTGTTCAGAAAGCTGTTTCTGTGCCTGTGGATGCTCGGAAACTAGATTGATGGTCGTGTACACAGCCAACGAGCTCAGTGTGTGGGGTAAAGCCAGCTAAATTATGGGGTACATATGTGCTTTCATACCCCATAGGTGGAGATAAAGGGGCCTTTCAGATGCTGTGCATTCATGGGGCATTAGGAGTGGAGACGCAATTGACAGCGTGCGCTCCTTCTCTCCAAAAATACACGGAGCCCCGCTAAGCTGGATGCTCTATGCCGACGACCTAATACTGCTAGACGTTACACCCATAGGCCTACAGCGAAAGATTGACGCAGTAGACCTCTATGTGAGAGCTAATGGCCTACAAATCAATAAAAGAAATTGTGAGGTGTTAACATTGCAAAACTTGAGAACAACAAAGCACAAAAAACCTAAATGGCATCTGGGAAAAGAGTGGTTAAACAACACAACAAACACAAGATACCTAGGCATGCAAATTAATTCGAGCCTGAACGACAGTCAATGGGAACAAACAGCCAAATCCAAATGTCGGCAATTTGTATGCCAAGCCAGCGTCTTACACAAGAAATACAGTAAATTTTCAATAAAACCGGTAAGGAACTTTTACTCCCAAAAGGTAGTGCCGGCCCTGATTTTTGGTGCTGAAAATGCCCTCGGATGCTCCGCGGATGTCTGGTCTACCTTAGAAAACATCTTCTGGGTAAGAGTTCTGCAACTACCAAAGGGTACACCAACTGCTTGCATCAGATACGAGCTAAACCTAACATCAATCAATGCACGAGTCAGTTGGAACCTGCTGAGCCTCTTTAGAAAGATAACCACGAAGAAAGTGGCCCTACAATTCGAAATACTTCAAAATCCCAGCAAAGGAAATCCCAACTGTCTGCTATCAATGTGGTATAAACGCTGCGAGGAAATTATGGCTTTTTATGACATCAACCTAAAAATCCTACATGACAATCCGAATGCTGCAAAAACTAAGGTCTGGCGATTAGACTGGATCTTGACTGGGAACCTACGATCAGCCAACAACTTAATGAAGGAGGTGCCGAGTGAGGCAAGAAATCTAAACACCCTACAGCCCTATATCGAACTGTCCCCAGACAACGGCAGCAGAGCCTTGTTTCTACACTTCAGATTAAATGCATTCAAAACAAGAGAGTGGACTAGAGAGCAACGCAAAATAGAAGATCCCAACGCAGCCTGCAGATTCTGCAACGAGAAGGAAGAAACTCTAAAACATTTAACACTTGAATGCAACAGCCTACATCGGGAGAGAACATTGACATTAGGGCCCCATTTAATGAAATTTCAAACGCCAAGTGCGGACGATTGGTGGCAAGCTCTGTTCGACAGTCGGGAAAAACACCTGCATTATGCGTTAATTCGCTTTTTGAGCCTGTTGAAAAAACTACTGATATAACACCTAAAACAAGGACAAAATTGTGAGAGTGAAGCAAAGGCGAAGGATCGAAAGCGACTCACAAACTCATGATGCTAAGGTGCCATCAGACGAGAGATACCCGAACACTCAAGGAGAGAAGAATGAACTAACTGTAGTGAAACATTCATCTCCTTTCTCCTTTTAAAGGCATTTTATGCCAATAAAAATAATTTAAAAAAAAAAATAATAATAAAAAAAATTAGGAGTATGGTCTGCTACTGTACCCAATGCAAGTCCATACTAAAAGGAGGGATCAAAACGTGTGTTTAAAGTGTTAAGAATATACAATATACCTTTGTTGTGATATCTATCAACATCTGCATTTTATAGCACTGGCATGGGAGGGAAGGGCCTACCTACGTATGCAGTGGCCATTAGACTCCAGCTCACACTGCATGCAGAGATTGGGACGAAAGAACTGCAGCTCTCAGGATCCAAGCCTCGCTGAAAATAAGGCGCGACTTTTCCGCATCGTTGCTTGGCAACCATGCAGGGGCTCTTGCAGAAGCAACAATGTCACTTCCTTATAGCCATGTCGAGCTGCTAGTGAAGCCAAAGCTTCGGGGGCGGCAGACATCGGGGGCGGGGGGGGGGGTGAAGGCTAGGAATTGGAGCCGTAGCACGTTCCGATGACCAGGGGTACCTAAAAGGCCCTAGACAGGCCACAGCGATGTTCAACTAACCAAGGAGCAGGATGGGTGTGGATAGAATAGCGCCTGAAACAATGTAATTCCGATTTCCATCAAGGTGATAACACGACTCCTCGACACTTCAGGACGAAGGAGAGATGAGGAATGTTGTAAATACAGATTAATATGCACATTTTATTTCTTAACTATATTCTAAATTAGCGCCGTGATACCTCAGGGTCTTGGGTGCGACCAATAAATGAATACATTTGCAGATTCCTTAACCGCTGGCACATTTTAAATACACCTAGTCGCCAAATCCCAGTATTTATCTCTACATGGCGCCTGCAGGCCCATGCTGAAATGTTCTGAACTGAGCATCCGGCGTCCATAGGTGCTACAGGGTACAGGCACAGAGCATAGTTTTCAAATGCCTGTCCATTGCACGTCAGTGCATGCAGCCCGTGCACAGCCGCTGGTTTCAGAAGTATCAATGTCTAGCCTTTGAGCGTATGCTTCTCTCACAACAGCATTGCACATCCTTGAAGGACCATTTACTTTTGACATCAAACCTCAAAAGAAATAATCCGTTCAAATCCGTAGCTTTAGAAAATGCCACTTATCTGCACACGCATCATTAGACTCAGATCAGACAGCTTGTAGCCCCCCCAGCACATGTGCTAGCGGGGCCCCTGTTACGCCAGTGCTTGTAGCAAAGGGATCGCGCGCCAGGTGGGATAGTGCAAAGAGGCCGCCCTTTCTAATTGGACATGATGATGTGCAGTCATTTCCGCTTGACCAGTGCAGGCTGCTATGCAGCACTCACCCAATTGCTGATCACTCTGGGGCGCTCTTCGGATCTTGCTTAGTGTTCATTGACACAAATGGTATCGACGGATTCCCGAACTATTTAAGCGTTTTTCTGGACCTGCAATTGTCTGAGGAATGGTGTCATTGCCAATTATTCTTTCCCCCGAGCTCCCTCACAGATTGGCATGATTCGTGCTTAGGAACGCGAATGAACTTTTCCAAAGCAGCCCCTCGGGCATGTATGTCCCTGCTGATATGACATGACATGATGTGGCGTTTATAACGCGCCTGTGCACAAGGGTTTCTAGGCGCGCAACTGTGTGTGCTGTCTGCAAAGGAGCATTCTGGTTGGCTCACTAACAGCACGAAATAGAATGCAATAACTCCCCCATTGTGAAGCAGTCATTATTATTATTATTATTATTATTATTATTGTATTTATAAGCAACAGAGTGCTTTACAATCATAGAGGGAAGAACAGTGAAGGAAGCAGAGAAAAAAGGAGCGGCGAGCTAACAGTGAGGGTGGGCAATTGGCAGCAAGAGACCAACAAGATACCAGGAGCGGCGGGGGGAGTGGGGAGCTGATCACAGAGTCTCTGGCAAGGTGGGGATTGCAGAGTGTGTGGACCTAGGTGTTAAGGAGGAGCCACTCCTTGAAGAGGAAGGTCTGGAGTGCTTTCCTGAACGTTAGAAGTGATGGGGCAGCTTGGACTGATGACAGGCAGGAGGTTCCAGAGTCTTGGAGTGTAGACAGAGAAGGCTTGTCTTCTGCTTCTTTCTTTTCTGCACCATTATAATTCAAGTCTGCACGTGTCCTTCTGGTGGATGGCAGGGCTCTGGAGATTCTGAGTTTCTCAGTGTATTTTTTGCCGGCCTAGGAAAAGTGGTCGCCCTGTAATTTGAGTTTCCTTTCTCTTTCTGCAGTCAATCTGGTGCTGTCCAGCTGGTGCCACCCTCGGCAATCACATACAATTGGCATGCAGTAGAACCAGCCCTGCGCAAGTGTGCCAAGTCTTGAAACCTTCAATGTAGTAATCATCCCTGTGTCAGGGGCTGTACATGGCTGGTGTCGATTGTTACCAGACATCTATTGCGCCCCCTACAAATGTGTGATTGCTTTTTGCACCCCGTGGTTCAACAGTGGTGGCATGTCATTTTTGTACTAAGTATCTATGATAAATGCCTAGTAAAAAATACCATGCTTACCCAATGAGCCCCACAGCGCCTCGCATACACACATAATCACATTGATTCTGTATGGGTGAGGCATTGGGGGCCTAGAGGGTAGGCAAGGTATATTTTTTACTTGGCATCTATGATATATTTCTAGTAAAAATGCAATGCCTGCCCCGGGTTCCTCCCCAGTGCCTCACATACTCACATAAATTGTGTTCATGTGTGAGGTGCTGAGGGTGCAGGGGTCAGGCACACATAAATTGTGTTCATGTGTGAGGTGCTGAGGGTGCAGGGGTCAGGCATGTCATTTCTTTACTGGGCATCTATGATAGATGCCATGCCTGACCCCTGGGCCCTCCAGAACCTTGCATACACACATAATCAAATTGGTTGTGTGCGTGTGATGCGCAGGAGGGCCCAGAGTACAGGCATGGCATTATTTTGCTGGACCTCTATGATAGATGCTTATTAAACAATATCCTGCCTGGCCTCACATACACATGTAATCACATTGATTGGGCGTGTTTAAGGCGCTGGTGGGCTTTGGGGGCAGGCATGGTATATTTTACTGAGCATGCCCAGTAAAGAATGCCAGGCCAATCCCCTGTGATTCGCAGCACCTTGCATGCATTGTCATGCCTGACTGAGAGCCCCCCAGTGCCTTGCATGCACACATAATTGATTATCCGTGCATATGAGGTGCTGGGGCGCCCAGTGGGAAGGTATGCAATTTTTCAATGGCCAGCCATGATAGATGCCCAGTAAAAAAAAAGCCATGCCTGGGCCGCTCAGCACCCTGCACACACACAATTGGTTTTGTGTGCCTGCGAGGTGTTGGGATCCACAGGGGGTGGGCATGGCAGCTTCTACTGGGCATCTCTTCTATGTTGTACCGATCAAGTGGTATCAAGTGGTATCAGGTGCCCATATACAAGTCACAATGGATACTCTCATAACTATGGGTATGACAGGGTGAAATGTTCTGTCAGTTAACATCTGACTTCATAATAACGTCCCCACATTGTCTGTTGGTTGTTGTGCCAACATGTGCATATTTAGATAAGAAAGGTGTGTTCTGGGGGTGCATGGCCAACTGCGAAGAGATGTGGACGTGAGTCTGTGAAGCTCTCGTGGCCACCAAATTCATTGTGATGAATATCCTGTATTCCCTGACAAAACCCCTCATAACTGTACCCTGTGGTAGGGGAATGTGCGAAGAGTTGACGGACGCAGCGTGAACACTGGAGTCCAAACCGCTGCCGACTAATCCGGCGTTGAAAGAATTTGCAGAGACGCAGCAGGGTTCTACAAAATGGCTGAGACCCGCGCACTGAATGCGGGAAGGGAGATGAGCTGAGGTGCAGGCAACCAGAGGGCGGGAGATCGATCAAGCGATTGCAGCCTGCAAGTGCACACGGTGGGACTGTATACTCTATGTGTACCACTGAAGACCCGCTGGGACGATCACTACCAGCTTACGCACAAACGGGACATCAGAGAGCAGTGGTGATCTGGGAAACATCTGGGTAGGACCTCCACAGCTCGGCTCCAACCAAGGTACCGGGAGGAAGAAATATCGGAGAGAGGGTCCTGCTACTTAGACCCGGCTGGTCACAACTGAGGGGGACCCAATATCCATTGTGACTCTTACGTGAGCGCAAGAGAGGGACTGGACCATGCGGTTGGGGTGCGGCCGTCCACGCCCCCTGCGGAATGGCAGAGGGGGTGTGCAGCTGGAACACAAAGGCAGATGCAGCAGAAATAGCACAGGACCCACACGGGCTGACGCCTGCAGACCGAGACCTGTGCTGGATCCTCCCCGCTTGCCCCCGAGCCCGGCGTAGGTAACCACTCAAGACCTGCACTGGGACCCTGAGACGGCGGACTCAGCCGGGATAGAAAGCACCTGC
The DNA here is from genome assembly GCF_040938575.1 of Ambystoma mexicanum. Classification (NCBI taxonomy): domain Eukaryota; kingdom Metazoa; phylum Chordata; class Amphibia; order Caudata; family Ambystomatidae; genus Ambystoma; species Ambystoma mexicanum. The sequence continues at coordinate 1,078,380,632 of NC_090941.1, read as the reverse complement.
CTGGAGATAAGACACAGTGCCGTCTGAGGTCTCTCCCCCCACCACTCTTGCAGTGATGGAGCAGTGCACAGACAGTCCAACAACCAGGCCTAGGGTAACACCACGACCGGTGGGGTCGAACCATCGCTGTGGAATGCTGGTGCCAGCGCGGGCGAGGTGTGATTTGACCTGACTGCTGCTGCCCTCACAGACCGACTGGAAATGCTGGTGAGCAGTGTGTGCACACCGCTGTGTGCTGCCAACTGACACTTACAGCCCAATACAGGAGAACAGCAACACATACCCACACTACGGCAGCGGGGAGCATGCCAAGCATCGCCACTCTGGTGCTGTGTGAACCGAGCACCAGTCGGGTGCCCCCCAGAACTTCCACTTGTAAGAGCGCCCTGCGGCACATCTACGCAACCTGGTGAATGGGCAGGACTCCCCACTGGGAAGTGACGGTAAGAGGGCAGAGACAATGGGGCACCGGGGAGGATGTGACACTCGGTGACCTCGCCACGCACATACAAGAGGGCCCACACTGCCTGCCCGTGACAGATCAGACACAATCTCCAGGGATTCGGGTACTTCATTGACACAGCTGGGGCATACCACGGAGCAGTCAAGGGCTTTATTTCCCTGACCCTACACATTACCAAGTAGACACGTTAGACGGGCATAAGGAGTATGCAATACCTGCGCTTACAAGAGATTGCAGTGTGACAGATCTACATGACACGGCTGACCCTCCAGTGGGTATTTCTGTCCAAGACTGTATTATGTCCCATCGACATGCAGGGGGCTGGACTGGCTGCTAGAGTGTAACCTATCCACTGGGACAGTAACAGAGCTGTATGGCGCACTGCGCCTGATTCTTGGCACCAGTTGAAGGAGACGGATGCGATCTGCCAGCTCATAATCGCAGCTCATACGTGACATTTGTGGTCGGATCCGTATCTCATTTAAAGTTCTGCATCAGACATTGATCCCCGAGACCAGCTGGCCCCCCCTCTGCCGGGGGCACGGTGGTCATGCTTCGGATAAACAATCACAGGCTCCCTGAGGAGGAAACAACCTTGTGCTGCCCCGGGGCGATTGGTCCACCCTTGTCAGTGCAGCTGAGGACACTATAAGCCTTCTTGTTTTTGGAGCACAGCAGACCACCCAGTCAATGAAGACCCCTGCAGGGCCCACACTACCTGGCCTAGCAGGGGTGGAGCTACGTATCAGATTCTGGCAACAGTGACACCCAAGGTCAGAAATGGAACGCATTTGAAGGAGCTGCGCTGGACGCCGCCACCAGAGACCTGCTGCTCCCTCTGCCGGCGGCGTGAGTGCACACTGGATCAACAAATAAGGCGTCCCGAGCAGAGAACTACCTCTTGCTGCCCTAGTGCATCAGGTCCACCTGCGGCAGTGAAACTGAGGACACCCTAGCCCCCCTATGGTGATCATCAACAAGGCCTGCAACCACCACAGATTGTTCTTTCCCCTGTGAACACCGGACTATGACATGGGCAAGGATAAGGCAAATAAGGTGGCTACACAAAGTACAATGGACCAATATGCGACCAATGTCTCCACCGCAATGATGGACTCCCCACCACAGACGACCTCTACCATGGTTGAGCCTTTATCTCTGAAGGACGTGATGGCTGCCATTGCCAACTCTCGCTCCTCCATGGAGAAAAAGATGGATGGCATCACAGCTAAGGTCTCCTATCTCCGTCACGATCTCCAGAAGCTATCCTCGTGCACTGGAGAGGTGGAACACTGTATCTCTGGAGTAGAAGACAGCCTCAGTGGGGTACGCCAACAAATCTCACAAGCAATGATATGCCTGAAGACCCTGGAGGCTCGGGTCGACAAGGGCAAGGGTAGATCACGCCACAATAACATTCGTATCCTGGTCCTTCCAGAGAACACGGAAGGACCTAGTATGGAACTCTTTTTGGAACAATGGTTGGCGGATCTCTTCGCACCAAAATCCTTTTCAAAATGTTTCTCGGTGGAAAGAGCCCACCGGATGCCATCTGGAAGACCTACCCCAGGAGCCTCTTTGAGAACAGTCATTGCTAAGTCATTAAATTATCGAGATAGAGATGCAATCCTTCAGATGGCATGCACAAAGGGGACGATCACTCACAATGGCTCCAGGATCGCCTTCTTCCAAACTACACTCAGGAGGTGCAATGTGCCAGACAATCCTTTGAACACCTGAAGACTCCACTCCATGAATGTGACATATGGTCTACTCTTTCCGGCCTATCTAAACTTCTATCACAACAGCACCACAGCGCACTTTATCGGTCCGTGAGAGGCCTGGAGATGGGCAGAAAACCATATTGAAGGAAACTGGAGAACAGACGGCCTGGACCCGGGGCGAAGACCCTGTGCCCGACTGAACCGAGGGCCTCCTGCACAACAACCTCTACCACCGGAACAGAATGAATTGGAACAAGTAGCGGACCCATGAGAATAACGATCTGAACATGACGGACACAGGAACGAAGAAAATGCAGATGTAGACAAGTGTAGGTGCATTGATCGGGGTGCCGCACAGACCTTTAATTTTGCCACAGAGCTGCAATAGCGGCGGCTGCCACAACAACCACCACCCAGGACTTTAGATCTCCATCAGACATTGTAAGTTGATTGGTTAAGGATGGGAGCAGGTTCTTGTTCTCTTCCTGCTAAAGTTTGGGTGACAGATGCTTCGGGTTGGGCCGAAGTGTGTGGTGGGGGGAGAAGAGGGGATGTTTATATTTGGTTACTGTTTGCATTTGTTCTACGAATGTGTGAACACTACAATACATACACGTACCTAAACCAGGTCATACTTATTAGAGAAATTGTTCACTTGAGGCAACATACTTGTGATTACCCATGGCATACACCCAGAACATGTTAGGGACCAGTGGCGCTAACAGGACTCTTAGGCTCCTCACCTCGAATGTTAATGGTCTAAGGTCTGCGATAAAGTGATGCTTGGTCACCCAGTTCCTGAACAGGCACCTCCTCCATGACATTGCCCTTATTACCAAGTCGCATCCAGCAGGCACCATATGCACCTTCTTTCGCAGGACAAATTACCACACTGCTCTACATGCAGGGTTCACCAAGGGCTCCCGTGGTGTTTTGATTCTGATACACAAACGCATTCCGCTTACTCTGACCTTGGTAGACCAGGACCTCATGGGCAGGTACGTGCTGATGTAGGGTATGCTCTGGAATGAAACCATAAACATCTTGGCCATATACACTCCACCTACACTTACGGGAGGGCTTTTGGCAGACATTGGGAAAATAATGACGGAGCACCACCCAGACCTACGGATCCTCGGGTGCAACTTCAATTATGTAATGAGCGCCACGCAGGATCACTCTCACATTAGAGGGTGGAACCCCGATACTCCCACTGGACTTAGCACATTTGCCTCCACCCTGGGCTTATGCGACGTATTGAGGGAACTCCACCCGCAAGAGAGTGGATATTCGTTCCATTAAGGTGCACACGCCTCCCTGTCCAGATTAGATTACTTTTTCCTGGCATTCCAGATGCCTACAGAATTACCACAGTGCCACTGCTGCCCCGGGGAATTTCAGACCATTCGCCCTTAGTGATAGAGATAAACATCAACATCCCCTCCCCTCAAAACCATGGCAGTTGAACAGCTATTACCTTGGTTTCCCTGAGTGTGTGGAAAATATCCACGAGATAACCACTGAATACTTTGAAATAAATTCCACCTCCGTTGATAGCCCTGCAGTGACTTGGGAGGCCTATAAAACCGTTCTCAGAGAAGAAATGATCTCCTGGACATCCGCCCAAAAAAAGAAACACACACGAAAGGTGATAGTGGCGGAGGAAAAGGTCAAAGAGTGGGAGGCTAAGTATATACAGAACAGTACCTAGAGAGGTACACCGATCCCTCCTAAAAGCCAAAGCATGCCTCTGGAATATTGAACTTGGTGATGTGAAACACGCTCACTGGGTAACACGGGAGCACATCTATGAGCACGGGGACAAAGCGGGCAAACTGCTGGCTTGGCTGGAAAAAAGAGAGGAAGGGCACCGTCATGTCAGAGAAATTACTAATAGCCAAAATGTGCTGGTACACCAAGAATCTGAAATAGCGGAGATGTTTGCGGAGTACGTAGCCACGCTCTATCAGGACCCAACTGACCCATTATATCTCTCTATTCTAGATAACATCTCAATTCCCCAGCTGACTGACTGACAACGTGCACAGCTAGATAGAGACCTCACTGAAGCCAAAATAGCAGAGGCCATTGTCCAACTCCCCTCAGGGAAAGCACCAGGTCACAACGGATTCTTGGTCGAGACTTGGAAAAATCTAGGCAGGGAAACTATGGCCACCCCACTGCACAAGATGTTTCTCCATTGCAGAGCCCAAAGTATCCTGCCTACAGATCTGCGCATGGATAACATAGTAGTCATCCCCAAGCCAGGAAAACCCCCAGAACTCTGTAGTTTGTATCGGCTGATCTCGTTGATCAACGGAGAGGCCAAAATTCTTGCCGAAGTGCTTGTGACCCGATTGCAGACAGTTATCCTCTCACTGATCCACCCCGACCAATGTGGTTCATGCCGAACAAATCGACACGCATGAACTTAAGGTGTCTCCATTTGCTTCTGGATCGGGCCCTGATCCTCGATACTCCTATCGCCCTGTTAGCAATCGATTTCGAGAAGGCGTTTGACACAGTGATATGGGAAAGCCTCTGGGAGACCCTGCACAGGGTGGGATTTGCTGAAACATTCTTGGGGTGGGTGCAGCTGCTTTACAAGTCCCCACAAGCATCAGTCACGGTTAACAGCTGGCCCTCCAAGCCTTTTCCACTGGACAGAGGTACACGCAGGGGTGCCCCCTGTCCCCCTTAATATTCGCATTGGTTTTTGAACCCCTGGCCCTATGGCTTTATCAGACCACAACATGGAAGCATTTCAGTTGGCCAGATGGTGGACAGGATAAACTCTCTCTATATGCCGATGACCTTCTGATATATCTGGATGACTCAGCCTACTCCTGCCAAGTGGTTAAACAAATGCTGGCAAGATTCGGCACATTTAGCGGCCGATGAGTCAATTGGGGGAAATCGGTCCTCTTTCCAGTAAAGGGGGGAGAGCATGCCATACCACCTGACTGCCCGTATCGGGTTGAACGTGAATGTTTCTGCTACTTGGGCATTTCAGATCTCTGCAGATCTCCTAGAGTATGTCCCGCACAACTTGCATCCAATCATAGACCGCTTCTCTACTGATATCCGACATTGGATGCTCGTCCCCCTGACATTGCTGGGCAGAGCAGCCTTGTTCAAGATGCTAATATTGCCATGATTGCTATATGCTTTCCAGAATGCCCCACTCTGGATAGCTGACCCAGAGTTCAGCTGGAAAGACTTCTCAGGGAACTCATATGGGGTGGGGGACACCCACGTATCGCTCTTGGTACACTCCCACTGTCTATCTGGGAAGGGGGTACAGGCTTGCCACACCTACAAGCATGTTACTGGGTGAGTCAAATGTCTGTGATCAATGACATGTTTCATGGTGACCGGGAACAGATGGAGCTATGTGATCACTGAGACCATGCATAATTGTGACGGCCGAAAATGCAGTTTTTCTTTATTTTTTATTAAACCCTCTTTGCACCACATAGATATGCGGGGGGAGACCCCCCCACAACCTCCCATATTACTATAATATCCCATACGCCCCACATATATATGTGTGTTGTAAGGGGGTGTTTAAAAAAAATAAAAAGTTGGCATGTTCGGCCATCGCAATACTCAGGTCGACATTTTTGTTCTATTCCAAACAGATTGCACTGAGCACCCATCACATCCTGAGCGCAAATTGGAATCAGACCAACATAACTATGAGACAAAGCCAATATTAAAAACTACACTTAACCATATCGAAAGGATCCACTTCAACCTAATGAATGGTCAAACACAGAGATCTATGACCTACAGTACGACAGAGATATCCACATCCAATTAATCACAGAAACATGATTAGACAAAAACTACAAAATCACACTATACAGCAGCCTCCCAGACAAATTCAAGTGCTCACAGGTAAACAGGAAAATAAAAAGAGGAGGAGGACTTGCAATAGCATACAAGGAGCATCTGAAAATAAAAACAGGCAAACCTCTAAACATCAAAAACTGTGAATCCCTAATCCTTCACTTGACAATAAAACCAAAAATAAACCTCATATTCATTCTGGTTTACAGACCACCGACATATGATGCAGCATTCGTAAACACCTTCGCAGAAGCCATCATTAACCTGGCTATTGAACATGAACACCTGATAATCCTCTGGGACTTCAACATCTGGTTTGAAGAAGAAAATGCAAACTCGCAAAAATCCTTAGTCAAGCAACTGAAGAGAAAGAAATTAGATCAGTTGGTTAAAAGAGCAACACACACAGCAGGACACACATTGGACTCAATCTTCGCCAGCAGAAACCTCATCACTACGGTACCACCAATACAGATTCTCTGGAGCGACCACCACATCATTCCATTTGTGATCATGCTACCTATGAAAACAAATACACAACCAAATAAACTTCCGACTGTCATGAAAAGAAACTGGAAGACCATCAAATATAGTAACTTAGTAGAACAATTTGAACTCACAAAACCATCAGCCATGAACCTGGATGAAGCTGAGCTCGATAGAAAAACAGAACTACTTCTTAAATCGATCACCCACACAATCGACAATATCTCCAAGGAAAAACCTTTCACCCCATTGCGCAAGAGACCAATGGCAAAATGGTTTACTCCCCTCCTCAGCATCAAGAAAAGAAAAAACAAGAAGCTGGAACTAGAATGGAGAAAGAAATACCACAAGGTTAAAAAAATCACTATTTCAACAACAAATCCATTCACACAAAAAGGAAATTCAAAAGACCAGAAAGAAATATTATGACAGCTGAATCACCAAAGCCGCAAACACTCCAAAAGAACTTTTGAACATCATAAACAAAATAAGGAACCCACTTGGATGCAAGAACATTCTGAACCCTCACTGAAACTATGCAACAACCTTGCAGACTACTTCAAAAACAAAATCAGCAGCATCCACTAAATCATACAAAGCAGACCGACCAATCAAAATACACAACCCATCCCCCCAACCGAGGATCGTCAGAACAAACTCCAAAGCTTCCCCCAAATATCAGTAGAGACATTCATCAAGCTGGTAAGAAAAAGCAGCAAAGCAGGCTTCCCCATGGAACCCTGCCCTACAGACATATACTAATCAATCCTCACACATGGCATACCTTAGGAATGTCACAGAAACCTATCACTTGCAACAGAGAAATTACTGTGATCATTCATACTGGTGTACATTAAACCATTCCTCAAGGACAAGGCAGGCAATGTGGGAGACCGCTACAACTACAGACCTGTCTCAAACATCCCCTACCCAGCAAAGCTACTTGAAACCTGTGTCTATGAACTAACACAGGAACGCATAGAAAAACACCAATGCTGGATCAGACACAAGTCAGCTTTAGACCTAAGACCTAAGAGAGGAAATCAAACGGCATACCTCTCAATCTGGGATGATCTAAAGACAAATGCAGACTCTGACACAAGCTCAGCTCTGATACTTCTGGACCTCTCTGCAGTATTCGGCACAGTCAGTCATGACATCCTCACCAAGAGACTAGAAGAAATAGAAATCACTGGCCTAGCCCTCCTCTGGATTAAATCATTCCTTACAGAAAGAATGGAAACTGTCTGGATTACACCTTTTAAATCCACTCTAAGGGACACCAAATGTGGAATACCACAAGGATCGTCCCTATCCCCACTGCCCTTCAATATCTACCCGACTCCACTAATCAAGCTCATTAAAAGACAGGGTGTCACATGCAACAACTAGGAAGATGACTACTGCAAAATATGACACACACTGGAAGGCTGTCTACAAGAACGGTATGATTGGATGAACACAAACAGCCTCAGCCTCAACCCAGGTAAAAGAGAAATAATGGTTATACCCCAAAACCGAGAAAACACAACTACAGCCCATGACCCACAGAACTAGGAACTGCCCCGGCGCTGTCGACAACAGTCACAATTCTTGGAGTTCCGATGGACTACGAACTAACATTAGAGCCACGCAATAGATTAAACGCAATAATCAAGAAATGTGTCTACCTCCTGCACACAGTAAAAAGGATCCTACCTTTCCTCTCCTTCACCCATAAACACTTACCATCATCTCCCTCATCATGTCCATAATAGACTATGCCAACAACGTATACCTTGGATTGCCAGAACACCTACTAAAGAAACTGCAACATATCCAAAACGCAGTGGCCAGACTCCTGCTCAGACTATCACCAAGGGACCACATCATCATAGCGTGAAAAATGCTACATTGGCAACCAATCAAACTACGAATAAGGTTCAAAACAATGTGCATAACACACAGAGCAATCCACAGTTAAGGAGAAGAATTCCTACAAAATTAAATAACCATTTACCTACCAGCAAGACCACTCAGATAAAGCAACTACATTCGCCTAGAACCGAAACCATTCAAAAAAAGAAAACATGGGTGTTATTCATTCTCCCACCTGGCAGCAAAAACTTGGAACTGCCTCTCTTAAGACATACGCAATACAAAAGATCACATAACATTCAGAAAAATACTTAAAACTTGGCTCTTCACTTCAAAATCAGAAGTGAATGACTAGGAAAAACAAAGACTCCACTGGAAACAAAGCACATCTCAACAGGCATACATGGAAAGAACAAGCCAGAAAAAGAGGCCAAGAAAGGACCACCCTCTACAATGCCCAACTCTAGTCAACACCTTAGAGTCAGGAACCACAGCTGCAGACGGGGGAGCATTAATCAATAACGGGCACCCCGGGAGACCTTAGTGCGCCCGGTTCTTGGTTGGGTGGGGATCCCGCACAAGAAAAGGGGGGTCAACCTAAACCCCCACCCTTAGTCTTTACAACCTCATGCCCACAAACCACTAGACAATTACAGAGGAAAGCTACCATCATACCCAATACCCGGCGAATAAACTGCTACAAAATGCCCAACACACAGCACAGAGAGAGACGATGAGCACAGAAGTCAGAAGCAACAAGGTAAGCAAAGCCCTACTAACCAAACCCTAAAACCTCAAGTTCTACATACACTTCTCAAACTCAAAACAAACACAACCACCTCTCTGCACAGCAATCTGAACCAACTTCACCACATTGCAATGACAAAACAAACTACACCTAGCCCTGCCGAACAGCACATGGGAATCTCCTGAGCCATAAATTGCACCCAAGCTCAGATAAAAGTGCAAACCAAACTGAAACTGTGAAACATGGCATCACAAATCTCACTCTACCTATTCCCGCTATACCCTACTAACCCACCGCCCTAAACTCTTACCTTTCAGAACTGCCAGAGCACCAGGGGACCACTTCGGTGGTGATAGTGCGCTGTACAAATGATCTTTAACATTAAAACTCTGTTGGGTGCACACAGCCAATCACATTGGAGAGAACACGGCTCTAGTCACTGATACAAGCCCATATTCTCTCTGACTTTCATGGTTATGCGCACCCACGTCATGTTGTGCCACCTCTTCATTGCTCCATGCTGAAACCTAAGACATCACATCCCAAACAGACACTGCAAGCTTTTTATTGCAAAATCAGAATTTTCCTTTTAATCTTCCCGAAACAACTGAAGGCACAAATAGTCCCTTTTCAGTGTTGATTGTGTGTCATCAACATTCCTAAAAGAGTAGTCCTGCCTCGAGTAGGTGCTCGTGTTTTTAAGGCCTGACGAAGAAGGCATACTCTACCATTAACCCGGGAGGATAGCTCAGCGGCAATGTGCTCACCTTGGAAGCAAGACGACACGGAGCGACACAGGTTCGATCCACGGGTCCACACTTAGAAACCTCTGGGGATATAAGTGCGTAATACGCAACTAAGACAAAAACTCCTATAACAGCGCCTCGATTCCCCCGGGCTGTGAGAGCACTTTAACGGTGCAAAAATAAATAAAATAAAAAATAAATTAACGTTACGGCTCCCCTCTTTAAGGGACAGTGGCTTTGCGTAGGCTCATGCTTGCTTGTGGCTGATCACCTAATTCTTTCCTCAATAATTTACCTTCTACATTCTCCGACTTTGCCTGTTTTTCTCTTTCCAGCTGAATTCATCCCTTTAATCTCTACAATATGTTTGCTTTTACTACATTTTTCTAAAGCCCGTCTCGTTATCATTTAAAAAGAAACCCTTAAAAACCTCTGGAAACACACCCTTCATATAATGCACTCTGTCATATATCATCTCATCCATGGTGGGACCTTTATTAAGATATGTTGCTAGAAAGTTTACTCTCTCTCCCAGTGAGCGACCTAATAAATGGTAATTGACAAGCATGCATCCCAACATTTAGGTTGTAGGAGCTGGTGGTGGGTATTGTGATGGTCTTCATGGATTGGTCAGCAGTCCTTTGGTTGTGGTCCAGGTAGAGGATGCAAAGGATGGCTTCTTTTGCACTGTATTGTGTTCCATGGCTCCTTGGAAAGATGGACTTATTTCTGCCAAACGTGAAGTGTGTTTGGCCTTCTAATATGGGGCATGCATTAAGTCCAATGCAAAGCATACATTAGTGTCTTGGGATCAGCTTCTGCTTCCCATTGGCAACCTATAATTTACAGGAGAAATGTGTACCAATGTTTGGATAATAACTGAAGCTAAATATGTAGCATGAGTTGTTGAGGTTAATATTAAAAGGTGGTTGGATGTAAATGTGCAGTCTTAGAAACAGGCCATGCCATTGAGTGGTGCCACATTCCATATTGCTTAATTGTCGAGCTTGAGAAGGTTTCGATTAGTGTCTTGCAGGGACGCCATTTAGGGGTCGCAATTGGCCACAACTGCGACCCCTGAGGTCTCCCCTGCAACCCCTAAAAAAAGAAAAACGTTCTTGAATTTTATGGCCATGTGCCATGTGGCTCTTTGCTTCTGGAGTGGTTGGCTATCTTGTTCAGGCCTCTTAAAAAGTCTAACACTTTCAGTAGTGACCCTAAATAAGAAAGTATAGGAATACCAAATAATGTGTCTTTCTGGAATTCTATACAATAATTGCTAAACTCTTTAAAGGTTTATTTCAGGCACACTTCAGGGTGTGAGTCCCAGATTTTGTCTGTTCTTATACACCTCAACTCAGCGTTTCATCCTTCTGAGGTTGATAAATTAGTACCAGCACATGTTGGGTGATCTTGTATCTATATTTGTTCTTTATAAAGCGCTTAAGCATAAGTGCTAGATAATAACACATAATTATCATTTGGCCATGGACGCCTGCTTGCAATCACAGTAATTTGGTAATATGGGCCTATACACACTGATCTTTATGATACATATGGCGATTCATTCTTGTATGTACAGTATATCACATTATAGTGATATTGTAACCATATTTATCACCATATTTATCATAGTGTACTTAGGAACAATGCTATGTGATGTCACTTCCTATTTTGTCAAGGGGTGAAAGGTTGTGTTCCATTGCTTCCCGTGATATCACTTTGGGGCAGGGTCAAATGACATCACTTCCTTTGATGTCATCAGGGATCAAAGGTTGTGTGATGTCAATTTTGCTACCCCTGGCATGTTGGTGAAATGACGTCCCTGGTGTCTTGCTTGCAGGGGACAACACAGTCTATGCTTGAAGAGGCGGTGCTCTTGCATCTGTCACACCACTTTTCATCAAAACATAACCTGGGTCAGGATTACATTTTTCAGTTCAGTCATCATTTTGAGAGAAATACGTCTTCTACCTGGCAAAGATCAGGACATGTTGGATGGTTCAATGTCTTTCTAGCATTCATAGAATGCTTGTTATAGTCATGCACAAATGGCAAATTGGAATAAAACAGCACTCAGTGCATGGGGTGCAACAGTCTCCAATGATGTTTAGTTGTTTGTAGGTTTAGTTTAAGTGGAAAGTGCTGAGCCTTTCATTTATTGTGTATACCCCACTTTTGGAAGATGTTCAGCCAGTTATAGGCTTCTTAATGCAAAAGCCTGGAAAATCCTAACGAAAAGCAGTCCCTCTCCCATCATATTACAATTTCAATTTGTACAGTTTTGCATACATAGACACATTACTATCTGGAAAAAATCGTGGGGCCAAGCTACCTTTTGTTACCTCTAGTTCGCAATCTGTGTCCATTTACTTCGGAAAATATGTGTCACTTTATAGAGTGGTCTCAGACTTTGTATGCCTAATTGACAGCCTACAAACTGTCTCCACAATGACAACATTCATTTCCGATAACACCATTCTTGGAGCAGGGTCATTGTTATCATGTAAACTCCTTGGATGCTCTGGTATGATTCTGTAAGAAGCTTTATTTGGTGACATGGTAAGTTATGTTAAGAGTGGGTTTGCTACCATAGACTACGCACACAAACACAATCGTTAGGGCTCATTTGAGCGTTATTTAATACAAATCAAAAACAGCCGACACGTGTTTCGAGCAGCAACGCTCTTCTTCCAAGGCTTGAGGATGCTTGAGCCAAAAATCTATGTAGTTGTGTGATTAGGAAATTGAAAGTACAGGGTACCTTCCCCGGGTCCATTATATCATTTCTAATTGCAATATGACTCGGCGTTTCCGCATGTAGTGTAGAGAACAGGAGCCTGGTAAATTACTTTTCAAGTCCATTTAACATGGAGCTGGACCCACCGGTACCCAGCTTTATCCTTCCAACTAACAATCCTGGAACTCTGGGGTGGGCACCCTTCTACAGAACAGGGCACTCCACATACTCATCAACATGCCATTCATGACATCAGTCATACTCAAACACAAGCCATAAGAATATGCATACTGCAATCAGTCATTCTGCATTCTGTTACTCCAGCGCACTGTATATAGTACTTGTTTGCTCTGTTATCATGCCTACCAACATTATCCATTCCATTAGGCAGATGCGAGTCCAGTCCTAGTTTTAACGTTCCATTCTAAAACTGGTAATCCTGGATTTATAACATGGAATTCCAGGATTGAAATAGAATGAAGTGGATAATCCACTGTAGCTGAAATGTTATCTACTTTTTTTATTATGTATAAAAGATTGCAGGATTTGAGAACTTACAATGTTTTTGGTCAGTGTACAGTGAGTTTAAATTATTTGCTCATGATCACACACTTTGGTTAAGCAGCGTGCTACAAGCCCCTTGTTTTAAGGCTTGTCTCTGGGTGACTGTTGTGATACATCCCACGGCCTCAACTAACTGCATTTAAGCACCATGGAAAAGGGAGAACAATGACCAGCTGCAAGAATAACATATGGAAGAATAACAGTTGCCCCCATAGCTAAAATCAAAAACTAACACCAATGAATATATGCACAGTAAGTGAACATATATTTTAAAGTGAAATATAAAAATGTAGTTCAATTGAACTCCTTAGAAAAAGTGTGCAAGACAAAATAGCATTGGACTGTAAAAGTAAAACGAATGAACACCAGAAAAATAAACTGAGAAAGGAAATCTTCAAATAAATATGTCGGTGCGCACCTTTTAAACCCAGCAATCTGTTGTGAATTATTCCCTGGCAAACAAAATCCCACTACGAAACAAGTGCTTGTTGTCTTGTGCGTAAGCATCTGCACTGGGAACATGACAACCTGAGTATAATCCTGCTAGCCAAATACTTGAGCACGCTTGCCACCCTCAAAAAGAGTAAAAGGGATGCGTCCGCCATCTCAAAAAAAGTTCCGCTGTCCATCCACATGTGTCCTTTACTTGTGCCCTGAAAATCAGCCACAATCGGGAAAATTACTGCACCAGCGTGCAGGATTGCAGACTCTCTTGACACATCATGGGCAAATACTCATGACTTAATTCTCTGCCTCCCTCCCTCTCTGCCTTTCCCCTATTCTCCGCAGACGAGGTTTCTAGATAAGTCCGATCTATGAAAGTCTCGTTAGAACAGGTTCACCCCTGTTCCTCCAAAACTATCAAGGACCACATCGACTCCCTGGCTCCTGCCCTGGCTGATTTCTGCAACCACTCCTTCGCCACTGGAGTCTTCCCATCCCCCTGAAGCACTCCCTTGTGCACCCTCTTCTTAAGAAACCCTCTGCCAACCCCTCCTGCCTGGCTAACTATCACCCAATCTCCATCACTCTCTTCCTGGGTAAGCTCCTGGAGAAACTTGCCATCTCCCAGCTTAATTTCCACACTGAATCTGTTGTAGTCTTCATGACCATCAGTCTGGATTCAGAGCTGCCAGAAGTACGGAAACTGCTCTCCTTTTTGTTCTAGCAACTGAAGCCTTCCTGGGCAGAATAGGGTTGTATCCACCAGGAGCCCTTTTTTTGATACATTTAAAACATGGACTTTACAAATCTTGATTCACAGATTATTTACATAACTTTACACACAACAAAAACAGAGTGCAATCAAAATGTGTAGTTTAACAATGACCAGCAAGGTCAGTTGTGTTGTCTTTCTGACGCATTTCAGTTTAGAAACTATTGTTCAGAGACTATCATCTCACAAATAGTCTCACGCTCAAAAGACTTTGAAGTCTAACACTCATTTTCCTGTGTCGATAGTTTCGGTAGACACAGACAAATGAACAAAACCCATCAGAAGGACTTTTGGCCTGGACTGTGACCTGGCCCGGGTGCCTTGCCACACCCATAATAGGACTGTGTGTCACATTCCATTACATGTGGCATTGCGGGCATAAGCTTAAGCCATGTGGTAGGCCGTGACAAGCAACCCACAGAAGACCTCAGGCCTGGCTTACTTCTAGGCCAAGAGACCCCTTTAAACACCCTGGCCCTAGTAAGATCGCTGTTTTTCTGTTTTTTCTCCCTTGTTCCCCTCCCTTTTTGCCTGGTGGCGCTCTGAAACACTTGTGTACGAGCGCAATATAAATAAAATATCATTTCATTTCAAACCCAGAGCCTGTCCCTCGTGGCAATCACCAGTGGAAGCGTTACGTTAGTGATATGCTGTAACTCACTTTCGGTAATTGCGAACCACCAAATTTGTGAACCAGGCTGACACGTCTTGAACATATTTGGCTGAAGGCAGAACACTTTTTGTTAATGCAAGTCAATTGGGATTTGGCAAATGCTGGGGCCCCCAGTGACATTAACCCTCCTTGATGAAACCACATGCAATTTTCCTGTGCAATAGTGAGTTGGGTCGAGATTTATTTTGGAAAGGTTTCATGCTGATACATCAAGCTCACAATGAAAGATGTGTTAAGTTGATCCGGGCCAATGCAACCAAACCTTTAGAATCCAGTCAACAATCTGCAGTTGATGTAACACTAATGTGATGATTTCATGTAAAAAAGCCCTGAAATTTAGCAAGTGTGGGAAGCTACTCCACCTTAACTCTGAGCTTCCACTCTGCAAAGCACCATCACCAATAACATAACTGAAAGCTATGGTGAATTGATGACATTGTATATGACGTCACTTATGGAATAATATTTGCCACCACTCTAGGAATCACATATGGCATCATCAGTGACACCATTTGAAACTAGAGCACACTGATGACATCACTGAATACATCGTTAATTACATCATTTGTCATCACATGTTAAGTCATTAATGACATCATTGGTTGTGTCCCATGTAATATCATTGATGGCGTCATTGGAGAAAATTACACCGGAATGTGAGAGAGATGTTTAATTAAAAAATACTAATACACACTTAAAAACCTTGAGTAGAGAGACTCCCATTTTTTTTGTCTTAATTTCACATCTCTTTATTTATTTATGTGCATTTTTAAAGCCATCACACACGCATCGAGGCACTGTTACAGGAATTGTTTGTTTTTTAGCTGCGTACTTGATTTTTTTGTCTCTTAGTTGCGTATTTATAACACGCTCAAATACCCAGAGGTTTGTGAGCACGAACCCGGGGATTGAACCCGGGGTTCGACCCTGTGTTGCT
The DNA here is from genome assembly GCF_040938575.1 of Ambystoma mexicanum. Classification (NCBI taxonomy): domain Eukaryota; kingdom Metazoa; phylum Chordata; class Amphibia; order Caudata; family Ambystomatidae; genus Ambystoma; species Ambystoma mexicanum. The sequence goes on along the minus strand of NC_090941.1, from coordinate 1,078,364,626 downwards.
TCATGTCGTTTTGCTTCCAAGACGAACACGTTGCCAATGAGCTATCCTCCCGGGACGGTCACCTCTACTTCAAATTAATATCACTTTTTAGCCATCAGGTTTTAGCAGTCAAATAGCAATAGACAAGTTATTATCTAATTTAACAAATTCAAGTGCCATGTTTTTATTTGCATCTCTCTACTCTGAAATTGAAATATCTTGCATAAAAGCAATATTAATAAGTTGCAAACTCAAGCAATTAGAAAAGTTCTCAATTCAGCATTCAGGAAGATAGCCTTTATGGAAAAAGTAACTCCACAACCTACTCTTGCAAGCTTGCTGATGAAATAAAAAGATGTGTGAAGTGTAACAATGCCTTGGCAACATTCCACAGATGGTTACTAATGTAGAAGTGAGGGAGCAGTTTACAAAATCCTTTTTCTTTCATATCAAAAGTCATGATCTCAAAGGATAACGTTGCCCAATACCATGCAAAATGACAATGCTTTTTTAAGCTGACAGGTAAAGGTCAACCTTGAGGCATTAGACTTATAGTTACATGTTTGGAGGTACAATGGGATGTTAAGCCACGGGATGACAATTAAGTTGTGCTCTAAAATGTACCAACATTCCAGCCTTGAAGTACATTTGGAAAGGCGTGTATTGGCCTAAAAGTGTACATTTCTCATTTGATAGCATGTGTTAAGATGCATTTCTTGAATTGGGCCTGGTGGACATATTTTAGGAGGTCACCCTAATTATAATGAACAGTGGAACTCCGAGATGTTAGCCAAAACCCAAGCAAGGTAGCAATGGAGAGCAGTCAAGACTCTTCTCAAGAGAGTGTGAGTGGGGCCAGGGGTCCACAATGAGTCCACACAGTGATCTGATATATGATATGATATCATTTGGTACTTATAACGTGCCTTTATACAAGTGTTTCAAGGTGCCACAAGACAAGGGAGGGGAAACAAAGGGAAGACATTAGGATTGTGCAAGTGTGACAACGAGAGTGCTAGGGGATGGGAGAGGAGGAAGGGAAGGAGAGAGGGAATGGGGAAGTCTGGTCAGGTGAACATGGCTCTGAGTAAGTGCAAGTAAGCAGGAGGCTTGGAGGAGTTGCAGTTACAACCCTTAAGTGCGTGGAGGGCCAGGAGGCAGTGCAAGGATGACTGGTCATGGAGGAGCCTAGTACCCAGTGAAGCTCTCAGAGCAGAAGGTGATAATATTACACAACACTCACCATAGGGTCTAAAATGCATTCAATGAATTAATTTAATAAATAAGGTAAGATGGAACCAAATCACAAGAAATGTGCTCTAGCTTCAGAAAACCAATATTTATGAAGAGTGGGGCTTTGTGCCCAAAAGTCTCAATGCTTCAACACATTACTTGTGTTGGTGAAATGGTCGAGAGAAGAGATGAATCAAAGTTACTGGTAAATCAAAATGTTTTCTTATCTTTTAGGTTTCCCTGCCCAGGTGTGACGATCAAAAAGCAGTGGAATGGAGGATACAAGGAGTCTTCTTCTCAATTTTATCCTACGGAGGACAGGGGTAGACAAATGCTTTGTGTTTGCTTACCTCCACCTCTGTTTCTGGAAGAGGACTGGATGGGTCGACTAGGGGTCGCTGGAGGTTGGTTTTCCCACCATTGATTCCGGTATGTGGTGCCCAGGAGCTGTGGGTGCAAGGGTTCTTCCATTCAGGTTCAGGAGCTGAGTGAAATCCTTGGCGATGAAGAAATGCAGAAAGCCTAGAGGCAGACCTCTTCAGGACACTTCAAATGAAGGGAGAATATGAGTTCCAGTGATGGCCACGACACACAGACTGCAGACATCCTTCCTGTCACTGTTGAAGATGTTCCGGAGAAGGATCCTGTTAAGCTGTAAGGCTGAAATTTATCAGGAAGGCAACTGACACCACAAGCCGACGTTCCAGCTGCAAACCGTTGTTGCAGCAACCGTTATAGCGAGGTAGATAGTCCAGGCACACTTCTGAAGCCTCATAATGGCTGTATCCTCGAGAAGTAATTGCGAATTTGTTGGCCCCACCAGTCCAGGGGTTGAAGCACTGCACAGGGCCTTCACAGATCAGGTAGTCCAACTTGGCTTCAAGAGCCTATGCAGGAAGGGATGCTCGGCCTCTTTAGGAGTCTTCTTCGGATCTTCAGTTGGCTGTTCTTCTACACATGATTTTTGGCTCCAATGCGTAAAAGATTAAAGTGTTACAAAAGTAACCTCATTGCACTGCATTGTAAGATGCTGTGGGCAATGTTAAAGTGTTGCAAATGTGTAAAAGTCAAAAGGGAAACATGGTGGTTCTATGTGCAAATGTCCCCAGGAAAATGTAGTCATGTGAAAAGGTAGCCATCAAAAAGTTGCTCAAAAAAATGTAGTCATTCAATACAATTGAAGCAAAGTATGAAAATGTAATGAGGTCACCAGAAAAGCTATTTTTGAAATACACAAACGTACAAAGCTGTAACTCTAAAAACCTTTAATAAGACCTCCACAATCATCCTAACTCAGTTCCCAAACGCTCCACTAACTCTAATTACTGCTCTGAACTCGTACAGAGCACTAGCCCTTCAGCACTCTAAAGCATTGTATTTGCATGGTACTCCATAGAATTTAATGGAAAATGAACAATGAATCTAACTCCAAACCTATCACCAGCCCGCCACAAAAATAGCCTTGCTCTACTCCTAACCTTAGCCTTACCCTAACAGCAACTCTAACACTTACCGTAATGCTTACTTTGCTCAACCACTAGGTTTCGCTAAACACTAATCCTATGCCAACATCACCCTCCTTAACCTATTCAGCACTACATTTTTGGCTACTTTTTAACTGCTTTTATGGACTACCTTTTGCGTGTGGCAACCTTTTTACTGCAGAGGTATTTTTACCACGACTTTTTCACTGACTACATTTTTGCCTGCAACATTTTCACTGAATACTAACATAGTTTCTCAGTACCGATAGTGTGAAGGACTGATCAGTTTGCGCATAACAAAATGCGCAGAAGGCCAGGAGAGTGAAGCTGAAGGCTTCTCTTCCCTGTAAAAAGTCAGGACAGGTTCAAAAACTTACGCCGAAAGGTTGGGGGTCGTAGAACTGTGGAGGGAAAGTTGCCAAAAGATCATTATTCCTTAACATCATGCAATAAATGTCTCACTGTAAATTGTTTCTCACACGCATTTTTAATTCTGACATTTTCTTTAAAGTGATTTCATGAGTGTCCTCGAGGGCTGCACATTGGGTGCCTCAAATGTAAGGTTTTGTTGCATTAAAACAGCACCTTAACGTCCCTTCAACATGTTTTCCCTGAATTGAATGTGTTTTGTTGTATTGATCTAATTCACTTTAACCGCTTCTCAATAAAAAAAAAAAATTCCAATGATTTTCATGGGTTTTTATGCTGTATTTCACTCCACCTGCAAAACTACAGCATTTCCTTTTTATTGCATAATGTATGCCATATGAAACGTGTCTAAGCTAAAAATCATTGGATTCTCCCCATAGTGTTTCTGTGTTTCTGTGGGCAAGGGGATACTGCCTATGACCATTAGGTCATATTTCCGGGATATCGGCTTTGACCATGCCCCATGCCTTGCTTTGCCACCCAATGAAGAAAGGTAGGAGGAAGTAGTATGAGAAAGAGGAGGTGGACGGGAACAAGGAAGAAGGGTAAAGAAGAAGGGAAAAGAAGAAGAATAGGGACCGCGATAAAGATGTGAAAAGGATGTGCCATGGGACTGTGATGAGGATGTGCACACCACCGATTATGAGGAGGATTCATGCATGAAGTTTGATTAGCATGCGTGCAAGAGACTGTGGCTAAGATGCACGTGAGAGACTGTGACACGGTTACTCATGAGGGACGGTGATTGGGATACATTCTATGTGAGGAAATAGAGTGCTACTGGGCTACTGGGATGAGGGTAACATTCAAGTTGGTGAACAATTGCCTCTTCAGGATGTGTGGTTACTTCTTCACATGGTGGAGGAGTTGTGGGTAACTTAAATGTAGCTGCACATCTGCCTCCATAAAATACCTAAAAATATTGTATATAGTTTTTTTTTATTTCTTTATTAGTTTTAACAATGTATAACCAAACTTACAACATTATCAATGCGACAATCATAATTTGCTCATCTGTGATTCCCTCAACTCCCTTCCACCCCTTCCCCCTCCAAGACCACTGTATGTCCATCAGTCCTCGTAGTGCCAGTTTTCGAGCCTGGGCTGCCTGCTTCGTCTGAGGTAGTGTCCACCGCGCTGGGATAGAGCAATGGCACCATTAGCGCTACCCACCGGTGCAGGTCTCCACTGGTGTCCAGCCTCTGTTCTTGTAGTGCAGTCTCCTATGCTCCGGTTTCAGCTGTCACCCATCTCAGGAGATCCCCCCACCACAGTGCCATGCTTGGGTTTTTCGGGCTCTTCCATCCCATGGCTATGCGTCTTTTCACTGTTATGTATATTAAGTCCTTGAGCTTATTCAAAGGCTTGTTTTTCCTGTTTCGTTTGTATCTGCCCAAGATACAAGCAGCCAGTGTTTGCACCTTCATGTCAATGCCCGCTCCTGCCAATTTTGCTGCAGCTTGCGTCCAAAAATCACGTATCACTGGACATCCCCAGAACATGTGGGTCATTCCCGCCCTAGGTTCATTACATTTGGGGGATACCTGGGTGCTTGCTCCCCCAAACCTTGAGATGGCTTCCGGTGTGAGGTATTCTCCATTATTGATGTAGAACTGTATAAGTTGCAAGCAGGCATTTCTGGAGATCTTTTTGTGGTAGTGGGCTATTTTCTCCCATTCCTTGTCATCGAATTATAGTCCCAGTTCGTTCTCCCACTTCGCCCTGCATTTGAGTTTGTTTCTGGTCATGCCCCCCATTAGAGCCTCATAATGTCGTGAGGTTTCATGACCCCCTTCAGTCGTATTTAGCATGGTTTCGATAACCTCATGTTCTGTTACAGGGTTTGTCTCTTCAGGCCATCTGTCCATTGTTCCATGGGGTGTTACCTCCAATCAAACAGTTGGGTTTCTTGGTGTTTCCCAAACAATGATTTTGTTTGCTGGACATATTTGTACTTCCCCTCCAGCTGTCATATATGGTGTTTTATGCCTATTATGTTTGTACTGTGTGAAATTTCATTTTTGTAAATTACTCTTATATGAGAAATAACAAATGTTATGTTTGTAGGTCTTAGGTATTTCCTTTTTCCACAAAAAAAGCAATACAACGTAAAATGCTACATTTATTAATGCAGGAGAGTAATACTGAACTGTGCATGTAACACTTTTTGTAAACAGTTTGGGCCACTGCTATTGAAACATCTATCTTTGCAGTAGTGATCATTATTATTATCATTATTATTGAGAATCATGGGATGGGAGCGTTTTGCCGGTGATGAAATGCTCATCAGGATAGGAAATGTGAGCAATGATATTGCGTATGGAACACAACATTATGACATTATGTGAAGAAAACAAATGTTTCACTTTTTTCCTGTTAATTGATTTGCCTTGGTTGGGTGGCTTGCTCATTTGACATTATCACAAAACGCAATTTTGATGATTAATTGAGTCTCTGATCTTGCGTCATGCGAGATCATGTAATTTATCCATCGAAGTTTCAATAAAGTATAAGTTGGAGAAAAAAAGATGTATAATAGTGAATGTGTAAAAGGTTTTGTAAAAGTTAAATATGTTCACGAAATGCCAGTATTGCAGTGTATCTGATTATTATGTCAGTGTACAATAGTTAACATTTTTTTTTTTTATTTTATATTTTATTTGATGTACAATTTTTACAAAAAAGCAAAGAGAATTTTAGTTTTTCTCTTTACAAACTTCTAAGAATCTCCCTTTAGCAACAAAGGTCTTTATCCTCTTGGCAGTGAGCCAACTTTCTGCATCAAGTTAACATTCTTGTACATGATATTCTAATGCAAGAAATACTACATTTATATTGCGGGCTTGTATTAAATAGTCAACATATGTGTCACTTGCTTTAATAAGCGTACATCGAGAATCTTTTTTGTTGCTCTCTGTTAACAAAATTACTGTTTGCCTAAAACTGAGTGCATGCACATTCACACGGTGTACTGTTATAAGGGTATTGCCATGAAGTCGTGAAATTTGCATGTACATATGTATGTGTGCCTGAGCAAATGTCAGACAAAATATGTCAACACGAGAGTGGCATGTCAAGTTGTACAGCTATTGCTAAAAGGTATATGTATGCATATATGTATTTATGAATATGTTGTCAGTGCTAAATGAAGTGGTATTTTAAATACCATATTCGTTAAAAATGTTGACATGTTATGTTCGGGTATCAGCGAGATAAGATCACGGTACATGCAACACTTTTCTTCTAATCAACTCGTGATGGATGAAGAGGTTTGGTGGCAAAGAATGATAGCGGCTGACAGTAATTCTTGGCTAATGACCACATTCAAAATCTTGCAACATATCACGACAAGCCCAATTTGTAGCAGCCCTGCTGAAGCTTTATAACATACAAAAATGTGGAAATGGAATAATTCCCCAGCAGCATAAACAAGAAGAGGAACACGACAAAGTCGAACTGTAAGAACGTGGAACTCCATTTTGTCAAAATCTATTTTTTGATTAAACAAACAAAAATTTTAAAAAATGATGACATCATTATGAGTTGGGATCATAGGGGATATCTACTATAAAGAGTACACTTAAAGTCCTGCATGGGTCGTTAGCTTGTACTTATTCTACGAAGTACTTTCTAAGTTGCCCAGGCAGTTAATATGATTTGGCATATCAACTGGCAAGTATGTGGGATTATCAAAATTGGAGATTTTCAAAATGCAAATGTGCATACTGTTATCACCACACTCAGTAGAAGCACTAAGAGCAAAGGAGCAGAATCCCTGCAGCCACACAGCCATACAGCCACACAGCCACGCGGCCACGCAGCCATCAAGGACATTCTTTGCACTTGCTGTTTTCTGTTTTCTGTGAAACAAAGAGACTTTTTATGGACATTTGCATTGGATGGGTGTGATCTCACATTAAAAACAATAACTCTAGATCCACAATTAGAAAATCTTTGAACCAACAAATCAACATAGAGAATACTGTTCTCATTTGAGCAAATGAGATGCTGGGCCTAGCAACCTGATCCATTATTGGCATTTCGCGGCTTTGCCTCTTCTGTCAATGCCCTGGGGGACAGAGTTCTAGTCACTTTTTGCACAACAGCAGGTTGCTATACATCCTCCGGATTCCTAGGTTAATTTCTTTGGTCCTGACTCCATAAACTAAGGGGTTCAATGCCGGGGGGACAATCAGGTGCAGAACATTGAGTAGGATTGCGAAATCGGGCGAGACATGTTCTTCTGACTTGTTTGTGACGGCTAGCACCATCAAGGTAGAATAGAAGAATAGAATAAGAATACAGTGGGAGGTACACGTGCTGAAGGCTTTCGTTGCTGCTCCTTGGGTGCGAAGCCTCAAAACTGCCAAGATGATGAGGCAATAGGAAAGGGAGATCAAGACCAGGTCCACACCCAGCACGGAACCTGCAATCACCAGTTGGTAAATGCTATTAAGCCGTATCTTACTACATGCAAGTTTTGTTACTGCAATGTTTGCACAGAAGCTGTGCTCGACAATGTGGCTAGAGCAGTAATTCAGCTGAGCAGCAAAGATTGGCACTGGCACGGATAGGCAGGTTGGTCTGATAAATGTCAGTATCAGGACTTTCAGGACAAATGCGTCTGTGATGATAGAAGTGTACCTAAGTGGGTAGCAAATGGCAATGTACCGATCATAGGCCATCGCTAGGAAAATACCTGATTCTATCCCTAGAAAACAATGGACAAAGAACATTTGAGCAAAGCATGCATTTGGGTGGATCGCTCTATCGTTAAACCACAGGATGGTTAGAATCTTCGGGGTAGTCACCATACTCAGAAGAAGGTCAATCAGAGAAAGCATAGCTAGGAAATGGTACATGGGTTCATGAAGACTGTCCTCCCTGAAGATGGTGGCCATGAGAGTGGCATTGGCTAAAACAGCCACAAGAAGAAGGAAAGCCAGAGGAATGGAGAGCCAGTGCTGCCAACGCTGGATCCCAGGAAGACCGATTAGGATGAACTCTGTGACCTGCATTGAGCTAGAGTTGACCACCAGCAACATCGCTGACCAAAAAAGTGTTGAGACAGTCCTGGAAAAAGAAGACATTAGTAATTGTGAATACACCTACTTTGAAAAGTACAGTCTAGGTGCAAATGTAAAACGAAAATCAATAGTGGCTCATGTTTACTTGCTTCAAACATGAAACAGCAATGCATGTTCATGAGCCAATGCTTGTATGCAGTAATTCATCTCATGTTTCCTAGGAATCAACTCTGATTGCAAGGTGGCAGTCAATTGGATGGTCCAAGTTGGAAACGTCATCACAATCTGAATTTCATAAACCATGTCTGAATCCATGAAATATTGTCCCACGCCCTTACATATTGGGATGGTGTTAGGCAGAAACCTGTGCAGTTCCCTCTGGGACCACTGCAAAATATTTAGGACTACAGGTGTTTGGCAGTAAACCCACTTGGTAGCAGTCTGTACCACACAGATTCACTTGGTAGCTGTGGCGGAGCAGTCAGAGTTCCCTCAAGAAGAGTTAGGCAGTACATAGAGTATTCACAATAGGTCAAGAGCACACAAAAGAACAAGTAAACACTGACCAGGGCTTGGTGTAAAAGAGATATAATTATTTATTTAAAAACCACATCTAGAAAAACACACAGGCACTAATAGTAAGCAATTCAAAAACACGGTCACTAAAAGATATACACTCCCTTAAAAGAATATTAGACAAGTCTTCAGTAAAGCCCCACTTATTTTCAGACAGCGGTGAGCGCTTAACGTAGATGGCACTCTAATAGTTCATTTTAACAAGGTAGAGAAAAGCAGAGAACAAGTTGAAACAGATCCCAACACTTTTATAAGAACCTAACAAGAGAGGAAGGCAAAGTAGAACCGTGAATTCAGAGTCAGTAGGCTGGATCCGCTTTAAGAGGATCGAAACGAAATGTGTCCAAGGTCACACGGTTGCAGTGCACAAAAAGTCTTGTAATGGTTCAAAAAGGAGTTGGACCAAGGAAAGGGACCAGTCAGAGGGTCAAGACGGCCAGCCCAGTCCAGAAGGTTAAGGAGTTATTATTACCTTGTAGCAATCTTTAGAAAAGGAGGCCTGGCGGACATGGTACCTTAAAATGGTGAGAAGGCTCCAGCGGGGGCAGTTGTTCCTGGTAGCGGATGCAAGTCGGTGCTTCGTCCGGGGGAAGAGAGGATCTCGTTGTGGAGGAATACAGGAGTCGTTGCACTGCAGGGAAGAAACCAGCCGCGGAGTTTCTCAGGTACAAGGAGCGGTCCGTTGATTCGCGGTTCAGTGGTGAGTGGCTATCCGGCCGCCGGGGTGCTTGGCACAGGCAGTTCGACAACAGTCTGGGATGTGAAGAAAAGTAGGTAAACTGGTTGTGCCCACCAGTCAGAGGAAGAAGCCTCTCCAGCCGAGAGATCTTCTCTGTCGTCGGGAAGTGGTGAGTCGGTTCTGCAGGGCTCCACCGGTGGTGTCATCATGGTAGGTCGGCTCAGCTTCTCCCTCGTCGGATTCTCAGGTCCTGTGGCGACTTCTGAAGTTCCAGTCCCCAAAGCCCTGCTTTTATGCAGCATAACCCCATTCACTCAGCCTAGCTGTCAATCAAACTTGCTAAGTGGTGAGCCGGCCGGCTCACCACTTGGGCCAATCAAACAAGATTGCGACTTGAGTTACCAAGGTAACTCAGTCCAGGGTGCTTAAACCCCCTCCTACACCCCCTGTGGTACCGAGACAGAGTGGCACCACTTTTGGAGGCTTCTGTGGAGAAGCCCGCCAAAAAGTGGAACAAAGGGCTCGACTTGGGTTGGAGTCACAGAAGACAACACAAACACCATATTAGAATTGAGTCTTGGCAAAAAATACCAACCGGAGAATTAATATTAATTAAATAAACCGGCGGTATGTTCGAGGCTATGAGAATTAAATAATTAAAGTTGGTAGCCTCGAACAATGGGAAAATCCCATAGGAAAATGTTTGCGGTCGAATATAAAAAGTAGTTTCCACTGCCACCAGCCAAAACTCAATCAGGGGGGATGGAGACGTGCCTCCTCGGCTAACAGACCCCAGGGCAATCGAATTGCCCCAACCAGTACGTCCACAATATGATGGTTTGTACTGGTTTCTGTTAATAATTTGGGACTAGTAAAGCCAATGGTGACTTTACATGCCTTGGGAGACAGAAGTCAGTCCCAGGGTATGGAGTCTATGGTGGGGTGTCACTATGACACCCCTGTGTTACTGCACGGAGGGTGCTGTGTAATAAGCAGTCAAAAGGAACACCATAAATCATGTCCAAGAGTGGGAGAAAAAGAGTCTCACTCTTGGCAGGAGGAAAAAAACAAACTCCAGAAATCCAGCAAAGCTGCTGGGGGTCTCACTAGGTTAGGAAATTCAGCCTAAAGAGAGAATTCTCCCTAACAGATGGGCTATATTCTTTAAATGTCAGTCAGACCCAACAACTACAACAAACGAGAAAATCAGATGCATGTCATGTACCTGTAATAGCACATTATTCTTTGCTGAATAAGCATTTAAATTCCCATATGCTGGCTACAAGCTTTGTTACACTAGTTGATTATCACATTTTATTTCTGTTTTATGATATTATATTTTGTTATGCTATTTCAAATTAATGGCACATTGATTTGCACAAATCCACAAGCACTATGTTGTAGCTGGAAGGGGACAAGCATCACTCAATAAAACTCCACAATGAATGAATAGTACATGTATCTAGAGCTCATTTCATGAAAAGGGATATACAGCCTAAACTGCAGGGGTCTGCAACCTTCGGCTCACCAGATGTTTTTGACTACAACACCAATCTTCCCTAGCCAGTATAGTCAATGATGAGGGATCATTGGATGTGTAGTCCAAAACATATAGCAAGCCTCAGGTTGCACATGATCTATCTAAAGTATGTCTGCTAATGTAAGCTAGGAATCAGTCTCTGCACCATTGATAGACCTACATTGCCCTTGCCATCCTCTTTTAACAAGACATGGATGCTGTAGCCTAGTTCAAGCAGGGTACTGTGAGAAACCGGAAGGTGTCTCCCCGGATAAAGCCCGGGGATATGTCATCCAGCTGGCCAGGACACAGCCATTGCTATTGGATCCAGTTCCTGGGGGTGGACTAGTGAGGGAGGATCACCTGGGTCGGGGGTCCTCTGGGAGTGGGAGTGGGACACTGACGGCTGAGATGCGGTATCCCCCTTCTTTCAACACCTTTTCCCCATCCTACCACTTGGACATTCAAAACCACTGTCCCCCTCCTTTTCTGACACGAACACTTTCACACGACACCAGAGAATGGATTAACACCAGAGCTGTTTACCTGACATTTCCCAATATAAGAGTCAGGCAAACACAAGCAATTGATCAGAATCAAGAACACCTCACAGCCCTTTACCTTCCCCACAGGGATAAAAGGTGGAGCAAGAGAGCACAGTACGAACAAGGCGAGCACGGCAAACAGCACAACGAGACACCTCTTCGGACCTGGCAGTTCAAGAGGAGGACAAAGGTGGCAAATATCAAGAGGCTGATGAGGAGAGATACGACCTTGCTTTTTTTGGAAAAAAAAGTGAACCCTCCACTCAGAGAAATGTAAGACTGAGGACAATAGCACAAGTGTGCTGCAGCAGATATCAATGGTACACGGAGCATATTGACGCTGATATACTGGAGCGAGGGAGACTCCTGCTTCCGTGGTACTGGCCTTGACTCCAGTAAAGAGGAAAGCCAAGTGGTTCATGATAGCTGGTGAGTCGAGGGGAGAGCCGATAAGGTTCAGGCTGTAGTGAATGAAAGTCACAAAGTGGCAAAGTAAGAAAGTTCAAAGAACTGTGAAATTATAGGAAACCCAGCTGCAGAAGAGAACTGGAACCATGTGGGTGCTGCTCCGAGAAACTCAGAGAAACTCTGGTTGATTCCCATCTGAGTAAAACTATAGAAACCAGTAGGTTGTAGGAGAGCCACCAAGATAGGTCAAAGTGGTCATTCAGGAGGTCAAGCACAATCCCTGTAAAGTCCAAAGCCTTTGACCTACGAACCTTTAAAAAAAGGAAGGGAAGTGGATCCCACCACCTGAGAAAGCAAGGGAAGTGAATCTCATAAACATTGAAAGGCTAAGTGAATGTGAAGGTGAAGCTGTCAAGTGTGAACCCGGAAGAGGGATGCTGATGAGAAGGGGACAACGTCTTAAGTCCCAAGAAACAGTGTGTTGACAAAAGTGAACCCGGCCCAGGGATGTCCACTGGAACTGTTTAATGAGACATTACGACTAGAGAATTCTGGAAGAGCCATAGTGAAACCGGTGGAGGGAGTCTAAGAATCGAGAGGGGTCCGAGCCCGAACGAGGGAAATCCAGGGGTGAAGCCATCACCCAAAGCCCTTTAAGAGAAGGAACTGTTATTTGATTTGTGGAATACAATTTGTGAAGGGTCAGCGCCTGGAAAAGGGGGGCCCAGGGGTGAATCCATCACCCAACAAATACGTAGACCATAACTTTGTGTTTATTTGTTGCTTTTCATGATACTCCTATCAGGCCTGCAGGACCAGGAAACCACAACCCCAAAGGCCTTGATATTGATAGAAACTGTTTTAGGATCCCAGCCCAGAAAAGGGAGAGCCAAGTGGTGAAAATCTATAATCCAAGACATCAAGGAACAATGGTCAAAACCCAGAAGAGTGTGGCGCAGGGGTGAAGAATCCTCACCCAAAGCAAAATCAGGAAACAAACTTTCATTTTGTTGAAGGGACTTTTATTTTTAATACATCAGGACCTCGAAGGCAAGAGACTTTCAAGGAAAGGAGATTTGGCCATCAATGTTCCTGATAGCTCCACATGGAACTGTGGACTTGTGCTGGGAAAGATCGAGTGTGTGCTGTGCTCAAAGGTCCCTCCTTACACCATGCTCAAAACATGGGGAAAGGAAGACCCAGGCTACCACATCCTGATATATTGTTTGTGAGCACTTCTTTCTTTTCTTAAGATCCATCCCACACCACTTTTTTTGTATTAGTTGTAAGGTTTGGCAACAGGTTTCTTAGTATAGGCCCTTTTATTTGACACAACTCCACAAGGACTGCCTTATTTTTCATTTCACGGTCGAAGGTTGCTCACATGTTAGATTTAGGTTTAGATTAGGCCTTTTCCAACCTGCATTTACAGTTTAATAAACACCCTTGAACTCTGATCACTGTGATCACTTGTGTCTTTCTTTACTGTTACCACCATAAATTCCTTACAGTACAAGGCAGGATTAAAAATATTATCTCACAAATGAGCCCAAATTAACTCAACTTAATGGGATGTGTGGTGAGTCAGAGGAAGTACATAGACTCTTAGAGGACATGGTGCACCGTATTGTATTAAAGTAACTCTATAAGGCCTACCTTTCCCTATCACTATGGAAGGTCCCTGGTTATGTTACTAACTAAGGTACTCATTTCTCAGTCGTGAATCTCTAAATAAAAACGTCTGCAGTCCTAAAACTCCCTATCTGAGGCTACCACTATGAAAAATGAACTTAAACCAGGAGAATGACCCCCTTTTCCTGAGGGTACTCCTAGTACCAGTCTTTCTGATCCTTGTTAATACTTAATCCACAAATAGTCTCATGTGACTTCTTGGATCAGTCTCTTTAGTTTATCTACTGCATTATTACATCTTCCTTCCACTTTGGGATTTTCTCATATGAGTTATATCTCTCATTGCTGCTCTCAGTGTATCTTGGACAATTGTAGATCCACTTCACTTGGTTTACTTCTCTTGGAATGTAGTTCAACTGTCGACTTCTCTGAAACACCTCTTTCTTCTTTCACATTATACTCTTCTTGTATAAGGTATTTAGTTACTTTCCCCTTTTCCCAGGGTGCTATTTCCAGTTTCTCTCCCTCTTTGTTCAGCTTTTCAATGATTCCTTCTCTAGTACCATTAGAATGTAAGTTTATTTGTTTCCATGCTATCTCTGTTCCATGGTCTCCACTGAGACAAGTTGTTTGTGTGGTATAAGGATTCCCTTGGTAACCATTTACATCCTGTTCTCCCCGCTTCCTTTGTTCCTGAAGGTGGACGTCCTTGGGAGCTTCGTCGGTCAGGCATCTCTCCTCGAGTCACAGACACCATTTGCTTCACTTCGCTAGCATTTTTCTCTCTGCCTTCACTTGCCTCGTCACGGTGTTCTGTTGCTTCACTGAATGACTGAACACTCTATGACTCAGTATTGGCAGTGGTCTTGGCGATAGCTGGTGGACAAGCTATCCACCACGGCTTCCGTTCATGGTCTTGCCACCACCTTCTCGCTGCCTCCTGCATTGCTGGTTTCTCTCTCTTTGGAATCGCTGCATTGCTGGCATCCCGCTCTGCATTCTCAAGTGAGTTTGAAACTCACAGGTTTCCATGTTTCCAACTTCTTCAGGTGCTACTTAGCGTGGGAGTTACTCAGGCCTAGATCCATTCTCATCCCTCTCTTCTCGTTGCCTTCCCTTGGAGGTCTCATTAATCCACCTACTTATCCCAGTAGATTGTTTATTTTTATTTAAAGGGCCATGTTCTTTTTCCATTAAAAAATGCCATCTATTAGGAGTTTCTTCATCCCAGTCTTGATGTTTCATATCTTCAGGTCTTTTTGAGCATCCCATTTAAGCTACAGTATGGCAATCTTTGGGAAGTTCCTCATGGGAATGGAAGTCCCTGTTCCCAAATGGGGAGTCAGTCCTGGTGTGGTCCCACTTACCATTACCCCTTTGAGGTTATTGCAGAGAGTGCTCACTTCCCTAGCCTCATGGGGGGGGGGACTCTTCCCTTGATTCATCACATATTCCAACTTCCATACACCTATAACCATCCCCATTCATCTTCTAGCAGTCCTCAAGAAGTTCCAGGCAATAGTCTTCAGGCAGTTGCTGCCAGAACTGCCACATTTCAAAGATCACCCTCATTTAAGAGAGTCGATGCTTAGCTTTCCTTTCTGAAGGACTTGGTAGTTTGGGGACTAGAGAGTAAATAACATGATGTTTGCTCTTCTGTTCCTTTGTGTATTGTTTCAACAAAGTCTAGAAATGACAGCAAGGCATTGTGGGAGGCGTCACAGTATGACCACACCTTGACCAAATATATATTCACATCACAAGAACATTTCACGCAAGAGATGTGAAACTTTCACTGCATATAAAAGGGCTAGCATCTGTGACACCTCACTCTACTTACGCTGTTTGCCTCTGCTCACATTCATTCTGCTTATGATTTGGCTACTATTCTAGGCTTGGCAGTCTTATAAGTAACATTCTGGAGTTTTTTTAGTGGGGTTCTTAATCACTCTCCTTGGACACAAAAGCTGATAGACCTCCAGTGACAACCTAAGCATATCTTGCTCAGAGATAACCCTATTGGTATGCTGCACTAGTGCCAGAGGCAAAGTGAGAAAAGTGTGCAGCATGGGTTTATGCTTGCATTTACATAATGCCCTTACGGTGAGGGAGGAATGCTGCCACTGGTACTGCTTGAGTGTTGGTTCAGAGACCAGATTTCCTTGTAGAAGCCGAAGGTTTTTGGGTGTGTGTGGGTTTTCTCTGTATCTTCCTGGAATATTTCAGATGTTGGCAATTGGACACTGGACTCTCACGTAAGGACTGGAGGAACGGTGGTCGCAATAGACGTAGAACAGTATGGAGCAACATGTAATGATATATTTGTGTTGTTCCTGGACACTAAAAACACTCAACCTAAAATGACCCCCCAAAAGCATCAGGCACAGACATTCTGAGCAGGTGATGAGGCAGGGTGATGTGGATGGTGAAGCCCCCAGGCAGAGGAAAACTGCAGCTATTGAGCTGTGCTGATCTGTGGTGAGCTGAATTTGTAATGAGTTAGGATAGCTATTAATGTCTATTGTTGAACCAAGTGGCTGGCTTTTTTGCTAGCAGGGATGAAAAGCACTACCACACATTTAAGAAGGAGGAAAGGAAAAACATAACATAAGCCGTTGCTGATTGGCTGCTGCCTACAATATGAGGCATTCGTGGCAACCGACAGGCGGAAGCCGGCCCCTTTCTGCTGAAGGCCCTGCCTGTGCTGAAGGCGCCTGTCCTGAGCCTGTCCATTGACGCCACACGCCAACGCCACAAATGCCTGCCCAAATCAAGTCCTACCCGCACTGGAACTCCAATACCAGTGCCTCTGCCGGACCCTTGGATCTAGCCCTGACACCTAATCCACTCACGCCAAACCACAGAGGACTCTCGCATTAGAGCGGTAAGATTCACTTGCGAACCTGAACATTCCCAAATGACTCATGCTTTGCCCTACTATCTCCCCTGCTCGTAGTGTGTGCCCCCAAATGTTAAAACGCAAATAGGTTGTACCTAGTATCCACTCAGCATTTATAACTTACCCCAGGTGTACATTAATGTTAAATGTCAACTGTTGAATACATTGCCCATATTGATTTTGGCCTGCAATTCTCACACTATACTACCACTCATGTTACAAAATGTCTAGCTGGCACGACTTCCAACCTAAACTCACCCCGGGCACACCTTATAGTTTAAGCTCTCTATCAATTGACCCCCCCCCTGGCTGCCCGTGATGCTTGATATACCCCCATAACTCCCCTGGAGCTGTGCTATTGTCAGACTTTTGCATTTGCGTGCCTGCCCTCGGCTACATGGGTAGGCACCACTCACTCTCCCACTTCGAGAATTAGGATGTAGCCTCCCTCTCTCAGGAGACCGCCTTTTCCCTTACATGTACATGCTCCTCACGCGATGCCGTTGCCGCCTTTGCAAACCACAAATATTCCCGTATTGTAACCAAGGATTCTTGTGATGTAACGAAGAAAGTACTATTATGATATAACTAAGAAATCTGACTTGTAATGTAACTAAGAAGGTATGCTTGTCATGCAATTAAGAAAGTATTCTTGGGATGTAACAAAGAAAGTGTGCTGATAACGAAAAAAAGTATTCTTATGATGTAACTAATAGAGTATGCATGTCATGCTACTAAGAAACCATTCATGTGATGTAACTAAGAAAGTATTCCTGCCATGTAAGCCTGCAACTACTCACTATAACTAAGCTCCCCACAAGTAACAGCGCTGCGATGCCTGAGGGCTGCCTGTGTCCTATATAAATGTAAAAAATAAATAAAAATAAAATAAGCACTCATGGAACACTGGGGAAAGAGCTAAAGAGGAGCATGATGTTAACAGGCAAAAAAATAGGAATATCTTATCAAGGGTTACCAGTCACGGCTGGTCAGATGTTGTAACATTACTATTGAGGACTTAATCAGCACAGTTCTAACTTGTGATTCCACTCTCGCTTTAGATATCAGCACTATATACTCCATGATTCAGCCATACTCAAAGGTGCTGTTAGGTTTAGATTGCATGTCATGCCAAACCTACATAGGGGTATGAAAGGTATGAAAGAAAGGGTTGTTTCTGAACCACTGTGAGTTCAAAGAGAGCATCATCAGGCATTAGGCTAGAGTTACCTGACTACCGACAAATCTGCACACATCCCTGGGCATCCCCACCTTAGGTGCAATAATTTCCCTCAGAATCCGCACACACCCTTGCATGTTTCCTTTGTCCCTCACATCATGATAACTACTACATCTGTTCCTCTCATTAGTTGGAGGACCGTGGTGGTCAGTGGACAACCTGCACTTATTGAAACATCCCCCGGGCATAACTGTGGCAGAGGATAATCTCCCAACTGCTCATAAACTTGCACCTAATTCTGCATCTTTACAAAAGAGGGGGTTGACAGAGCAGATCATACCCCATAACAGACTCTGAAGCAAAGGTCATTGTTATGGATTTCTTCTCCACATATGATGTCAAGAGTCTTAAATGCTGTCATTATAGACCTATTTCATTGCTTAATGTTGATATGAAGATTTTCACTAGGATACTGACCGCTCGACTTAATAAATATATGCGGGAATTGATTGAACGTTCTCAGACAGGATTTATGAGATATCGACATGGATATGATAATATTAGAACGTTGTTGGATGTTTTGGATTTACCGGAGTCTGAGGTCAAAGATGTTTTACTTATTTTTTTAGATGCTGAAAAAGCATTTGATAAGGTGAATTGGAGATTCTTAAATTATATGTTATCAAAATTAGGGTTTGGGCCTTTGTTTATTAGGGCGGTTCAGTCTTTGCAAAATGGGATAACAGCTAAGGTATGGGTGAATGGTGGTTTTTCGGAACCGTTGCAGTTGTTTAGGGACACCCGACAAGGTTGTCCTTTGTCCCCCCCTGTTATTTAATTTGGTGTTAGAGCCTTTACTGGCGTATATTCGACAGCATATAGGGATCAGAGGTTTATGTGTGGGGGATGGAGAAGTTAAAGTGTTGGCTTATGCTAACGATATGGTGGTTCTATCGAGTAATCCTGCTGAGGGAGATGTCTTATTGAAGAGTATTTTTGAAGAGGTAGGTAAATTGTCGGGTTATCAGATTAATTGGGGGAAGACAGTGGTGTTTCCTATAAGGTACTCACCACTGCAGGAACAGCTATTGGGTTGGGATTGTAAATGGGAGAATGTGAGCGTCAAATACTTGGGTATACAACTTATTTGTGATATAGGTAAAATGGTTAATTATAATGTAGATAAGATTGTAGAGACTTTAGGAAATGGGAGCGATTTACGTTGACTGTTTGGGCTAAAGTTAATGCAATCAAAATTATTGCCGAAGGTCCTGTATATTATTCAGTCGTTGCCTTTGCTTTTCACCAGGAAGGTGTTGCGGTGGTTGGATAGGTATTTCAAGATTTTCTTTGGGGAGTAGGGAAAAGGGCCAAAATTCCACGTTATATTATGATTTGCAGTATTAAGGAAGGGGGCTTTGGTTATCCGATCCTGAAGAATTACTGTGATGGTTTTCTCTTAAAAAAAAGTGTCTAGCTGTTTTGTTGGTGATTTGCCCCAGGCGCCTTGGTGGGGGCAGATTTAAAAGCAGAAACTACTACCTTTTGACATTACATGTTTTTATTCATTTGGAAAGTTGCCTGGGAGATTGAGGTCACTGAAAACAATTTTGACGACAAAGGCAGCACTGACATCGCTAATAGTGAGAAATGACGAGGGATTATCTGTATACAAAGGGGCCTCTCTTTGGCTCAACCCAGGTCTCCAGATTAATAATAGACCTTTGAATTGGAGAGGCTGGATTAGTAGGGGCATTTTGAAGGTTGGAGATGTTTAGGGGGAAACTGGGATAGTCTCATTTGAGAGGCTGGTGGAAAAGTTTGGGTTACAAAATAGAGAGTTAAGGAGATATGATATATTGGTGGATTTGGTATCGGAAAGGGTTTGAATGTTGAAAGCGCCGATATTGCAGGAGCCTGAGGTTCTTAACCTATTGGTCTGTGGACTGCGTAAGGTATCTGACATTTTGAAATTCATGAAGTTAGATGTGCAGTGGACTGATTTGTGGGATAAATTGAGGTTGGCATGGACAGAGGAACTGGGCAGAGAATTGACCCCAGTTGACTGGGAAAGGGTTTGGAAGGTCCCGATCAGGGCTAAAGTAGATATCCAACTGCGATATATTCATCAGAGGATTTTGGGTAGAATCTATTGGACTCCGTCTCGTATGTGTACTCTGAGTATGATTGATAATGATAGTTGTTGGGGATGTGGGAAGGAGAAGGGTACGTTAATCCATATGTTATGGAGCTGCGAGAGAGTCAAGAACTTTTGGTGTGATGTGGTTGATAGGATTGATCGGGTCTGGGACATTACTTATCCAAGGAACTCATCCGCAATTATTTTGCAATTATTGACCGCTGGTTATAAAATTGATTGGGTAACATCAAGTTGGATCGCCAAGGTTTTGTTGGTGGCTACTAAACAGATATTGAAAGTCTGGAAGACGAGAAAGAAACCTTTGGTAGAGGACTGGATTTTTGATGTGCAAGTTCTTTCTGCCTACGAAAAGCCTATGTTCTGTAAATTGCACAAAGAAACATTTTATGATGAACAATGGGGGAATTTTAATGATCTTTTTGGGTGAAGGTTGATTGGTTTGATGGGGTCTATAGAGGTTGCATCTAGTCTCAAGAATTATATTGTGGGGGTGGGTGTTTGTGTTTTGTTCTGTGTGGTTTTTATGGTTGTGAATGTGGAGTTGTTATTTGTGAATAGGCTTTAACGGATATGTGATTTTTTCTTTGATCAAAGCTCTTAATGAAACGTATTTGACAGTGTATTACCGACCCATCTGCTGTTTATACATATGTAATGTTTTCTTTATTGTCGAAAATGAAAATAAAGTTAATTAAAAAAAAAAGTGTCTTAAAAGTTAGGGATCTGCACCAATTATAACACTATTGCAAAGAGTGTGTTTGATTTGATTAAAGACACAGTAGAGAAAACTTCATGCTCATTTGTAGCCCTACAAACAATGATTGGTATTTGTTTAGCAAAGGTGTGCTATTTTGGAGAGGCAGAGCATTGCCTCTAGTGCCACTAGTTTTTAATCATTCCTCAACATCTATTGCAGCAGCTGGATTCTCTTTAGGTTTTGACATCAAGCTGCTGCAGCTGTATGTTTGGCAGGAAAAAGTACATGGGATTATGAGTGCTCTGGCATCTTGTCTGCTCCAGAGCAAATGGGGCATGGCATGACACGTATGTAAGGGCTCACTCAATGCCAACAATAATCATCCATTGTATCTTGATTCCATAGTATCTTGATGCCAAGGACATTTGACACAATCAACCATCACATAGATGGGATCCTCATGACGACCCGCATTGTAGACAATGCCCAACCCTCACTCCCGATCCATGGGTGAGTTCAGTATACCTGCAACAGCCCTAAATTGCACTGATGTCAAGAGGTACAGGACCTATCCACCCGCGGGATCCAAACTCTGCCTGCAAACAGACCTGACCTCACTCCTCCATCAATGTGCATTAATATCAAGGCACGTTTCACCCGCAGCACCCTGAGATCCCCACTGCCCCTTCAGACCCAAGGCCTACTAAGAATCACAAAAGTAGACAACCATGCCTTACAAGTCATGGTGCCAACCAACTGGCTGCTTCCTGTCCCAAGCTGCAAGCTAGGATGTCTGCAAGCCACAAGCAGGTAAATGCCCTCATTATGCTGACCGCCCCATGTATAGGCACCAGCCGGTGCCGCTGCCTATCTGCACAGACCTATTGTGCTCCTTCCTGCCCCAAACAAAATAAGTCACCCTCTGTGCATACCGACTCTGTAATTTTAAGTAACACCACCCTGCCAGGCACACAGATTACCAGACGCAGCCGCCTGCTTGCACCCACTGACTATTCACAAACTAAGCGGCTGCAGAAAAAAGCCCTCACCCAGCGACCCGCTCACACTTCAATATAGTGTCATGGCCGCAGCATACCCAAGACTACCAGCACCACTGATAGAAATCCACCTTCACCTAAATCTGCCCCCAAAAATATCATAGCAGTCACCATGACCACACTACCTATATCATTGGCAAGCTCATCAGAGGCATTTAACTCTACCAGGCTTAGCCCTGCAATGGCCACCCTCACCCACGACACTTCGCCAGCCCTGACTCAAAACGATGATACACCTGCACCATGCCTTGCTATCCATCACATAAAAAATGCCAGCCCACCTAACTCGCAAGGAACCTGAATTCCACGCAATCACCCCATACCTTCTATGATTTTAGGCACACCCTGCAAGGCTCGGCCCACCTCGTCCCTAACCCAGTTCACCAAAACAAATCCTCGATCTCGAAACCTAAACCCTGACTTACACATCATAAGAGGAGCACTGATCAACGCCAGATCAGTGGTGCCCACACTCTTGACATTGCGGATCTTCTAACCGCCAACATCTAGATCTTCTAGCAAGACCCAAAACATGGCTGCATGCACCCTCAGGCCCAACCCTTTCCCTGGCGCTCCCCCAACAATACTCTATTGTCTGTAAAGACAGAGCGATGGAGGAGGTGATGGAGTTGCTATCAAAGCTAACGACTCCTTGATAATTAGAGAAACCAACACCCACACCATCCACTCAGGAGAAATACTGACAATAAAATGTACTCGCAGCGCAGCAACTATTCACCTGATCTACCAGCCCCCAGGGCACCCAACTCTCCTTTGCGGACGACATTGCACCTATCGTCTTTGCTATTTCTAAGCCCACATCAAAAATCATAATCCTTGGTGATGTAAATTTAGGATTCAATGATCACACCGATGCCGAAATGTGCGCCTTTGCCAATGCACTAGATATAGCTGGTTTCCCACAATGCATTACAACTCCCACCCACAATAAAGGCTGGGTTCTAGATTGGCTTGCTGATCTTAACTGCAACCATACAATCCTATCCAACATGCCCTGCCCATGGTCATACCACAATATTGTCACTTTCCAGCTACCTAGACCACAGAGTCAGCACACCAAGCCTCACCTGCTGTCCACTCCACCACCAAGAAGTGCCAGAAACATAACCCTGGCAAATATTCTGCCCTTTCCGAAGCCTCTCATAGAGCAAGCTAATCCTACCAGTGACCCATCCACCCTGGTCAATAACTACAACCAAACCCTGGCATTAGCCATGGACACAGTAGCCCTGCTGAATTATGGCATCGCCACGCCAACAGCTGGTTCACCCCAGATTAGAAAATACGCTGTACCTTGAAACATACAGCAGAAAATCATGGAAAAACAACCCCAATCAGAAAAACTAAATCCAATTCCTTGCCACAACAACAGCATACAGGCTATCCTCCAAGCAAAAAGCACTACCTACAACAACAGAATCTCCAAAGCTAACTCCTAACCACCGTGACATATCTGCCAGCGTACTATCTAGAGCTGCTCCTTTTTCCCCCTAGATAAGAGTTTATAATGCACGCTATGCCTGATCATACTATGCAACCACAATATGTATCACAAACATGTAAGAATCTATGTAACCACTATGAATTCCTTTGTATCCAATAAATGCTCACATGTAACAGCGCCACGATGCCCCAGGGCTGCTGCGCGCTTTAAAAATGTGAATAAATAAATAAATAAACTCCAGCTGAAGGGGAGCTCTTCTCCATACTACAGGACTTAGTATCCCCAAACCCACCCAACACCAACTGTACCAAAGATACCACTTGGTGTATTAAGATACAACACACCTTAGTGTTAGCAAACTATCCATGCACCAAGAAATGATCCTGCAAAAGAAAAATAAATGACCCACCAACAACAACATCCCTGACCTCAAACCCCAAATCAATAGGCTTTACGTCCCAATATTTAAGTTTAAGCCCGTCTCTGATAGCGATGTCATCACAATCATGAAGTGTCTCAAGCCACCCTGCCAGGCACACAGGCACACAGGCGTCTGCCCTGCCCCAATTATCAAAGACTGCACCGAAGCCCTCGCACCATCAATATCCTCCCTCATCAATGCCTCCTTTTCGTCAGGGACCGTGGCAGTTAACCTAAAATATGCCTGCGTACTACCGCTCCTGAAAAAGCCCACACTAAACCTGGACATCCCTACTAATTACTGCCCCATCACAACTGAACCATTCCTGCTTAACGGGATTGAATCAGCCCCCCTCGACTTAAAAAATAAACTGGATGAATCCAAATTAGCCCTCCTCCTACTGCTAGATAACTCAGCCAATTTTGACTTGGTGGATCACCAAATACTTTGCCATCACATCCACTCGTCTGCCCATTTTTCCCCCGAGGCCACTTTCTGGATCTCTTCCTTCCTTTCCAAAGAACAATGAGAGATTTTCCACATCTGCCTCAGCTTCTCCTACCCCTGTCAGGTGCGGCATCCCAGAAGGGTCATTCGTGTCACCCACACTATACAACATTTTCACCAAACCACTCTGCTTTCTTCTCGATGTGCAAGGAATCTCCTACATATATTATGCTGACGATACTCAGCTACTCCTTCCCATAACAGGCGACTAGCCCACCAACTCTGACTTGCTGACATCAGTGTACCAAACTATCCAAGCTTGGATGGCAACACATATGCTCTGTCGCAACGACGAGAAAACCAAGCCGCTCCTGGTCAGCTCTCAAACCCTACTAAACAAACTAGACCTGGCATCCAAATCTTTCAGCATTGACGGTATCGCTATCCAAGTCTCCAGAAATGTTAAAACCCTCAGGGTATATTTTGACTCCACCTTGTCACTTTCTAGGCAAGTCAACGCCATTGCCTCATCAGCAGCATGCACCACAAAACGTATCTATGCCTGTAGACCATACCTCTCCATAGAAGGCTGCCTCACTATTGTAAGAGACATGATAGGCTCCAGGTTGGACTACTGCAACGCCCTATTCGCAGGCCCCTCTGTTGGTAACCTCAACAAACTTCAAATTATACAAAATAAAGCTCTTAGGGCAGCCCTCAACATATTTCCCAAGTGAGAAGAGATGCACACTGGCTGCCAATCCAAGAGGGCATTTGCTTCAAAACCTTGACCATAACCCACAAATGTATCTCAAATTCTGCTCAAAGGTACCTTGCATCCAAATTCACCAGAATGTCCACCACCAGACTCACACAATCGTCCCACATGAATCACCTCATCACCCCCAAGTTTCGACTGAAAAGAGCAGGTACGGCCAGCTTCCCGAAAATCACTGCAAAGGATTGGAATACACTGCCACATCTTTGAGACTGAAACACTCCTATTGGGCTTTCCTTAAGCAGATCAAAACTGTGTATTCGCTTCCTATGGATGTTATGGACATTTGAATCCACAACAGCATGTTTTTCATATCACACATTTTCATCAAGCCTACAGGGCTCGCAAAACTAAATTCGAGCAACATTTCCTCAATAATCCTCTTTCAAGAAATCTACAGACAGGAAATACCAAACCTCCAGATGATCCACTTCAATTACAGTGGGGAAACACGTGTTGAGGCTGAAACTATAGATGTTACTCAACTCAGAGGCTAAAACCATAGAGGTTACTCAACTCAAAAAATCAGAAAGTTATTCAAGAGGCTAAAACAAAGAGGCTACTTAATTCCAAATAGCAGAGGCTTTTCAAATACAAGTTACCAAAAGTGTCACACCTGAACGCTAATAAGATAAAGACCTTTTCAAACAAAACTTTGATAAATTAACCCCATGCACTTTGGAAATATACACAAAATCAACTTTTGGACAAAGCAAAAGGGGTTTCTGAGAAGAAAAAATGTGAAAAGGAAGAGCAATTTTGAAAAATTCTCAAAATGAACTTCTGAACTGGCATAAAACCACTTAACCATGGATTCATTCAACTTTTTGTCAATTTAAAAAAGATTTCAGTTAATTTTCAATTAAACCACTAGTTATATACTCACCTGACTTGTAAGAATTTAATTTCTAATTCTAACAGTTGGCGCAATTTGGATCATACAATCAAGCAATAGCTCAAAACATTACTCTTATCCCAAGAAACCTAAGGAGTCAGCTGCATCCCTCTTCTCCAAACATGAAACATATCCTGCTAAAAAGCTAATAGGCAATGTGTCAAGCTAATGTCAATGATTGTAATCAGCGCTTAGTGCGCTCCACAACTGAATAAATACATAAATAAACCCTACGGGACGGGCAGTAGAAATACCAGCAGACTCGGCATTCAGAAATTCACTGGCCATGAAGTAGAGGGTGAACAATGCACTCATTTTGGATTTGCCACCCCATGTTACATCCCTAGCAGTAAATCTAACCCAGATAACAGATAGACTAGGTGAGGCTTCATTTTCTCTGCTGGCAATCATGGTTCACTGTGTCAAAACCAGCTTGCCATGGAATGTGCATAAAATATATGTATGGCCAGAACAGTGGGCTGAATGGGTTGGGGTATACATTTCTGCTAGGGGGCATTATTGTGTACACTTGTAGATGTGCCTAACCGATGAAGACAGTCTACAGTTTTAGGGCAACTCCAATTTATTGCCATCTCAAATTATAGGTCTGACCCAGGGCTACTGTTATTCTCCGAGGAAGAGTGTGTATAACAGTGTTGCATGTCAAAGAACATTGCGGATTTAGAGGGGATGGATGGTCTGACAGGAAGATAAAGTTGATGGTGTTGCATGGTAGGAGTGGCAAGTGTAGAGGTCAATTTAAGGTTAGGAATGGGCTGAGAAAAGGGGGGTGTACTCACCCCACTCTTGTTTAACATGTATACAAATGTGCCCCCAATTCTCTATGCTTCGGTTGATCACGCTTGCCAAAGCCGATATGGTTGTGTTAATGGATTACACACATAAGGGCCTATAAATATGTGTTGATCAATACATCACTTATGCAAGAAAGATATTTAAAGGTTAATTTTTGAAATTCTCCTATATTACAAGTTGGGGGAGCCTGTGAGCAAAACAGATATGTCATCAAACATACTTTTATTCAACATTTTAACCTTTAAGTTATAAAATACATTCGTACAAAAGAAATACAAATGTAAAAATATTCACAGTTGATAAAAGAGATCCATACAATGACACGATTTACAACATAATGGGCAAATAGGACCAGAAATTACAATACAATGTAGTGTAGATACTGGACTTCGCAATACAAATTCCTGCTGTTGTTTGTCAATGTTTGGCTATGATCCTGCCAAGATATAGGTGCAGTGACTATCGGGGAGAGCAAAGCTCACAGCCACTGAATCTCACTCACCCATATCTAAGTTGGCAGGACCATACTTAATAATCCTGCCTCTCAACAGCCATGCCCTATGGATGAAACACCGAGTGCCAGAAACCACATAGGGAAGGAGGTATTCCCTTAGGATTCGTAGAGCTGGCACTGCTTGGTGAATTCCTGTGTTGTACAGAATATGTTGCAGGTACATGCATCTCAAACACTCTGTTTTTTTACATAGTTATAGGAAATGCAGCATATTTTCCGATCCAGAGCCACACATTGGCCCCGCTCTGATTGGGACCTTGGCCACCTCCTAGTTAGACAAGCCACTGGAAGTGATCCAAGCCTAAAGCGGATATAAAGAGATTTCTCCAAAGGCACAAGAGTGGAGTCGAGGTAAGTCTTGAACCCCAGTTTTAATGAGGTATTAAGGTATTCCGCACCAAACTTCAGTTTTGTGGCATTGGATCTAATTTTATCGTACATTTACTTTTTAACATTGTTTATTAGATCAATCAAATTCTATACCGATGGTACCTGGGGTTCACTCCATAGCTCAGGCATGCCTAATTCTAGGAGACAGTCCTTCACGTGTATTAACCACTTTAGGCTTTTCCCCCCCTTCGTGGCTCATTACATGTGGCAATGCCTGTAACGCTCACCTGATTCTCGCAGAGGCGCCGGTCTTGACTGGGCGACTACCGTATCTTCAAAGGTGATGTGTAGCACCCGGTTGGCTCTTTGGGCTGGACCTCTGTGCACTGTATGCCTGACGTGTAGAGTAAGATGTCTGCAGATAGAAAATATGGGGTTAATGAACTGGGGTTATTGGGGTGTCCCTATCTCTTTCCTCTTCTCCTCTCCTGTAGACCCCCAAAGGTTAACGCTCTCACCTTAGGTAAGTGAATGCCGAGCTCTCCATCTGCCTCGGGGCAGGGTGCTGTAACCAGTTTCTTCACTGGATAGGTAGCGCAGGCCTCTTGACTTCAGGGGACTGCTGTCCGTCGTTTACTGCACGAACGGTAAGTTTCGAGTCATTCAAATGTCTTTAAAGTCTTTAGTAATGATGTCTCTTGTTTTGCAGGGTTCCGGCGATGGCGGATGACGGGCTGAAGTGAGTTGAAGATGGAGCCCGTGTGATGAATAGAAGCGCCTGGAAGCACGTAAGTAAGCGCTTGTTGCCTGCTTCACTATGCGCTCTAACTGTCTTTTTATTTTGCAGGTACGAGTTCGGAGCGGCTGCAGGGTGCCGGAATACCCACTGGATTAGATGTGGAAAGGAGTAATGGCACGTGAGTATTAAAGTTCCCCAATGTCTTTAAACGCACCTTGTTTTGTCTTTCAGATGCGGGATGCAGCGCCGAAGGCCTCCGGAGCGTGCAAAGAGTTGGTAAACTTTTGTCTTTCAGATGCCGGAATGCAGTGTGAAGACCTCTGGAGCGCATGAAGAGTAGGTAAGCCTTTGCCTTTCAGATGCCGGAATGCTAACCTGTTCTTTCTTGTCTTTATAGGTGTTGCTGAAGACTGGATTCAGGATGGTAAGCCTTTGCCTTTCAGATGCCGGAATGCTAACCTGTTCTTTCTTGTCTTTATAGGTGTTGCTGAAGACTGGATTCAGGATGGTAAGCCTTTTTCCTTAGGCCCAGGACCGGATGCAGAAGACACGATGAGCGTTCTGCTGCAGAGGTTGCAGAATAACGCAAAGCAAGATTCATCCACCGGGTGTGGTTTAAATAGCCTCCTGTAGTGCTTAGGTGTCTCCTTCCACAGCCACGCCTAAGTAAGAAAAGAGTTCCTGGTAAGAAAAGAGTTCCTGCCTTCCAGAAGAGTTCCAGTGTTCTGAATCTAGGGAGTGGCTCCAGCCCCACCCAACAGGAAAAGTAGTTCCAAACAGAAGAGGATCAGAGGCTCAACTGGCAGGCAAGTAAGCAGCATGGTCTGCTGAAGGTAAGTCCACCCAAGCATTATGAGCCCGGCGCTTCCAGCGCTGGGACTGGGCATATTTATGAGCCTGGTGCCACTGGCGCCAGGACTGGGTCCAAAAGGTCCCAATTGGGACTGGTTGGCACTCGGAACCTGGGTTATGGATCTGCTTCCAAGGGAGTTGGGAAAACCCTGATCTTTTGGAAGCAGAGATCATGACAGTACCCCCCCTCAAGGCCCCTCCCAAACCGGGCTTCTCCGGGGGTTTTGGCTTGTCAGGAAATGTTCGGTGAAATCTTTTGATTAGGCGAGGAGCGTGGACATATTCAGCAGGTACCCAGGATCTCTCTTGGGGGCCGTAGCCTTTCCAGTCAATTAGGTAGAATAGTTTAGATTTGGAGATCTTGGAGTCCAGAATGCTTTTGACTTCAAACTCGAGTTCTCCATCCACTAGGATAGGTTTTGGAGATTTGGTTAGTCGGGTTTGAGGTTGCACGGGTTTTAATAGAGAGACGTGGAAGACCGGATGTATCTTCATGTGCGGGGGCAAGTCCAACTTGACCGCTACTGGGTTTACTATGGTAGTGATGGAATAGGGACCCAGGTATCTTGGGTTGAATGTGCGTGGCCCTTTTAGAGATAGATATTTGGTGGATAACCAGACTTGATCCCCTACTTGATAGTGAGGGGCTTCCTTCCGATGTTGATCTGCTCCTTTCTTGTATTGTTCTTTAGCCCTTTGAAGGTGATAAACAGCTTCCTTAAAGGCTTGGGTGATTGTAGAATGCAGGTAGTCTACTGCTGGTGTTTCAAGATCTTGGAGGGGATCCAACTCCGAGGTTCGAGGGTGACTGCCGTACAAAAGAAAAAACTGGGTTTTCCCAGTTCCCGAATGGACAGAGTTATTGTAGGCATACTCGGCTATCCAAAGGATATCTTTCCAAGTTTTTTCAGTTTGTTGCAGCATGCAGCGTAAATACTGTTCCAGAGTTTGATTGGTCCTCTCGGTTTGTCCGTCGGTCTGAGGGTGGTGACTGGTCGATAGTCTCACATCAATTTGAGCCGACCGACAGCAACTTCGCCAAAAATGAGAAAGAAATTGACTACCTCGATCCGAAATTAGAACCGAAGGAAAACCGTGCAGTCGGACGATGTTTTCGAGAAATTCTCGGACCAGAGTTGCTGCTGTTGGCAAGCCTTTGAGCGGAATGAAATGCGCCATCTTGGAGAATAAGTCCACGATTACTAGAATCGTATTGTATCCGGAGCATGGAGGTAGATCGGTGATGAAGTCCATAGAAAGCATATGCCAAGGGCGAGGTGGGATGTCAATAGGGCGTAAGAGGCCTGCTGGTCTTTCCTTTTGACTCTTGTTTTGGGCGCATACTCCACAGGACATTATAAAGTCTCTGATATCTTTTTTCCAAGACGGCCACCAGAAGTAGCGCTTGATCTTTTCTGAGGTCTTGGCTATACCGGGATGACCTTCCATTAAAGAGTCGTGATAACAAGAGATTACTTTTTTCTGTAAATCTGTGCTGGGTAGGTATAATCGTTCTTGGAAATACAATAAGTTGTCCTTTACTGCAAAGTCCTTTCCCTTCAGATGCCGATTCTGTATGTCTGCTGGAGTTACAAGTTGCCTGGCTTTATCCTTAACTTCCTCTATGGATTCTGTGGCGATTACACCCAGAATTCTTTGTTCGGGAATGATTGGTACAGGTTTAGGGTTGACCAAGTGTTCTTCCACTCCCATCCGAGAAAGGGCATCGGCTTTACCGTTCTTTGTACCAGGTCGATAGGTAATTATGAAGTCAAACTCGGCAAAGAATAATGCCCAACGGAGTTGTCTAGAGGATTGGGCTTTTGCGGTCTTCAAATATTGCAGGTTTCGGTGATCCGTAATCACAGTAACGGTGTGTCGGGCCCCCAGCAGATAATGCCGCCAAGCCTTAAAGGCGGACTTGATAGCCAGAAGTTCCTTGTCAGTAATCGTGTAATTGATTTCAGGAGGCGAGAATTTGCGGGACCAAAATGCCACGGGATGCAACTGATTGGTTACCGGGTCCTTTTGTGATAGAACTGCCCCCATGGCAAGGCTTGAAGCATCAGTTTCCACGATGTAGGGGAGTTCGGGGCGAGGGTGTTTTAAGATTGGTGCAGAGATAAATTTAGTCTTCAAATCCTGGAAAGCTTGTTCCGCCTCGGTAGACCATTCAAAACGTTTGTTTTTCTTTAACAAGGCAGTGATGGGCTGGACTATTTGAGAGAATTCGGGGATAAACCTGCGGTAAAAGTTAGCGAAGCCTAACATGCTTTGCACACCTTTTACGGAGGATGGTGATGGCCATTTGAGAACTGCATCGACCTTCTTTGAATCCATACGCACTCCGCCAGGTGATAATATGAATCCCAAGAATTCAACTTCAGTCACGTTGAAAACACATTTTTCCAACTTAGCGAAAAGTTTGTGTTGACGCAATCTTTCGAGGACCATTTTCACGTGTTTCCGATGTTCAGATTCCGATGAAGAATAAACGAGGATGTCGTCAATGTAAACAACAACACATACATCTATGAGCTCTCTGAGGACATCGTTCATAAAATATTGAAAGGCGGCCGGGGCATTGCAAAGTCCGAAGGGCATGACCTGATATTCAAATAGCCCATACTTGGTGCGGAAGGCCGTCTTCCATTCATCGCCCTCTTTTACTCGTACCAAGTGGTAAGCTCCTCTAAGATCCAGCTTTGTATATATGCATGCTTTTCTGACTTGGTCCAGGAGTTCAGGGATCAAAGGTAACGGATATCTATTCTTAACGGTGATCTGGTTCAGGGAGCGATAATCGATACAAGTTCTAAGGTCTCCTTCCTTTTTTGGAACGAAGAACAAAGCTGAAGAAGCAGGGGACTTGGAAGGACGAATAAACCCATTTGCCAGGTATTGATCCAGGTATTGTCGAAGGTGAAGGTTCTCAGGCTCGGTGAGGGCATAAATTCTACTACAAGGAGGAGTAGATCCAGGTATCAGGTCTATCTGGCAGTCATAAGACCTATGAGGAGGTAGAGAGTTAGCCTGATCCTTCCGGAAAACATCTTGGTATTCTAGGTATTCGGGAGGTAACTGGGGAGTCTCTGAAGAAATTGCGGCCAGTGCAACACCAGGTGGAGGGTGACAAGTAGAGACACATTCTGGAAACTGGACCGTTCTTGCTCGCCAATCGATCAGAGGATTGTGTTTCTCTAACCAAGGTATTCCTAGAATAATCTGAAACTGAGGGGCCTTGATCACATCGAACACGATCTTCTCATGGTGTCCATCTTGACTTACTAGCGTCACCTCTTGAGTGGTATGCGTTACTGGCCCGGAGGCTATCTCCGTACCATCCACCGTAGTAATGACGTCCTTTACAGCCTTGGGACAAAGAGTTAGATTCATCCTCAAAACCATTTCATGATCCACATAATTGCCGATGGCACCGCTGTCGACGTAAGCTTCAATTGCATGTAATCGATCCGGATTATCAGGGCTAATGAGGACCATAGGTATCACGAAATGCGAGGTCACGGAACTGGTTTTCACGCTCGGCAAGAGGACCTCTATTCTTGTCGGGCGAGGTCGTTTCCCTGCTCAGAGTTTGTAACTTTGGTAACTGCAGCTCCTACTGCCTTCTTGGCAGGTTTCACCGGACAGTCTCGAAGAAAGTGCCCTGAGTTTCCTTAATATAGGCATAATTGCAACTGTTTCCTCCTTTCCCGCTCCCTTTGTGTTAGAGGACCTTTCAGACCCCCTATTTGCATGGGTTCCCCGGAGTCTACTCCTTTGGAAGGAGTTGGCGGTTTGGAAAATACTCGAGCATCAAACTTGGAACGATCGGCCTTCCTGTTCTGCAGCCTGTGATCTATTTGAACGACCAAGTCTATATAATCCGAACAGTCTTGTGGGGGATTCACTACTTGGGCTAAAACGTCTTTGAGCTCTCCACGTAGACCTCTATAAAACAGCGTAATCCTTTTGTCCTCAGGCCATTGAGTTTCCACTATTAGTCTATTGAAAGATGCAATATAAGCCAAAAGGTCTTGATTACCCTGTCGCAACGAAAGAAGCTCATTGTCCAAGGCCTGCCCCTGTGAATGTCTTGCGAACAGTTTTTCCATACTAAGCTGAAAAGCTTGAAAATCATGGAGAACCGGATCATCTTGATTAACTAGAGGGATCGACCAGTCTGCCGCATTGCCACTAAGGTACGAAAGTACAAAAGCTACTTTTGCTTGATCAGTTGGAAAGTCTGCTGGCCGGCATAAGAAGTGCAACCGGCACTGATTGATAAATACTGCAAACCTCTTTGGGTCACCAGAAAATCGTTCGGGCGGAGCCAGAGGTACATTCCCAGGTAGGTTGATCTGCACTGGATTCATAGAGGATGTTGAAGGAAGATTTGCCCCTGATGCGGGTAACGGGGTCTGTCCGGCTTGTGACTGTAGCACTTGTCTAGCAAGATTGTCTGTTCTCTCCTTGGAAATAATTAGTTCCCTTCTTAGAGCATTCGTTTCCTGATGAGCTGCATGCACTTCTGCCCTTAGTTCCCCAAGTAACCGGGCTAGGGGGTCAGTATCCGAGGTTTCCATAGCGCCTGGGCGAGAGTTTTGCGGTAGGCTTTGCGTTCTGTAACGCTCACCTGATTCTCGCAGAGGCGCCGGTCTTGACTGGGCGACTACCGTATCTTCAAAGGTGATGTGTAGCACCCGGTTGGCTGTTTGGGCTGGACCTCTGTGCACTGTATGCCTGACGTGTAGAGTAAGATGTCTGCAGATAGAAAATATGGGGTTAATGAACTGGGGTTATTGGGGTGTCCCTATCTCTTTCCTCTTCTCCTCTCCTGTAGACCCCCAAAGGTTAACGCTCTCACCTTAGGTAAGTGAATGCCGAGCTCTCCATCTGCCTCGGGGCAGGGTGCTGTAACCAGTTTCTTCACTGGATAGGTAGCGCAGGCCTCTTGACTTCAGGGGACTGCTGTCCGTCGTTTACTGCACGAACGGTAAGTTTCGAGTCATTCAAATGTCTTTAAAGTCTTTAGTAATGATGTCTCTTGTTTTGCAGGGTTCCGGCGATGGCGGATGACGGGCTGAAGTGAGTTGAGGATGGAACCCGTGTGAGGAATAGAAGCGCCTGGAAGCACGTAAGTAAGCGCTTGTTGCCTGCTTCACTATGCGCTCTAACTGTCTTTTTATTTTGCAGGTACGAGTTCGGAGCGGCTGCAGGGTGCCGGAATACCCACTGGATTAGATGTGGAAAGGAGTAATGGCACGTGAGTATTAAAGTTCCCCAATGTCTTTAAACGCACCTTGTTTTGTCTTTCAGATGCGGGATGCAGCGCCGAAGGCCTCCGGAGCGTGCGAAGAGTTGGTAAACTTTTGTCTTTCAGATGCCGGAATGCAGTGTGAAGACCTCTGGAGCGCATGAAGAGTAGGTAAGCCTTTGCCTTTCAGATGCCGGAATGCTAACCTGTTCTTTCTTGTCTTTATAGGTGTTGCTGAAGACTGGATTCAGGATGGTAAGCCTTTGCCTTTCAGATGCCGGAATGCTAACCTGTTCTTTCTTGTCTTTATAGGTGTTGCTGAAGACTGGATTCAGGATGGTAAGCCTTTTTCCTTAGGCCCAGGACCGGATGCAGAAGACACGATGAGCGTTCTGCTGCAGAGGTTGCAGAATAACGCAAAGCAAGATTCATCCACCGGGTGTGGTTTAAATAGCCTCCTGTAGTGCTTAGGTGTCTCCTTCCATAGCCACGCCTAAGTAAGAAAAGAGTTCCTGGTAAGAAAAGAGTTCCTGCCTTCCAGAAGAGTTCCAGTGTTCTGAATCTAGGGAGTGGCTCCAGCCCCACCCAACAGGAAAAGTAGTTCCAAACAGAAGAGGATCAGAGGCTCAACTGGCAGGCAAGTAAGCAGCATGGTCTGCTGAAGGTAAGTCCACCCAAGCATTATGAGCCCGGCGCTTCCAGCGCTGGGACTGGGCATATTTATGAGCCTGGTGCCACTGGCGCCAGGACTGGGTCCAAAAGGTCCCAATTGGGACTGGTTGGCACTCGGAACCTGGGTTATGGATCTGCTTCCAAGGGAGTTGGGAAAACCCTGACCTTTTGGAAGCAGAGATCATGACAATGCCTTCCCCATTCCAAATCCTGGCCCAGAACATAACTGGTCTCTTCAAAATCTGATCTGTGACCCTATTATTATCTAGTTCAAGGTGGACAAAGGCTGACATTGCTCACACTGGTAGGAGTAATAAATTTGTTTTGACATACACACAGAACATGGGAATTAGTATCTCCCCATAGTTGCGAGCCATACATGGCTGCTGGGACTGCTTGTTTGTTATAAAGTTCCAGGACAGGTGAAATTGCTCCTCTTCCATGTTTAATAAAGAAGTACGAAATTCCACCACATTATTTGTTGAGAGACATACATGCCAACCCTCCCGATTTAGGCGGGAGACTCCCGATTTTTCAGTGAAAAATCAGGCTCGTTTTCACTGTCTCCTGCCTAAAATAGCTGTAGCCCCAATGCAAGCCTATGGGGAAATGTTGGTCTCCCGATTCCATTGTGGAAATCTCCCTCCCAGCTGTGTCTGAATGTTGGCATGTATGGAGAGATGATAATGATTTTTAAATGTGTGGTTCCCAAATACCAGATTCCTCAAACCACACTCCAAGGTAATCATAATGTGAAACTTGTTCTATAGTGTCACCACAGGCACGTAGTTTTACTTTTCTCCTTTTTGCATGCTGCGGCCTAAAAACCATCACCTTACATGTTGCCGTATTTAGTGAGAGGTGCAGTTCAGAGCATTAGATTTCAAAGATGGTCAAGTCATACTTCAGGCCCTCGGGTGTTATAGCCAGGAGGACTGTGTCATCTGCATAGAAAAGAGTGGGATATTTCTCTGGATCCATCTTCGGGCTGTCCTGGCACCCACTTGTTAGGGAGAATTCTCCAGAATGGCTAATTTCCCTTACCTACTTTGCTGGATTTCTAGGATTTATTTTTTTCACCTGGTAAGAGTGTGAGCCCTTTTTCCCACTCTGACATGTGTTTTGCTGTGTGTGTTTAACATTTTTCATAGACTGTGGAGCCTCACCTACTCCATATGCATCATCTTTTCCCTGTGTGTTACACAGCACCTTCAGTGCAGTGACAAAGGGTTGCTTTTAGACTTCCCAACTCAGACTCCATTTTCTGGGACTGATTACTGTCTCCCAGAACATGTAAAGTTGCCATTGACTTTATTATTCTTTTAAATCCACAGACCCAGTACAAACCATCTTCCATGGAGTACTGGAAAGGGTTAATACTTATCCCTTTTTGTCTGTTTCTCTTGGAGCACTGTTTCGCTCCCTTTTCATCAAGATTTGGCAGGTGGCAATGGTAACTACCCTCTTTTTCCTACCGCGCTTATCTTAAATGACCTTGGTATTGTTTTAGGCTATCTTGGTAGCCTCAAACTTAAGCCCGCTAGACCATATATGTTTTTATACGATTCCGACTTGTTTTATTCGCCATTTCTTTTTGAAAATGTCTTTCTCGTTTTTTTCTCTGCGCGGCAAACCGGGTTTGGTTCCTTTGTTCACCTTCATTTCGTGGGCTTCTACGCAGAAGCCCTCCTTAGATGCCTGTATGTCTGGGGGGGACAGGATGTGAGGGAGGGGTTTAGGACTCCCTGCACAGGGTCTCCTTGGAGAACCATGTCGCACTCTGAAATTATTGGCTGTGGTGACTGTCCCGGCGGGACAGCCACCCTGCTGTGTGATTGACAGCCAGGCTGTGTGAATGGGGGAAAATTGCACAAAAAGCAGGTCTCTGGGTCTGGAAAGGCAGACTCACCACTGGAACGAAAGAACCGATGAGGAGCTGATGGAAAGGACCCCTAGCACGATTGAACCGCCCGGTGAAGCCCTGCTGCAGGTCAGAATCCTCAGACTCCAACCACAGAGAAAATCCTCCAGGAATCTTCTTCCCCTGAGCTGGTGGGACCAACCAGTTCACCCAAACTACAAGCAAGGACTCCCTCCTCTGGTCGAATTTGCTGTACAGAGCTACAGTGGGCCAGATAGCCAGGAAGGTCGGACCCTGCTGGGTTTTAAGGAGCGCACCTTTTATTTGTTGCGTTGCTCTGCTGCTGGTTTCTTCCCTGAGCAATGCAGGACCCTCCAGTCTTCCTAATTCATGTCAGTCCGACAGTCGCTTCAGGAACCGTGAGCCTGCAGGAACTGCCAGGAACGTCCGGCTCAGTTACAGCTTCTTCTCCATTTAAAGGTACTGTGCAAATCTGCTTGTTCGTTTCGTTCAGCCGCTGTGAAAGTGTGTGAAATCTTTCTCCAATCCGAGGGCTTGTCCTTCTCTACTCTTTGGACTAACTTTTCTGCCAACCAACTTCGTCTGGAACTCTTGGCAAAGACTTAACCGCGAACTACCCTGAACTGTGTGATCTTGAGCAAAAGACTTTTGTCCTATTGACTTTGGCCCTAAGCCTTTTTGGTTTGATTCCATCACTGTAGTTCCTCTTTTACTTACCTGTTGGTGCTGCTCAATTTCTGCCTAACTTTGTCTTTCCCTCCCTTTTTAAGTACTAGAGTGCCATTTTGCTCCCACTTCATTTTGTGAGCTTAACTTGTCTAGACACTATTGGGAGTGGTGTGGTGTATAAAGAGTGTGATTTTTTAACTGCTTTACTTTAGTGAGATGTTGTACAACTGATGTGTAAATAAATGTATATTCTTTTATTTGGAAACCTTGAGTCAGTGTGTGTTTGAATCACAGTAATTGCTGTCCTTTGTGTAACTATTGATACTGCTCACTTGCTCTTGAGATAAGTCTGGCTGCTCAGCCATCGCTACCACTTTAACTGTGTAGTACAGGCTTGTACCAAAGGTGAATTTGTACTGTCACTTGTAGTCTTAATTGTGTGTTGTGTTCCCAAAGGGTGCTGCAAATAATTCTGCCTAACACCACTCATCAATTCATCAATAATTTCTTGAATATAATTCATGAATAGGAATGGGGCCAGGGTACAGCCTTGCCTTACTCCTATATGAACCCCGAAGTCCTGTGTCTGTTCACCCCTTGCCTCATACCTAACGGTGGCTGTGTTATCAGAATATAATGAACATGCAATTTCAACCATTTCGGACGATGCTCCTCGCCTCTGCAGAGCAGACATATTACGCAGAAGGGGCAGCACTGCTGAGCTCAGGTGAGTTTGATTACCTGCATTGGGCCTCATTCCGAGTACGGCGCTAACCAATGGCGCTATTAACACCTTGGTTGACGCCGTACCCGGACCGGCAGCGCCTTGGTGGATGGCGGAATCACCGCCCCATTCCAAGGTTGGCGGGGCGGTAATTCCCCATTCACCAAGGCTCTTCCCCATTCCCAAATCAGCCCCCATAGGGCTCAATGGGAATGGGGAAGATGCAAATAACGGTGACCGTTCATTACGGTCACCGTTATTGGCTTGGAGGCCCCTTTGCGCCCTCGACTTTAACACCTGCTCAAAGCAGGCGTTAAGGGCGAGGGCGCAGAGGGAACTCGGAGTATGGCGGTAAGGGAATACCGCCACCGGTCTCGTTACCGGTGGCCGCTATCCCTTACCGCCATACTCGGAATGAGGCCCATTGTCTTTCAGAGGTGACATGAAGGAAAAAGGTCATATAGCTAAATAGGCCAAAGAAAGTTATTTTCAATACAGCTGATAAAGGACATTTGGTGCCCGCCAGGACTGGCTATAATGAATAGCCAAGATGCAGTCTCTGGCCAATAACTTCTGTGAAACAGTGTTGCCTCTCACAAAGCCTGCAATTAGAATTCATCAGTGTTATGGTAGAACTGCTCTGAATCTATTTTGGCTCGCATTTTAGGTGAATGAACAAACATTCCGTCTCAAATTATTGCTCCACGAATGAGTGGGTGGTACATTCAGCATACAGAGGCTGCATGTTTGTTTGTTTGTTTGTTTATTTATTTATAATGCGCGCCAGACCCTCAGGTGACCGGGCGCAGCAGAAAAAGAATATGCGAAACTTACAATGTTACAAGAATCTGGACATTACAATGTTACAAATCTACAATAGTGCAGAGACGCATGGATTCAAAATAGATGTTACTGATACTGTGAGACCTAGCTCTTTTACTGTGAAAGCATCCATCCGAGCGGGATCCATGGCGTTTGTGGTTAAGCACTTCTCCATCAATAAAAGAAGATATGAAATTACTAAATATAACATCCAGGCGCATGCTGTGGCTGGGTTTCCTCTGGAATGCAGCCATATTTACTGTAACTAGTGATTTTACATCACACACACCATGTTTAACGTGTTACATATGGACATGTTGGTGGGATTCTGGTTGTGAATGATCCTACTGTTTGATATTGTCCATGCTGTCCCTTCTTTGTAGAGTCAGTCACTGTTACACGTTTAGTTTTCCTGTTCAATGTACAAGGTGACCAGATCTAAGGGACTTGTTCGAGTATTATAAATGATGAATTGTAGCAAGTGGAGACCTGCCATATAATATTATGTTGATGGCTAGTGAAAGGCCAGTGACTTTGGCATAAAGAAATAGTAAGGCAAAAGCTGTGCAAATTAGAAATAGGGAGATTAAATTGTTATTGATGGAAAGAGAATGAAGTATTATACAATGAGGCAAGAGCCCCTTGATTGAAGTTATATGCATTAATTGTATAAAACTCTATTTGTTTTTGTTTTTATTATACATTTTTACAAAAAGAAAAGTAAATTAATCAAGAGAATGTATAGTAATCATCACTTCTTGCTTATTAAAAATAATACTTTTCACATTTACTCGTAACACATGTTTTCCAATTGTATATCCCTGAAACTCTTTACTATGAATATTATATGATACATGAACTACTAAAATACTGTTCTCACAGTAAAATAAGATTAGGACATTTAACAAATAGATATTCCAAATGTTCTACTTCGATGACATGGCAATAACAACAGCAGCCAAGGGTTTAATCCAATTTACCTCTTGTGCCCAAAATGTCCCTAGTGGCAAGAGGTTAAGTCTCAACGTCATAAAAGTAAATCTCCAGCTGGCTGAAGGGAATACATTTAAGTAGTTGGGCCAGTAATCTATTCATTTCTCCTCTAAATGGATTTGAGAAAATCACTTTTTTTTTCAGAAAAAGTTCCTATCCAATCCGCGAGCCATAACTTATCTTAATGCCCTTCAGTTGCAAACCAATTCTTCTTTGGTTGCTCCAATATATTATAGGATGGGCCTCATTCCGAGTACGGCGCTAACCAATGGCGCTATTAACGCCTTGGTTGACACCGTACCCGGAACGGCAGCGCCTTGGTGGATGGCGGAATCACCGCCCCATTCCAAGGTTGGCTGGGCGGTAATTCCCCATTCACCAAGGCTCTTCCCCATTCCCAAATGAGCCCCCATAGGGCTCAATGGGAATGGGGAAGATGCAAATAACGGTGACCGTTCTTTACGGTCACCGTTATTGGCTTGGAGGCCCCTTTGCGCCCTCGACTTTAACACCTGCTCAAAGCAGGCATTAAGGGCGAGGGCGCAGAGGGAACTCGGAGTATGGTGGTAAGGGATTACCGCCACCGGTCTCGTTACCAGTGGCCGCTATCCCTTACCGCCATACTCGGAATGAGGCCCAATGTCTGCAAAATGCAATTTCCATTTATGAATAGCAATGCATGATCCTACTTCTGCTAGGTAAAACAGGTCAGAAAATTAAGAGTGAGGTGGAGGATGGAAATCTTTAGAAAACAACAGCTGTCCATCTCGCCCTCGCCTGAATAGAGGTTAATAGTAATTCAAAAGCATATCAAAACAATAGGAACCACTTGGGGGAGATGCAGAAACTTCCACCACAATGGTCCTTCCAGCTTTGGCCAATGGAATTTGGGATCTCTAAATTCAGCTTTGCATAACAAAGCCGATAGAAATTTAGCAGAATACAATGTTAGTGTTAGTTTGATAGAAAAAGTGCCATACTTAATATTTAACTTTCTCATTTGGGGCTCAAATGCTGTAATACAAGGATACAGATTGTTTACATAATTAGAAATTATGTGGTAGATTTAACAATAACACCCAAGTATTTCCAGTTTCGTACCGCCTGTAATTTGATGTTATTTAGAAACCAGTTAAATGTGTTACTGAAATTGTTTTAGGGTCCACATTTTGGAGTGAAAAGCAACTTTTTTGGTTTTGTTTGGATATAATTGTAAGCTGTAGAGTAGCTGAGATAGCATTACAGGACTTTTGGCATACAGTCAATAAGGGCTATGTCATCAACATATGCAAGCTGCTGGATTCCAACAGTACCAAATCATGGCTCAAGGACCTTACTCTACTGCAGATGATCCTTGATGTGTGGCATATATAGGTTAGAAACCATAGGTACCAGTAGACACTTTTGGTGTAGTCCTCGGAAGGTAGAAATAGGGTTCATTAATGATATTTTGCTAGCTAATCTAATTTGACTTTACTATTACAGCTAATGTTATGCCAAATATTTCAAAGATGTGACGGACATCACCAGTTATGCAGTTTTAACCATGGTTTCTCTTTTTACTTTGTCAAAAGTCATTGACAAATTTATAAAAGAAACATAGAGTTTTTTTTAACATCAACTGTTCTTGTAATAGGGACATAACAAATCCATTCAGAGTTGTGCCCAGTCCTTTAAGAAAACCAGATTGTTCCTTATCCTACATTTCGCTTGTTATGACCAATATTCAAGATCTTTTTAGAAGAATGGATGCAAAGTTTTTACTTGAAGCGTCTAGTAATTCAAACAGACTATAATTGATGGGAGACAGCCTGTCATCTTTTTTTAATATAGGCACGACATAGGCAGACTTCCAAGAATCAGGTAACAACTTATTTTTAAGAATACAAGAACATAAGTGGAACAAGACTTGGGCCCATAAGTCTGGATCTCGCTTAAATGTCATATTGGAGAGCCTGCTGGGTCCTAGCACTCTAGAACGTGTATCCTTTTCAATGAGAATGAAAACATATTTCAATTCAAAATTTTAGATATCAAGACAAGCCTGTAATGACAAGTTTTAAGGGTGACACTGTCTTTGGATCAGAATATAAAATCTCCAGATGATGCTTCCATACATCTTCAGAAATTGGATTTACCTGTATGGTCCATTGATTTGAATCTTGTGAACTAATCAAATTCCAAACATTTCTGCCTTGGTGTTTTAAAAATAAGAGACTGAAGCATTTGCTCCGAGTCTCTATGCATGAGATCTGCCAGTTCTTGGATGCTTGCTTGCAATTTGTTTTAGTTATTGCTATGATCGATCTAGCTTCTGAATTCCTACAAAGTCACAGCTTGCCCTTTAGATATAGGGCCTCATTACGACACTGGCGGAGAACCATGGTGCAATTTGCACCATGGTCCATGGCGCTAAGCTGCCAATTCCGCCATGGTGGTTGGCGGACTTACCGCCCCATCCCGACCTTGGCGGGGCGGTAAGTCCCCAATCCCCATTTTGCCCTTCCCCATTCCCATTCTTGCCCCATAGGGCATAATGGGAGTGGGGAAGGCGTTAATTACGCCACCGTAAATTACGGTGGCGTAATTAACAACAAGTCCCGTAGCGCCATGGATTTTTCCGCCTGCAAAAAGCAGGCGTAAAATATCACCATGGCGCTACGGGAACTCGTAGTCAGGCGGAAAGGTACGCCATGCTCTACGCCGGCGTAAATCCCTTTCCGCCAGGGTCCTAATGAGGCCCATAGTGTTTTGTTGTGAAGAGATTCATCAAATAAATGTTTACTATGATGATCACCTAAATTTGTGTACATGGAAAAGTTTTGATGCAATTCAATCAGCAACTTTTTTTAAATTTCGGAACAACAGTTTGGAACAAACTCAAAAGCGTTGGTATCCAAGACTTTATATTTAAAATGTGAAACAGCCTTCTCTGTCCACAGTAAATTAAAGGCTGAATTGTTAAGTGATAAAGATGACACATTTTTTACCTTAGGACATCTTCCAATGGTTAAATCAATTTCCAACTTTAAAATTGCGTTATAACTAAAGGTGATACCATCTCTTGATGGTAATGACACACATCAGTCATATAAGAGTTTGGAGGCAAAATGATAGTCTAAAATGAAAGCATGGGGGCCTCTGCTTTCAATTGTATTGATGCAATGTCACAGGAAAGACAATTCAATTTAGTACACTTTAGATATACAATTAAATTGAATAGCAATATTATGACCACCGTACTGAAGACCATTTAGCCCTTTGTGGGCTGGAATTGAAAACAAAGAATATCCATCCATCATTGCTTCTTTTATTAACCACGTTTCTTCTAGGCATAATATATCCAAAACTCTCAATGAGAAATTCAAGTCGACCTCTCTGAAGAAATAAGAATTTCCCTGAGTTTTCCAAGATATCAGTTTGATTGAACCAGGTTGGATGCTCATGCAAATTGGGCATTTTGTCTGTCATTCTTAACAAGTGAGCGGGTAATCCAATACCAATCTTGAACCTCCCAAGGTGGAGTGGAATCATTCTGCTTTGTTTAAGTTAGTTTACGACTGCCCACTTTGCACTCCTTACAAGAAACACTAAGAGAGCCATACTTTTGAGAAATGTGCTTGCTTAAAGATGCCAATGGCTCAGCATGTGTATATGCTTTATTAACTAGAGCCTCCTTAATTCTAAACAAGTCATAACCCATAACCTATAGGCCCCAATATTAGCCCGTGTTCCATCAGTGTTTAATAGCTTTTGCCATCATTAAGCTTTTGCCAACCGGTGTTTTGTTAATTAATGTCTACATGAGTTTTATCTAACATTTATTTTCAGGAAAAACACAATTTGATTGATTGAATGATTGATTAAGCTTATCACACAGCCACACATGACTTTTATTTTGAATTACTTTAGATCGATCGACATTTAAACAAGCTATCATAAACACTATCCTTTTTCCTTTAAGCTGCCTGACCTCTGTTTGAATCCCCTGGTTTGTTTTATCTGTACCTTCTTACCCTCAATGCTTCACCTACTCCATTTCTTTTACTCCATTCTTTAGGATCTACATACCCAGGTGAGGCATAAGACGCCACATGATACGCCACACTCAAGACAAGTCTCTGTGCCTTGATAGCACTAAAATGGTAATGTGTTGCAGTATAAAATATGTCCAACATAAGGAAGCATACAATTGACTCCACAAAAGAATATAGGAAATCTTCTATTGCAAAAACATCAATGTTTAATCGTAGGAGATCTAGTGTTTTGAAAAAGGTGCACTACGCCATCAATTACAAACAAATATTTAGCCAAGATCACATCTGCCAGTGGATGTAAAAAATGTTGCAATCTTAGCACTCATTTTAGTACTCCTGACTCGCTAGACGCTTTCTGCCCCTCTCCTTCCCGCCACCCTGTACAGCTGTACCTTTCCCGTGTGCCCCATTGTATCCTCCATGCAGTATATCTGTTCTGTTGTTACCTCTGAAAAGCACTTCATTAGGCATCTATACTGTTGTACACTTGTGTAAAGCGCTCTGTTGTGTGTGTGTATTGTTGTACACCTAAACATGAACATCAAATCATCCTCATTCACTGCGCTGACATTGTGTCATATCTTCTGGTCAAACATTTTCATACTAGCAATTCCCAAACTCCCCAATGATGATACAGTCCACTCAATCTTAGTATAATCTTTAGACTCAGAAGCCACGATCAATGAAACGAGGTTGGAATTGGAGAGCAGTCAGCAATGAACGGTTTATTAGATATATTTCCATCTTGAATAGAGATTAAAGAAGATTGAAAATGAAGCATAAAAACAGTCTGATATTAGAACAGTGAAACCATAGAATTAATTCAAAAAGCTTACAAAAGGTATAAACATGAGGATAGAATGAGTTGTACAAACTAAAAAATAGGACTAAATGTTATGTCATGGCAACATCACCTTAATGGCTACTTAAAGCTTTTTTGTGAACAAAATCTCTCCTTTTGCTTCCTTCGCACCTATGCCAGCAAGTGTAGCTTGTGCATTTCCAATATGGTGTATGTTGATGGAGCGCCCCAAAAGTGCCTACATTTTAGCTAAGTATGCCTGACATCTAGTGTAAAGAATATTAAATGGACTAAAACTCTGGAATATGGAGCAGAGAAAAGGGTTGAACACTGGGACTGACATTCAATGATAGAGCACTATTTCATAAC
The DNA here is from genome assembly GCF_040938575.1 of Ambystoma mexicanum. Classification (NCBI taxonomy): domain Eukaryota; kingdom Metazoa; phylum Chordata; class Amphibia; order Caudata; family Ambystomatidae; genus Ambystoma; species Ambystoma mexicanum. Next base: position 1,078,319,636 of record NC_090941.1, on the reverse strand, counting down.
AAGTCAAAACACCCTGAACCAAAGGAAGACCATAGCAAATGCAGTTATGGTGCAAATTAATATGAGCAATTTGTGAAATGTGTTGCATCAATATCCTTACTGGATTTAAATGCAACCCTCTGTTACCATGCTCATCAATGCCTCCTTCCTCACAGGTACCGTCCCAACCAACCTGAAGAATTCGTTGGTCCTCCCACTTCTAAGAAAACCTGCACTCGACCCCAGCATCCCCACTAATTTCTGTCCTATCACCACGGTACATTTTCTCCTTAAAATCATTGACAAGGCTGCCTATAACCAAATTCAAACTTACCTCGAGGCCCACAAGATACTCGGACTCCGACAATCTGGATTGAGGCCCCAACATGGGACAGAAACTGCCCTGATCGATCTGAAGATACAGATCGGTGACCTGAAGGAAAAGGGGAAATCCGCCCTCTTGCTTCTGCTGGACCTGTCAGCCGCCTTTAATCTGGTTGATCACAAGGTGCTTTGCAGGCCCTTATCCACTGCGGGACATTTTTCAACAGAAGAAACAGCATGGATCCAGTCCTTCCTCAATAATAGATCCATGAGAGTCTTCTCTGCCTCTGCAGCAGCTGACCCTAACCCCATCACATGTGGTGTTCCACAAGGTTCATGTGCATCACCTACCATGTACAATGTGTTCACCAAAAATCTGTTTAATGATCTGGAACATCTGGGTGTCACCTATACTAACTATGCAGATGACACCCCGATCCTCTTGCCTCTGTCAGGAGTTTATGACACAGACCTTGCCCTTGTCAACAAAATGTACCTCATCATTCGGGCTTGGATGGCAACTCACGGTCTCTGCCTGAATGAAGAGAATACCAAGTTACTTCTGTTAGCCTCCGCTACCGACATGAAGAAATTGAGCAACCTATACCGATCATTCAACATTGATGGTAATGATATATAAGGTGGCCAACAAGGTTAAAACACTGGGTTTTTACCTAGACTCTTCTCTGAGTCTGCGCAGACAGGTTAGCGCAACAGCCTCAACCACTGCATACACCTGCAAGCTCATCCACTCTTGCAAACCCTTTCTCTCCCTGGAAAGCTATATGACCCTAGCGCGCGCACTAGCTTGATCTAAAATTGACTACTGTAATGCCATTTATTTAGCAGCAAGTAAATCTACCATCAATAAATTACAAATCTTGCAGAATAATGCCCTCAGAACTGCCCTGGTCATCCCCAGACAGCAACACATCTCTACAACCAGACAGAACAATTGGCTTTCCGTCCAAGAAAGAGTCCAGCTCAAAACAGCCTCCCTTACCTATAAATGCCTTAATAATGCTGCCCCTCAATACTTGGCAGAAAAAATTGTCAAAAACAACTCCAAGAGACCAACCAGGATGACCAACACCGGCCGCCTAAGGGTGCCGAGATACAAAACTAAAAGAGCGGGGGGTAGCAGCTTTCCAGTGATGGCTGCCCAACTCTGGAACTCTCTCCCCCACACACTAGGCATAGATTAATCCTTCTACAAATTCACAAAAGACACCAAACGGTGGTTGATCTCCAAAGACACCCCTGCTTAGATCCTACCTCCTCCTGTGCCTCATATGTACACATCTCCCCCTAGTTACCTTATACTGAATGGCCTTGCCTCGGTATGTATATACCTCAACGCTTACTGAAAATGTGTAACTGTATTCTTGCCACTCTCCTCCATATGTAATTATTGTGTATACTGCCTATTGTGTATATTACCTATTCCTGCCTCACTCCTCTATTTGTAACTGCTGTGTGTACAATTACTCTGTAACCATGAGCGTGCATATGCTTGTAATGCACCCAGATACCTTAGGGTGGGGTGCGCAATATAAATAGTAAACTAAGCTAAACTAAACTGAACCAAGACTGCACTCTCAGTTCTCCAATGATAGCTATCCTGGATTGTTCTGCCACTTTATGATAAAGGCACATGGGTTGCAGTTGAGAATCGAGGGTTAACAGATCCAGTAAAGGAAGCATTCCTGCTCTTACTAAGGTGCTGACAACAAAAATGCAGGACAGTTTGAGTGCCTGGGCAGAGTGTAAATAAACTATGTCAAGCAACCAATGCCAGGATGTTCATGCCAATGTTTGGAACTATTTCTTCACCACACCATGCATAAATAACAAACAAACTTGGAGAAGTTGGTAAAGGCTAAATTGGGTGATATTGCTACCAACACAATCTTCCACTGCCTCTGGATAAAGAGGTGTACACAGTCAGAAGAATGCCCAGCAAAACAATAATAGCCTGATTCATGGATTATTTGCGCTGAAAAAATGGGATTTGTGCGCCATTCTGCCCGCAAATCCCCATTTGTTAAACAGGGATTTGCGGGCAGAATGGCACACAAATCCTGTTTTTTTCTGCGCAAATAATCCATGAATCAGGGCCTAAGCTCAGTGTGCCATTATAAGTTTCCAGGTGTGGGAAAAATGCCGGTAAAAGATGCAGTATTACCACCACTGGCACTTTTCCTGCACCGGGAAGTTACAAGTTGTCCAGTGGGGGTGGCTGATTTACCTCCAGCCAAAATCCTGGAGGTAAATCAGGCCCTCAGCGGATAAAAAACTGCCGTAAATGCCGGTGCCTGTAATTTAGGTAATTCCCCCGATGGAGTCCTATGGTACTCCATGGAATGAGCAATTACTGGTATTCCCGCTGCCTTTAATATCCTGGAAATACCGGGATATCAGACACCTTGAATGCTAATTCAGTTTGGTGGTTTCCCGCTGGTATTACTGGCTTTGTGGGTTTCGCATACATTGCCAAGTGAACACCTACGAGGTCATTATAAGTTTAACAGTATCCTGCCGGTAAATCTAGCTAGATACCAGGAAACTGCCCCTACCGTCCCCACTGCCTGTTATCCCAGTATTTCCTTGATATTACAGGTGGCCTAGATGGCAGTAAGTTCGCATTCCATGGAGTGTCGTAGGACTCCATGGGATGTGATTGCCAGAATCACCAGCACTGGTAGAACTGGTGATGGTGATTCTGGCATTTATTTCCCATTAGGGGCCAGAACTACCGGCAGGTCCGACCTGCCGGTAGATCACTGCCCTAACCGGCAAACTTGTATTTCCTTGGTCATATTACCGGCATTTCTTCAGGCATTGCTTCCGGACCGGCCATTCTCTTTCCCAGGAAACATCTGAACTCTTTGAAGTAACCCAGAGACATAGAAATAGGGCCGTATTTGATGACGACTTTACAACATTGTTGTACTTCTTGGATAACAACGCATTAGGGATAGGAAAATATATGATCTTGAAGACACACATATACCAGTCTGATATCATGGATCATACATAGTGCAAAACACATGTTGGTCTATTGAAATCCACCTCTTTTTAAATGGACAAGTTTAACTAGAATTTTAACTTAGGAACTGAACAGTTCCAATAGATAGGATACTTAAACAACCATCTTGTCGTATTGGTTTTGAAAATGTCAATGTGACTGTACCTTTTCTTAGATTAAATCTAATTGAGTGCACTGAGGAATTAAGTTTTCTTTCATATTTGCCTCCATGCTCACGGTACAAAGCATGTAAAACTGAAACACGCACTTATCTCAAAGTACTTCTAGACTGCATACATTAACACATGACCCTGCCGGTCCGGAAACAACGGTGGCAGTAAACCCGCTGCCACTGTTGTCTCTGGACCGACAGACTAGGACTTCTGCAGGTGGGTGGTGTCACTACCGCCAGGTCTGAACTGGCAGGAGTAACGCCACCCACCTCCATACGGAAATTTAAACACTGGCACCGTTATTTACGGTGCCGGTGTTTCCATGGTCCCCATCCCCATGGAGTCCTATGGGACTATGGGACTCCATGGAAATGGGGAGTAACGTTACTCCACCTCCGGAATTACCGGACCAATGGGGCTGTAATGCCCTGGTAAATCCGGCAAGTCCGGAGGCGGTAATTCATTCCGGTCCAGTGGCAGCCAGCTGGTTTTTCCGGCACGGCTACCGCCAGACCCGTAGTGAGGCCCACTGTCCCTGTCAGATCCACCAGAGAACCTGGAGGACATCAAATGGCAGCAAATTGCAGTATGTATTGCAATAGCACAGCATACCATAGCAAGACCTGGGCAAGTTCACTCATCTGAAATGGGATGAGAACCTACTAGCTTATAATGGGATTTGTATCCTACAGTAAAGTCTAATTTTCCAATGTAGTTGTTGGCTGCTCTACATTGGACCAGCCAGTCAATTCCTTCACCTTATAATCTACACTCACAAATGAAAGAAATTAAAAAAAATGTAACTTGCTTCACTTCTGTCCTTTCTTTCCACATTGGGCATCTTCGATCGATCGATAAGGCCAACAAATTAAATTGCCGTGTGACTTTTGAAAGAGGCCCTTTCTTAGCTTCTTTGTGGATATTTTGGTTTTGGTCATGCATTTTATGAGGAAAGAAAGCATTGGTCACAAAGCAAATCTCAATCTTCTGAAAAAAAACATTATCTCCACACCAAAATGTTTTTCTGGTTTTCTAACTGCAATAACGCCTTCCGTGGCACACTGAACCAGGTGGTAATGAATCACCACCATCATTCAACTTCCCTAATTCCTTGGAGCTTTTTAACTTTGGTAATTTGCTATTAGCTAATTCTACAGTCTACTGTGAAAGGCACGATAGTCCAAATGTTTCTCCACTTGCATTATCTACATCCAAAGGCAGGATCTACCGGCAAAATAAAAACCTTAGCATATTTGATTGTAGGACACTGATCTGTATTGTAGGATTTGATTGAGCCAGAGCTTTGCAGCAAATTAAATATAGATGTCAAAGTCCAACACCACCAGATCTAGTTCCAGAACAAAATTAATTCAATTTTATTTGCAACAAGTCTTTAGGAATGTTAACTGCTACCTACATTACAATTCACTCGATGTTTCATTTTTTAATATCTCCATTATATTTAACGTAAGACTTGTTTCTTAGGATGACTATTGCTTATTCTGTCTTCTTCTAATTTTTCAATAAAGTAAATTTGAATGCTATTAAATGGTTCATCTTTAAAAACTCATGCTATTTCAATCTCCATCATTTCCCCCGACTGAAAACTGTGATAACTAGAAGAGACATTCTAGCAGTCAGTTTCACTTTAGAAATAAAAAATAAGTAAAAAAAATAAATCCAATTTGGACGATGGGAGGTACACTAATCCCATCTAAATGAGGACATATTAACCATTTAATTAAGCATCATTGCCCAGAGCGGAGGAGAATACTGGATTGTGCCGCTGCACCAAAGAAGGGCAAAGGTGGACTCACCTTCCATTGCGCCCTCTCCCACTCCCTTCTGGACCTGCCTGACTTGCCTGCCCCTCCATTTTCTGGCACCGCTGTCGCTGGAATGTCATAATGGACCATGTGACCCTCTCTAAGCACTTACCTGCTCCAGAGCCCACATGTCCCCTTACTATCTGCCAGTGCCTGCCAGCTACGGGACCGCTGAATCAGAAAAGATGCTACTTTGGACTCTGCCACCTGGGGTCCTCTCCCTCTCTCTTCTGGTCCTATGTGACTTGTCTGGTCTGGAGCCCCTCCATCTTCCAGCACCTCCATCACCGGGTCATGTGACAAATCACGTATCTTACGTGGTCCTTTATTTATTTTTATTTTTTTGTTTATTGTCATGTCGTTATTAATTAACCTTTAACAACTAGAAAGATAAAGAAATACAAATTAAAAAAGGCATTTATTACAAAACCACATCAAAATGCAGAGAACAAAACTGTTAAACCACGATTGATATCATAAAAAGACTCCAATATAATCACATTAAATCGCATTCAATTTAACATCAATCGATAAAAACTCAGAACACTCAATTTCAATGATCTTAAAAAGCCAGTAACTGCTAAAACCATGGAGGTTGTACAACCTGCAAGAGAAAAATGCCAGAACATATAAAGACAATCCAAGGTCAACCACGAGGCAAATCTCTTGAAATGAACCTCACGTTTGCCCTGGACTGCAGGACAACAGGTTAACAAATGCTCTAGTGTTTCGACCAAAGTTGCAGAATTACAAAAGCGACATGAGGTTATGGGTGTAGGTACCAGGCTATAGTGAGTCAGCAACTCACTAGTTAAAATCAAATACCATCTGAATCTGATAAATAGTCATCGGACGGAAGGTTGGGAGTGGAAGGTAAAATAAGGATCTCAGATGATGAAAAGCGTCAAATGAGTGAAATGAATCAAGGGTTAATGCCCAGTCCTGTCAAAACATAGACTCCTTTACACTTGTTGGATTTTCAATTAAGTCACTAGAAGACAACCCCAAGTCAACCAAGATTCCCATACAAACATCTGAAAATGCACATACAAATGTATCCCCGCCTTCCTCAATAATCCTTTTCAAATCTGTTTACATACAAGACACTGCCATTGAGCTCAAAATCTTATAATAAAATGACAAATATTTTCATTGTGCACGGCCCTTGAGAGAAAAAAGACCTAATTCATATCTCACAGCAGCCTGGGGAACACTACTTGGCATTTGCAAAATTCTCCTCCATATGTTACCCCAAATTATAGGGAGAAAATCTAGAGCGCAACAGGGTAGGATTTCTATGCCATATAAAGTTTTGGCGCAATTTTCCCTTCATAGAACCTAACACAGGGCATGAGGGAGAATTTACCATAATTGGAATCTACCTGAAGGAATTGATTGCCAAACCTAACCCCTCAAGAGTTTAACCATTCCTTAATTAGAACCTTATTTTATGTAATAAAAATGGGGAATCCCAAATAAATAAAACCGCCCACTCTTTCAAGCACCCCAGGTTCCACACACCAATTAAACCTTTTAAAATATTTTTTTTTCTTTTTGTTTACACACACTACAACCTTAGTTTTGGTGGAATTAACTTTCAGGTTGTGGGCTGTAGCAAATGCTGAAGGCCAATTGGAGTGGTATCAAAAATTAAGAAATCGTCTGTGTAAGCGAGCAAAATAGGTTTTAAACTAGAAACCTTGGGAGTAGTCAGTGCTGCCTCCATTAGATGTTCACTGATATGACACAAATAGAGGTTGAACAGGCAGGGTGCAAGCATGCAACCCTGCCTGACACCTCTAAAAGTCCTAATACTTCGAGACAATGTTCCCTCCCGATCCAACAAAATCTTCATATTAGAATTTGTATGTAAAGAAATTGAGAGTCAGAGTAACCCACCAGGGATTCCCCATCTTTGAAACTTCACCCATAGCACTTTTGATCCACCGCGTTGAAGGCGGCAAACAAATCAACTGTGGCCAATATCTTTGCTGCCAAACTTGACTCAAGGTTGCCTTCAACATTAAACCATTAAACACAGTATTCATTTCTGCGGAAGCCAGTTTGCCATTTTGGAATGCTATCAATTGATTTTTGCCATGATTCAAAATATTGTAAAAGCATCACTGAGAACACTTTACTATCTGCATCCAAAATTGCTATTGGGCAGTAATTCATTGGATCAGAGCATGAACCTTTTTTTGTAAATTGGCACTATGTGAGCAGTTGACCATGTTTCTTATTTATATTCTTAAATAGAGTAGTCAGAATAATATCCCAGGTATTGGGACACCTTTAAATAACATATTCAAAAGATTATTATTTGGACCGGGTGCCTGAGATGAACTAATCTTTTCAATCATTTCAAAAATAGATTCTCGATCATTTGAGAGAGACCAGTTGTCTTTGGCAATGTGCGTGACCCATTGTTGTTCAGATGAAGATGAAATTCTGTGTTGAGCTTGAGAAACCTGCATATCATTCATGAAATGCCAAAAGGAGCAAGTGTCTTTATTTCGCAGTGTCTGAAGCATGGTCTCAGCATCTTGAATAAGTAGGGCACGGTTACCCCTCAGCTAGTTTCTGTAGGCTAGTTTAATTTGTTCTGATCAGAAATTTGTTCTGATCAAAACAGAGACTCGTGGAGGATTCCTTGGCCCTAATTTATGCACAGATTATCTTTTTTTAAGAAAATAGATGCTTCTAAGTGGGCTTCTTGACACTTTTGTGACTCCTTTAACTATAATGTAAAAGTTCTTTCCTGAACACTTCAAATCTCTCAACTCTAAAAGAGTAAAATTGCCAATCCGGTGAAGAGGCAGCTAAACATGCTGAGGCTGAATCATTGACTCTTTGGGACTGGACTGGATTTCAGGTGATGCGGTTGCCCGCCGAATTTACACTCATACGAGGGAAACTGGAATAGGAGTACCACAGTTGACCAAATGAAAAAGAAAGACAGATGAAAAATAACAGTAGTCACTAAAGTTATTGTTGGGAATAGAAAAGTAGGTACACTGCTCAAACAGTCCACTACTAACAAAAATATAGTCAATTGTTGAATGTTCCTTTCCGTTAATTCAAGTAGCCTTACTTGGATCATCCACGTTCACAATGCCATTCAACATTATAAAGCCCAGGCCTTTTAGAAATGTTGCCCAGATGTTCCCATATTGTTTTATTCCCCCAGGCAATTTGGGGAAGATTAGTGTCCGACTGAATAGATAGACAACAGGCATTTAGGTCTCCTAAGAAGATAACTTACCCTCCTTTATTCTGGTCAGCCGGTCATTAACATAGTATGAAAATAATTTTATTAAATTGCATGCAAAGATTAATCGGCCTTTGGAGATTCAACCCTATTTAATTTGGGGTTCCCACAAAAAAGACTGTTGGCTAATCACCCCGGCAAGGTTCGGCTGTCTCCTTTTGCGGGGGAACACAGCCAACTGGAAGGGTTATCCAGATGCCGCTGTCTGTCCGGTGTGTGGGTATATTAATGAACATGTGGTGCATTTGTTATTTTTGCTCGGCTTACATAGGGATCCAGAGAGTGACAATAATTCTAGTCCTTAGGGAAAATAAGATTCACCATCAAGAGAGGCTATTTCATTTCTTTTAAGTGCTGACTCTGTTTTGGTTGCATGGGTTTTACTCACCTTTCTGCAAAGAGCGATGTACATTAGAAAGGGGTTGAAGTGGGAAAATGGAAAAACAGGCTCCCATCTTCCCCCTCTCGCGCCTGGCCTAAAGGTTCACGGCCCAAGCACCCGCCACGAGAGGAGTTTGCCCATCTACCAGACGACCAGATACCCTGGTACAGGAACATACGGATGTGTCCATCTGCCTGCCCAGCAGCTCGCCCAGCCCATGCCGATGCCTGCGGCATGGATCAACTAGACTAAAACCTATACGTCGTTAGAGATGCCATGACGACCTAGCCAACGGATAGCACACCTGTGCCAATATACACACTGGACACTCCCGCACCAATCTACACGAAGAATATACTCAGTGCTATGACGTAGGCGACAGACATACTCACAGACGTGTATCTTTATTATTTTCCACCTAGGCTCTCAAAATGCAGAAACGCAAGACGCACCATGAACTCATCTAAAGAGTTTGCTTACGCTTCTTCTAAACCTAGGTGCCATAATGAGAATTATAACGAAGACACGATACTGGTCATAAGACAATATGAGACTATGACCTAAAGCGCCTGTGCACCAAACGGTTCCGCCTATACACCAGGCCTAAGTAGGCCGCAAGCAAGAGCTCCCGTGGACGTTAACAGAACAAGAGTCAGGTTGCTGATCCTGCAGAATGAGCCTGGCGAAAGCAGACAGCCAAGGTCGTAATGTTGCAAACCCACATTCCAAAAGCAGACCATCAAGGGCACGATGTTGCAACCTCGCATGCCGTGCACCAACATCAAAGTCGCACCTGCAAATTAAACCAGGCACACAGTGGAAAAACAATATTAATTGTGCAGAATTCTGCCTCAAACACGGTCCCACCTCACGTGACCAAGCCGAACCTGCCAAGCCCAGGAGGAAGGAGGCGACTGGATCCCTCGTTACAAGACACAGGCAGATACACTTGAAAAGATCAATGGACATCTGCGACAGTGGGAGTAGTCGGCCGTCCAGCTCATGAATAAGTCTTCACATTGTCTGCATGTACCCATAGTGAAACATTGTTGCAAATTGCAGGTACACCGAGAGCTGGGAACAGCGATGGTCCCAGGCTGGGAAGCTCACGGGCGCACCAATCAGAACATGGCGCTCTTATCACTGACGCCATTAACATCAACCAATCATTAGGAGTCTTCATGTAACAATTCTCATGTATCTAATTGTAGGGACAACCCAGATATATCACCTGACTAACCCTTGTCCACTCATATTATTCTCTATACGTATGCTATACTAACCCTACCACTCGAGCAACCAATTAAGAGTGGCGATAGGTTTTTTGTTAACTTTCTAAAGTGACGCAAGTAGCGCGTCATACTACAGTAAAAAGGGCCTGCGAGCCCCACGATTGTGTGTGTGTCAGGTCAGACGCGTATGATCCTTGACCCATCCCTGCCGTTTGTGTTTAATAAACAGCAGAGTCACCTTGCTTCTTGTGTGTGTCTCATACTCTATCTCTTTTGGGTTATACGGGAGGAGTTGGGGCCTCCCTGCCCGGAGGTCTGCGGACGGCCCGGCCGACCCCGGCAGAATTTCCCCCCGACAGGGTCATTGAGGTTACAGGGCCATGATTGCTGTTGACTCCCCCGTTGAGCTACAATAGGCAGGGTATTCAAACTTTAGAACAGATATTGTTGCAGTAATGCTAGCATACACTGTATTATATATGTATTTTATTATGTGATTGTTTTTGCAGATGTACAATGTGGTTTAAGCGGATGCTCTTAAGGCAGGGTTTTACCAACTGTATGTATTGTTGTGGATTTATGTGTATTATGGATTTTGAATCCGAAATAAACTTTTCTGACTGACTGAGTTCGAAACTGATTCTATAAATGTCTCCAAATTACCCAGACCAATATGCCAGTAAATGTTGAGTAGCAATATGTCCAGATGGAAATCAAACCTTAGCCTGATGTGGGTGGCCAGGATCCATAACATTAGTGAAATTGAGTTCACAATAAACACGAACGTAGATGTTCTAAACATAGTAAGTAGACCCATGTCCCCTAGAGTTCCATGAAAGCAAAGTCATTGAAAAACGTTACAGGGCACTATTAGGGATAGAGAGTAGGGTTTACATTTTTGTTAGCTGTTTAGGCCCCAGAGAGCAAGGACCAATCTCTTTGTTTTTCTGAGGGCAGCATTACACTTTTGGAATACTAATTCTGTCGTAGTTGTTCATTTTCCCTGCGAAGAGAAGCTATGATTTCTTTAAGACACTTTTCTTCCCTATTCCGACCTTCTTGAGTCGATCTCAAATCTTTGTACAGTGAGAGATCAAGCCCAATGACCTTACTACATGCAGCCATCACCTCAGTCAAATCTAATGCTTTCAACACACGCATCTCCAATGCTAAATCGCACTCCAGAGAGATCTTCTCCATCTTCAATGAGCTTATCTCCCCTCCCAACTAACCGGACGAAATAGTCAAAGATGAAGCATGGTGTACAAGCATCCAATATGCCATGTTACACAAAATAGACCTCCTCCAAAAGAAAATTGAAGACCACTGCAAAGCCCTACCACCACAAACAGAGACGAAATCGACCATCTCAACTCCCGACTCAACCAACTCCACTAGAAATGTGTTCTCATTCAGGGATATCACTGAACAAGAAGTTCTAGACCTCCTCAAAAATCTCAAACCCTCTGCCTGCAAAGGAGACATATGCCCACCTAAGCTCATCAAGGACTGCGCTGACCACCTCGTCCCACTATTCACGGCCTTCATCAATGTGTCTTTCAAAACAGGCATTATCCCAGCCAGTCTCAAAGAGGCTTGGGTCCTCCCAATTCTTAAAAAAACTAACCCTCGACCCTCTTCAACCTAATAACTACAGACCAATAACCACAGTGCCATTCCTCCTGAAACTACTTGACAAAGCTGCCCACTGCCGAATCCAACACTTTCTGGAAACCCACTCAGTCCTAGGAACCAGACAATCGGGTTTCCAAAAAGGACATGGCACTGAAACAGCCCTGCTGGATCTAAAGAACCAGATCACCCAAATCTTGGACAAAGGCAAGCATGCTTTGCTGCTGCTCCTAGATATCTCAGCCGCATTCGATCTGGTTGACCACAAGACTCTCACTTCACACCTCACACACTCAGCTAACTTCTCCAAAGAAGCAGCTCTCTGGGTCACCTCATTCCTCGAAGGAAGAGCTATGAAGGATTTGTCAGATATTGCAAACGCTGAACCTACCACAATCCACTGCAATGTCCCTCAAGTATCCTGCACAGCACCCACATTATACAACTTGTTCACAAAGCCCCTCTTCTACAAGCTTGACTCTCTTGGTATCGCGTATACTAATTACGTTGACGATACTCAAGTACTTCTTCCCCTCTCTGGTTCATACCACAAAGATGCGAAGGCACTTCACTTGATCTACACCACCAACCAGGCTTGGATGGCGGTAAACAGCCTCTGCCTAAATGGGGAAAAGATGGAGATCATGATACTAGGCCAAAAAAACACACTAACCAAGCTTGACAAACTAAATGCCAACTTCACCATTGATAAATCCACGATTCCTGTATCTACAGCAGTCAAGACGCTGGGAGTATACTTAGACTCCTCACTAACCATAACTAGACAGGTTAGCGCCATCACCTTCTCTTCTGCACACACCACTAAACTAATAAACGCCATAAAACGATACCTATCCAAAACCAATTGCCTATCAATAGCCAGAGCAACCATTGGTGCTAAAATAGACTATTGTAATGCCCTTCTGGCAGGCACATCCGATGAAAACTTAAACAGGCTTCAAGTCACGCAAAACAATGCTTTCCGTGCTGCCCTAAGCATCCCAAGAAGGGAACACATCTCCCAGGCTAGACAATCAACTCACTGGCTCCCGGTCAAAGAACGCATCACTTTCAAAATCCTCACTCTCATACACAAATGCCTCACGCTATCCGCACCTTCATACCTATCTGAGACTATCTCCAAACCCTCTTCCACACGCTCCACCAGGACACAATACTCCAACCAACTCCACGTCCCACGTATTAACAGTGCAAAAGCCGGCGGGTTAGGCTTCCCATATATTGCTGCCAAACTCTGGAATGCACTACCCACAGACATTAGAGCAGAAAACTCACTCCTGGCTTTTTGTAGAAAACTCAAGACCCAACTCCTTGCGCAGTAAATTGTAACCGCATCTGTACATATGTAAACATCCTATGTAAATATGTAAAAATATCAGATCTACTGTATCTTTATGCTCATTATGTGTATGTAACTAAGCTATGTATGTAACTAAGATATGTATGTAACAAGCGCCACAATGCCCAAGGGCTGATGTGCGCTCTACAAATCTGAATAAAATAAAGAAATAAATAAAATACCTTAAGCAGTAAATCGAACAAAATCTTAGATTTAAGGTGTCAAATAACACGATCTGTCCTATAGTGATCCATAAAATAAACACGCCCTATGTCAGATGGTGTAATAGCATTAAGCAATGGTATAGAACACAAAATCTTAGAATATTAGAATGGTTCAGAACAACATCTCTTATTTCAAGTAGTACACTTTCCAAGAGTACTTGTAGGCCTTGGGATTGTCCCTCCTGCTGTACAGTCAGGGAGTTTTGGTCAACCACCGGCCCCTTCCAGAAAGTCACTGCATTTTTTAAAATTGGTCTAGTTGGTACTCTCAAATTCTCACTACCCCTTGACCCCTGAAGTATATTATAGACCCTATTAGCTTGTAGGGACAGAGGCCTGTCATCAGCGTAGGACAGAGTATTTTGCGGTACCAACAATTTAGCTGCATGCACAGCTGAGGAAAAGGAGAGAGGTTTAAAAATCAAAGGTGGTTCTTTCTGCCCCTGCTTGGCTAAACAATGATGGCTTCCATGTAATGGCAGTAACCAGAATTTGATGGCTTTGCAAAGCACGTTAGGCAATAGAATTAGACACCCCTGGTTGGTGACCCGTTCTCATTGGGACAGGTACTGCCCCAACCATCCTTACCATATTGCTGGTGAGTTTTATTTCTAGATAACACCTGTAATTCAGGAGCTCCCTCCTGCAGTGTTTGCTGTGTAGATAAAGCAAATGCAGAGCCGACACAAGGCAAACCTAAGCCAGAGCCATTTGTGTGTAAGGCTGGGGGGTGAGTAAATTGAGACGTATTGGCAGCAATACCAATCCCATGTCCCCACTATGCGACTAACTTCAGCTCAGCCCCTGCGCCTTCTTTTGTTTTTTCTGAGGGATGGGTTCTCCATAAGTAATTACCTTTCAGACATCAACTGTGTCAAAATACACATCGTTGAATTTCAATTTAGCTTTTACTTCAGTTTTTTTAGAAAAGTGTAGAATTCTTTTTTCAACACGATTCTTTTTCAGCATGACTATGTTTTTGGTCTTCCAGAGTTCTTTACCCAGTTTGTTCGCAGGGGGAAAAGGTACAGCCCTCCCTACATCAGTAGCTACGCTGGTTAAATTCCTTAAAGTTACTGTTGAACCCATGTTGGAATTATTGATAACAACATTTTCCCCCAGAATTACTCTCCCCCATGGTTAAGTCAATGTCATGATCTCTGCTTCCAAAAGATCAGGACTTGCCCGACTCCCTTGGAAGCAGACCCATAACCCCGGTTCCGAGTGCCAGCCAGTCCCAATTGGGACCTTTTGGACCCTGTCCTGGCGCCAGTGGCACCAGGCTCATAAAGATGCCCAGTCCCAGCGCTGGAAGCGCCGGGCTCATAATGCTTGGGTGGACTTACCTGCAGCAGACCATGCTGCTTACATACCTGCCAGTTGAACCCCTGATCCTCTTCTGTTTGGGACTACTTTTCCTGTTGGGTGGGGCAGGAGCCACTCCCTAGGTTCAGAACACTGGAACTCTTCTGGAAAGCAGGAACTCTTTTCTTACCTAGGCGTGGCTGTGGAAGGAGACACCTAAGCACTACAGGAGGCTATTTAAACCACACCCGATGGATGAATCTTGCTTTGCGTTATTCTGCATTCTCTGCAGCAGAACGCTCATTGTGTCTTCTGCTTCTGATCCTGGGCCTAAGGGAACAAAGGCTTACCATCCTGGAATCCAGTCTTCAGCAGCACCTGTAAAGACAAAGAAAGAACAGGTTAGCACTACGGTCTTCAGTGGCAGCGCATCTCTTACCTGGTCCATCGGCTGTCACCAACGCCTCGCGCTGCATTCCGGCATCTGAAAGACAAAGGCTTACCTACTCTTCGCATGCTCCGGAGGTCTTCGCACTGCATTCCGGCGTTTAAAGACATTGGGCAACTTTATTACTCACGTGCCATTACTCCTTCCCATGCCGAATCCAGTGGGTATTCCAGCACCCTTCAGCTTCTCTAAAGCTCCGAACGTGTACCTGCAAGATAAAAGGGACAGTTAGTGCGCATCGTGAAGCAGGCTACAAGCGCTTACTTACGTGCTTCCAGGCGCTTCTATTCCTCACGCGGGTTCGATCCTCAACTCTCATCAGCCCGCCATCCGCCATCGCCGGAACCCTGCAAAACAAGAGATATCATTACAAAAGACTTTTAAGACATTTGAAGTGCCCAGAACTTACCGTTCGTGCAGTTAACGACGGACAGCAGTCCTCTGAGGTCAAGAGGCCTGCACCCTTATCCAGTGAAGAAACTGGTTACGGCACCCTGCCCCGAGGCAGATGGAGAGCTCGGCGTTCACTTACCTAAGGTGAGGGTGTTAACCTTTGGGGTTCTACAGGAGAAGAGAAAGGGAAGAGGAGAGAGGCACCCAATAACCCCAGTTCATTAATACCATATTTTCTATCTGCAGACATCTTACTCTTCGAGTCAGACATACAGTGCACAGAGGTCCAGCCCAAAGAGCCAACCGTGTGTTACACATCACCTTTGAAGATACGGCATTCACCCAGTCAAGACCGGCGCCTGTGCGGGAATCAGGTGAGCATTACAGAACGCAAAGCCTATCGCAAAACTCCCACCCAGGCGCTATGGAAACCTCGGATACCGACCAGCTAGCCCAGTTACTTGTGGAACTAAGAGCAGAAGTGCATGCAGCCCGTCAGGAAACGAATGCTCTAAGAAGGGAACTGATTATTTCCAAGGAGCGAACAGACGATCTCGCTAGACAAATGCTACAGTCAGAAGCCGGACAAACTCTGTTACCCGCATCAGGGGCAAATCTTCCTTCAACATCCTCTACGAACCCAGTGCAGATCAACCTACCTGGGAATGTACCTCTGGCTCCGCCCGAACGATTTTCTGGTGACCCAAAGAGGTTTGCAGTATTTATTAATCAGTGCCGGTTGCACTTCTTATGCCGGCCAGCAGCCTTTCCAACTGATCAAGCTAAGGTAGCTTTCGTGCTTTCGTACCTTAGTGGCAATGCGGCAGACTGGTCGATCCCTCTAGTTAATCAAGATGATCCGGTTCTCCATGATTTTCAAGCTTTTCAGCTCAGTATGGAAAAACTGTTTGCAAGACATTCACAGGGGCAGGCCTTGGACAATGAGCTCCTTTCATTGCGACAGGGTAATCAAGACCTTTTGGCTTATATTGCGTCTTTCAACAGACTGATAGTGGAAACTCGATGGCCTGAGGACAAAAGGATTACGCTGTTTTATAGAGGTCTACGTGGAGAGCTCAAAGATGTGTTAGCCCAAGTAGTGAATCCCCCGCAAGACTGTTCGGACTATATTGACTTAGTCGTTCAAATTGACCACAGACTGCAGAACAGGAAGGCTGATCGTTCCAAGTTTGATGCTCGAGTATTTTCCAAACCACCAACTCCTACCAAAGGAGTAGACTCCGGGGAACCCATGCAAATAGGGGGCCTGAAAGGACCACTAACACAAAAGGAGCGGGAAAGGAGAAAACAGCTGCAATTATGCCTCTATTGCAGAAACTCGGGGCACTTTCTTCGAGACTGTCCGGTGAAACCAGCCAAGAAGGCAGTAGGAGCTGCAGTTACCAGGGTCACAAACTCTGAGCAGGGAAACGACCTCGCCCGACAAGAATAGAGGTCCTCTTGCCGAGCGTTAAAACTAGTTCCGTGACCTCGCATTTCGTGATTCCTATGGTCCTCATTAGCCCTGAACATCCGGATCGATTACATGCGATTGAAGCTTACGTCGACAGCGGTGCCATCGGAAATTATGTGGATCATGAAATGGTTTTGAGGATGAATCTGACTCTTTGTCCAAAGGCTGTAAAGGACGTCATTACTACGGTGGATGGTACGGAGATAGCCTCCGGACCAGTAACGCATACCACCCAAGAAGTGACGCTAGTAAGTCAAGATGGACACCATGAGAAGATCGTGTTCGATGTGATCAAGGCCCCTCAGTTCCAGATTATTCTAGGAATTCCTTGGTTAGAGAAGCACAATCCTCAGATCGATTGGCGAGCAAGAACGGTTCAGTTTCCAGAATGTGTCTCTACTTGTCACCCTCGACCTGGTGTTGCACTGGCAGCAATTTCCTCGGAGGCTCCTCAGTTACCTCCTGAATACCTAGAATTCCAAGATGTTTTCCGGAAGGATCAGGCTAACTCTCTACCTCCTCATAGGTCTTATGACTGCCAGATAGACCTGATATCTGGATCTACTCCTCCTTGTAGTAGAATTTATGCCCTCACCGAGCCTGAGAATCTTCACCTCCGACAATACCTGGATCAATACCTAGCGAATGGGTTTATTCGTCCTTCCAAGTCCCCTGCTTCCTCAGCTTTGTTCTTCGTTCCAAAAAAAGAAGGGGACCTTAGAACTTGTATAGATTATCGCGCCCTGAACCAGATCACCGTTAAGAATAGATACCCGTTACCTTTGATCCCTGAACTCCTGGACCAAGTCAGAAAAGCATGCATATATACAAAGCTGGATCTTAGAGGAGCCTACCACTTGGTACGAGTAAAAGAGGGCGATGAATGGAAGACGGCCTTCCGCACCAAGTATGGGCTATTTGAATATCAGGTCATGCCCTTCGGACTTTGCAATGCCCCGGCCGCCTTTCAATATTTTATGAACGATGTCCTCAGAGAGCTCATAGATGTGTGTGTTGTTGTTTACATTGACGACATCCTCGTTTATTCTTCATCGGAAACTGAACATCGGAAACACGTGAAAATGGTCCTCGAGAGATTGCGTCAACACAAACTTTTCGCTAAGTTGGAAAAATGTGTTTTCAACGTGACTGAAGTTGAATTCTTGGGATTCATATTATCACCTAGCGGAGTGCGTATGGATTCAAAGAAGGTCGATGCAATTCTCAAATGGCCATCGCCATCCTGCGTAAAAGGTGTTCAAAGCATGTTAGGCTTCGCTAACTTTTACCGCAGGTTTATCCCCGAATTCTCTCGAATAGTCCAGCCCATCACCGCCTTGTTAAAGAAAAACAAACGTTTTGAATGGTCTACCGAGGCGGAACAAGCTTTCCAGAATTTGAAGACTAGATTTATCTCTGCACCGATCTTAAAACATCCTCGCCCAGAACTCCCCTACATCATTGAAACTGATGCTTCGAGCCTTGCCATGGGGGCAGTTCTATCACAAAAGGACCCAGTAACCAATCAGTTGCATCCCGTGCCATTTTGGTCCCGCAAATTCTCGCCTCCTGAAATCAATTACACTATTACTGATAAGGAGCTTCTAGCTATCAAGTCCGCCACTAAGGCTTGGCGGCATTATCTTCTGGGGGCCCGACACACCGTTACTGTGATTACAGATCACCGAAACCTGCAATATTTGAAAACCGCAAAAGCTCAATCCTCTAGGCAACTCCGTTGGGCACTATTCTTTGCCGAGTTTGACTTCATAATTACCTATTGACCTGGTACAAAAAACGGTAAAGCTGATGCCCTTTCTCGGATGGGAGTGGAAGAACATTTGATCAATCCTAAACCTGTACCTATCATTCCCGAACAAAGAATTCTAGGTGTAATCGCCACACAATCCATAGAGGAAGTTAAGGATAAAGCCAGGCTACTGGTAACTCCAGCAGACATACAGAATTGGCATCTGCAGGGAAAGGACTTTACGGTGAAGGACAACCTATTATATTTCCAAGAACAGTTATACCTGCCCAGCACAGATTTACAGAAAAAGGTAATCTCTTGTTATCACGATTCTTTAATGGAAGGACATCCCGGTATGACCAAGACCTCGGAAAAGATCAAGCGCTACTTCTGGTGGTCGTCTTGGAAAAAAGATATCAGAGACTTTATAATGTCCTGTGGAGTATGCGCCCAAAACAAGAGTCAAAAGGAAAAACCAGCCGGCCTCTTACGCCCTATTGACATCCCGCCTCGCCCTTGGCATACGCTTTCTATGGACTTCATCACCGATCTACCTCCATGCTCCGGATACAATACGATCCTAGTAATCGTGGACCTAGTCTCCAAGATGGCGCATTTCATTCCACTCAAAGGCTTAGCAACAGCAGCAACTCTGGCACGAGAATTTCTCGAAAACATCGTCCGACTGCACGGTTTTCCTTCAGTTCTAATTTCGGATTGAGGTAGTCAATTTATTTCTCATTTTTGGCGAAGTTGCTGTCGGTCGGCTCAAATTGATGTGAGACTTTCGACCAGCCACCACCCTCAAACCGACGGACAAACCGAGAGGACCAATCAAACTCTGGAACAGTATTTGCGCTGCATGCTACAACAAACTGAAAAAACTTGGAAAGATATCCTTTGGATAGCCGAATATGCCTACAATAACTCTGTCCACTCTGGAACTGGGAAGACCCCGTTTTTTCTTTTATACGGTAGTCACCCTCGAACCTCGGAGTTGGATCCACTCCAAGATCTTGGAACACCAGCAGTAGACCACCTGCATTCTACAATCACCCAAGCCTTTAAGGAAGCTTTCTCACCTTCAAAGGGCTAAAGAACAATACAAGAAAGGAGCAGACCAACATCGGAAGGAAGCCCCCCAATATCAAGTAGGAGATCAAGTCTGGTTATCCACCAAATATCTACCTCTAAAAGGACCACGCACATTCAACCCAAGATACCTTGGTCCCTATTCCATCACTACCATAGTAAATCCAGTAGCGGTCAAGTTGGACTTGCCCCCTCACATGAAGATACATCCGGTCTTCCACGTCTCTCTATTAAAACCCGTGCAACCTCAAACCCGACTAACTACATCTCCAAAACCTATTCTAGTTGATGGAGAACTCGAGTTTGAAGTCAAAAGCATCCTGGATTCCAAGATCTCCAAATCTAAACTATTTTACCTGATTGACTGGAAAGGCTACGGTCCCCAAGAAAGATCCTGGGAACCTGCAGAATATGTCCACGCGCCTCGTCTAATCAAAAGATTTCATCGAACATTTCCTAACAAGCCCAAACCCCCGGAGAAGCCCGGTTTGGGAGGGGCCTTGAGAGGGGGTGCTGTCATGATCTCTGCTTCCAAAAGATCAGGACTTGCCCGACTCCCTTGGAAGCAGACCCATAACCCCGGTTCCGAGTGCCAGCCAGTCCCAATTGGGACCTTTTGGACCCTGTCCTGGCGCCAGTGGCACCAGGCTCATAAAGATGCCCAGTCCCAGCGCTGGAAGCGCCGGGCTCATAATGCTTGGGTGGACTTACCTGCAGCAGACCATGCTGCTTACTTACCTGCCAGTTGAACCCCTGATCCTCTTCTGTTTGGGACTACTTTTCCTGTTGGGTGGGGCAGGAGCCACTCCCTAGGTTCAGAACACTGGAACTCTTCTGGAAAGCAGGAACTCTTTTCTTACCTAGGCGTGGCTGTGGAAGGAGACACCTAAGCACTACAGGAGGCTATTTAAACCACACCCGATGGATGAATCTTGCTTTGCGTTATTCTGAATTCTCTGCAGCAGAACGCTCATCGTGTCTTCTGCTTCTGATCCTGGTCCTAAGGGAACAAAGGCTTACCATCCTGGAATCCAGTCTTCAGCAGCACCTGTAAAGACAAAGAAAGAACAGGTTAGCACTACGGTCTTCAGTGGCAGCGCATCTCTTACCTGGTCCATCGGCTGTCACCAACGCCTCGCGCTGCATTCCGGCATCTGAAAGACAAAGGCTTACCTACTCTTCGCATGCTCCGGAGGTCTTCGCACTGCATTCCGGCATCTGAAACACAAAAGCTTACCAGCTCTTCGCACGCTCCGGAGGCCTTCGGCGCTGCATCCCGCATCTGAAAGATAAAAGAAGGTGCGTTTAAAGACATTGGGCAACTTTATTACTCACGTGCCATTACTCCTTCCCACGCCGAATCCAGTGGGTATTCCAGCACCCTTCAGCTTCTCTAAAGCTCCGAACTTGTACCTGCAAGATAAAAGGGACAGTTAGTGCGCATCGTGAAGCAGGCTTCAAGCGCTTACTTACGTGCTTCCAGGCGCTTCTATTCCTCACCCGGGTTCGATCCTCAACTCTCATCAGCCCGCCATCCGCCATCGCCGGAACCCTGCAAAACAAGAGATATCATTACAAAAGACTTTTAGGACATTTGAAGTGCCCAGAACTTACCGTTCGTGCAGTTAACGACGGACAGCAGTCCTCTGAGGTCAAGAGGCCTGCACCCTTATCCAGTGAAGAAACTGGTTACGGCACCCTGCCCCGAGGCAGATGGAGAGCTTGGCGTTCACTTACCTTAGGTGAGGGTGTTAACCTTTGGGGTTCTACAGGAGAAGAGAAAGGGAAGAGGAGAGAGGCACCCAATAACCCCAGTTCATTAATCCCATATTTTCTATCTGCAGACATCTTACTCTTCGAGTCAGACATACAGTGCACAGAGGTCCAGCCCAAAGAGCCAACCGTGTGTTACACATCACCTTTGAAGATACGGCATTCACCCAGTCAAGACCGGCGCCTCTGCGGGAATCAGGTGAGCGTTACAGTCAACCACCCTGGGTACAGGTGGTATATAGGGAGAGTGACAACCAAGAGTGGTCGTGGGGTCAGGACCAATAGTCTTAGTAACCTTCTTATGTGATCTAGAGGCGGGGGGCATAGTAGGTGTAGTGGGTTGGCTACTTTCACAATGTGCCTTCTCCCTCCTTAGTTCACGCGTGGAGGCTTCCTGTAAGTCAACTATTAAGTCCCTCTGATGTCTCGTATTAGCCTTGGTCTTTGGCCTCATACGCTGTGGCTTGACCATATAAAGAGAGAAAGGGCCTCATGAGTTGGGGTGTAGCCCTTAAATGTTGGGGTAATGCTATTACCGCCGCATTTAAGGCTCCGCCCAATCACAAGTCCAACCGCATTTACCCCCAGCTTCAAACTGGGGGTAAATGTGGCAACTTAACGCCCATTTTCGGCCGCAATTAGTGCAGTGCTATTACCCAATAAATGCAATGGGGAATACACATTACCGCCCAACCTTTGATCCGGCACTACTAGCTCCAGCCCGGTTGGCGGTAACACTATTAGCCCGGGTGGTATCCGGTTTTTATTGTGCAGAACAAACTCCAGCATTTGCATCAACATTTTCCCAAATTGGAAGTGTGATGCAGATTTGTTTTGAAGCCAATACTCCACTGTTGCTAGTGCCAAATCATGTTTAATGTTGGTGTACAATGCCTAGACATCATATTCTACCAGATGTTTTCCAGGTAATATTATATAGAGTAGTCAAGAAATCCATTGAACCCCTGGAATATGATTTCAGTTTTAAAGCCTCTTCTTGTAGCTGGGTGTCTATGTATTTAGGAAGAGCTTCTCTAATCCACCTGATGCCCGACATGATTGGTCTAATCTCAGGAATGAGTTGAAATGCCTTTAAAATTTTGGGCAGAAAATAGATTGTAGGAATCCGACACAGAGTGTGTAGGAGAAATTATTTCTCGTCTTCCTGTAAAATGCCATGATTGTACCATTTGTCAATCAGTCTGAGCAGGTTCTTTTTTACTATGGGGTTGGATCAACCTCCATTTTGGGGTAATCATTCGGTGTCGAGAGATGTTCAGCAGCTTTGATGTAATCGGCAGATTACTATGTTTCTGACCCTTATCAGCAGGCTAGATGACTAAATGGTCATTGCACCTCATTACGAGTATGGAGGTAGCCAGGCCGTTCTTACCAGCATGGATACCACCATACTGGGTACCGGGTCCGGGTTCCAGGAATAGGGAATTACTGGCCATTCCGACCTTGGAGGGCCCAGTAATTCCCATTCCCGGGACCGGGACCCAGTACTTCCCCATCTGAGCCCCCATAGGGCTCAATGCGAATGGGGAGGATGCTAACAATGGGCCCGTTAATAACGGGCCCATTGTTAGCATCCTGATCTGCTTGCGGGTACCGGTAAAGACGTCTGGTCCGGATCAGAAGTCATTACCTCCACCCACGAGCAGACCCGTTCTGTGGTGGCTCGTAATGAACGGTGCCGGTCCCTTACCAGCACCGTTCATTACGGGGCTGCATTCCGCGTATTGAGGCCCATTGTCCCTTAGCTTTGTCAGAGCTGTTCTTTCATCCAGATTAAGATTCTCTGGTGTGTGTTTCACATGTTTCTTTAGATGTATGAGGTCTTTGGTGGCCGACTCGAAAAATATGTCAATGTGATTGTTCTCTGAACTTGGAGGCACACATTTATATGTTTTATTTAGCTCACTTGGACAAGGTATATCATATTCAATGTCAAGATTTTTGAAGAGGAGATCTTCAATAAATAGATCTTCCGTTATGAATAGCCACAGTTTAGTTTGGGATTGGCCCCCTAATGTGAGTGTCATGGGAACCCTTACATCTGGCTCTTTGCTTTTTTCAAATTCCTTACTGTGAAAACATCATTTTCATTGAGGACATGAGAGGATAGGTTGAGGACTAAATCCATCCTGCGTATGGTGTCATTCAGTTCCTGTGACCCCTGGCTCTCAAGGTCATGGTGTGCTCTGTATCTCTTCCTTGACGGGTCTGTACTGCCCTTTCCTCTCCTGCCCCTGGTATGGTTGTTGACATAGCTGTGTTTGACACTGGGGGTTCTGAGAAGGAGAGCTTTTTCTTTGGAAAGTTTCTAGTTTCTGAAAAATGTGCCCTTTTGTGTTTTTTGCAACACAAGGTTGAACACTTGGCTCATTACCAGTCATTAATTCTGCGAGCAAGTCAGGGCAGCATAGATGTATTACTTCTGCCATACTGGGTGTTCACATGCTAGTGACATTTGTGATCCATTAGAATATTCTTCAGTGTTATTTTTAAACTAACCCTCGTATATTGCAATACATTTTGAAAAGCAGCAAATAAGGAAACTGGCACAATGTTCTTATAGAAATATGTTTGCTGTTTTTCATGCTTATACTGATAAATCACCAGAAATCCTTTGCATACAGATAACATAAAGAATGTAATCCACTATTTGACTCCTTTGATTGTTTAATGAGGCACTCAGAGAGGCTTTGTTTGTGTGCATTTACTGTTATCAATAGGTGTGTGAGGGAAACACGCCAAGATTTTTCTCTAGCGCAACTCGTGCACCATTTAAACATTTATATATTTCCAATGAGCAGCGCACCAATCTGGGCATTTCCCAAACCTTGCATACATTGGGATTAGGCAGCCTGATGTGGGGCACAAAGTTGTAGGAAGGTGCATGCTAAAAATAAAAATAGGATCCAAAAGCATCAATCGAAATGTGTTTGTAATAAGTGGAGTTAAGGCCAAATTATATCTGGGGGATTATATCATGCATAGAATGAGCATGGTTCTGGATTTATTGAATCAAAAGGTTTGGTCCGGACTGGGGGGAGCAACACAGGAATTTGTGAATAAAAGGATAGCATATTGTGCACAAATAATGCCATCTGCAGTTCAGCTCTAGGTGAAAAAGGATGTTGCCATTCCTGCATTCACAAGACAGTTTACAGTATCATTGAATCCCAAAAAGGGACAAAAAATGATGGAATCTGACACATTTATGTTTATCAATGAAACCATGAGGCAACATGGGATAGAATGTGAGTACACATCAATGGTAGAAGTTGGGGGTGCTCCCTTCCGGATACTGGTAGATAATAAAGGATGCCAGGAGGTTTATTTGGGAGAAGTCACACCATTATGAATGGCAATTAAAAAATCAAACTGCAGATTTGAACAACTCAATTATTGGAAATATTCCTGAAAGCTATGTTACTTCATGAGATGAACTGCCTGAGTTTTAAGACTCCAAAACCAAAGGGTTTTCGGAATACAGTCAGTGTAGCTTTATGAACCAAAAGATGATCTGTCATCACCAGGATGATTGCATTCTATTCCAGGTGGATGACAATGAGACAGAAGAAAACAGCACTTTGAGATCGAGGCTGAGATGCCAAGATTTTCGAGAATATTGTCTGTCCAAAAAGATACTGGGCCTCATTACCACTGTGTCAGTCCGGAAACACTGGTGCCGGTAAGCCTACCAGCACTGGTGTTTCCACTCTGCAGGCGGGTGCCGTCCCGCCTGCCAGGGTCAGACCTGGAGGGCAGAGCGGCACCCACCAGCAGAGTTTCACCGAAGCACCGCCATTGTTATTAACGGTGCCGGTGCTTCCGTGGTCCCCATTCCCATTGAGTCCTACGGGACTCAATTGGGAATGGGGATTAACAATTTACTGGCGCCTGACTTCCAGGAACAGCGGGGTCATAATCCCCCAGTGTTTCAGGAAAGCCAGGTGCCGGTAAATATTGCAAGTGTGGTGACAATCCACCGGTTGCACCGGCAGGGTTACCGCCGGACTTGTAATGAGGCCCACTGCCTCATAATTAGAGGAAAGCACAGAGATTACTCCTCTCAGGGATTTCCCAAATTTTCTAAAATGGTAGAAGAACAAATGCAAGCTGCAGGTGCATGTACAAGTGATTTAGAGAGGGACCAGTTGAGAAAAATATTTAATAAATTCAAGGATGTATTTGCCAGAGATGCATATGATTGTGGGCATCCTGACTTACATGTAGCCACGTTAAGGGTATGGAAGATAACCTGTCTGTGTGACTATAAAGGCTACCCTTGGCCGTTTTAGAGTCATTGGCAGAAATAACAAAAAATGTAGTCTCCAGAGGTATCATTAGAACAATTAGCAGTACCTCAAATAGGCCCATATTAGGTGTGTTGAAGCACAATGGTCAGTGGCGGTTGTGTACAGATTTGAGAGAGCTTAGCAACAGGGTACCGGTGTCAAGGTGGCCACATCCATTCATTGAACAAGGTCTTGCACATATACAAGGGTCAAAAGTGTTTACCACTTTGGATTTGACAGCTGGGTTTGGGTGTGTGTCATTAGCAAAGGACATAAAAATCCTATTCCAAGGAAAGCAATATGCATGGGAAAGAGTTGCCTTTGGCTATATCAACAGTGGGAATGTGTTTGGGATTTATCTGAATAAGGCACTTCCGGACGCAACTGAGAGAGAAAATGTATCCTGATTAAGGATTAAGGAGGACATAAATAGTCCTTTCAGTGAAATGAGGAATGTACTCAGCCGATTATAAAAGGTTGGGTCAAAGGTATCATTGCAGAAAGTGCAGTGCAGAAATTGGGTACACATCTTGGGACATGAAATCACAGACCAGGTATTGAACCCGCAGAAGAAAAAGGTAGAAGTCATTCATCAGTTGAAGGATCCCACAAATGTCAAGGCTTTGAAAAGCTTGTTATGGATGATAAGTTACAATAGAACATTCAATGAAGATTATGCAGAAATCACACAACCATTGACTAAGCTAGTGAAACAGGGCATGACCTGGAAATGGGGACAAGAACAGCATGAGGCAGTAGCTAAATTAAATGATTGTTCGGCAAGCTCCCCATTTTTGGCTTATCTAAAGAAGAATCAGGATTTCTTTATAGAAATAGCATTAACGGACATGTGCATGTCAGTGGCCTTGAATTAGAAGCACGACTCGAATAACAAGACCGTTGCATATGTCGGCAAAGCTTTGTGAGAAGTAGAAACCACATTTAATAAATGTGAAAAAGCACTATTGACAACCGTTTGGGCATTGCAACATTTCCGCCCCATTATTCAAAGACAGCGGGTAATTCCTGAAACTGGACAACAACCTCTACAGTTTCTACAAATTTCAAGGGTCAGGTCGGGAAATTTACCATAATCAAGAATTACTTCATGGAAATTGGTTCTCCATAGAAGTCAAATATGGTCAGAATTTAAAAAAAACAATGACCAAGGGGCTTGCAGAATTACATGATTATGCATTTGTAGAAACCACAGACAGTACAGAATTGGAAACTGATTTGATCAAATTTGAACAGTCACCACACAAAGCATTAAATGAAGCATCTGTCTCGCCTACCTTCACACTCTTATCTTCCTTGGGGATTTCAATATCCACCTCGACTCTCACAATGGTACCACTGTTCTCTTTGGTGACCTCTGCAACACTCTTTCCCTCTCTATCCTTCCCTCTGGCCCAACCCACTCCACCAGACACAACTTGGATACTCTCATCTCAACAGACATCCCTCTTTCTAACCCTCTCACTACCCCTCTCTCCTCTTACCACTTTCTCCTCTCTCCCACCTTGACCTACCCTGTCACCTGATGCCTCCACCTGCACTGCCAGTCTCCTTCTTTGTCATTCCACCGAAGCAGCGTGTGTCAGTCACTGCATTTGCCTCTTCCTTCATCCCTCCTCTGCCCCCTTTTTTAGACTCTCCTTCTGACTCTGTTCTAGCTAACCTCCACCATTCTATTTCTAACACACGGGACATCCTTGCCCCCGTCATGAGGATCCGCATGAAGCCTGGCTCCAAATGCAACTCTTGGTATGACTCTGACTTGGCCACTTCGAAACGCAACTGCAAAGCTGCAGAGGGAAGTGGCAGGCATCCAGCTCATTCTCTGACAAACTGGCCTGCCGCCTACTCCAAAGGAAATACAGCCACTCCATCCGCTCCAAGAAGAGGGCTCATGTCCAAGCCTGCATCTATGGAGCTGAGCTCTTTAAAATCTGCAAGGAACTTGCCAAACATACTGCAGTTTAACCTCCAATGCCATCTGCTCTGCACTGGCCACCCACCTTTCCTCCAAACTCTGGACATCCTGTCCTCTTGGTCATCTGCTCCCCCCTTCTCTCACCATCCTTGCCCCCCCATACTCTCCTCTTTCTCTCCCATTGCACCAGATGAGATCTTTAGAGTGGTCTGCTCTATAAAAGTCTACTCTAAATAGGTGCTCCCTGACTCCTGCAGAAGCATCAAGGACAACATTGCCCCTCTCGCTCCAGTCTTGGCTGACCATACCTCCCTACCAGAGTCTTTTGGTCTTCTGCCACCAACTTTCGGCAGATCAAACGCTTCTCCAAGCAGAGAGTGGGAGGTAGATCCCTTTCCTCGACTGGCTCCTCCCTCTGGAACAGCCTCCCTCCCCCCTCAGACTTGAGCCAGATCTTCTTAGGTTCTGGAAACTTCTCAAACTTTCTTTTCTCCTCGTCCTTTCCTATCCCCATCCCTTGCTAACTCTTCATCTGCTGATGTGACTGGGTCCTGGTCCCTTTAGAGTCCCACAGGGGCCACACTACCCCCTACCAGTTCCCCTAGCATCCTTTGCCCTGGGGTTCACTTCCCTGAACTAGCCCAAGTTGGTCCTCCCTGCCCATGGAACTCATCCCCCCTTCCCCTGCACTTGGCGTTTGGGCCACCTAGCACTTGCCCACCCCACCCTAAGGGTCTCCCCACTCTTGTGCTTATCTCTCTGCCCCCAACCTTAACCCAGGCCCCCGCTGGTCTGGGCACACTTCTCCCTCTCCGCCTTGTCATGCACTTACACACTAGGATTGTCACAAGGTCAATATAACCGTTGTTCTACTTTTTTGATTCCCATGTTCCCTGCCCATCTTGTCTTGTGGTGCCTGGAAACACATGTGTAGAAATGCCAAACAAATGTCTGATAATTTAATAAATAAAGAAAAATGTAGACATCTCCCAACCGTATTTTTAGACGGTTCTGCATATCATGTGAGTGATGACCTTGAAAAGAAGGATGTAATTACATGAATTGGAAATGTGTGGGTGAAATATTATGACAACCCATCAGTGAGCATGAGGATAGGTCCCAGGAGTAGTCAGGTAGCAGAGTTGGCTGCAATTTACAAAGCAATATCCACAGCAGTCGAAAACAAGTTAAAAGGAATAGTGATTGTCATGACCCTGATTATGCTCAGAATAGCTTTGTGGAATATGTACCAATATGGAAGGTGAGAGGGATGGTCACTTGTAACAAAAGAAAACTTAAGCATGGCAAGCTCATTCAGGCCATCGACAATCTTGTTTCAGAAAATGAGATGAAAATTCTCCAGAGGAAAATAAGGGGACACTCCAAAGCACCAAAAGAAGATAAGGAAAGGAATGATAAGGTTGATCAACTGGCCAATGTTTTGCCGGTAATGGGGGAACTGTTTGCCATTGAACACTTGATCGGTGAGACGCAGGTAGATATAGTGACACGTTACAAATCCCAAGGGACAGGCAACCAACCAGTAGTTCAAAGGAGCTCGGACACACCTTATCAGGATTTGATTAAGGCACAAAAGGAAGATCTAATCGTAGGTATGCTTTACAATCATATGGTTGATTCAGAAAATAATCCCATTACAGAGGAGGACTGCAGGAGCAGAGAGGATTTGAGGGTGATAATGAAGAGTAAAGAATAGTTTCCATTACAGGATAGACTGCTAGTCTGAAAATCATTTCAGGTCAGGTTCAGTGGGTGGTCCCTGTTTCGTTTCTGGGGCTGGTGTAACATCATGCCTGTGATGCAATAACAGCGGGTCACACATTTGAAATCTTAAGGAAATATGCTTATTGGCCTCATATGTTCCAAGATGTGTAATTGTACACATAGGCGTGTTTGGTATGTGCACAATTCCAGTCCACCTCACCAACACATTGAGCTCATTAATGGTCAGATTTTCAAATTGATTTCATTGGTCCTGTCCAAATATCATCACAGGAAAACAAGTACATGCTAGCAGTTTCATGTTTAATGTCAAAATGGTTGGAATGTGTACCTGTTCCTGATACAAATGATACTGCCTATAGAAAACTGATGGCGAGTTTCCTTGGTCGCTTTAACACATGTTGATGGGGGACTGCACAAATTGGATACTCTTGTTATTGAGGCTGCTCAATAAGTTAATGCAAAATGAAAAAAGTTATACAAGTATACTGGGTCGTGCACTCCAGTTGATTTTATTTGTTAACAAGTTTTCAATTGAACACAATTTTATAATTGTCTTGATCAATACATCGGTTTACTTCAATCTCTGATCGACTTGTGAGTTCAAATGTTTTTCAGTAATAATTCATTGCATGAGTAAATTCAATATGTAAATTTATAAAATGAATTATGCGTTTAAATGTGGCCCTTCCAAATGTAAGTTTCCAATATTTGTCAATGGTAGTTCTTATCTTATCTTTAATGGATTCAATAGATGTTATTATATTGTGCCTTTAGGTGTGTTCCCTCGACACGTGTTTCTCCATTGATTAAAATGATTCTTCAGGAGGGTTTCAAGTATAGAATCTAAACGTACAGATAAGAGACATAAAGTAAACATATGTGCCTCGTTAATATCTTAACATGCTGATTTGTGCAATTCTCTTTCTTATTTAAGAATTATTTATATGACATATGCGAATAGTAAATCTAGATAAACTCACCTTGAGCGTAGTGCAAAAAAGAGCCCTAATTTGCAGCTTATGAAGATTTTTGTATCCTAAGAATTTTTTTACGGAATGGTACCTGATACAAATACAAATGTATTTTTTTGAGGTTTGGTCTATTTCTAATTCTATCTCTGGTATCTGCTTACTTGTATGATAATAATCAGCTGGTATCTCTTACCTCTCTGTTTGCCGGCATGATAACTGATTTAAAAAATCAAAAATGGGCACTGTTCATACTTGATGTGATGACGTGGACGCATTGCTTATTGCATACTGCCATCATCACGTTGTTTGCCATCTTGGACCGGGTCCATATTGTATAGAGATGACGCATTTGCTTTTACATATGTGTTATATGGCTAATTCATTGTTCAGATTAATACCAATTGCTTTTGTTTTTTGCTCACCTCACTTGCTCATAATTTAGCAATTGCACAAATCAATTATTAGGTGTGATAGTGATTGTGATGGTTGACGGCTGAACTATTTGTGAGTGTTGGTAATATAAAACGCCAGCTCAAAAACATCACCTGAACGTTCTTAGAAAGACCAGATATATTGGTACAGAGAATTATTACGGTTCATTTGTCTGATTATTACAAAAATAATGACTTATTTCTGTATCAAAATTCAGCCCTGTTGCACAACTGTCCATTAGAAAAATCCAGGTGGCTTCTCGTTGCCTTAGGAGTCTCTCTCTATTGCCACCTCTGGGTGGCATGTTGATATGTTCCAATCCAAAGTTTTTGATGCCATCTATTTTGTCTTGTGCATGTTCTTGTTGGAAGTGCCCCAATGGATATCTTGAGTGTTGGTTTTTAATGGCCCTTAGATGTTCTGCAATTCTAAGTTTCAATGGGCGGATTGTGTTCCCAATGGATATTTTTGAGCATAAGCCTTTGATGCCATAAATCACATATTTGGTATTGCAATTTATAATGTCTTTTATCTGATGTTCTTTGCCATTCGGCATCATGATGCTTGTTTTTTCATTGTCTGAAAAGGTGTATACTGTGCATTTCCTACATTTGTAGTTTCCTGTTATTCTTGTTTGTTGCCACAACTGAGTCTTGCCTCTTTCCTTCTTGTTTTTTTCAAAGTGTGAAGGACACAACGTTTCCTTAAAATGTTTGGCTTTATGGAAAGTGATGCAAGGGGTGTCAGCTAAGTGTGGTACTTGATATGTATCTAATCGTAGTAAAGACCAGTGTCTTGTCAATATTTTTCTTATGGTCTTTGATTCCGAACTGTACGTTTTATGAACCTGATTTTTTGGTTTCCAATATTTGATCTTTGTTTTGGTTTATTTAGTAATAACTCTGTCCTGGTTCAGTATGTGGTTTTGTTATATGCTTCAATAAGTTGTCTACTTGCAAATCCTCTTTCTTTACACTTTTTTATTGCTTTTGTTACATGCTTCTCCAGTTCTCGATTCTGAGTACAATTGCACTTAAGCCATAGAAATTCACCATATGGTATATTTTTGGTGACGTGCTGAGGATGGTTGCTTCTGGCATGTAGAGTACTGTTGCCAGATGTGGGTTTGACATAAAGGGTTGATTGTATTTGTTTGTTCTCTATATATAGCTTCAAAACTAGAACATGTATCCTTTCTTTACTATTTTCTATGGTTAGTGTCAAGTTATATTTGTTGTTGTTCAGGTGTTTTAAGTATTCTGATAGTGATTCTTTGCTTCCTTTCCAAATGACCAAAATGTCATCTATAAACCGTCCCCAGTATATGATTTGATTCTCCTTTGTAAATGACGGGTGTTGTCCACGCATGTTCCAGTTCGTAATGTCCAATATATAGGTTTACATATGCGGGGCAAATTTTGCGCCCATTGCTGTCCCTTGTTTTTGTCTGTAGATCTGATTATTGAAAAAAAATATGTTATTTTGCAGTGTGAAGTTAAGCATTTCAATGATCATATGATTTTGTTTTAAATACGAAAGGGATCTTGTTTTAAGAAAATGGTACGTTGTATCTATTCCTTTGTTGTGTAGAATATTTGTGTATAGTGACGTGACATCAAAGGTTCCCAATCTGAAGTTTGGCTCCCAATTGATTAGTTCAAGCTGTTGTATTACATGTTTTGTATCTTGTATGAAAGAGGCTAATCCTGAGGCCAATGGTTGCAAGTATTTATCAATATATTCTGAAATGGATTCTGTTAGTGATCCTATTCCATTTATTATGGGTCTGCTGGGAGGTAGTTTCTCATACTCCTTGTGTATCTTGGGAATGAAGTAAATGGTGGCAAGAATTGGATGAGGGTATGCATATAGTCATATTCATTGTCTGTTAGTAATCCTTCATTGTGCCAGTGGGTGCTCATATTTTTCCATTTCTCTATGAGGTTTGGTAGTGGATTTGCTTTCAATTTTTCATAGCATTGATCGTCATTCAGGTGTAGTTGTGCCATGGTTATATAGTCCTCTGTTTTCAAGAGCACTATTTTTCCACCTTTGTCGCTTTAACACATGTTGATGGGGGACTGCACACATTGGATACTCTTGTTATTGAGGCTGCCCAGTAAGGTAATGCCAAATGAAAAAAGTTATACAAGATTTGCAAATTGATTTCATTGGTCCTGTACAAATATCATCATAAGGAAGAAAGTACATACTAGCAGCTTCATGTTTAATGTCAAAATGGTTGGAATGTATACCTGCTCCTGATTGCAGTGCAGAGGTCACAGCTACATTGTTGGTGAATCACTTATTTTCTAGGTTTGGATTACCCAAAAGAATAGAGTCTAACCGTGGAAGTCATTTTATGAGTGCAGTAATGACTAAGATGTGGCAAATTTTAGGGGTGAAGAAGAAGTTACATGTTTCATATTGGCCATCCCCCAGTGGGGGGCAGGGTGGGGAGAAGAGTTGCAACAGATTATCAATGTACTAAAAACATTTGTGGCTAGAGCAGGGTCTATGTGGGCTTTACGAATCCCTTTAGTGTTAATAGTCATTAGAGCGACACCATCAAAATCTACAAATCTCAGCCCACACAAGATAAATGCAGGTGGGAAATTGTACTTCCACAACATTTGTTGTACAGGACCAATGAGAAATTATTGGTAAATGCATCCATAATTCATAGAATGTGTGGAAAATGGAGGAAGAATTTGCAACATGCATTTACATTTGTGCAAATAAATCTGGAAAGGGCAGCTGAAGGTGACAAATCTTACTATAATAGAAAATCAACAATTAGAGAATATGAGATAGGTTACCAAGTATATAAATTCAAATTTGCAAAAGGAAAAAGCAAGAATTCTAAGTTCCTGGTATTCTGGCATGGCCCATTCAAAATTGTGGACAACATTTCACCTGTGGTATATAGAATACTAATGAAGGAAGGAGATTTGGCTGTGTAACAGTGTTCACATAAATCAAATCAAACCATTCCAACCACATAAAAAAAGAATAGAATGACCATGTGAAACAAACACGGATTGAAAGGAATAATTGTTGCATCAGATATAGGGACGCACCATGATCTGGGTGAGTACATTGACTCCTGAAGGTACACAATGCGCGGAAACGGAATTGAGAGGACAATGATTTATCGTAACAGGACATTAAATGTGTTTAGTGCACCTGGAGGAGTGAGTGAAGGGTTGAGGTATTACAACACATTTTTAAAAAGGACAAAGTTTAGATGTAAGTACTGGTGCTCTCTTCCCTCTGTTGTGTAAATGAGTAACTTGTTTCCTTACAAAAAGGATTACGCGAGCCCAACGCCCATGATGGAGTAGTCCCTGGGATGAGAAAATGAGGAGTCCATAAGGCAGAGAAAGGCTGGCAGGTGCAGAAGAGAAGAGAAGAGAAGAGAAGAGAAGAGAAGAGAAGAGGAGGTAGTCCACAATACGTGGAAGGAGAAAGAGTGCCAACGACCTTCTTGAATTATTTGAACAAAATTGTATTTATGACATGCCTATTTCCATGGATACAAGCCACAAAGGCATATGGACAAGTTGTAATTATGCAGGGGCCAGCATCAGGCATTGTTATGGAGGATGCCCCTGTATTCAAATGAGGGAATGATAGATGTCTATTGTATCCAAATATTTTTACTAGTATAAATACGGCTTTCATTTTAGAAAGAAGTTTTAATTTTACAGTTTAATCCACTCAAGTGAAACAGTAGATTGAAATACATAAGGAAGGAATGCAAAGAGCAGTAAAAGAGATATTAGCACAGTTAGAGAAGACTTTAATTAGTACATCAAGCGCTAAAAAGAAAAGGGAACATAGAATTGCAGGATTTCCGATAGATCTGAAAATGGTCACAATAATCTGGGCTATTTTAGGGACAAGTGTGTCAACAGCAAATGCAGTTTCATTGAATAAGTTGGATGACGAAGCACGAGAGTTAGGCCAAGATTTAAAGATAATACAACAAACACTTGACAAGGTTAAAGTGTAACAGAAGGAACTGGTTTGTTATGTGAATCAAACTGCTGTAAACCTGAAGTACTATTAGAGTATAGCATATATGTATTGGTCAAGCAGGCTGGAATATTGAAAGGTATGAATTTTATGAATCCAATGGACGTTTTATTAACCAAATATGTGCGGGAAGTTCAAGATGGGTTATCTCAGTTGATACAGAGGCTCATTTCATTGAATTTCATGTAATCTGATATCATGCAGCAAATGGTGGCACCGATAACACAAATGGAGATGGAAACAATTCAACAAAAAATCACTGTTCAGATGGAAAGTGCAATTCCCCTGCACATGGATATAGAGCAAATGGAGATTGGGTTTCTCTTGAGCATTGTATATATCATCCAAAAATTGATATATCAAACTAAAATTGTGCATAATGTAGGCTTCTAGCAGAATTCTAAATACATAAAAATGGTGACTCCTTGCATGGTGGCATTTCAAACACGGGAGGTGGATACATACCTAATTCCAAAATAAGATACTTGCATAAAATGTAAGGAGCAAAATTACATATACCCAGGGAAACTATTCATACCAGATGCAACAAATGTACTATGTGGGTTGCCGCCAGATTACAGTGTTAGATAAGGATGTATCGTGTCAACATGTAATCCGAAACCTGAAGAGTTGGCACATGCCAAATTAATTAAGAACAGGTGGTGGTCCATATCTGTATGGTGAATTATGCAGTCACACACCAGAGTCATGGGTCATTTGTTCTCAAACCATTACAGCACAGTGTGTTCTATATCACAGTACCTCAGGATGCCGTGGACACAGTTGGCAGTCAAATTTGGTTTCATGTGATTTATGGGAAAGAATGGTGACCTGAGATTGGCAGATGGAGATATAGGTGTATGGAAGACATTGCAGTGAACAGAGAATGGATTAATAATTGTAGGTGTGTCTGTAGTTGCCATCATAATATGGTTAGAGGAACTTAACAAAAAAGTTACATAACAATTCAACTAGATTATTAGCCATGGAAAGGAAGAAAGTCCAGGTGAATAGGGCATGGGATGTCTAGCTATGGAAGTCAGCGGTTCTGCAGAGTCCCCATGTTGTGATCAGTGTCCTTCACAGAAATGGGGGGAAATGTTAGAGGATTTATGAGTTGAAGCGTGTGTACAGTGTGTTGTCAAACATTTGATCCTAATCCTTAGAATGGGGGGGGGGGGTCTGATAGAGTGGGTTCGATGTGCATAGGCCACAGAAATGCTGGTATCCGCAATTGCATGAACATAGTTAGATTCAGAAAATCAAGAAAAACAGAACAGCTAAATAGCAGTGCTTTGCAAGGAAAGACACAGAGGGCGTCATTACACGGATGGCGGAGAACCATGGCGCTATTAGCGCCATGGTTCATGCCGGTAAAATACCGGCACCGCCGTGGCGGAAAGGAGAATTACTGCCCCATTCCAAGGTTGGCGGGGCGGTAATTCCCCCTTCCACCATTGCCCTTCCCCATTCCCATTTTTGCCCCATAGGGCATAATGGAAATGGGGAAGGCGCTAATTGCAGTACCGCAAATTGCTTAACTGTAATTAGCTCCCTGGGTCCCTTTGCGGGTTGGTTTTTAACGCCAGGCGTTAAATGCCCCAACCCGCAAAGGGACCTCGTAGTAAGGCGGTAAGGATTTACCGGTACAGGTACTTTACTGGTACCGGTAAATCCTTACCGCCATCCGTGTAATGAGGCCCAGAGTGTTTTAGGGCGATGTAACAGAAGCTATGGGCCTTGAAAAGAGGACACCCATTGTTCATGCAAATGCAGGAAGGAAGGATAAAGTGAAGTGCAATATTATTTCCCAAGCGGCAGGAGATTGTGCTACAGAATACTGTTTGCTGGTCACCAGAGCCAGGAGCTTGAACTTTATACAAGCTGGCATGTGGGGTGGTGACAAATGACATCATAAGGAAGGCTGGGTAACGCTAAAGAAAACCTACAGAATTAAAAGGAGGAGGCCGAGATGAATGGTGGCTTTCAAATAGAGGGTCAGATGGAGGGAAGGATTCTCGCTCTAGAACTGGGGGGACTTCGAAAGACTGGGTCATTGAACTGCTGATTGGTGTGGCTGCTTGGAATTTATGAACTTCCTGATAGCTGCAAAGGGAAGCTTCCTGGTAGCTGTACAGGGGAGTTTGTGGAAGGCTGTGATTCGACATTGGGGCAGAGGTCAGGTGAGGACAGGCTGAGGCATACCTGGCTGCAGAAAAAGAGAGTGCAGGGCCTGAGCGGAGACAAGGCCCAACAGCTAGACAACCCATTTGAGATACAGAGGCCAGAAATCATTTGGTTGGTGTGTATGAAGGATGCATAATTAAACAAGCAGAGTCCTTCATGCAGGGTAATTGGCAAAGTGTCAGATTAGACAGAAAGCAATACTTCCTTAATCTCTATGATATCAATAGATGAATTAAGGAAGCTCAACATCTTGAATGAGAGTTTGTCCCTTTGGAGCAGAAGGTGGACATAGTCTAGCAACCCATCCAATGATAAGTAAGAGAAGGAGAATAACAGAACTAAAATCCTAATGCTTGTATATTGCTTAGTAAGAAATGAATACCAAACGACGCATGTGCCATGCCATAGTAGAATGTGTTCGTACACATGTGCCTAATGATACATCTTGTATTGTCTTTGTATTCATGCTTAACAAGAGACATAATTGGGTTGTCTGTTAAGATTGAATATATAAAGTGCCTAACTGTGAAAGTCTGTAGTGGTTCTTATTGTGTGTAGAGCCTGTCCTTTTCTGTTCATCGAATGAAAGGTACGGTACGAAATCTGATGGTGCTTAGCTACATCCCGATTTGGGTTTTTATGAAAAATACACTTGTGGCATTCACGAACTATACATGTTAGTTCAACAGAATTACCCATTGTCACTAAAATGGTCATGCTGAGGGTTGCCACTGTTTGGCCCTCCGTGTCCATTTGCTAAAACTGTTATCTTCTTCAAGTGACATGACAACATGGAGCTCTGCATGAGGAATGCACAAGTATGCCGACATGTAGGACTGCTTCGCGCTTGCTCGCAATCACTTAACATACAGCCTAATACATCAGTTGAGTCCTTTCTTTATGCTGATAGTTATCCATGCCACGCCATCATGCCGGTGGCCGCACGGCACGTGACATCGCTTATTGAGATATTAGTGAGGAGCCGAGCGCGGGATGGGAGGTCGCTCACCGACTTACTCTCCTTCCCACGTCTGTCTCTAAACTTCTTTCTACATTTGAAAGGTGAGTTTTTGCTAAATCACATAGGCAACATGGACGAACACCGCATTGCCCACTTTTGTTTACATAACACTAAGTGGATCAAATATGTTTCAGACTGAAGGATACATTACTCAGAGCTCTTCTTGAACGATGGGCTTTTTTGCCTGCCCTCCGCCACTATTAGGCATTTGACTGCTGCAGAGAAAATTGAAGTAAGTGGATAAGACTAACATTTTGGGTCAAAGACTATGGGCCTCATTACACGGTAGGCGGTAAACCATGGCGCTATTAGCGCCATGGTTCATGCCGGTAATTTACCGGTACCGCCTTGGAGGAAAGGGGAATTACCGCCCTATTCCAAGGTTGGCAGGGCGGTAATTCCTCCTTCCTCCATTGCCCTTCCCCATTCCCATTTTTGCCCCATAGGGCATAATGGGAATAGGGAAGGCGCAAATTGCGGTACCGTAATTAGCTCCCTGGTCCCTTTGCGGGTTGGATTTTTAACGCCTGCAAAAAGCAGGCGTTAAATTCCCCAACCCGCAAAGGGACCTCGTAGTAAGGCGTCAAGGATTTACCGGTACCGGTAAAATACCGGTACCGGTAAACCCTTACCGCCTACCGTGTAATGAGGCCCTATAACATTTGTAGGTAGAATACAGCACCCATTGGGTGGCTTCTTTTTTTGACCATAAGCATTTTGAACCACCATTGTCAAATGAAGACAGTTGCAAATGGCTTGACCAACCGAAATTGAGATATTTCTAGAAGTGTGTACACTTCAACTTTCATATAGGTCAGTATGATTCTTTTCTAATACACCCCAAAAGTTGACCTTTATCCACTAGTCAGTCTCATCATTAAATATGTTATATTTTGGGGAGACAGGATGTCCCACACCTGACGAAGGGACCACCCCTATCACGAAACGAATAGTGTAATAGCAGAGTCATCTCTCCAGACAACAGCAACTTGTTGATTATACAGATCTATGAGAATCTCTGCAAATATTGGACATCCAGGATATATATTTGTATTTGTGTAATTTATATTCACATATAAATAGTTATGGACATCAGCATTAGTTTCCTTATTCTTTGTTCAAAGGTTCACTTGATTGTTGTTCTATTAACTTTTGATTGATTTTGGATCTGTTAAAACCAGTTGTTGTATTTTTATGATTTATTATGAATTATTCCTGATGAATGTATTTTTTGCGCCGATGACTTTGTACAAAAAGATATCATTGATACTTATAGGACTCCTAGTATTTTGGTTAAATGTACTTGTGAGAGATTTTTCTCATTAAGATGAATAGGTATTTCTGTGGGTTAATTCATCAAACCTTTGTTGTACAGTTATTTGTGTCTCACCAGCCATGAGCACATACCTGTAGCACAAGAAGTATATGCATACCCATTTTTTTAAATGTATTGTTCAAACCAAATTTAATTTAAAACTTTTTTACTCTGTTGTGTGCCCCCTCCAGATAACATGAAATATGATAACATCAGAAAAACCTATCCAGACTCTGGGTGACCATGTCCTGCAGGTCTATTCTGTTTATGACAGGTACACACAGTACATTTGACCACTCAGCAGATAACACAATTAGGGACAAGGGATGACATCACAAACACTCTTTAAAACTGCCACCCTAGCCAAGAAGCACAGGATTCCAATCAAGATATCCCATGTGTCATGTCCAGGCCTTTATCCTCGTGAGCTGCATTGGCCCAGACCTTAAAATGTGAATATGTCATGATGAACAAACACCATGTCAGCATCGCAAGTTATGGCATGTCACATTTCTCCCAACATGCATCCACGCCTAGCCAGGAGACCGTGAGGATGTCAGCACCTCTGGAAGCTCAGAAGATGCACCCACCACTTCAGCACCAGCCAATGCATAGATCTGTGTGGTTGCTGCTTGCACTTCTGCAACTAGGTTTAATACATAAATGCAAGGTACAATCTCCTTGCCTCTGCCCAACCATTGCATCCTCTACGTCCAGAAACATCTTTGCACCAACCACCTCAGGCTTTGATGAATGCATGGCTCAAACCACAACTATCACCACAATCACATTTCCCCCCCAAGTCATAATGTGACCTTGTCCACCACTGTGAACAATGCTACACAAGCTGCAGTGCTGAAGTGCATGTCAGTGCATGCACCCAGCTCTATCCCACACATTTATACAGTGCATTGGGAGGTCGCAGACCCCAATAGAGTACTCACCCATTCATACAATACCATCTATGCCTACTATTCTGTCCTCCTTTTCCATTGTGTGTGCCACTGCAGTGGCACTATCTGCAAGATACAGATTCTACAGCAACAGATGACGAAGCCACAGAGACTAGTGAACATGGATCTAAAAGGATGCATGACCATGACCCTTGGACCTCCGTGCCTCAGCATACCCCAGACGCCATATTGGAGAGGCTAACCCAAATATGTTATGCATTGCTGTGAAACAACAAACACATCAAAATGTCATTACAATAGCATGCAGAACGTGGCAATGGTACCTAATTCTCATAAACAAAAGCAAAGGTAGCCAATCCCATCATTTTAAAATCTATTGTTTCAAAAATACTTAAGATATCAGGGCATAGTTAATACCTAAATCAAATGCGTTACAAATACAACATTCAAATAGCAATGTAGTTTAGGATCATCAAGTCATCAAGGAAATTATATTCAGAAGAAAACAAAAATGAATTATTCCAGTGCAGATGTGTGAGTGGGGAACATTATACAATACATTCTACTCTCTGCCCTCTGCAGCTCATCCAGAACAGGACTCTGAGACTTGTCCTTTGCCTCAAGCCCAGGGATTGTATCTCTCCAGCACTGAAATCTCTGCACTCGTTCCCAGTGGCGGTGAGGATTAAGTTCAAGAGCCTCTGCATTGTCCACAAGGACTTCTGAAACCTGGGTCCTCAATACCTCCAACTCTCTCTTCGTAAATACCTTCCTACTCGAGCTCTTTGCTCCTCCACCTTCAACTCCCTCAGAGTTCGTCGCTTCTCCAAGCAACGAGTCGGTGGTAGATTTCTTTCTCCTGCTGGGGCCTCCCCCTGGAACAGCCTTCCTGCCTTTCTGAAACTTGTGGAGAACCTTCTCCGGTTCTGCAAGCACCTCAAGACCTTCATCTTTGCGTCTGCCTTCTCTCTTCCCTGCTGATTTCCTGTCTGATACTGCACTGGTCACCTGGCTACTATATGATTTCGGGCACAGGTCCCTGCCTGCCCAGTTGCACACGTGCACTGCCTCCCAGCAACCCTTGCACTTGGGTCTGTATCTGTAACCCTACAGTCCCCCTACCTGCACTTTTGGATACCTGCTGCCTGCACTTACCTGTGCACCTGTCACCTGCAGGCCGCACTTCTTGTTATTGTTTTGATCTCATGTACAGCACTGCCCCCTCCACTGTCCCCTCGCACCTTTCCCCTCTCCCCTCCCCTGCACTTGCACAATCACAATGTCACTTGGCCTAGTAAGATCGCTGTCTCTGTCCTAACTCTGTTCCCCCTTCCTTCACTTGTGTATAGGCACATTTCAAATGCCATATCATATCATAACCCCTTCAGAACAGCCGATCCAGCAATACACATTTTTTGGGAGCCTAACTAATACAAACAATTAACAGCACAAATTGAGGTGCATTCTGTCACAGCGTCATAATCACAGCAAAATATGAAACTATTTTTAAATAGGTATTTCTCCCCAACCAGGCCATTGATATATAGCCTTGAACTCACCAAATAACATACTGATATGTTGCAGTTTGCAGTTGGTGAACCGGTGCAAGTGAATCTAGGTCACGTGGCCTAAATCCTGCTCACCTGTCAATCATATTTACTGTTTTGAAACCCTTTTTCCCTACTTATGCTGCACTCCAGCCTCTTTTCCTTTGCAGTTGGTGAGCAGGTGCACGTGGATCTAGGTCACATGGCCTATGCCCCACCCACCTTCTTAGCCCTGCCTCTTCCTTTCTGCTGTTAACTCTTAGATCAAGGGTGTCTCTCACTCGGGCGTCCGAAGTGAAGGGCAGACAAAGATAAGGGCAATTCCTGTTTGGACCTGTTCGGACCGAGAGGAACCAGGGCCCGAACCCCTGCTTGGACAACAGGTAAGCACGCGCTGACATGTTTTTTCTCCCCCAGTCCTCACGTGCTATCCCCACCATCACCAGGCAACACCAATGCCAATGACATCACCCCTCCTCTAAGGAATGGACTCTGCAATGCAGCAACCTCACCCACATCAGCCCCAAGCCCATCAACACCCCCTCACTGTCCACAATATGGAAATTGAAGGTCGCCAAACTCTGCTCAGATATCACCCATGCAACAGACATCACCAACCTCATCACTACACAAAACCACAACGCCATCTTCCTCACTGAGGCCTGGCTGACACCCACCTCCACCTACATCCTAAACGTCCTTGTCTGCGATGGCTACAGCATCCAATACAGAGACTAGCCGAACAAGACAGTCGGAGGCCTCGCAGTCATCCACAAGTTCTCGAGGCCCTGCACCAGACTTGATGTCGACAACATTGGCTTTGAATTGCTCTCCTGCCACTTCCCACTCTCCTCAACGGACACAGTCACCTTCCATCTCATCTACAGACCACCCAAATCCAACACTGCCTTCATCATAGACCTAACTAAACTGGTCACCACCCTTTCCCTCACGTATGCCAACAACATCTGCCTAGGTGACTTCAACCTCCTAAGCAACAAGGCCACCAAACCGATGAAGGAAGCTCTCCTCAGCCTTCTAGGCACCCTCAGCCTCACAGAGAACATGAAAGACCCAACACACGAGAAAGGTAACATCCTCAACCTAATCATCACTGAACTGTCTTCTCTCCACCAGAGCTCCCCTCTGCCGCTTGACTGGACTGACCACCTAGCTGAGCCTTTCAACATCCTGCACACCACCCCAGTCAAGCACTCCCAGCAGAATCACATCAGGCAAACCTTCAGGTCTTTCAAGAACTTTGCAGTGGAAGCTCTCGCGGCAGACCTCACCAACCTCCACCTTACATGGACTGAACATCCCCAAGCAATCTCTGACTCTCTATTGGGATCACTCAATGTCACCCTCTCAGTCTCCATTGACTGACACACACCGCTGAAACAACGCACCTGCAAACCAAAACCAAAAGCACCCTAGTCCATGCAAGAAATCAACCTCAGCAAAAGTGTCATCAGGAAATAAGAGAAAACCTGGAACCACTCCTGGACCGCATCCAACCTGGTGCTCCACAAGGACCTCTGAGCAACCCGTCAAGAACTAATGAAAACAGCCAACGCCTCCTACTATCAGAAAACCATAGCAGAAGCCAGCAACAAAAGCAAAGCTCTCTTCAATGTTGTCAAGCACTGTGTCAACCTGCTACCCAACCCTGCCATACCACACTCCATCGAAAAATCCACTGCCATCAACACCTTCTTCATCGTCAAAATCAAGATTCGCCAGCACATAGACACCAGCTCTGCATCCACAGACCCACTACACATCCCTCCTCACAAAATCTCCACACCCTGGACAACATTCAAGATACTGTCGACAGAGGACCTAGTACAAACGCTGGCCACACTCAAAGCCCCATTGTATACAGAGGACATCCTCCCAGCAGCCATCCTCAAGGCCCTCCCCACAAAAACTCTCCTTCCCTATCTGGAGATCATCAACAGCTCCCTAACTGAAGGCACCTTCCCATTGACCCTAAAAACATGACAAATCCTCCCACAATCAAAGGAACCCACTCTGGATCCCAACAACCTAGGTAACACTTGCCCCAACACCCATCTTCCCTTCCTAGGTAAGATCATCGAAAATGCAGTAGCCACACAACTGCAGAAACACATCAACACAAACAATCGCCTCTAAGCCTACCAATCTGGGTTCAGACCCAGATGCAGCACAGAGAGAGCAACCATACAGGTGGTTGACAATGCCCTCAACATCCTTGATGAGGGCCACTACTGCCTTCTGGTTCTCCTTAACTTCTCTGCTGCTTCCGACACAGTAGACTACCAGGAGCTTACAGACACCCAACACCAGTGCATGGGGATCAGCAACCTTGTCCTATGCTGGTT
The DNA here is from genome assembly GCF_040938575.1 of Ambystoma mexicanum. NCBI lineage: Eukaryota > Metazoa > Chordata > Amphibia > Caudata > Ambystomatidae > Ambystoma > Ambystoma mexicanum. The sequence continues at coordinate 1,078,275,187 of NC_090941.1, read as the reverse complement.
CAAGTCCTACCTGGCCAACCGCCAGCAGTTTGTTCAGATGGAGTCCTCTAGAACGTCAGTGCTATCTGTCACCTGTGGAGTCCTGCAGCGTTCCATCTGCTCCCCACTGATCTTCAATCTATACATGGAGGCAATGTGAGTCCACCTAGCGGCACACATCATCCACATATACCAATAAGCTGCCAACACACAGCTATACCTCAAGATCAACTCCATCAAGGACATCCATAGGTTCAAATCCTTCCTCTCGGTTTTCCAGTTTTGGATGTCCAGTGTATACATGAAGCTCAACCCTTCCAATACCAAATTCCTACTCCTCACCAACAACAGTGAACACCCAGACATACAGACCTGGCTATCAATCATGAACTCTAAAGGCTTCACAGTGAGCTCACCTCCTGCGCCAAGTCCTTCAGGTTCCATATCGACAAACACCTCTCCTTTGAAGACACACATAGCTAAAAAAACTCAGACATCTTGGTATCAGCTCTCTCTCCTGCAAAAAGTCGAGTCCTTCCTCCCTCCGTACAGCTTTAGATTCAGTGTTCAAAAGTCTTTTTATAAAGATCTTTTCAGAAAAATATTGATTTAGAAAGACTGCTCAGTGACTGCATGGAGCGGTCTTTCTAAATTGGTCATGCCCCCGCGACACATGAGTGTTCACAGGGGCTGACACGCTCAGAGGTACCCGGAAGCACAGAGCGGGGAGAACAGGTAAGTGAGTTTGTCCGCGTGTGTGTAGGTGTGTATGTGTTGTGTGTCTGGCTGTGTTTGGTTTGGGGGAGTCTCGGGTGGGGGGAGTCTTTAGTCGGGACCGACGGGGTGGGGACTGAGAGATGGGGGTTCAGGTGGCAAAACATCTGATATCAAAGAAATCCTGTGGGGTTTGGGGGTGGAGGATGTTAGGGGCGGGGAGGAACAATGAGAGGCACGGGGGGGTGAAACCCGCCCAAATATTTTTTTGAAAACCTCTGATGTTAAAGCTCTAAAGAGAAAGACCTTTACAATGTTGGTTTAACGATCAATAGAAAATCGTTCATTGTAAATCGGTCTTTTTCTTGTGAAAGCTTTAAAAGGAGGTCTTTTGACATAGAACCAAATAAAGAGTGCCTCTCACCTGTCTGATTCCGTTATCCTGCAGTTCTGGTCTCAACTATCTGCCCCTAATATCCAAATAAAGATAATATAATACATGAATACTCCAAGAATTAATACATGACATTTTAAAGAAAGCAATTAAATATAAGAGGCTCTATCCGGTCTAACTAATGTTCTTGCTGAGTAGATAATTTGACATTTAAGTATAATTTGAAGATATCATGGCTTGGCTATTCTAGTTGTAACACAGGTTATTGACCTTTATTTTATTGTGTTAGCCTTTTCTGAGTGCAAACTCAAATCAATGCAACAAATATCATTTAATACTGATTTCACCTGCCTCTATCGAGTTGGGGTTGGCGTATGCATTTTTTGTGTTGCTGGGTGCCACTGCGTATCATGTAGCACTTTTCTCTTATTTTGGAAGCTACCCTTATATCACGTATGCACACACATCAACTCAGAGGGCCAAATAAACAAACAAAGCAGTGCCATGACCAATCACATCAGAGTACTGGGAACTGCAATGTCTCAACGTCACTAATCCAGAAATCCGAATGCATGTATTGCATCCAGGTGTGTGTGATGCCCAGTCACACATTCCCATTTTGGGCACATACACATGAGCATCATGCATGCACATGATGTTGGCAACACTGCCTCAACTGGCACACTTACCATCCTGGCATGTCTTCAAGCCAGCACTAGAACACACTGTAAGAGCACATTTAAAATCCAAGGATGTGTGAATGCACTCATGGAGAGCAATGTCTGAGGCATGCATGCAGACATCCGTCTCAGAAACATACTTGCTACAAGCCTAAGGGGTCACTGCCAACATGCTTGTACATGCACAACACACATGCACCATGGAGTAGTGCACCACATGGCTATTCACCATTCAACTCCAAATGTTGCCGTAAATCGCAGACCTGGGAATGCAGTGCTAGGGAGAACCTCTCCAGGAGCCACATGTTGTTACCCAACAGCCTGCACCTGCATACATGGTGCCCCTCCGTGGTAGCACAGGATCTTCCTGTGGGTCTTGGATTTCAAATCCTCCGAGCGCTTATGGCTGGATGTGAAGGTGTGGACTGACAACCCCCCACGTTGATAGCATCTGTGATCTCGTCCCAGATCTGCTGATGCCCTTCCTTGCCGCCTTGCATCCTAGGGTTGAAGAGAGCATCCACCAGGATGTCAACTTCCCTGGTGCTGAAGGTGACAGCTCTCTGCATCAGTGCCATGGGGTTGCCACTCAGGTCAGAGGATGATGGTGCTGACATGTCAACCCCTGAGGCAGGTGTCGTGGGCAAGGTGGTCCTGGAGCTGGGCTGTGGAGTCAATCAAAGCAGCTGAGGTGGTCACAGGCCCGGAGACAGGAGCACAAGCAATGGCTGGAATATAGGCACTCCACACGCAGTGCAGTTGGGCAGCAGGCACACACACTGTACAGGCAGCAGCAGATAGCAAGGTTGGAGGCAGCACAGGGCAGGAGGAGGCAGGCAAATGGCATGGAGGCAGGTGTGGAAGTCTTCTGTGTCTCGCAATGAAGGCAGCTGGAAAAAGAGTGAAGGGACTATGAGCATAAAAACAGAGAAAAGCATGGACACGTGAAAGCAGAGGAAAGGCCCATGCATGTAACTTACATGACAATCACTTTGCGCAGGTGTTGAGCATGCCATATTTTGAAATACACAAGTACATGTAAAAGCAACTCCGGACATGTGTGGGAAGGGGAGGAGATGGACGAGTGGAGTACAGTGTTTTTTGGGGGGCCATGCATTCTGTTCACTTCAGGTATTTTGGTGGGGGCTTTGCCTCCACGCATCCATGCATTTATTTTTGTTTTTTGCGAGGCTACGGTGAGTCGCATATGCCTTTGTTTCGACTCTGGGTGCCCTTGTGTATCGCATACACTATTCTTACTTTTCTGTTAGCTTTCGAGGTTGGCGTATGCATTTTCTGTGCTGCTGGGTGCCACTGCGTATCACGTACCGCTTTTTTCTTATTTTGTAAGCTACCCTAATATCACGTATGCATGTTTTTTTTGGGTTGCCTATGCGTTACGTGTACTGTACTATCCACACCTGGGGTACATTTGAGCCTTGCTGGACCACAGAACTACGTCTTCCATCACAAAGACTGCCCCCCTCACTCATATTGCCCAGGGCAATTACTTGGCGTGCCTTCCGTATTTCTGTTACACCAAGAACATGAATGGAAAGGCCCCAAGAGGGAAAGGGGGAAGACAGGGCTGGGGCAGGGGCATGCTGTGGAAGCAGCAGCCCCAGCCCCAAGGGGTCATGGGCGTGTTGTGGTAGCAGCTGCCCCAGCCCCATGAGGTCAGGGGCGTGCTCTGGAAGCAGCTGCCCCAGCCCCAAGGAGTCAGTGGCGTCCTGTGGAAACAGCTGCCCGAGCGCCAAGGTGTCATGAGCATGCTGTGGAAGAAGCTGCCACAGACCCATGGGGTCAGGCCATGCCCCAAGCCACTTGTGGTCCAGCATCTGGATCCCAAAGTGGTCCCATCTACTCAGGTGTGGCACCAACATCTCGTGGCACCCATGGCAAGAAGGCTAAACCTGCACAGTAGAAACAGGCTCATCCCCATGACACGGCACATGACACTGGCACATTGAGGAAGAAGAACTTCCATGATAAAGAACTCCAGATCCTCATGGACTTTGTGGCCAGTCACCACTTTGACATGTGCCTGCATCCGGGGCGCACCCAGATAACTGCTCAGCGTATGGTGCATTGGCAGCATGTCACAGACAATATCAACGCCTTAAGGTTTGAGAAGCGCACTGCTGCACAGGTAGTGAAGCGCTGGAATGATCCAAGTCCAAGCTGGTTGCCAACCTGGCCTCTGCTCTGACAACTCGAGGGGGATCACCAGAGAAGAAGCAGCTCACCCAGTGTGAAGAGGATATAAGCCAAATAATGCTACTGGAGCAGGTGCAAGGTGTGGGAGGCCTGGAAAATTACAAGGAAACGTCCGGTGAGTGACCAACCTTGTGCATCCTGAGTATGTGAAGTAATACATCAGCAAGAAGTATAATTTGGGTGCACACCTAGCTGCATTGGAATGACTACACTTGGTGAAGCATGTCATGTGGTGGACTGACTCTTGTCCAGTGGACACAATAGAAGATGCAAACCCCATGTGCTATACATCAGTGGAACATGTCCATTTGATACAACTCATCCTGCACAAGCATCCCCCCCAACATCTGCCACATGATACCACTATGTGCACAGTTGTTTGCAGCATCCTTCATGTGGGTCACCCTGCACTGCTAGACATGTGCTTGTGTCCCAAATCCTAGTTACACTTTATACCATGCAGGGAATCTCTTTTAACACATATACCTATATGCTGCCATGCCACATAGACCATCCAGGCTGACACACAACATGCCTTATGGCATGCTCTGAGTGAGTGTGCATATGTTCATACTGTACACATCCCTGCTGCCCCAATGGCAATGACTCCAGAGGCAAATCGTTGTGATGCCTGCTCCCTGTTACCCTCCCACACTCAGCCCACACTTCATGTACCCACCCCCCCCTCTCCCTCTTGTGAGTCACTGTACCTTGGACCTATCTGCAACTCCATTAACTTACTCCCTCCACTTCATGGACATTGCCTAGGTGGTCCTCCTACAGCCATACATCACCTGGGACTATTTGCTGTTTCCCTAACTTACAGCATGCTCTCTTTGTCTATAATCCCTGTACCAAGTCAACACCCATGTGATGGATGCAGCATTGTTTGTGCATATGTGTGGCTGCCTGTTGCCATGTAAATGTAATTGCATGTCACAGAGACACATGTTCATGTCCATTCCACTGGTTTAGTCAAAGGTGTGCAGTAACATGGCATTTAACGTACTTCTTAATGACCCTGTTGATTGGCAAATTGTCCACTGGCACCATTGCCCTGGGAAGGGAATGTCATGGCCATTCTGCATATGCCATGCTCACATTGCTTGTTGGCCATAGTATGTGGATGCTGTATGTATTTCTTCTGACTACATGCCCTGCATTTTATTGCATGACAGGTATGTGATATACATGTTTACTGTAGACAAGTTGCACATGACTCCACATGTCTTTTAATGTCCATGTGCAGGTGAGGGTGCAAGAGATGCAGAGGAGGATGAAGAAGAGTCTTTGGTGCTTCAGACCACCAGTGGAGGATGTGGCGTTGTAGGATGTGAGAACCCACTGGTGCTCCAGACCATTCTCAGCCGTGCTGCAGACTCTTCAGGTTCTTTGGACTCAGCTGGCTCTGATGCTGAACCGGATGTGCAGTCCTCAATGCTGGTGGCGAGAGTGCACAAATGGGTGGAACAGATGTGGCCTGTGCGTCTGCAAGGGGTCAGGTGCCTTCACAAGGCCAGTCAGTGGTGACCCGTCTGCAGTAGTTAAGGCTGCAAGGGCAATCTCCCATTAGTTTCCAAGGGAGGGTTGCAGACCTGCAGCCAAGGACAGGGACGTCACAGCAAGGGCCATGCTCCCTTGCATCAGGCAGGCGAGGGCCACGCACATACGGTGGACGTGTGCAGCCTGGGCAGACAGAGTGGGAGCAGCAGAGGTTGCATTCCGCACACCGACACAGTGCTGACTTTGAGAGTTTGGCTGAGGGCATGGATAGGGTGGTCACTTCCATGACCACCCCCCAAGCAGCACAGGTGGTGCAACATCTGCAGGTCATGCGGTCCACATGCCGCTCCCACAGACTGCGCATGGAGGCCAACATCCAGGGGCTGATGGGCAGATCTGCAGTGTCTGCAGGCAACCCTGCTTGCAGAGGGTCATGCACACAGGGATGCTCTGAGGTGTGAGATGTTGGCCCACAGGGCTGCAATCCATGAGGAACATGCAGCTACCCGAAGACTGTTCCAACAGGAGGTGTTAGCATTGAGGCAGGCAATCTCAGAGGAACTATGTGCAACCTGTGAGGTTGTGCACAGTGACCTCACAGCCCTCAGGCTGCTGGTGCATTCATCATTCATCGAGCTGAGATGTTGTCTTGCCTGTTGGGATGTCTGGCGGCTGAGGGAGAGTGGATGGACCACAATTGGCTCAAACTGAATGTGGACAAAACTGAGGTGATGGTGGTGGGTTGTCCTCCTGACCCCTTACTTTGGGTGGCTTCATTCTGGCCTTTCTCCCTAGGTCCCCTCTCCACCACGGTAGACAAGGTGAAAAACCTTGGGGTTATACTATCTGCTTCATTGTCTATGCACAAACAAGAGCCGTATATCAAGCGGGTCATTTTCAACTCACGACACTTAGAAAGGTACTCCCTATGATACCTGCCCCTCTGCGTCCTCCGGTAGTGGTGGCCTTGGTGATCTCACGGCTGGATTATTGTAACTCCCTCTACTTGGGTCAACCCAAGGGAGTCATTTGTCAGCTTCAACAGCTGCAAAATCTGGCCGCTCGGTTTGCCACCGGCTCCCCTTATGGAGCCCATATATCTCCAGTACTTCGAGCTCTGCATTGGCTTCCAGTAAACCAAAGCATCATTTTTAAGTCACTATACATTGTGCACCGGGCCTTACATGGCCAAGGGGCTGAATATCTTCAGGAGAAATTCTCGCCATATGTACCTCTTTCGTCCCTCTGCTCTGCCTCGGCTGACCTCCTAATGGGGCCCGGTTATAAACGGACCAGGGTTGGAGGACGTGCCTTCTCTGTGGCTGCCACACTATTGTGGAATGGCCTTCTGATGACTATAAAGAGAATTCATAGCTACTTAGCGTTCAGGAAGGCCATTAAAACTTTTTTTTCCTAGGTCTCCGTGGCTTCATTAGGATCCTCTCACCCCAACGCCATGATACCTTCGGGTGACCCCGCGCTTTACAGGCTGGATTAACAGAACATAACAGTGTCACGCATGGCGGCTGCCACTGAGGACCAGGCCAGGGCACTGCGTGGTCAGCCTCCAGCACCACTTCCACCTGCAGATTCAATGCAGGATGCTGATGCCAGCACAGACTTGCCTCCTGGTCCACCGTAGACGTGAATTCCATAATTCCATGAGCCCATGGAGGAGATTTTGTTTTTTAGTATTTTTTTATTTTTTATTATTGACATACACCCTAACCGTCCCCCTCCTGGATGGACCCCCACCGCAAAATGCTATCCATGAGGGACATTTTTTAAAAAATGATTATTGCACCTTTTGTAGACCCCAGGCGCGGATGTTGGCTTATTATTTTTCAGTTGGCCTTTCCATGTTTGTTTTATAATTGTTTTTTTGTTGTTTAGTCAAGGCCATGACATATGCAGTGGTGGACATGCAGGCATGCAGAGTGAGGTCAACTTGCATGTTTGCATGGTGGTCATCAGGATGGCATGTGCAGGTAACTATGGTTTCAGTGTATCCTGACACATTTGCTGTGTGAATGGTACTTATCTATGCCTGTTGTAATGTCTTGTCCCATGATGTTTCAGTAATCCGTAATGAGGCAGTGACTGCTGTCCTGGGGGAGACACCCTGCACCCTTTGAAATCCACGCTCCCCATGCCTTCTGCCATGCACTGGCCCTCCTGTCACTCATTTGGAGGCACAGTTTCTGGTGAAGGTGATGCGGGATTCACATCATGCCGGCTCAGTCAGCAGGTAAGAATGAGCACTGTCTTGCATGTTCAGTATGCGTCATTGTTCCCTGTGTTTGCTGCATGTGGAATTTTCCTTACATGTGCTTTGCATGCTACCATGCCAGGATGGTTTTTCAAGTGGTAGGCATGTCACTGTCTTCCTCCCTCGGTCAGCTCAGCTATCCCCTGACCTATTGTGGTGTAGTGCATGTCCATGGCAATCTCCAATCCAGACAGTGCACTCCTGGATGTGTTTTTCACTTGGCTTTCCCTCTCATTTTCAGTCTCTCCATCTGTTGTGCTGTGCTTCACTCATGTGCAGATCACAATTTATGTCCTGTCACCCTCTAGCACCCTGTAGCAGCATTTTATCATCCTCCATTCTTGTATTGTTAGGGATGTGCAGTTTTGTTCTGTTGTTACTATGCATGCCTTTGAATTTGGGGGATCTGTCTCCTGGTTGGTGGGTTGCATTGTATGCAAGGCAGGTGGGTACCCTGTGCAGGTAAGTGAAGTGCATTTGCAGATACGTGTGTGGTGTTTGGCTGGGAGTCTTGCATTGTGTGTGATGAGAATAATGGGGAGAGTTTATTCTGACCCAGCGTCTCCCCTTCAAGGGGCAGAGTATTCTGGTTCAGAGTTTCCCCTTTCAAGGGGGAGAGTGTATTCTGCTACAGAATCTCCACCATCCAGGGGAGAGTTTATTCTGATACAGAGGGGGTCATTACGAGTTTGGAGGCAGCCATGGTGCTATTAGCGCCATGGCTGCCTCCAAACCCAGGTCCGGGTCCGGTCTGACAGAATGGGGACTTACCGGGTCATTCCGACCTTGGTGGACCCGGTAAATCCCCATTCTGTGGACCATTCCCCATTCCCATTTGAGCCCACATAGGGCTCAATGGGAATGGGGAAGACGCTAATTACGGGCCCGCAAATAGCGGGCCTGTTATTAGCACCCTGGTCCCTTAGCGGGACCCGCAAAGGATGTGTGCTCAGACCACACGTCCTTTGCGGTTCCCATTAAGGGACCTCGGAATTGGGTGGTAAGTGTTTACCGGCACTGGCATCATTACCGGTGACCGTTAACCATTACCGCCCAACTCAGAATGAGGACCAGAGTCTCCTTTTTCAAGGGGGAGAGTTTATTCTGCTACATAGTCTACCCCTTCAATAGGGAGAGTTTATTCTGACACAGTGTCTCCTCCATCAAGCGGAGGGTTTATTCTGATACAGAACCTCTCTCATCAAGGGGGAGCGTTTATTCTGATACAGAGTCTCCCCTTCAAGGGGGAGATTGTATTCTGCTACAGTGTCTCCCCCATCAAGGGGGAGAGTATATTCTGCTACAGAGTCTCCCGATTAAGGGAAGAGTTGACTTTGATACAGAGCCTAATTTTTTAAGGGTGAGAGGTTATTCTGCTACAGAGTTTCACTCTTCAATGGGGAGAGTTTATTCTGGCACAGTGTCTCCCCTTCAAGGGGCAGAGTTTATTCTGGTACAGAGTCTCTCCTTTCAAGGGGGAGATTTTAATCTGCTACAGAGTCTCCCCAATCAAGGGGAGAGTTTATTCTGCTACAGAATCTCCTCCATCAAGGGGAGAGTTTATTATGTTACAGAGTCTCCCCTTTCAAGGGGGATAGTTTATTTTGCTACAGAGTCTCTCCCATCAAGGTGACAGATCAACAATATTTCAACATAGACTCGTCTACTGGATTTTTCCAAAACCCTCTCTAGAAGAGTAAAGACACAGTTTAAAAAAAATGCCAGATGTTGAAGGGTTCAAAATGAGAGGAAATGAATTCCTTGTCATGGGGGAGAAATGCCAGATGTTGAAGGATTCAAAATGAGAGGAAATTAATGTCTTGTCATGGGGGAGAATTTGTTTCAGAATAAAGTCTCCCAGGGGAGACTTTATTACAGGGGAGGGTTTATTTTGTGACACCGGCCAGCATGTTCTCACTGCTCTTCTGTTTAAAAGAATTTACTCTTTGATGTGCGTTGTTTCCATGACCCATTTCTCAACAATCTCACTTCTAGATAATCATAAAAATCTAAAGACTCCTTTACTTCTCCATTCAACATCAAGCACTTTGCCAGTGGTTCCTTTCTATGGCATAGCATAGACTTAGTTTGGGCATTCATTATAAAATCGTGTGCATTACAGAGGGATTGTAAAGTTAAACATTTCTTGCCCAGACCAGCCCGAGTCTTAGAAACCAGAACTGCACCATACACAAATAAAACAGTTTACCTAACTTTGCGGGAAAGTCAATAAACAATGTGTATAATGTGCCCTATGTTAAGGTAACATATTTCTCTATTTGCATATATAAAGAGAAAAAAGACATAGGCCACAGTGCCAGTATTCAGATTTTAGATGTGCAATAATGTGCATATGTTCAGCCAGATATCCAGCCTCTGGGCTAATATTGGTGCATATATGTTCCCGAAGCCATCTACGTGTGAGAGTGTAGAGTAATTGGATGGGTAATCTCACTTTCCCTTCATTTATATGGGGACAAACTCCACTCCTACTCAGGTCACAGGAATCATGTACAGTGTATTTACTGAATTAAAAGGGCCTCATTACGACCCAGGTGGTAACTTACCGCCTGGGTCGTACCTTTACCGCCATGGCGTAAACTATGTTTACGCCATGGTGGTTGGCGGATTTACCGCCCCATTCCAAGGTGAGTGGGGCGGTAAATCCCCATTTCCCATTTTACCCTTCCCCATTCCCATTTTTGCCCCATAGGGCATAATGGGAGTGGGGAAGGCGCTAATTACGCCACCGTAAATTACGGTGGCGTAATTAGCACCATGGTCCCTTAGCGCCATGGATGCAAAAAGCAGGCATTAAACTCACCATGGCGCTAAGGGACCTCGGAATCAGGCGTTAAGGGTCGGCGCCATTTACGGCGCCGTTAACCCCTTAACGCCTGATTCGTAATGAGGCCCAAAGTGTTTAGTAAAAATACAGGCCAAATCTTGATTTCCGATATTAAAAACAATCCACTGGCAATTTGCCTGAGCCCTTAGCATTATCCACTTTATGTGAACATAGAGCCAATTCGGGATTGTACGAAATTACCTAACCCAAAGTGACAGACCTCACCAAAAGACCTAAAACACACACCACGAAAAGTTCTAACTACCAAAAGATTGAACTTTTTGTGGGATGTGTTTAGGTCTTATGGTGAGGTTGGTTAAACAAAATCAAAAAAAGGCTGCGGGGGCTGCAGCGGTGTCCCCCGCCACACCCCGCTCACTACACTGTACAGTATAGTGAGCGGGGGTTGCGGGGGAAAACCCACTGCTGCCCAAAGAACAAAAAATAAATGAAAGAAAAGAAAAGTGACCCTGCAGCGCAGGTTCCCGATCACAGAAGTGAAAGGGAACAGGCACCGCAGGGACACAGTGCGTCACAATGACAGGTAAGTGTGATGTGGCTGGGGGTATGTTGGGGGTGTGGGTGGGGGTGTATGCCAGTATGGTTTTGGTGTTGATTTGTAATGGAAATGTTTGCATGGGAAATGTACGAACTTTTTCCAATGCAAACATTTCCGTTGCGGATAATTTACCCGCTGACAAATCACACAGATCCGCCAATTCAGTCTCTCAGAGCATACAAGTAAGGGGATCATCAATAGGGTAGTCCCTCAATCCCCTAATCTGGCAGTTTATATAGCATGCCATTAGGTGATATCAATGCAGTGACTGGCATTGACAGAGCTATGCTATGTATATGCCCCACTAAACCATGAGACATGCTGGACCAGCACATCCCATTTCTTTTTCACACATTATTTCTTCTTCCTCTCCCTAAATAACCTATACTCCTCACATTAAATTTTAACTCAACAGTATTCCACAGCAGGAGTAGTTCCAATACAGAAAGAAGAGATGTCTTCTTGTCCCTGTGTTCTTTATCAAACCTATACCATAACCCATCCATAGTCGTGGTAAAGGTTTGGTTGTATAGGGTTGGTGAACACACTTCAGGTTGTCATGAATATAAATGATAGCTAAGTTACTGAAGATAGAGCCAATTGCAAAGGGGAGAGTAGATCAGTGTATATAGCAGGCAAACATACTTCCAGCTTTACATTAACCCATGTACTCCCTCTTGTTTTATTCATTACTGCTCCCTCAGAGTGTAGGGTGCATGGCAGACTGTGTATACAGTTCTCATCTGACATTAACACAAATAGAATCACAGGATTAAATGGCCACACTCAATTCTATTGTCCAACTGAAAATCGGTTACAAAAAGCCATGCTTCTTATTTAAGACACAATATCAGTGGCTAGAAGTATTATTTATCACATTACAAGCTCGCAGCCTTAAATGGTATCCCGTGATGAAGTCACCTGGGGAAGGTCTTGAGGGGGCGACATTTCCCTAAATTTGCACTCCCAAGAAAGTCAAGCACTTTCCCCAAATATTCTATAGCTGGAGTTAGAATAGAAAATGTAACCCAACCTAGAATATGCAGGGAAAGGCTTTATCGATGCAGGGAAACACATTGCCTGTCCCAGGGGACCTTTTCACATAGAACCCCCTAAATTAGCAAAGGTCATAGACACTTTGAATGTGATTGAATGCATACACGTGAAGGTGTGGTATTAACCTCAAGAATATTCCACAGAACTTCTTCATCTAACATCCGGAGACATCCTCTCTAGGTTTGCTACTGCATATATATTGACCATTTGTCAAGCGCTCCAGTCCATCTATTCAAATTTGGTTCTGGTTCCCTCCTGCAGTACTGACATCAATATTGTATGATAAAATTATAAAACCATTAGGATTAAATAGCTTTAAAGCCTGTATACCGAAAGGATCAGAATTTAGATTTGCCCTTGAACCTCTAAAATCACATTGAGCGAGGTTGCTATGGATGATGGAGGCGGGAGTCATGTTAATGGAGATCAGATAATACATGATTACCCAACAGATAAAGGAATTCAGTGCCCTACTGATGTGTGCCGTAGATGTTAGGTTAGTGTAGGAGAACAGCCCAGGGTAAGATAGATATCCATGTGATCAGACATGGTGATACATCACTTCCCAATGGGTGACGCCCTCATTCCTGGCATCTATCCATCCACACTGTGGCGGCCTGTGATCCCATGCATACATATCATTGTCAGAGTCTAGGCGGATAATATCCTCCGCCTGGGCCTGGGGGCATTCTGCTGAATTCAGATGTTCTGCAACATTGCACCGGCAAAGGCACTGCACGGGCAAAGCTCCTGAAACTTCTCAGGGCAGTGCATGTGCCCCCCCTCCTGTCTGCTGTAGGAAGCTGAACCATCCCTTAGGTAGTCCAAAAGTGCACTTCACTGTATAGATCCGAGATAAATGATGGCATTTACTCATCTGACACTGTGACCGTGGTGGGGGAGGATCTGGACTATTGGCTGTTACTAATGTCTTGCTAATCCAATAAAGCCAGAGGTAATATATGACCTGCAGTTCATTCATGCAATACATGTGGGTGGGAAGGGGTACACGAGTATGGGAAGTTACAGTGCCTGTTAATGTTAATGTTAAATGTTAAAGCACCATCACCACCGGAGTGGTCCCCAGGAGCTTTGGGGGATCTGAAAAGGAGGGTGTGAAAAAAGGGGGGTATGGGTGGGTTAGTAGGGTGTAGTTGGAAAAGCAAAGTGAGAGATTGTGATATCCTATTGGTGTACTCAGTTCAGTTTGGCATTGTTCGCTGTACTTGAGTGCGGTTTTCGGGTCGGAGCCAAATTCCCATGTGTTGTTGTGCCTGTTATGTGTTGTTTGTCTGTTGTTGCAGTGTGGTGAAGTACATGCGGATTGCTGTGCAGAGAGGTGGTTGTGTGAACTTCTGTGTGAGCAGTGTACCTGGAAAATGTAGGTTTTAGAGTTGGGTTAGCCATTTTTTCTTACCACTTATCTTTGCGTTTTGCGCTCAGCATCTATGATTATCCTGTTTGTTTGGTATTGTTGTTTGGATTTCTAGTTGGCAGGCACGTTGAGGAGTGGTGGATTTAATCTGTAGTACTCTAGTGGTATGTGTACATGTTGCAGTTGGCGCAACGTCCCCCCCCATCCTGGTGTTAGCAATGGTTAGGTTAGGGATTTAGGCCCCTCACTGCCCATTTATTGGGGGTCCTTACCTACCTAGGTATCACTATGTACTTTTGTTATGGAGATAGGGTGATCAGGGGACCTTCCTCCGCCCCTCGGTTTAGGGGATTAAGTAAGGGATCATGGATTCCTCTCTGGGCTTCTTGTTTCTCTCTGGGTCTATACTTCCTATTAACAGGAACAAATAGTGTGCACTCTAAGGTCACTCCCATCCGCTGCACACCTCAGTGCTGACGAATTAGCCAATATTTTAAATATTAAAGGTAAAGCTGTAGGAGTCAAAAGTAGTGTAATTATTAAATTGGTGTGTATCCGATTATTTCCAGTCCCAATCACATATATGTGGGCAGGTCTCACCTGTATCTTCAAACCCCTGAGGGAGGATGCTCTTTTCCAATCATTAACAATCTGGAGATTGATCTCCAGAGTCATCAATACTTGCCCCTTCTATATGCGACGACCAAAGAAGGCTGTTCTAAAAAGTAGATATAGAGATCAGATGCCAAGCCCACTGCTCCCGCATCCCCCCAATTCTATATTTCCAGCGGGAGTGGCAAACGTGCTTACAAGTAACTTTCCGTGCCCTCTTCTGCTCACCTTAAGTCTTCGAGGGCGCCAGCAGTGTCACCTCTCGCATTCGCGTCCGAACACTACTTTGGTATGTGGGCATAGTTGGTCAGGGGGGCTTCTCCTCCCACTCTAGGGAGTTTGGGTTAGGGCAGTTGGAGCAGGTGTGCACCCATTCTCGGGAGGATAGCTCAGGGGCAACGTGCTCGCCTTGGAAGCAAGATGACACGGCGCTACACAGGTTAGATCCCCAGGTCCGCACTTAGAAACCTCTGGGTATTAAGCACATCATAAATAACCTATATATCGCTGCTCTCGGTCTAGGGAGATTAAGTCAGGGATCAGGGATTCCTCCCTGGGCTTCTTGTTTCCTGCTGGGTCTCCTAGTCGTTTCCTTCTGGTTCTGGAGCAAATGGCCAAGTTTTTAGCAGTTTTTTGAATTCCATGTGATCCCTTGTATTGCTTTTGTTTTTTTGGTAGACCATTCTTCCTCTGAATTTCCTTGAAGTGGTGTTGTTTTGGGCATGTGCAACATGCAAGTGGTGGAGTGTGCATATGCATGCATGCAATGTGCAGCTGTTGTGCCACTGCCTCTTACCTGTGCACACTGCATTGTCCATGCAGCCCTTTACCCAAGGTAGATATATTCTGACCACTGTGGGCGTCCATGTATCCGGTCAGAGCTGTTCTGCATGCCTATGGTGCTGCGGGTGGCATCTTCTTATCAGATCAGAATCACACCACATTTGTAAGTTTATATAATAGTACTGTTTTCTGTTGTGGCAGCTCTTTTGCACTGTCTGGGGTGGACCAATGCCAAATGCATACAGTTTAAGGTTACAATCATGTTGGGGAAGTGGTCTATAGCACAGAAACAGGCATAGGTGGATATGTGATCTGTGCGAATGTCTCATGCAGGCCACCGGCACCTGGACTAGCACTTTTCAGAAGTTTAGTTGGCACAGAAGAGCAGACCAGCCATGCCTTCATTGGAGGTGGGACTGCAGTCCTGTTTTTGATAGCGCTTTTGACATCCATCTGGCTCTGTTATAGCAGGTCTGAAATGTTGTCCCGCTTCAATGATGAAAAGCAATTTTAAACAGTTTAATCACCACTTACACCTCGAAATCCGCTGAAAATCAATTACATCATCATACATACTACATACATATTTCACTGGTACCGCAGATAAAAACCACCTGTCATCCCCAACGTACACCGAAATACGCTGAAACATGAAAAACTATTCTACAAATCCTACACTTCTAAACATATGGTACCGTAGTTACCCAACCTGGCCCTCCTAACCCAACTTACACCTTGACATCTGCATGACTGTCATCCAAAAATTCCACCTCTTTCCCTGAATCCTCAATCCCACGCTCCCCTAGTTGCCTTCCCTGCATGGCCTGCCTGTTCTGAGCAGGCTGCTGAAGGTGTGGGAGGCTGGGAAATCCAGCGGAGGGGAACTGGAAAGAGGCCGTGCCCCAGTCCCCCTCTGCCTTATAAGCAGTGCCCAGGGAGGGCCGGAAGTGCACACCCTAGGGACGTCCACTTCCCCACTGCCTCCTGGCAGAGTAGTGGGGAAGTGTGGGGAGGCAGAAAGGGAAGGGGGGCAGCCAGAGGGAAATCCTGCTATGTGGGATGTCCCTCGAGCGCCCCCTGCGGGGACTGTGACCTCCTCTTAGCGGTGTCAGCCCCCATTGGCATCCCCCCCGACCCTCTTTTTTCGTGCGAGGATGACATACCTTGAGAACCTATAGCTGAGCTGCTAATAAATAATAGCCAGACAATAGTTTACATTTTTGGTCAGTGCCTAGGTTCAATGTCTGCCACACGTTATGGGCAACGTCCTCTGCCTTTGGCAGGCAGGTATGCATGGGTGCTGGCACACTGCATGCTTCTGCAGGTTCATGAGCAATAGCAGGGAGTGGAGGCAGTAGGGCTAGGGGCTACATATTACCTCTATCTTTTAAGCAGAGGTAACTACACTTTTTCTGGAGGAATAACCACCTATGTTGGTTGCATTGTGGCAGTATTTCACGGGGTGACTCCGTGAAATTATTGATTTTTCCCCTTTTGGGGGAATTCACTCAGGTACTACTTCCTCCTGTGGCGCTGGTGGATTTAACAACAGAATAAGTGTACTTTGTAAAATGCGAGCAGTAAAAGTGGTAATTCTGTTACCACCATGTTTTACCATTACTGCCAAACTTAGAATGTACCCCATTGATCCGTACACACTTCTAGATAAGTCCCACAACCGATTCTTGTACAGGTTATGATTCAATAACACACATTGTAATTGGGACTTAACCAGACTGATGTCATAATTTGTTTGATGTAAGCACATAATAAAAAGAGACAGTTGTGGGTAACTACATGCAGCAGGACTCTAAATGCCCCCTCCCTCTTTTCTCGAGTAAGAATAGGTTTGGTCCTGTCATATTACCAACTGAGTAATGATTTTTGGCACAAAGATCCAACCTCCCTGGTGAGCACAATGTCTGAAACTGTGTCAAAAAGCAAACGTAATTGACACGCTCAGATTCGGTTTGGATCTATTTGACCTAATCATATTTGATCTAATATATTTGACCTTTTTTTTGGTCTAAAATGTGGAGGGAGACCCCTGCAATCCCCCTCCCCATTTCCTTGCAACCTAATCTATATACCCTTACCCAACCCCATACATATATTTTATTAAATTTGACTGAAAAACGATAAAAGAAATTCGATCAAATATTTTAGGTTAAATGTTTTTAGGTCAATTATGCTAATACCTCAGATACTCATTGAACGCCGGGGTGTCCAGATTCAAAGCCAGTGTATGACGGTCTACGCTTTAGCCAGGAGGATGTTTCAAGGACAACTCGCTCACCTTGAGAAGAGCCTAATCCTGTGGAATATGGGCTTCATATCTCAGCTCTTTCCCACACTCCCCTGAGTGGATCATAATATAGTTAATTCAATGCTGTGAAGCTGGAGCAATCGGACATGATGAGGCACTTAATATATTGGGCCTCGTTACGAGTCCGGCGGTAACCGAGCCTGAAAAACCGGCAGGTTACCGCCGGACTCGTGCTACCATTCCGCCTCCGTGATTCCCGGAATCACCGGGGCATTACAACCCCGGTGACCTGGTAATTCCGGTGGTGGAATTCGGTAAATCCCCATTCCCATGGAGTCCAAAAGGACTTAATGGGAATGGGGAAGTGGAAACACCAGCACCATGCTGTAATGGTGCCGGTGTTTCCACGTCCGCCTGCAGGCGGGTGGTGTTAAACCCGCCCGGTCAGACCTGGCGGGAGTGACACCTCCCGCCTGCAGAACTCGAGATCAGCCGGTCCGGAAACAACAGTGGCGGTGGGTTTACCGCCACTGTTATTTCCAGACCGGCTGACTCGTAATGAGGCCCATTGTTGCGTAAAAGGAGCAAGTTCCTGAAGCTGGATAATATTTCTCTATGTAACTAGAGGCACGTGTTCACATAGTGATAATAATGTTAAGTACACAATATCAACCTTACAACAAACATCTCCTTTAAAAGGGAATATGTACAACTGTACATTGCATAATCACTCTTGATTAGCTCCATCTTTACTTGTTTTTGTACCGTTTAACTATGCACAGGTGGTAGGTGCTATAAAAATCAAAATTCAATACACATTTTTTTAAATGTTTTATTTGGGATCCTGGTTGTACTAAGACAACCTTACACAGCATTAAATATTAAATATACTTTCATTATAAACATATGACATTTCAAAACATTGCATAAGCATACAAATTTGAAACAAAATAGAAAATTATCTGAAAAACACACATGACACCATCAAAATTAGACTCACATTATCTTACATTTATCAAATATGCTTCTTGTAGAATTTTTAGCACTGCGATTGTAGCTAGGGTTTCCTCCCTGCTAGAAATTCAGTTAAAAAATGTATCGACATCTAAAACTGCTGCTATGTATGAAATGGCTCAAATATTGGGTTCTCATTCCTGTCAACGCTGTACAATAGGGTATGATTTGCTTCCTATTTTGGATTGCAGTTATATCATTACATAGCGTCCATCTAGCATCAGTTTCATTTTTCTGCCCTCTGACCTCACAAATCTCTCTAGTCGGGCGAAGATATAGCGTAAGAATTGAGCTGCCCAGTACGAGTTTGGAAACATCAACACGTAGTTTGGTAATCTCCCCTGGCCAATGGAGACAAACTGTACTACAGAATGTATTGCCTCATTGTTCTCATCGTGGCTATCCAATCTGACCTAATCATGGCCTTCTTGACTTCATGAGGATATTTTAGGAGGTCCTCAGTTGTTAAGTCCACAGCAGTTAGGATCGCTTCAACTATTAACGTTATCTTAGCAGCAGCTCTATAGCTCCCTGCTTTCAAGATATGTACCAAATCAGCATACAGAGAGTCATGCAAGGGGATCAAACACTTTCTGTATAGTGCTACAATTCTTAGTTGCGGTAAGCAGCTCAGAGAGGTTAACCCTAGCTCAAACCTTAATGAGACCATTGGTACACAATCAGGTAAGCACAGTGATCGTTTCCATACTCGGGACTGAATCTTAACAAAAGGAAGTGAACGTAGTTTCTCATTAAGCTCGATTCCATATAAGAGACCAGGTATCACCTTCATTTTATAAAAGATTAATAAAGGCTCGGGAGAAAATGTAGATTATTTGTATTTGATTATTTTCATCTGGGCTGCTGCTTGGAGAGCCTTCGTCAAAATATTCTTCATCAACTTCTGACAGTTATCTTAAGTTATTGTGAACCCCAAATATGTCATGGCTATGGAAGGTGTTCATTCTTGGGAGCCCATAATATGCAATTTAAATCCCATGTTCTTATTCTTATTATGGGTAAATCGCATGATCTTAGTTTTGCAATACAAGTGCAAAAATACACTGACAAATCCTTTCTCTGTCAGCTGCCAAGGGTGAGTAGAATGGTTTTCTTACACAGCTGTACATTGTGTGAAGGCAAGCAGACATCAGACATCTGATATAATAGAAAGCCATATAGGGAAACACCATATACATCGGGGTCTTATCAGATATGCTGTAAAGGTTGTAAACAGTGCTATACAAGATCAGAATCACAAGCTCTTTCGTTCTTGCACATTAGAGATAGTGCACAATGCAGAGTGCACAGAGCCGTTCACTGGAGTGTACCACCTTCCCTGGGCTGAACATTCCACAGCAATAAACCACCTCCCAGCACCTGTGCATTTAGAGAGACCCTGCTACAGGTGCCATGATGCCACAAGAGAAGAACTTTTCTTTCAGACACAACTTCAGAAAATGCTATCACACATCTTCCCAGCAACAAATTACATACTCCGAAAATCTGGCTCTTTTCATAAACAGCCATGCCTCTCTCCGGCCCGGACCATTCTCTTATGAATTTATTTTTACCCTTGTTCATCAATGCCATTCTGATGGCATACAATGTACTCTAAACATGTTGCACTCTCTACTCTACACTAAACATGTAAACGCTCTAAAACATGTATTAAGTAAACACAATCAATGTAATAATGTCTACATTTAAGCATTAAATCACCCTGCTCTGTAATGGAAAGGATAGTATAGTTAACATCAGTGGTAAGTGGCATTTACCACTGGAGGTAAAATGCAACCCATTATTGCATCAGAAGGAAAGGTCTCGCTTTAGGTAAAAGTCCCCGGTGGTAAAAGCACAACTACCACAGTTAATCCTGTTACCGCTGTTAATCCATGCCACATGAGAAAACATTGCTTGGAATGTGCGGTCATTTTACTCCGGGTCTAAGGCCTGCATTTTTTAAATAGCACATATGTACAGTGTCCATGCGCAGGCAGTGTTTTGTGCATGCGCAATTGATTTAGAACCTGTGCAAATGCACTATAAAACCGTAAAAACTAGTGCTACGAAACCTGCACTTGTGTAACTGCCACTTGTGCATCAGCAAAATGCACGGCACTGGTGCAAATTTGTGATAATAGGGACTCTTTAAATGAGATTCGCTCTGAACTGCTTTGAAATACGGGCAACATCATAGCCCCCTACGGGTACCTGAAGTGTTTTTCATTTGGGGGACCTGCACATGCGGGTGGTGATGTGGTCTATGTGCTTGTAACGCGCCGTAAGCCTGGAGGCATCAGGGCGTGGAGAAACCAGCGATGCAAAATTCACAGAATGAAGACCATTCCAATTCTCGGTGCCCAGGCAGGGTCATGAGAGTTACCTAAGTTCTTTACGGAATTATTGGAATAAAAAGGTTTTTAGTGCTTTCCTGAAACTAAGATGATTTCCATCCTGTCTCAGGGCAGCAGGGAGCTTGTTCCAATAATTTGCGGCCTGACCGGGAAAGATCTGCCTCGTCGTGATGCCATCTTAGCGCCGGGTATATTCAAGAGACCTGCATCTGCTGATCTTAAGCATCTCCGGGGCACGTACAATGAGAATTGTTTTTTGAAGTAGGTCGGTGCCTCTCCAAAAAGGCATCTATGGACTATTGTCATCGCCTTAAAACTTGACTCTGTCCTCTATCCTTAGCCAATGTAGCTCCTTTCTTCCTTCGGATATATGATCTCTGGGTTTGATTCTCTTAACTATCCGGACTACATCATTTTGCATTACCTGACACCTTTGTAGCTCTCTCTTGGTGGCTCCCAGCAACAAGGCGTTATCGTAATCTAAGCGTGACAATGTAATTGCTCTCGCGATAGTTGCAGTGTTCACATCATTTATGAAGGGTCTGATGGCTCTTAATAGACGCAGGTAGTGCGAGTTATTTTTGTGCAAGTAGTTTACCTGAGCTACAGAGCCAACTGACACTTCATCCATCATGCGCCAATGTTTTCACTTGGGGCATTACTGGTATGATGGCTTCTTTAATGGAGAAAGCTTTATACTGGTATTGGTGAGTAAAGCACGGACCAAATTACCATTCCTGAAAGTGTTGTCTGATATGGCCTCGGAAACCACCGAAGTCACTTGTTGAAATATCAAACAGATTGAGAAGTCACTTTTGCACATCCAATTAGAATGTTCAGAGTGCAGTCAATAACTAATGGTATTGTCTGCATTTTGAACCAGCTGTATTCAAAAGAAATCAGGGAATCCACGCAAGATTTAATTTTGAACAACACACTTCAGGCCTGATTTACAAAAACCTTCTACAATGGTGCAATCCGATTCAAAAAGTCTTTGCAAATCAGGCCCTTTCGTCTCTGGGAGAAGCTTCTTGTGCGCTGTAACAACCTATTTAACACACCAAAGAGAAAGCTACAATTTAGGAAAATGCTTTTACTTTCTTATATAGAAACTCTTTACTTTTACATGGCACCTAATGCATGGCCGTGTCAAAGCTGTTCCAGATTAACCACGTTTGCAATGAAAATGCGTAATTTATTAAGACAGCCTTGATGTTTAAATACTACGACTTAAAAACACATTTAATGTACTTAGATTTTCTATTTAATCTACTCACTATTAAAGTAACATTTTTCTTCACCACCAAACTCCCAAACATGATTTACTTCTGCCACAGTGTGATAATAGCCTTGTAACCTCGGGAGGGCTTTGGGCCATAACGAGGTGCATAATTATTCCACGATAATGACCGAGCCTTCAGTCTATAAGGTTATCTGATCTATTTATATAGAACATTTCGGTTACTCGTGGCATTTATTTCGCTTTGTGCAAGGACATCCAGGAATCCTAGGTGTTCAAGTTGCTGATGCTCTTTGCATCAAGGTAAGATATTTGGTATTTTCATACTTGATTGCGGCCCAATTGACGTTCTCCAAATTGACAACATTTTCTTGTTCGCTTTTTTTTTAGGAATGTTGGTCAATTTTAATTAAATATTGATGCGGGTGGGGTAAGGCAATAGGTTAAGGCGGGGGAAAGCGGGGGAGAGGTGCCTCCCCCTTCTCCTTGTCGAGCAAAAAAAGAAAAAGACAAAAGTAGGTACATTTGGAAAAGGTAAATGTTTTTCAATCAACTAGACCGAAACCAGATATTTGCTCCTGGTATCATTGTGACCCTGTGATAAGCAAGCAGCAAGTTCTCTTACCACTTACCCCTTCCGTGGAATATGCACAATACCCAGTTTGGAGTGTTACGAGCATTTCATTTGATACCTGATTATTTTACTTACCAGGTACCACCTGAGCGTGAGGATTTCAGAGAACCTTTACTCTGGCCCTTGAGCTTCAAATCAGCATTTCTTTCAGCAGGGACTGAGCCTGGCTGGCCTTTTATCACATCCAGGCACTGCTAATTAGCAGGAGAGTGAGCATCCCCTCTGGGGATTACATGGTCTCCAATGATTGCATCTTTTCTTGGATCCAGACTTTAATGATGAGCAGATATTTAATCAGCAATCAGAAGGCAAATGATTGAAGGGCAATGAAAAAATGATATTGATGTGCAATTTCCAATAAATGCTTACCTATTTAAAGCGAATGATGCTACTTCTGTGAATGTTGTATCTTCACAATATAAAAAAGGAAATACATGCCATAGGAATTTAAATTATTCCTATAAATGTGTAATCATACAATGGAATTCAGGAAGTCTTTGTGAGGACTTGCCATCTGGCAAAGGTACAAAGCCCTTTTTAAAATGTGTATTACTACATAAGGCAGGCACCATGTATCTTTCAGAACAAATGAGAGCTCCAGAGTCTCATCATATATGTTTCTTGTGGGTTTTGTTAGGCTGTGAGTCAATCAGTGCACAGCACAGTCTTGCATTTGGTGACAGAAATGTTGTGGATTTGTAGCGGTTTGGTGTTTTGTAAAGTTTTTTTTTCTCTACTGTGTCTTTGCGGGACATTTATGAGCTCTTTTCTTTTAGTGTTCCATAGGGTTAATTGCATGTAAGCATCTGCAAGCTGTGCTCAGGATTTCTTGTCTCTTGCGTTTTCTGCATTGCTGCATTTGGCTAATGGCAAAAATAATAAAAAGCATGTATGTATGACAGTATGACAGTATGTATATGTATCTGTTTACTAACTATAGAACTGTACACTTGTGTTCTTCATATATTTGACTGTGTGTTTGTGTCCTGAAGTGCGGATGGCACGTGTGCTTCATGTCTAATACTGCTATGTCATGGTGTCTCTACCAATGTCAGCAACATGGCTTCTTGGTTCTTAGTCCAGGCTGTCAATAGAGGTGTCTTTGATCATGGCCTGTGGCTCTTCATCCACACTGGGTAAATCCCCCCCGCACCTGGTCTGTAGGGCTGGTTGAGGGGGTATGGCTGACTGAGGGGGTATCTCTTGACATACTTGTCAATCATAGGACCACTGGGAATTGGTCTGAAATAGAATGGGTGCTTGCAGTTTTTCCCGATCTTCTTCCTCATCATGAATTCAGTAGGAGGGGGCGGCAGGCTTCCCAATCCCTCCTGACAAACATGATGTTAAGAAAGAGTTCAGATGCAATACAAAAGGCCATGTGTCCAAACATTGTTCATTTAAAATGCTATTCTTTCAGAATTGTTAACTGCAACTTGTTTTTATCTCTGAGCTGAAACTTTGACCCCCACGATATTTGGGGCTGGGCCCACCAAGGAAACAGGTCTGGTTATCAGTCCAAATGTTAAAAATATATAGAGAGAGATTGGAACTACGGTTATACAGATAACATCACCAACAGAAATGACCTTTAATGTCAGGTCCCCCATTAAAAGTGCATTAGCAATGAGCAAAGCCCTTTGAAGCTCTGGAGAAGAGACTAGAATGAACATTGGCCCGAGCAGATGGCCTGGTCACGTTTTAAGGAGAAATGGAAACTTAAAGGGAAAATGAAACTGCTTGGTGTGGTCTGAATGTGAAACTACCTCTGATATAATGCACTGCCATATGTTTAACATTGAATACATGTTCCTAAATTTAAAGAGCATTGTGTGTCCCATTGAGCCTGGCCCAGATTCATATTAAAGGGTATAAAGAGCTTGTTGGGACCATGTAAGAATGACATTTTTGTGATGTAGATAACTTAGGTTATGAACATCACAATTATGATTTTTACATTTTCATAAGTATGAGGAACTGGAAAATTGGCAGACGATGCAATTAATGTTGGAAATATGTAGTGTCAGAGTTGTAACTATTATGGCGCAACCACAAAGCATGAAAAAACAGTGGCTCTTCCCAGGAATGGTGTGCCAAAACAAAATAAGTATTTTCCAACTCACCATATAATGTAGAATTAGAAAACATATAGATGTATGTAGTTATCTTAAAAATTAGCATAGCCATGTTTTTACATTTTCAGAACCCAAAAAGGTAAAACACACCTGTCATTTTTGGATGATGTATTTTTCCTCCTCCTTCAGCTTCCATAACCCATACCTCACATCTTCTGTTCCTATCAGCAGCCAATGGGCGTCTTGGTGGGATGGTGAAGGAGAGTGCTAGCCAATCCTTACCATGGGAATTATGATAATGTAGGAGTGTCATCAGCCTTATAAGAGGTCAATTTTGCATCAGAACAGGGCTTTTCCACTTTATTCCTGGAGGTAGTCTACTGACAGACTCTTGCAAGGAACAACTAGAATAGAGGCCTCAATCCTTGAATTAGAGACAGTGACAGAGAAATCTAGTGGCTAGCTGGGACCCCCATCAGAGGAGTGAGAGGAACTCTAGGTGCAGGAGAAAATCCCTGACTGAAGCCCTTGACCAAATCTGTGCTGTCCTCAGAGGAGCCCTGCTGTTTCCCTCGATGCCCCATAATCAAGGACTCCCATGTAAGTAGATTAATCCAAAAGCCATCAATTGTGTGGGGAGCTATCTGATTTATCCGTTTCCATTAGTGGCTGGAGGGCCGAAACTGGGTAGACCCTTGGCACACTCTATTAAATCCAATCCAAATGAAGTCCACTATAGAAAATCACTCAATGCATTTAAATTGAGTTTGTGTTGGGAACTGTCTGCCTTAGTCCTTCCATTAAATTGTGTGGAGGGGGAAGCTGTGTAGATCCTTAGTGCATTGAATTGAAGTTAAATTAATTAATTCCCATTTACAAAATCACAGGATGAGTGTTGTCAGAGTTCAAAACTAACTAAGTTCATGCCCAGTGTGTTAGAGCCGGTATAGACAATAAAGACTTGGGTGACTGTCATTCTGAAACCCCTGACTTCGGTCCAAAAGAGGGGGTCCTGAATCCCAAACGAAGTAATCCTAAAATGCTACCTTTCAAGTGAATGGGGAGGGGGGTAAAACGAAATGTTCCATTTATTCCCTTGCATCCCAAGTGTAACGCTCACCTGTCTCCCACGGAGGCGCTGGTCTGGTCTGGGTTGAGTGGCCTCTTCAAGCGTGATGTGCAGAATTCGGACCACCGGTTGAACAGGACCCCCAAATCTTGCTTGTCTGGCCCGTAGGAATATCCTTCTGCAGATGAGAAAGGGGATTAATTGTCTGCTGAATAGTGTGCTTGCTCCCCCCTCTCCCCCTTCGTTCTTCTCTGACTTCCTCCAAAACCCCCGGTTTAAGCTCACCTTATGGTTTGGAAGGATGAACTCTCCATCCTGCTTCTGGTGCAGGGGCGCGCGTTTGTCCAGTTACTTCACTGGTTTTCAGAATGGCGCTGGCAAATCCACTTGACTTTTCTGAGCGATACGCCGTAAGTATGAAGATGCAAAAGTTCAAGTGTGAGCCTCCTTTTATGTTGTTTTTCCTAACCTGTGATCTGTCCTTTATTTCAGGTGCAGAACAAAGGCGATGCGTTGAGGGGTTAAATTGCCGGTGGTAAAATCAGGTGAGTTAGTGATGAAGGCGACCCCTCTAAATGTCTTTATAATTCCCCAGTAATGTCTTTTGTCCTTTCCCCATAGGGGCCGGGGTGCGGTACCTGCCAAAGATGCGGCGCCGACCCAAGATGTGGAATGGTTCACCAAGAAAAGCCGGTAAGTAATATTGCTGAAAATTCGGCTTTCCTCTTGTGTCCCCTTGCTCACCTCTTGTCTCTTCTTCTCTCCCCTAGGTGCAGAGATGTGGCGACCGGTGCTGAGAGCCGCGATGGAGCCGGGCAGCGTCTCGGGAACAGGTGAGTGAAGCGCGGCGCTGCAGCGAGCAACGCGGTGCTTTTAAATGGAAGTCTTCCTTCAGGAATGCTGGCGTGAAGATTCCGGATGCAGGTAAGAAGGTTGAATGAGAACTTGGTTTTCACCTTTCTCTTCTCTTCTTTCCTTACAGGTGTTCCAGGTTCGAGGCGGGCGTGGCTGGAGTCCAGGTGCAGGAGCAGACACGGTGAGCGTTCAGCTGCTGGGATGCAGAACAACGCGAAGCACGTGTGGCTGTCCGGGCGTGGCTTAAATAGCCTTGGAAGAAGTTCCAGGTGAGTATTCTTCCACAGCCCCACCCAAGTAACAAAATAGTTCCTTCAGAAAAATAGTCCCTCCTAAGCCTCATTTGGCTTGGTTCTTCATGCAGCATGGTCTGCATCAGGTGAGTGTGCAGCATGGTCTGCTTCAGGTAAGTCCACCAAACACTTCCCCTTATGAGCCTGGCGCCTATGGCGCCAGGACTGATGTCCAACATGAGCCTGGCGCCAACGGCGCCAGGACAGAGTCCAAAGAGCTCCTATAAATGGCCGCTGGGCTTTTACCCGGGGGTGTGATGCCTGCTCCCGGGGGTGCTGGGCCTGGTCTGGTGCTCCGGGGGTAGGCATCATGACACCAAGCCAGAATTACAAAGCCTTACATCTCATTTGTATAAGTTTTGCAAAACAAAATGTCCCATTTATTCCATTGCATCCCAAACCAGAATCCCAAAGCACTGCCTGACCTTTGAATGTGTGTTAGAAAACGATTTCCCCATTTGAGTTCATTTTCCAATCATTGCTTTTCAAATACAGCCAAAACGATTCTCCCATTGAGCTTCTTTCTCAAACATTGCCCTTCTAAAAATAAAGCCAAAACGATTTTCCCATTGAGTTTCTTTCTCAAACATTGCCTTTCTCAAAATAAATCCAAAACGATTTTTCCATTGTATTGTGAATGTTTTCTATTGGTTAATTTGCAAGAAATCTGATATAAATTGCGACTGCCAAATTCAAAATTTTACCCGTGTCATATCGAAACTGTAAGTCCTAAACCTGTGTTAATTAATTGGTGCAAGACATTTTAATGTGTAATATTGTGTAGTGTCACAGCATTGGAGGCTGATGTTTAGTTGTTATTACATTTTGTCAAACCTCAAATAAATATATATATTCTTACTATGTATGGGCCTGGTTCCTAGCAGATTGGTGGTACAGAGGGTACTTGTTGGGGTTGGTGCAAGACAGTTTGGAGGCCTCACTAAAGTTGAATGTGCATAAGCGCTTTGGGTGTGCGCCACCTTGCCTGGTGGGGAAGGGAGCTCTCTGAGTTGAGTGTGACCACCTAATAAACCGTGACAGTGTTCACTGTAATCTCATGCCTTTATGGGATCATCACAACATGAATCCTGTTACACCCTCCTCCCGTGAGTCATCAGCAGTAGCAGTCTCCTGGGACAGAGTGAGCATTTGTTTCACAGGGAAATGATTAAAGATATAGTATGTGACCACAAGTTACAGACATGGCCAAAGAAGGGGGTGTGAATTTTCATGCCAAGTTGTAAGGCAGGAAGGCCACTCCATACAAGGTCTGTTGCAACAAAGCCCAGATGTAAACTAAGGGGCCCTAGCAACAGGACCTCTACAATCAGGAATTATTGAAACCAAACTATGTTATGTTAAGGAAACATTAAGTTATGCTAAGCATAGTAAAGGAATCTTCAATCAGGCGAGGGAAGCATGAGAAGAGAACGGTGTCCAAACAAAAGTGTTTTATGCAACAGAAAAAAAGAAAAATCCGGCAAGGTAAGCCTAAGAAGAAAATAGTGTTAAGACAGAAGTGTGTTATGCTAGGAAAAGAACATTGTTAAGACCAAAGGATGTTACGCTTAAAAGGAATTGAGGCAGGCGAAGGAAGCCTTCGAGAAATCTGAACTGCGCCAAATAAAAAAATGATTGAACTAAGAAAACTATGGAACTACCTTTTGTTTGAGCTGGTTGATGTGAACTTTGCTGAATAAGAAAACTCTTGAACTACCTTTTTGTTTGAAATTTCTGGAGCAAGCATAACTTTCTGGAGAACCAGAGCAACTTGAGCTTGGGGAAGGGAGCTGAAGAAAAGCTCCATGGCCATCCAGATATTCTTTGAGAAACTTACAAACTTTAGCCAATACCCCACACATTGTTAATTTAAAGAGTGAGGGCAAGCATAGGTTTGACAAAGACAGACCGCTTATGTTGACAAACAAACTTTTGGACTATTGCTTTACTTTACTTTATGTATTTGTATTGCACGCCATGGGACCCGGAGGCATAAGGGTGCAACAAAAAACAAACAAAAAATCTTGACATACCTCAAAAGACAGGGAAATACACAAAAAAATCCCAAAATAGCACAGCAACAGCCTAAGTAAGGAAACAGACCCCACTATCTAAATAACAATGTCTTAATCTTATTTTCTGAAATTTGCTTTATGGTTGAGACTACTCCCATTTAGAAATAGGGCAAGATTAGGTATACTCCAAACCCCCCTCTTTCCTTTCATAAATAAAGGTCTTGAAAGTTGCAAAACCTGGGTCTTTGTCTACCTGTGAGCACCATGCCTTTCCTACACATCCCAAGAGTAAGCATGAAATAAGGTTCTAAAAGTGGTCAAGTTGCAGAATTGGCTGCCATCTATAAGGCAATATCCCCCGCAGTAGAACATAAATTCAATGAAATTGTTTTAGTTACTGATTCTGCCCAAAATAGTTTTGTGGAATATTTACCTAGGTGGAAGTTGAGAGAAATGGTCATAATCAATCAAAATGTCAGAATCCTTCACTGGAGAAAATATGAGACCAGCTGAAAACACCAGGGGAAGACAAAGAGGGGAATGACAAGGCAGATCAGTTAGCGAAGATTGGAGTATTGATGAGGGAATTATTTCCTATTGGGCACTTTCTGGGTGAAATCCAGGTGGATGCGATAACACATTCCAAATCTCAGGAAACAGTTGCGACAGCCTGTGGCATTGTGGAGTTTTGATACTCCTTATCAGGATTTGGTCAAGGCACAAAAAGAAGATCCCATTTTAGGAACGTTCCACAGCCATTTGTTAGATGCATTGCAAAATCCTCTGACAGAGGAGGACTGTGAAGGGAGAGAAGAATTGAGGGTATTGTTAAAGAAAAGAAAGAGAATGTGATTACAAGATGGGCAGATAATTCGGGAGTCAGTGTCAGGCCAAATCCAGTGGGTGGTACCTTTGTCATTTCAGGGATTGATGCTACATCATGGCCATGATACCATAAATGTGGGTCATAGAGGGTCACAGAAAACATTAGAAATCCTGAAAGAATATGCCTATTGGCCACACATTTCCAAGGATGTAGAGTTGTATACTAGGGGCTGTTTGGTGTGTGCACAGTTCAAGCCTGCCTCTCCAACCCATAGGGCTCCATTTATGAAGAGAGGTCTGACACACGCCTGGTCAGATTTACAAGTAGATGTTATTGGCCCAGCCCAAAGATCAGCACGGAAGAGCTGACATATGCTGACAGTCACCTGTTTAATGTTTGAATGTTTGGAGTGCATCCCAGCACCTGACTGCAGTGCACAAACAGCAGCGCATTGCTTGTGAATCATATTTTCTGTAGGTTTAGTTTGTCTCAAAGAATAGAACCAGACTGTGGGAGTCATTTTACTAATGCAGTGGTAACTAAGATGTGGCATATTTTTGGCTATCTTCTTCTGGTGGTGTGGGACGTTGCAATAGATCAGTTATTGATGTTTAAAAAATGTGTGTAGCTGAAGCAGGGTCCAGCTGGGATTTACATCTCACTCTGGTGCTAATGGTCTTGCCAAAACAATTATTATACAGGACTAATGAACAAATCCTAGTAAATGCATCTACAATTCATGAATATGTAAAAAATATGAGAAAGCACTTGCAGCATGCGTTTCCATGTGCACAGCAGAATCTGGAAAGAGCAGCTAACAGTGCCAAATCATACTATGATAAAAAAAAAACATCTGTGAGGGAATATAAAATAGGCAATCACGTTTTTAAGTTAATTTTGCAAAAGGCAAACACAAAGGCAAACACAAGAATGCCAAATTCCTAGCGTCCTAGCACCACCTCTACACATTTGTGGACAGGAGTTCACCTGTGGTCTACAGGATTATGATAAAGGAAGGACATTTGGCATTGGAACAATTAGTCCACGTGAACCAAATCAAGCCATTTCACCTGAAGCATGAGGTTAAAAGGTTTGAACACGTTGGAGAAACTGGTAGGGAGTGAAGGGTGTAGTTGTACACTAAAACCAAAGCTTACTTTGAAGAGATTCACCGTAGCAGGTAAGTAGATGCACTGTAGCAGTTAAGTAGGCATGAATGGAATTATTAATATTTTAAGTTGTACACAGGTGGGAAACACAGGTGAGCAGGGTTGCATGAGAGTGATGTGAGTTGTGCAAAAAGATAAATAAAAAATAAGTATGTAGACTTGTAATATTGTTTTTGTAGGGTAATGATAGTAGTATCCATTTTGGTTTGCAAATAGGTGGAACAAATGGGCGATATGTTTGAATTGTATGTTTTCATTATGTTTAATCCATACATTTATTTTCAGAGCGTTGCGAAGGGAGCTGTGGTTATATATTTGTATGCTGTTAACACATATTTTTGTTTCCAGGTGGGGGCAAAGTAAAAAAAGGCAGATGTTGTATAATGCATGTGTATATTGAATAATAGATCATTTCTTCCAGTATATTGCATAATAGATACATTTTTTCCCCAGCTGGCGAAGGGAAGTGGCGTAATGACAATACAACAAAAAGGTACTTTGCCTGATACTTAACCTGTCTGTTTCTCTTTCGATTTAGATTACTAACTTCCTTCCTTCACCAGTGCCCCTGGAGCTGGGTGTTGTTGGAGGGTTTCCCTGGAGCTGGGAGACCAACAGGTTGGAGTCCACTGGACCAGGATCCATGGGACTAAAAGGAAAAACTGGAGACAGAGAGAGAGAACAAAAGAGAGAGAGAGATTGGGAGAGATAGCGAGAGAGAGAGAGAGAGAGAGAGAGAGAGAGAGAGAGAGAGAGAGAGAGAGAGAGAGAGAGAGAGAGAGAAAGGAATCTGGATGACGGCACAGCATCCCATGAAGTGTGGCGGAAATAATTGTGTCATTTTATTCAAAAGCATTTTAACTATAATGTTGACATTATTCTTCATATGTGATGGAGCATAGCATCAATGTTGTTGTACAACATGAGAAGCTGATAGAGGACATTTTGAATGTGGTGAATCCTCTGGAAAGTGTATTGACACAGTTCCTAAGGGAAGTTCAAAATGGTGTATCTCGACTGATACAGGGTCACATTATACTAATTACTGAGTACTAACCCATTAACCAAACTAATCTAATTAGTGATTAGAGTGGGATTAGCCTAGGACATAGCTCACAGTGCAAACTGTAGGTGCAAACTGTGGATGATGGTTTAGAAAAAATAATGCTCAAATTGCAAACCGATCCATGGTGTGGACGTGTGGCTATGAAACTGCAGATTTCAGTTCGCAAAGACAACTCATTGTTTATCCAGGAAGCACAGGATGGGAATGGTGCATATTCATCCAGGTCTGGAGAATCAAGAGTGTACAAAGATGAACAAATTAAACTAAAGACTTCTGGAAACTTACTGGAGACCTGGCCATGCTAGGGGAGGTCTGACTGGTGGGTGACATCACAGACAGGGATAGGAAATAATATACTTTATGTATGATGTTATAAGCGAAGTGGGATGGCAGAGAGAAGGCTTGAAAGGGAGAAAGAGTGGAAAGGAGGGGCTTTCTGCAGGGAGAACGAGGGATCAAGAAGTGATTGGGGAAACAAAGAAAAAAAGGGAGAGTTCAGTGTGCTGTGGAAGTGTGTGTGGTGAACTGAGTTGGAGCCGGGCTATCGTGTGTTTCAGGAGCTGGACAGTGGAGGGAGTGGAGGGAGGAGAGGGTTTGCTGGAGCTGGGCAGACAGCCATAGGCCTGAATGAGAGAGAGAGCTGGTGTCATTGAAGGCTCTTCCCATGCAAAGTGATCCTCGCTGAATTAGTTGAGCATGTGTTTCAAAGTAATTATAAAGAACAAAGCAATTGATTAGGATGTTCACTAGCCTGGGAGGTGTGACATTGGGATACAAATAAACAGGTGGCACAAACATTCATTTTCAATGTGTTTTCTCTTCCATGCGAAGTGGCAGATATCTCTGAAAAGCTACGGTCTGACAATTTGTCTGACAAAGTTAGAGATCTTCTCCTGCCAAAAGTCTGATGTATAAGTAACTTCGATAAGAGAGAAAAGAAACTTCTGTTCTGGGAGAGAGGCTTTGAAGTGTGTTCGTACCACAGAGTGTTTTTCCACATTTACTGAGATGTCCAGGAATGCATACAGTGGGAAATGCTCCATAGTATTCTCTGTAGAAAAAAAGAGCATTTTACTAATATCCATTCACGTACATGAGTGTTTTGTATGCTGTTCAAAGGTTTTTCTAATTGTATTTTGATAAACGGTATTTGGTGGATCATGTCCTATTTCAAACAAATCCATCAAAATGCCAAAGAGCTCTATTATAAAACGTGTGTGGCCGATCCTTGTGTGTGAGTTTTCTTTCACCATATAACGGTTGTAAGCGCTGCACTAAGTCTGAGATTGTATCCAAAAAGGACCCAAATAGAAAGGATATTACAGTGAGCCTCATACACGTAATGCTAGAAATCAGAAAGAGCACATTGTTGCACTTTGCACGCTCCTGCATGAAATTACAGGGACCTAGAAATAAAACAACAGAAAATAGAGCAAATGTTCATAGCCTCCAAGCTAGCTGGAATGTATTAGAAAAACATCAGCAAAGCTACCACTGGGAGTGGTACACTGGCACTGATGGGACAATTGGTGAAGCATGAGACGGTAAGGGTAACCATCTCTCAAGTTAGCCCCAGACAACTCATACAATAATAATATGAGCCTGGTTCCATGAAGAGTGCACATTGGTGAAAAGAGATCTACGTAGTATGTCAAAGTGATTGGTATTTACTATGCAAAGACAAAATAAATAAGTCTACTAAAAAGAATAAATATGATCCAGAATGTAGCCAATTGGAACATGAAATCAGTGATGTCATCAGTGTGCTCTAATTCCAGGTGTGTCATGGATGATGAAATATGTGATGCCAAAAGTAGTGTTATGTTATTTGTGATGTAATCTCTGGCCTCTAGTTTCCAGTGATGATATAAGACATATGTCATATTTCATCAGTTTATCGGTGTGCTCATGAGCTGTGCAATGAAGCATATATATATATTAATATTTATAGCACAATTCGAGACAGCACATTTAGATACAGATTCCCTTGACACCTATGATTGCAGGCCTTTGAAATACAACAGGGAAACTGGACCTGCTAGAATTTCACGCAACTATCAATCTCAAACTCTCCTATTCTGGTGTGTAAGAAGACCATGGTTGTAAATGGACAGTACATTTTTTTACTGCAAACTCCAAGCATACTCTGCACTTGAATCAACCCTTATATGCAGAAACACGTGTTTTACATTTGACAACTTTCTTACTTGCAAGTGATGTCACAGATGATGCCATGTGTAATGTCATATGTGATGTCATTAGGGACGTAATTTGTGAGCCGAGTTATTAGGGTCTGGCGTAATGGGGGCCTCATAGTTAAGGTGGCATAGTTTCTAACGCCTGCCAAATTTCAGGGGTTTTATTGCATTAAGCTGGCACGTTGTCACTTCAACGAAACATTTTTTCAATGAATTTCAAGGGTTTTGTTGCACTCAACGTATTCACCTTAACTGTCTCTTAAATAATGTTTGTTCACTTAATTGCAAGGGTTTTGTTATGCTATACCTCCAACCAGCTGTGATTATGCATTTTGATTTGATAATGTAATAACTCATATCGTATCATTTATTAACAATGTGTGCTTCTGAAGTGGGAGAATGGGATAATACCCTCCCCCCAATCTCATCCAGACCATGGCCCAGGGGATCAAGGCCCAGACTAACCCCACGAGAGCAGTTTGTCTACTTGCCAGATGACAAAATACCCTGGTTCAAGAACTTACACATACGAGGAGTATGCCCAACAGCACGCCACGCTCAAACCGACGTTTGCGACATGGATCAGCTTGACTAGAACAACAGCAATGAGTATTCACATCGTTAGAGATGCCATGACGACATAGCCAACAGACAAGAACATATGTGCCACCATGCACACTGGTCACTTACACACCAACCAACACGAAGAACACACTCAGTGCTATGACGTAGCGGACTGACATACCCACAGACATGCATCGTTGTTATTTTTCACATAGGCCTTCTACAGCACAGCAGAAATGCAAGACGCCTGAAGAGCTTGTGCATATGCTTGCTGATGCTTCCTCGCCACCTATCTCTATGAAGATTCTATCATATGTGTAATACTGCCTATGGTGACACCCCGCGATCCCCATAATATGGATCATGTACCGCCACCCGCGAACTAGGCCCAAGTAGGCCGCAAGCAAGAGTCTCCAGGCTGGAGCCTCGCAAACGAAAACCCTCCCGGATCGAAATACAAGTGCTGACCATGCAGAACGAGTCCCGAAGAGAGCTTACAGCCAAGGCCACGATGTTGCAATCCGCACACCTTGTGCCCAGCACCAAGGTTACACCTACAGCTGCCAAGCCTCAGAGGCAAAATACAAAATCTAATGCTCATTATTCTGCTCCAACTACGGTCTACCCCCACGTGACCAAGCCGAACTGACAAGATACCAAGCTCATAAGACAGAGAGTCGTCAGGGTCCCACGTTTGGGACACAGGTTGCAACAATGAAGCAGCGAGGATGGACACCTACAGCGATGGGACAGATCTGCCCACCAGCCACAAGCAGACATAGTTACACATTGTTGCTAATGACAGGTACACCGCAAGCTGGGAACAGCGATGGTCCCAGGCGTGGGGGCTCGCGGGAGAACCAATCAGAACACAGGGGGGCTTATTACTGACACCATTACTCTTAGCCAATCACCAAGGGTGCCCTTGTAATTATTCCAAAGTAGCAACTGTTAGTGACAGCCCAAGTATACCACATGATCTTTTCTCTTCCACTAACATCTCTCCCTATAGGGGATATATACTAGCCCTACCACTCGGGGAACCAATCCGAAGTGGTGCTAGGTTTTGTGACCATTTTTCCAAAGTGACGCGAATAGTTTGTCATACTGCTGCAAAAAGGGCCTGCGAGCCACACGAAGAATGAGAAAGCTTCTCTGAATGCATACGGACTAAGCGTATCCCTGTTGTTATTCCAATAAACAGCAGACTTTGCCTTGCTCCTTGCGTGCATGTGCCATACTCCTTCTGGGACGCGGGAGGAGTTGGGGCCTCCCCAGCCCGGAGGTCCGCAGATGGCTCTGCTGGCCCCGGGATAATCATCCCGACAAGTTGGAGGCACTGCTGAGATCTGTTTAAGGTCTATCTCCTTAGAACTTTATTCCAAGGCCTCTTGTTACGAGGCGGCCCGGCAGCGCGACCCCCTCCGCCGTTGCCCCCTGAAGAGGACTACAGGACCATTGCGGAACTGCGAGAAGACCGGACAGTGCAATACGGATATTGGCCCTCGGGAGCCGGCTTGAGAAGTATCCCGCCTGCAGTTGGCGAGTGTCCAGACGTGGTCCAGACAAGGGGAGGTGGCGAGCCGCTTTGGAGGGGTGCACGCAGTCAAGCGGCCCCGCACCAAGGGAACTTGGTGAGTATGACACACCCAACAAGCAACTTAATGTTGTAAGGGAGGGGGAAGGAATTGCGAGAAGGGTGGTGGGAGGTTTTTTACAGTGTGTTGCAAAGGATTTGATAACTAAGTGACGACAGACGGGTGTGCAGTGGCTAGACAGGCACGAGGGCCGTCTCCCACCGCGTCACGGAGTGAGTTGGGTGGGGCCGAAAGGCACCACGTGTGGTTGTCAGAAGGCACTGATTTGTTCAGATCGCGGGCACCTGTAGGGAAGGGGTGTGGCTTTCCTATGAATTGGCGTTTTAGATCAATGAGTAGATGAGGATTCCTACTAATTGAGTGTTGAAGCTCGTTAGGTAGATGACGTTTTCCCATAGCAGGTAGCTAGATTGTTGCCGAGTGCGGAAGATAACTGGCTGGTTAAGCTCCCCTGGCCGGGGGCGTATCACACGCGAGGCAACGCAGCGTGCGCAGTCCGATTATAAGAGTTTATTGTGGTTTGCCTTGCTCCGGTCGTAGCGAGAGGACAGCTGTGGGGTTTACAGGGACAAAGGGTTGAAAACATAACGCACGCTCTTTTCATCTTATAAAGGGTTCTTAGCTATGATAGTTGAAGAAGTTGGTGACGTCACCCGTAGGGCTTCATTAGGACACTGCGACCACCTTGTGTTGATTAAGGGGTGGCCGTGGGATAAGTAGTGGGAAAAGGGTGGCATAGAAGAGGCGGGGAAGCCGTGCACGGAGAACGCCAGCAACCCTCGATAAGGGGATGGCGAAAAGGGGAAGGGTGACCGCGCACGGAGAACGCCGGTCACGCTGAGCAATTGTGATTGAAAAGGGGAGGGAGAGGTTTGAAAAAAAAAACAGAGGAAAGGTGGGGCGGCTGTACAAGCACGTCACACAGGACACGCAGCCGCAGAGGGCTTTGTGTGCCACGGCCGCAGGGGGCCGTACCAGGAATATCGAAGAAGGGAAAATTAATAGAGGATAAGAACTGTATAATTTGTAATTGCATTACCTTTCAGCGGACGGTCGGAAGTCCCCAATTTACGGGGCCAGGTAAAGAAGGTTGGTACTGAAGAAAGTTAAAATATAGCATAGCCATGTCCCACGGGTCGGGGTCCGGAGGGTGGGAAAACACTCTAACTACCCCTCCCACATTTATGCAAGACGCTATCACTTCACAAGGAGAAAATTATCAAATATAGTATAGATTGGACACAAGGAACAGACAACAAAATGACGACACCATGGCCACCTAATGGCAGTTTTGATCCATACGTCCAACACTCGCTGTTGACATACATGCACAACACGTACAAGTGGAAGAAATTAGCTCATCATGTAGAGATGTTCAACTTGTGGAGAATGTTCCAGGGATCCAGACCAGGAGCAACGGGGATGTTTACTATGGAAGGGGCAACGGAGGAGAAGGGGAGCAAAGAAACGAAGGAGGGAAAAGGGGTGAAGGAAGAAGGAGTGGACATGGGCGCAGCGATTAGCAACGCACAGTGCACTGAGGAGGACAAGAAGGAGAACAAAGGAGCAGGTACAGCACCTGCAGTGGAGGTCAAGAAGGAAGGGACAGAAGATATGCCTCTGGCGAAGGTAGTGAGAAGGAGGAAGGTGGGCTGTACCCAGTAACAGAATTAAGAGAAGCTGCCCAAAAACAACTGACAGCTGCTGAGGGATATTCAAACCCTGCATACAGCCCTCCACCATACGCCCCTACAGATAGGTACAAGATGGGGGAGGAGGTGACAAGCACGGTAGGTTCAAGCTTTGCGCTAGCAAGCGCGGAAGGAGGGAAGGAAAAGGACAAATATCGCGAAAATAGGACAAGACAAATGGATAGCGGCACATGTGCTCCTGAAGCTGCGAGGGGCACTAACAAAGGAAGAGGAGGAAGCAGTGAGGAGGATGGATAAGGAGGATATGGACAGCTCACAGACAGGGCCAGAGGTAAGTGACCCAAAAGAAAGACGACTGTCACAGGTAGAAGAAGAGATGCTGGAGGAAAGGTTGGCTTAACTAAGAGAAGCACAAAATGCACAGGTACGGCAGTTTGAGAAAGAAACTCGAGGAAGAAAGGAGAGAAAGGAGAATAGGGACGAGAAGGAAAGGATGAAGGAGCGAATGGAAGAGAAGAAGAGAGAAGCGGCAAGGATGAAGGCAATAGCGGGAAGGGTATCACACGTGGAGCAGCGAGACATGAAACAAAGGGAGGAAGAGAAAGAAAAGCAAATGGAAATGTGGAAAAGGAAAATATTATCTGAAAGTGGCAGGAAATATGAAGAAGGTAAAGTAATAGAGAGTATATTAAAAAGGGAAAGATGGGAAAGGAAGGAAGAGGATGAAAGGATATTAGCAAAGGTAAGTAGCGAGGTGATGGAAGAATTGAAGAGGAAGAGCGAGGAAATAGGTGGTGAAATAATGGGGAAACAGGACGAAGAGAGTGGAGACAGGAGGATGGAACACGAAATAAGAACTTACGCACGCCAGGACCCGGAGGTGGCTACAACATCAACCAAAGGGGCAACTGTCAAAGGAGAAGAGCACAGGGAAGTGGACTTAATAGATTTAAGAACGGTAACGTGGGAGGAAAACGGACAGAGTGGGGTTTGTCTTTCCTTGATGGGTTCTGC
The DNA here is from genome assembly GCF_040938575.1 of Ambystoma mexicanum. NCBI lineage: Eukaryota > Metazoa > Chordata > Amphibia > Caudata > Ambystomatidae > Ambystoma > Ambystoma mexicanum. The sequence goes on along the minus strand of NC_090941.1, from coordinate 1,078,236,293 downwards.
AGCGAAGAGGAAGAATGTTTGGCGAAAATGGAAGAGATAGCAGAAGGGAAAGTTTAGATAAGCTATATCTAACACGCACAAATCGCGAGTCACCATGGTCGTGTGGGAAAAAGGACGAAGATAAGAAGGGTGAAGATCAGGTAAGCTACATAGAGAGGAGAACGCCACAAACAGGAACATCAACACCATCGCACACACAACGCCCACCCACACCGACACCTGCACGCACACCTTGTGCACCATATGCTGCCAGGCTCAGGGATCTCCCAGGACGCAGGCAGGAAGAGCGGGCAAATATGCCTGCGGTAAAACAAGAGGGTAATAGACGAGAGGGGAAGGATGATGGAAATAACAAGGAGAAAAACTGTAATAATCATATAATAACAGAATTACCTGACACAGAGGAAGAGGAGGAATACACTGACATCACCCCACGGGCTCGGGGGGAAATGAAGGGCTATAATTGAATGCCACTTCTGGAAAGGGGAGGGCCCAGACCACAATATGTCCCCTGGAAATATGCCGACAAGGAAAATATAAGATGCAGACTCCCATCATTAAATGGAGGAGCAGGAAAGTGGATATATGAGATGGAGAAACACACTGTGGGGCAGATATTAGCGGTAGGGGACGTGAAGGGACTCTTAATATCAATATTGGGGGATGCCGCAGACAGTGGTCGAAGTGAGCGGGAGCGGTCGGGAGCGGTGCTCCTGTACTTTTTTAAATTACCTTTTACAGCTCCTATACTTTTATTATAAAAAGAAACCGTTCTGGAACGGTTTCGTTTTAAAATAAAAGTGTAGGAAGAAGTTGAAACGTGCAATTTCAGTGCACTGCACTGAACGTTCCCTTAAACAGCAGGTGTAAGTGTTTGGGGGGGTGTATTGTGTGTGGGAGGGACGTGGTGATGTGTGAGAATGAAGATCATGTCGATTATATCCAGGAGCTCTTCTCAGATGACAACGGAGAAGGAGAAATGGTGTTTGGGATGAGTATTAACATTTGGCTGAAGGTAACCTACAAGCAGGTGGCACAAAAGATGGTATTGGCACTAGAGGCACCTACCCCTACACCAGTGCCATTTTACGAGGAGGACCTGGCAGCAGTACCAGCATCCCTGTGGACTACCAGTCCATATGACGTTGGGGGCATAAAAAGCATTGGAGGAGTGAAAATAAAATTGAAAAAAGATACCATACTACCGAGAGTGAATCAATACCCACTATCAAATGAGGCAGACAAGGGTATATATGAAACAATAACAGCCCTGATAAACAATGGTATATTAGTACTATCAGAATCACCTTGCAACACTGCTGTGTACCCTGTGTGCAAGGCGAAAGGAGGATCTTGCTGTTTTATCCAGGACCTCAGGCCTTTGAACAACATTGTTGAGGCAGAGTACCCTATAGCTGCAAACCCGGCTACCATACTATGCGGGATACCAGAAGAGGCATCACGGTTCACTGTCATTGACCTCAAAAATGCCTTTTTCTCTATACCTCTGCACCCAGACTCACAGGACCTGACAAGCTTCACATACCGCAACACAAAGTGGAAGCACACTAGGTTGCCCCAAGGTTACTGTGAATCACCATCAATTTTCAAAAGAGTGATCCAAATGGATCTAGGAAACATTCAAATGGAAAGCACGGTGCTGCAATATGTAGATAACATTATCATCTGCAGCACCACAGAAGAGAGATGTAGGAAAGACTCGGTTAAAGTGCTCACAGTGTTAGCTGAAAAGGGGTACAAGGCAGATAAAGAAAAGCTACAGTACTGCCAGGAACAGGTGCTTTACATTGGTCAACTGATACCACAAAATGGGAGACACATTGCACCACAAAGGGCACAAGCGATAAGAAACACTCCACAACCACAGACGGTGAGGGAACTGCAGCAGTTCCTAGGCCTATGCAACTACTGCAGAGCGTGGGACTTTGATTACAGCTCTTACATAGGGCCCCTACTTGAGGCCCTCAAGGAGGCACAGAAGGGGGACAAGAGATTGGGGTGGACAAGAAAAATGAAAAAAGGCATTTGAAGAGTTAAAAGACGCCATCTCCACAGCACCAGTACTACCCACCCCAAACTATGAACATAAATTTTTCATTTTTTCACATTGTGACTCAGCAGTAATGAAAGCGGTATTGACTCAGAAATCAAGCATGGGACACAAACCAATAGCTTTCTACAGCGAACACTTGGACCCTGTAATGTTGGGTCACTTCCTTTGTAAACAGAGTCTCGCCGCCGCAGCATTCGCGGTGGAGAAGTCATCATCAATAACAATTGGGTGCCCTACTACACTATTTGTGGAACATGCACTTTCTGCAATTTTAAACAAGCCTAAGTCCACGCTGACCACGCAGAGGGCATCAGGATATGAGATTATACTCTCTAGACCAGGATTGACAATTGTAAGACGCAGCAATGTAAACCCAGCAAGATTCATAGCAGAAGTGGTTGAAGAAGGTGACTATGTCCATGATTGCACACATGCTATTGAAATGTACTCCAGCACAAGGAAGGTTGAGGAAAATGCCCTAGAGGGGGGTGAGATAATGTACATTGATGGGTCCTCAACTATTGATCAAAGTGATGGGATAAGGAGAACAGGGGCAGCAGTGGTCAGAATGACAGAGGATTGGATGTATGTCCTAGTGAAGTGTGTCCAACTACCACAGCATTATTCGGCTCAGGCAGCAGAATTGGTAGCACTAATTTTGACGCTAAAAGAAAGCTTTGACAAGAGAGTTACTACATACTCTGACAGTGCATTTGTAACATCAAAGGTGCACTCGGGGTTAGTAAAATGGCAAAGAAGGGGGTTTAGAAGAGCTGATGGTACCCTGGTACAACATGCCATACTGCTCGCTGAATTGATTGATGTAATTAATGATCCTCAAAAAATAGCTTTGGTCAAATGTCAGGCACACACAAATGGAAATGACCCTATCTCAAAAGGCAATGAAACACGAGACGCACAAGCTAAACATGCTGCATATTTTGGCGAAATGTGGACTCTCCCAGAAAGAGAGAAAGATAGAGGGCGGTCGGGAGCAAGGCAGATGTTGATGAAGGAAGGGTTCACACATCTCCCTGCAACCCAGATAATGGAGTTACTGGCACGAAAAGAGCTATGGGTAAAAGGAGGGTGTACAATGTCTCCCACAGATGCACTATGGCGTCAGAATAATACAGGAAAGGTGGTCATGCCACTAGCCCTATTGAACACAGCCCTGGCTCAGCTACACCATCCAGCACACACAGGAAAGGAAGTTATTGCAGCACAAATAAAAAAAGCGTGTTTCTGTCCCGAGTTAAATTCTCATGTTGCAAACATCATAAGCAAATGCCTAACGTGCCAACAATTTACCGCCGGTCACACGCTGCAAGTGATAAAAGGTACTATACCCCAGCCAGAAGGACCTTTCCTGCACCTTCATATTGACTACGTTGATATGATCAATGTATGTCAAGGACACAGATACATGATTGTAGTGGTATGCCCATTTTCGAGGTGGATAGAGGCTGGGCCCTGCACACACGCGGATGCATTCAGAGCAGCTAAGTTTTTAGTGAGGGAGGTCTTCCTCAGGTGGGGTGTTTGCAAAGTGCTGCGGTCAGACAATGGCCGACAATTTGCAAATGAAATGTTTGAGCACATTACTGCCCTACTCGGCATCAAGCACAAGTTTGCATGTGCATATCACCCGCAGGCTAACGGTAAGTGTGAACGCTTGAATGGCCTCCTGAAAAAAGAGATTGCAAAAATTCAGCAGAGAACTAAGAAAAGCTGGTTGTACTGTCTTCCCTTGGCTCTTTTTGAGTTAAGGAATAGGCCAGGGTCCGATCACCACCTCACACTCCACAAGGTGGTGACTGGACGTCAAATGCGCCTACCATTAAAACCAACATCAAGGGCCTTTACCGACTATGATAGCTCTGCAAATGTTTTTGGTGATGAAATGTATCAATATGTGTCTTCCTTGATTGCGCACGCGGGGCGGGTCGAAGAGCACCCAACAAGAAGAAACTAACGAGGAGCAAGAGTAGCAAACTAACTGGACTGTAGCGGAAGGAGATAGTGTACTCCTCCGCAATTTTAAGAGAAAGTGGAACAGCCCCCGTTTCACCTGGCCCTACTTGGTGGAAGCAGTTGCTCCCAGAGCAATCAAACTTTCTGACAAAAAGATGTGGAATCACCTTCATGACGTCAAGCCCTACATAGGTCAGACCCGCCCTTGCGTTGACGACAGGACCACCCAAACAACAGCAGCATCAGCAACACCAACAACAGCCAAAGACACAGAAACAACAAAAAATAAAAATTGTGACACAGCCCCTAACCCCCTCCCAGCCACAGACGCACCCATAGACTTTGGAAAATTGCCCACAGCCTATGCCATGGTCACGAGATCGAAGGACAAACAAAACCCTACCCCAGCCAGCCCCAACCATGCCATCATCTGAATAAAGGACATTACCTGATATGTTGTAATATCACACACATTTCGCAGACGCATGCATGTTTTCTTACTCTTTTGTCTCGCACATGCAGGTATTGCGCATAAGTGTTTGTATACAGAAAACTGATATTACTAACATTCAGTTCTTGCCCAAGAGTAAATGCTACCCATAGACGATAATACACCTGAGGCCCTGTCACATCAATTTGTATATTGCATAAGGAGACCAAAATACCTAAAAAAGAGAAGGATACGTGTGTATTACAACACGTTAATTTTGGCCATAGAACAATTACTTCCGCAGAGATAGGTCACTCAGAGTAGCGTGGGAACATCTTTTCACTTGGGCACTGAATGATTACCTAATAGGGAGAGCTTGACAACTAACACCTTAACGTGCATGTTTAGTGATTTTCAGGCGGGAATCTTTAATATCACAAAGAATAAGCTGCAGGACCGCAGCAAAGGTAAGAGCAAAATGTCAGTGAGATTAGCTATTATAATAAAGTTCATAGGTGTGTTGGTAATCACTGGACTATTGGTTGCCTCTGTCTGGCAGAATAACTATGCTTCCGATGTTATGTCTGCACCAAAAACTAATTTACCCCCTCCCACGGCCGCAACAGGTACAGTGTCAGGTGGTACAAGTAACCCCAGAAATAAGGGAAGTAGGAGTAAACGCAGCACATATGGCGATGATAAGGGAATTGATAATTACATCACAGATTCAGCACACGTCTCAAACAACATGTGTTATCAGCACATGACCAAAATTGCTAAGCAGACAACTGAGGACAACTGTTATGTGTGCTCGCTGATCCCATACGCTATGAGTGCATCAAGAACATTCATTGCGACTGAAGTACCGGCAATTACAGTTGAGTGTCTGATGTATCTGGCACTATTCCCAACTAAAGGACGGTTTCAAGGCACAGTGGTGCAACTTCAATGGAAAACAAGGGACTCATACGCATACGAAAATAATTTCCTCAAAACATATCTAATGTGCCATAAAAGAAGCTTACATACTCAAGGTTTCAGATACATGACGGATGGACCTGAGAAGGGAGAAACTAAGAAAGTTATGTTACAATACCTGCAGTGTGACTGGTATGCAAAATAAACTGCTGGTGTGCTAGGGTGCTGGGAAAGACCTCTGACTACAATAACTGGGAAAGTATATACAAATGAAGGATGGGAAATAGGAGTGGCTGGGAGTAATATGATAACAAGAGAAAATATTACTTCCATACAAGGACACAACAGATGTTGGACGATGTGGGGGAAATATGTACCAATGCTAACATGGTTGGAGAAAGGCGAAGACCCAATAACAAAACTACTGCTAACTGCACCCACGCTATGTTATCAACACATCAGCGATGTGGATGTGGGAAGTAACAACTGTCAAAGGATAATAGAAATACCAGAGGGGGATGCAGGGACTACAGTTCTAATGGACCACTATTGGGCTTGCGGAGATAAGGCATACCACACATTGCCTCAATCATGGAGTGGAATATGCACTATGGTACACATCAACGTGCCATCCCTGGTTGTACCCCAGAAACATGTCAACATAGCCAATTTCCCCAAGATGGAGGAAGGGAACAAAATAAAGAAGAGATCAGTGAAGATCGAAGAAGGTGACGGGAGCAACAACAACAACGTCTTGTCAAGAACTAAAAGACAAGGTGAACAACTGATGGGAAATTACCTGTGGGGAAGATCAGAAACTGATCTTACCTCTAGCCCACCAGAACACAGACTATTCAGCAGAGCAGCAATGTTCTTCTCGTCAATAATACATCCAGGACTGCAGGCATGTGCAAATACAAAATGGCTCCAGATTACCCGCTGGGAGATAATGATGACCATTAATTCAACAGTCAATGGATTCAACGCAATAAAAGAAGAATTGAGAGCAGTAAGAATGGTAGTACTACAAAACAGGTATGTGCTAGACCTTCTCACGGCAATGGAGGGATGAGTTTGTGTGAAAATTGGACAATCATGCTGCACATTCATCCCTGCCAATGACGCCGACAACGGAACACTTACCGAAGCAGTATCACAGCTTGCCCTGATGCATTCGAGAATGGTTGACGAAATTAAAGGAGTGAAGAAAGATGGCAGCTGGTTTTCATTTCTGTGGTCATGGATGCCTTCATGGCTATCGGATGGCTTGAAGTTGATAGCAGGATGCATTATATTGGCAGCGGCTGTATCGATTGGGGTGAAGTTGTGGAAAGGAAGAAGAGCTCATACAAAAGAAGAAATGATTGAAATGGTCGGCGTGCATGCCTTGCTACCAGCCGATGATGACAAGCACACAGATATGATTATACAGGAAAAGGAAAGGCTGTGCAAACAAATACTTGAAAATCATGTAGACCCGCCATCAGTGAAGGTGGAGAACCCAAGGAACCCCAGGAGCTATATTGGGAAATAGGTATACTGCAAGCCTGGCGGCGGCTGCGTTTACATGTACTGGTCATTTGTGGATCATGTCAACCACTATGGGCACTTGGCTGGAATAACTAAAGTATGGAGAGTGAAAGGAGATAAGGAAAAGGATGAGTTTGTGGTCGACAAGTCGACCAGAGGGGGGACTGAAGTGGGAGAATGGGATAATACCCTCCCCCCAATCTCATCCAGACCATGGACCAGGGGATCAAGGCCAAGAAAACCCCCACAAGGGCAGTTCGTCTACTTGCCAGAGGACAAAATACCTTGGTTCAAGAACGTACACATACGAGGAGAATGCCCAACAGCACGCCACGCTCAAAACGACGCCTGCGACATGGATCAGCTTGACTAGAACAACAGCAACAAGTATTCACATCGTTAGAGATGCCATGACGACATAGCCAACAGACAAGAACATACGTGCCACCATGCACACTGGTCACTCACACACCAACCCACATGAAGAACACACTCAGTGCTATGACGTAGCGGACTGACATACCTACAGACATGCATCGTTGTTATTTTTCACATAGGCCTTCTACAGCACAGCAGAAATGCAAGACGCCTGAAGAGCTTGTGCATATGCTTGCTGATGCTTCCTCGCCACCAATCTCTATGAAGATTCTATCATATGTGTAATACTGCCTATGGTGACACCCCGTGATCCCCATAATATGGATCATGTACCGCCACCCGCGAACTAGGCCCAAGTAGGCTGCAATCAAGAGTCTCCAGGCTGGAGCCTCGCAAACGAAAACCCTCCCCGAGCGAAATACAAGTGCTGACCATGCAGAATGAGTCCCGACGAGAGCTTACAGCCAAGGCCACGATGTTGCAATCCGCACACCTCGCGCCCAGTGCCAAGGTTACACCTACAGCTGCCAAGCCTCAGAGACAAAATACAAAATCTAATGCTCATAATTCTGCTCCAACTACGGTCTACCCACACGTGACCAAGCCGAACTGACAAGATGCCAAGCTCATAAAACAGAGAGTCGCCAGGGTCCCACATTTGGGACACAGGTTGCAACAATGAAGCGGCGAGGATGGACACCTACAGCGATGGGAAAGATCTGCCCACCAGCCACAAGCAGACCTGTCCATTGTCTGCACTAACACATAGTTACACATTGTTGCTAATGACAGGCACACCGCTAGCTGGGAACGGCTATGGTCCCAGGCTTGGGGGCTCGCGGGTGAACCAATCAGAACACAGGGGGGCTTATTACTGACACCATTACTCTTAGCCAATCACCAAGGGTCCCCTTGTACCAATTCCAAAGTACCAACTGTTAGGGACAGCCCAAGTATACCACCTGATCTGTTCTCTTCCACTAACATCTCTCCCTATAGGGGATATATATTAACCCTACCACTCGGGGAACCAATCCGAAGTGGTGCTACGTTTTGTGACAATTTTTCCCAAGTGACGCGAATAGCGCATCATACTGCTGTAAAAAGGCCTGCGAGCCACACGAAAAATGAGAAAGCTTCTCCGAATGCATACGGACTAAGTGTATGCATACGGACAGAGTGTGGGAAGCCAGTATTTGGGCTGGCATCTTTTAACAGTAGTGCAGTACTGTTGGGGTACTGGGATGAGGGAGATGGACGTGTCAGTAATTGTAACGCTCACCTGATTCCCGCAGAGGCGCCGGTCTTGACTGGGTGAATGCCGTGTCTTCAAAGGTGATGTGTAACACACCGTTGGTTCCTCGGGCTGGACCTCTGTGCACTGTGTGTCTGACTGGGAGAGTAAGATGTCTGCAGATAGAAAATATGGGATTAATGAACTGGGGTTATTGGGTGCCTCTCTCCTCTTCCCTTTCTCTTCTCCTGTAGGACCCCAAAGGTTAACGATCTCACCTTAGGTAGGTGAACGCCGAGCTCTCCATCTGCTTCAGGGGCAGGGTGCCGTAACCAGTTTCTTCACTGGATAAGGGTGCAGGCCTCTTGACCTCAGAGGACTGCTGTCCGTCGTTTACTGCATGAACGGTAAGTTCTGGGCACTTCAAATGTCTTAAAAGTCTTTAAGTGCGTAAGGCGTGGCTGCTGTAGAGCGGTGCCGAGGAGCACGTGAATATGGCTTTTGACTTATGTCAAGTTCTTTTGTAATGATACCTCTTGTTTTGCAGGGTTCCGGCGATGGCGGATGGCGGGCTGAAGAGAGTTGAGGATCGAACCCGCGTGAGGAATAGAAGCGCTTGGAAGCACGTAAGTGAACGCTTGTTGCCTGCTTCACGATGCGCACTAACTGTCTCTTTTACCTTGCAGGTACAAGTTCGGAGCTTTAGAGAAGCTGAAGGGTGCTGGGATACCCGCTGATTTCGGCGTGGGAAGGAGTGATGGCACGAGAGTAGTAAAGTTGCCCAATGTCTCTAAACGCACCTTCTTTTGTCTTTCAGATGCGGGATGCAGCGTTGAAGGCCTCCGGAGCGTGCGAAGAGCCGGTAAGCTTTTGTCTTTCAGATGCCGGAATGCAGCGCGAAGACCTCCGGAGCGTGCGAAGAGTCGGTAAGCCTTTGTCTTTCAGATGCCGGAATGCAGCGCGAGGCGTTGGTGACAGCCGCTGGACCAGGTAAGAGATGCGCTGCCACTGAAGACCGTAGTGCTAACCTGTTCTTTCTTTGTCTTTATAGGTGCTGCTGAAGACTGGATTCCAGGATGGTAAGCCTTTGTTCCCTTAGGCACAGGATCAGAAGACACGGTGAGCGTTCTGCTGCAGAGAATGCAGAATAACGCAAAGCAAGATTCATCCATCGGGTGTGGTTTAAATAACCTACTGTAGTGCTTAGTTGTCTCCTTCCACGGCCTCGCCTAGGTAAGAAAAGAGTTCCTGCTTTCCAGAAGAGTTCCAGTGTTCTGAACCTAGGGAGTGGCTCCTGCCACACCCAACAGGAAAAGTAGTCCCAAACAGAAGAGGATCAGGGGCTCAACTGGCAGGTAAGTAAGCAGCATGGTTTGCTGCAGGTAAGTCCACCCAAGCATTATGAGCCCGGCGCTTCCAGCGCTGGGACTGGGCATATTTATGAGCCTGGTGCCACTGGCGCCAGGACAGGGTCCAAAAGGTCCCAATTGGGACTGGCCGGCACCCGGAACCGGGGTTATGGGTCTGCTTCCAAGGGAGTTGGGTAAGTCCTGACCCTTTGGAAGCAGAGATCATGACAGCACCCCCCCTCAAGGCCCCTCCCAAACCGGGCTTCTCCGGGGGTTTGGGCTTGTTAGGAAATGTTCGATGAAATCTTTTGATTAGACGAGGCGCGTGGACATATTCTGCAGGTTCCCAGGACCTTTCTTGGGGGCCGTAACCTTTCCAGTCAATCAGGTAAAATAGTTTAGATTTGGAGATCTTAGAATCCAGGATACTTTTGACTTCAAACTCGAGTTCTCCATCAACTAGGATAGGTTTTGGAGATTTAGTTAGTCGGGTTTTAGGTTGCACGGGTTTTAGTAGAGAGACGTGGAAGACCGGGTGTATCTTCATGTGAAGGGGCAAGTCCAACTTGACCGCTACCGGATTTACTATGGTAGTGATTGAATAGGGACCAAGGTATCTTGGGTTGAATGTGCGTGGTCCTTTTAGAGGTAGATATTTGGTGGATAACCAGACTTGATCTCCTACTTGATATTGGGGGGCTTCCTTCCGATGTTGGTCTGCTCCTTTCTTGTATTGTTCTTTAGCCCTTTGAAGGTGAGAAACGGCTTCCTTAAAGGCTTGGGTGATTGTAGAATGCAGGTGGTCTACTGCTGGTGTTCCAAGATCTTGGAGTGGATCCAAATCCGAGGTTCGAGGGTGACTACCGTATAAAAGAAAGAACGGGGTCTTCCCGGTTCCCGAGTGGACAGAGTTATTGTAGGCATATTCGGCTATCCAAAGGATATCTTTCCAAGTTTTTTCAGTTTGTTGCAGCATGCAGCGTAAATACTGTTCCAGAGTTTGATTGGTCCTCTCGGTTTGTCCGTCGGTTTGGGGGTGGTGGCTGGTCGAAAGTCTCACATCAATTTGAGCCGACCGACAGCAACTTCGCCAAAAATGAGAAATAAATTGACTTCCTCGATCCGAAATTAGAACCGAAGGAAAACCGTGCAGTCGGACGATGTTTTCGAGAAATTCTCGGGCCAGAGTTGCTGCTGATGGTAAGCCTTTGAGTGGAATGAAGTGCGCCGTCCTGGAGAATAGGTCCACGATTACTAAGATCGTATTGTATTCGGAGCATGGAGGTAGATCGGTGATGAAGTCCATAGAAAGCGTATGCCAAGGGCGAGGTGGGATGTCAATAGGGCGTAAGAGGCCGGCTGGTTTTTCCTTTTGACTCTTGTTTTGGGCGCATACTCCACAGGACATTATAAAGTCTCTGATATCTTTTTTCCAAGACGGCCACCAGAAGTAGCGCTTGATCTTTTCCGAGGTTTTGGCCATACCGGGATGTCCTTCCATTAAAGAATCGTGATAACAGGAGATTACCTTATCTGTAAATCTGTGCTGGGCAGGTATAACCGTCCTTGGAAATACAATAGATTGTCCTTCACCGTAAAGTCCTTTCCCTGCAGATGCCAATTCTGTATGTCTGCTGGAGTTACCAGTTGCCTGGCTTTATCCTTAACTTCTTCAATGGATTGTGTGGCGATTACACCCAGAATTCTTTGTTCGGGAATGATAGGTACAGGTTTAGGATTGATCAAGTGTTCTTCCACTCCCATCCGAGAAAGGGCGTCAGCTTTACCGTTTTTCGTACCAGGTCGGTAGGTAATTATGAAGTCAAACTCAGCAAAGAATAGTGCCCAACGGAGTTGCCTAGAGGATTGAGCTTTTGTGGTTTTCAAATATTGCAGGTTACGGTGATCTGTGATCACAGTAACGGTGTGTTGGGCCCCCAGAAGATAATGCCGCCAAGCCTTAAAGGCGGACTTGATAGCCAGAAGTTCCTTATCAGTAATAGTGTAATTGATTTCAGGAGGCGAGAATTTGCGGGACCAAAATGCCACGGGATGCAACTGATTGGTTACTGGGTCCTTTTGTGATAAAACTGCTCCCATGGCAAGACTCGAAGCATCAGTTTCAACAATGTAGGGGAGTTCTGGGCGAGGATGTTTTAAGATCGGTGCAGAGATAAATTTAGTCTTCAAATTCTGGAAAGCTTGTTCCGCCTCGGTAGACCATTCAAAACGTTTGTTTTTCTTTAACAGGGCGCTGATGGGCTGGACTATTCGAGAGAATTCGGGGATAAACCTGCAGTAAAAGTTAGCGAAGCCTAACATGCTTTGAACACCTTTTACGGAGGATGGCGAAGGCCACTTGAGAAATGCATCGACCTTCTTTGAATCCATACGCACTCCGCTAGGTGATAATATGAATCCCAAGAATTCAACTTCAGTCACGTTGAAAACACATTTTTCCAACTTAGCGAAAAGTTTGTGTTGACGCAACCTCTCGAGGACCATTTTCACGTGTTTCCGATGTTCAGTTTCCGATGAAGAATAAACGAGGATGTCGTCAATATAGACAACGACACACACATCTATGAGCTCTCTGAGGACGTCGTTCATAAAATATTGAAAGGCGGCCGGGGCATTGCAAAGTCCGAAGGGCATGACCTGATATTCAAATAGCCCATACTTGGTGCGGAAGGCCGTCTTCCATTCATCGCCCTCTTTTACTCGTACCAAGTGGTAGGCTCCTCTAAGATCCAGCTTTGTATATATGCATGCTTTTCTGACTTGGTCCAGGAGTTCAGGGATCAAAGGTAATGGATATCTATTCTTAACGGTGATCTGGGTCAGGGCGCGATAATCTATACAAGTTCTAAGGTCCCCTTCTTTTTTTGGAACGAAGAACAAAGCTGAGGAAGCAGGGGACTTGGAAGGACGGATAAACCCATTTGCTAGGTATTGATCCAGGTATTGTCGGAGGTGAAGATTCTCAGGCTCGGTGAGGGCATAAATTCTACTACAAGGAGGGGTAGATCCAGGTATCAGGTCTATCTGACAGTCATAAGACCTATGAGGAGGTAGAGAGTTAGCTTGATCCTTCCGGAAGACATCTTGGAATTCTAGGTATTCGGGAGGTAACTGGGGAACCTCCGAAGAAATTGCTGCCAGTGCAACATCAGGTCGAGGGTAACAAATGGAGACACATTCTGGAAACTGAACCGTTCTTGCTCGCCAATCGATCTGAGGATTGTGCTTCTCTAACCAAGGAATTCCTAGAATAATCTGGAACTGAGGGGCCTTGATCACATCGAACACGATCTTCTCATAGTGTCCATCTTGACTTACTAACGTCACTTCTTGGGTGGTATGCGTTACTGGTCCGGAAGCTATCTCCGTACCATCCACCGTAGTAATGACGTCCTTTACAGCCTTTGGACAAAGAGTCAGATTCATCCTCAATACCATTTCATGATCCACATAATTGCCGATGGCACCGCTGTCGACGTAAGCTTCAATCGCATGTAATCGATCCGGACGTTCAGAGCTAATGAGGACTATAGGTATCACGAAATGCGAGGTCACGGAACTGGTTTTAACGCTCGGCAAGAGGACCTCTATTCTTGTCGGGCGAGATCGTTTCCCTGCTCAGAGTTTGTGACCCTGGTAACTGCAGCTCCTACTGCCTTCTTGGCTGGTTTCACCGGACAGTCTCGAAGAAAGTGCCCCGAGTTTCCGCAATAGAGGCATAATTGCAGCTGTTTTCTCCTTTCCCGCTCCTTTTGGGTTAGTGGTCCTTTCAGGCCCCCTATTTGCATGGGTTCCCCGGAGTCTGCTCCTTTGGTAGGAGTTGGTGGTTTGGAAAACACTCGAGCATCAAACTTGGAACGATCGGCCTTCCTGTTCTGTAGTCTGTGGTCTATTTGAACGACTAAGTCAATATAGTCCGAGCAGTCTTGCGGGGGATTCACTACTTGGGCTAACACATCTTTGAGCTCTCCACGTAGACCTCTATAAAACAGCGTAATCCTTTTGTCCTCAGGACATTGGGTTTCCACTATCAGTCTGTTGAAAGACGCAATATTAGCCAAAAGGTCTTGATTACCCTGTCGTAATGAAAGGAGCTCATTGTCCAAGGCCTGCCCCAGTGAATGTCTTGCGAACAGTTTTTCCATGCTGAGCTGAAAAGTTTGAAAATCATGGAGAACCGGATCATCCTGATTAACTAGAGGGATCGACCAATCTGCCGCACTGCCACTGAGGTACGAAAGCACGAAAGCTACCTTAGCTTGATCTGTTGGGAAGGCTGCTGGCTGGCATAAGAAGTGCAAGCGGCACTGATTAATGAATACTGCAAACCTCTTTGGGTCACCAGAAAATCGTTCGGGCGGAGCCAGAGGCACATTCCCGGGTAGGTTGATCTGCACTGGGTTCGTAGAGGATGTTGAAGGATGATTTGCCCCTGATGCGGGCAACTGAGTTTGTCCGGCTTGTGACTGTAGCAATTGTCTAGCGAGATCATCTGTTCGCTCCTTGGAAATAATCAGTTCCCTTCTTAGAGCATTCGTTTCCTGGCGGGCTGCATGCACTTCTGCTCTTAGTTCCCCAAGTAACTGGGCTAGCTGGTCGGTATCCGAGGTTTCCATAGCGCCTGGGTGGGAGTTTTGCAGTGGGCTTTGCGTTCTGTAACGCTCACCTGATTCCCGCAGAGGCGCCGGTCTTGACTGGGTGAATGCCGTGTCTTCAAAGGTGATGTGTAACACACGGTTGGTTCCTCGGGCTGGACCTCTGTGCACTGTGTGTCTGACTCGGAGAGTAAGATGTCTGCAGATAGAAAATATGGGATTAATGAACTGGGGTTATTGGGTGCCTCTCTCCTCTTCCCTTTCTCTTCTCCTGTAGGACCCCAAAGGTTAACGATCTCACCTTAGGTAGGTGAACGCCGAGCTCTCCATCTGCCTCGGGGGCAGGGTGCCGTAACCAGTTTCTTCACTGGATAAGGGTGCAGGCCTCTTGACCTCAGAGGACTGCTGTCCGTCGTTTACTGCACGAACGGTAAGTTCTGGGCACTTCAAATGTCTTAAAAGTCTTTAAGTGCGTAAGGCGTGGCTGCTGTGGAGCGGTGCCGAGGAGCACGTGAGTATGGCTTTTGACTTATGTAAAGTTCTTTTGTAATGATACCTCTTGTTTTGCAGGGTTCCGGCGATGGCGGATGGCGGGCTGAAGAGAGTTGAGGATCGAACCCGCGTGAGGAATAGAAGTGCTTGGAAGCACGTAAGTGAGCGCTTGTTGCCTGCTTCACGATGCGCACTAACTGTCTCTTTTACCTTGCAGGTACAAGTTCGGAGCTTTAGAGAAGCTGAAGGGTGCTGGGATACCCGCTGATTTCGGCGTGGGAAGGAGTGATGGCACGAGAGTAGTAAAGTTGCCCAATGTCTCTAAATGCACCTTCTTTTGTCTTTCAGATGCGGGATGCAGCGTTGAAGGCCTCCGGAGCGTGCGAAGAGCCGGTAAGCTTTTGTCTTTCAGATGCCGGAATGCAGCGCGAAGACCTCCGGAGCGTGCGAAGAGTCGGTAAGCCTTTGTCTTTCAGATGCCGGAATGCAGCGCGAGGCGTTGGTGACAGCCGCTGGACCAGGTAAGAGATGCGCTGCCACTGAAGACCGTAGTGCTAACCTGTTCTTTCTTTGTCTTTATAGGTGCTGCTGAAGACTGGATTCCAGGATGGTAAGCCTTTGTTCCCTTAGGCACAGGATCAGAAGACACGGTGAGCGTTCTGCTGCAGAGAATGCAGAATAACGCAAAGCAAGATTCATCCATCGGGTGTGGTTTAAATAGCCTCCTGTAGTGCTTAGGTGTCTCCTTCGACGGCCTCGCCTAGGTAAGAAAAGAGTTCCTGCTTTCCAGAAGAGTTCCAGTGTTCTGAACCTAGGGAGTGGCTCCTGCCCCACCCAACAGGAAAAGTAGTCCCAAACAGAAGAGGATCAGGGGCTCAACTGGCAGGTAAGTAAGCAGCATGGTCTGCTGCAGGTAAGTCCACCCAAGCATTATGAGCCCGGCGCTTCCAGCGCTGGGACTGGGCATATTTATGAGCCTGGTGCCACTGGCGCCAGGACAGGGTCCAAAAGGTCCCAATTGGGACTGGCCGGCACCCGGAACCGGGGTTATGGGTCTGCTTCCAAGGGAGTTGGGTAAGTCCTGACCCTTTGGAAGCAGAGATCATGACAGTAATGCAACAGGGACAAAGAAGAGGCAGGTGGTGGTAAAGATATGATTACCAATGGTATGCTGGGGCAAGGAATAGGGAGGTGAGTGCAGTGAGGGGCTGCTATGAGGAAGAGTGAGATGGGGTACTTGGAGAATGTGATGAGGAAAAGTGAGGTGGGAGTAATGGCAGACTGCAATGAGGAAGAGTGAGATGCAAGTAGTGAGGAACTGTGATGAGGAAGAATGAGTGGGAGAAGTGGCAGACTGTGTGTAAGAGCAAGATGGGAGTAATGGTGTCTGTGACAAGGAAGAGTGAGGAGGGATAATAGGGGACTGTGATGAGGAAGAGTGAGCTGGGGTTAGTGGAGACTGTGATGAGGAAGAATGAGGTAGCAATAATGGGCTATTGTTATGAGGAAGAGTGAGGTAGGATTAATGGGGTACTGTGATGTGGAAGAGGGAGGTAGGAGTAAAGGGGGACTGTTATGAGGAAGAGTGAGATGCAGGTAGTGAGGGACTGTGATGAGGAGTGAGGCAAGGGTAGTGGGAGACTGATGTGTAAGAGTGAGGCGGGGCAGTGGGGGACTGTGACAAGGAAGAATGAGCAGAAGTAGTGGCAGACTTTGATGAGGACAATATAATCTCACTTATATTGCGCTTTATGTGCTGTTCCTCCTCTCAGTCCTGCCTCTCCCCCCTCCCTTTCCTCTCTCCCCAGTCCTCTCCCCCCTCTAAACTCTCTGTCTTATTATCATGGCTGTATCCTCTCGTAACCCCCCTCCTCTCCCTACACCCACTCGTCCCAGCCTCCACACACCCCACTCCGACATCACAACCATATCTACCCACAAACCTCCCATACTCCTAACACCCAAGTTGCCCTCTGGAACACCACATCAATCTGCAGCAAAACCACTGCTGTTCTCGACCTTTTCTTACGCCTTAACTTTCAATTTCTCTGTATCATTGAAACTTGGATCCCTCCCCACAACACCTCTGTTCCAGCATCCCTCACCTCTTCTTCCTCTTCCTTCACACATATCCCTTATCCCTTGTCCCTCAGGCTGTGGAGGTGGCCTAGGCCTTCTTTTTCGTCTTCACTTCACTTCCTCTCCATCTCCTACTCCACTACCCATTCTTCCTTCCTTTAAATTCATGTATAAAATCTTTAACTCTCCCCACGCTATATCATTCCTCATCATTTATCCCCCGCCTGGCCCTGTTGGTTCCTTCTATGAGGACATTGACCATCTTCTCAGCCTCATCGCCCCCACCTCCACACACTATTCGCAACTTCAATCTCGATCTCTCCGCTACCTCTTCCTCCTCTCCTCTCTTTCCTTGATTCCTACTTTCTGACTCCTCTCCCCACTCCTCCTACTCACCAATCCAGTTCTACCATTGACCTTTTCTTTACCTCCTCCTTTACCGCTTCTCCCATATCTTCTCTACCTACGTATCTTTCTGACCACTCCTTACTCTCCCTTTCCCTCCCTCACCCCTCCCTTGCCCCCTCCCCTCCTTCCTGTACCCCCTTCTTCTGATGTGACCTATGTAACTTAAACCCTTCTCTCTTCCTAACTTTCCTGCTCTTCTTCCCTCCCTCCTTTCCCACTTCTCTTCTCTCTCAGCCACTGAAGCCTCTTCCACCTTAACTTCCTCCCTCACTTCCACTCTTGATATTCTCTACCCTCTTTCCCCCTTCCACCCTTCTCGCTGACCTGCTCAACCCTGGCTCTCTCCTCACCTTTCCTCTATGTTCCGCCTTCTTAGGCGGTTTGAACAATCCTGGCTTAAGCACCCAACCTCCTCCAATCAAGATGCATACTTCTACAATCACTCCCTCTACGACACTTGTCTCAACTCTGCTAAGCGCCTTTACTTCTCCAACCTTCTCCACTCTCAATCTTCCCATCCTCCCGTACCTTTCAAACCTTAACTCAACTTCTCTCTCCTCCTACCCCTGACCACTCCATCGCCTCTCCTCTCTCTGCCTCTGATCTTGCCACCTTCTTTTCTAACAAAGTCCTTAATCTCCACCAAACTATCCTCTCTTCCCCTTCTTATTCTCCTCCTCCACCTCCCTCTGCTCCCCCTCCCTTGTCCATGTCCTCATTCACCCCTATCTCTAATCCTCCTTTCTAAAACTCATCCCACTGCTTCTCCCCCTGACCCCATTCCCACCTCCCTCATCCCTAAAATCTAGCCCCTCCTCATACCCTATTTTACCTCCTTTTTCAACATCTGTTTATCCACATCCTCCTTCCCCACTCCTTTCAAGCATGCTACCATTAAACCCATTCTCAAAAAACCTTCAGCTCATCTCCTTCTTGCCTACAACTATCGCCCCATCTCTCGTCTACCCTTTCTATCTAAATGCCTTGAGTGCATTGTCTATTCTCAACTTTCCACCTTCATCTCTAACAATTCTCTCCTCCCCTCCACCCAATCTGGCTTCCGCCCTCTGCACTCCACAGAAACTGCTCTCATCTCTGTCCTCAACTCTCTCCTTTCTGCCCGCTACTCGAAGCATTTCTCTATCCTTATTCTCCTTGACCTCGCTGCTGCCTTTGATACTGTCAAACACCCTCGACTCCTTAGCTCTCTCTCTTCCTTTGGCCTTAAAGACTCTGTACTTAATTGGTTCTCCTCCTATCTTTCTAACCGCTCCTTCTCAGTCTCCTGGGGTGGGTGCACCTCCCCTAGCTTTCCTCTCAACCATGGTGTTCCCCAAGGTTCTGTCCTTGGCCCCTTTCTCTTCTCTCTCCACACTTCCTTCTTGGCTCCCATTATTTCCTCCTTTGGTGTCTCACACCATTTCTATGCTGGCGATACCCAGCTCTTCCTCTCTTTCTCCTCCTTCTCTCCTGACATCCAACATAAGCTTTCCTCTTGCCTCTCTGCTATTAAATCTTGGATGTCCTCTCACTTCTTTACTCTTAATTCTGACAAAACCGAATTTCGGTTCTTCCCAGCCAACACTCTTCCTGCTCCCTCCCCTCCTCTTTTTCTTCTCTTCCCCCCATCCCAACTCCCCTTCTGTCCCACACCCGCAACCTAGGTCTCCACATTGACCCCCACCTCTCCCTCTCTCGCCACATTTCTCTCACTGCCAGATCTTGCCGTTTCCACCTACATAACATTTGTGAAGTTTGCCCCTTCCTAACCTTTCATGCTACTAAACTCTTAGTCACCTCCCTTATCTTCTCCAGACTCTTCTAATGCTCCACTCTTATCTTTGGACTCCCCTCCTCTCACCTCTCCCCCCTCAAATCCATCTACCACTCTGCCATTCGCTCCCTCACCTTCTCTCTGCTCATGATCCCATCTCCTCCTCTCTCAACTCACTGGGCTGGCTCTCTTTTCACTCACAGCTTAAATTTAATTTCCTCTGTCTAGTCTTCAAATCCCTATGTGCCCTTGCCCCTGCCTACCTATCCACCCTTCTTACTTTTAAAACTCCTTCTCGTTCACTCCGTTCTGTGGATCTCTTTCTTCTCTCTCCTCCTCCTCCATCCTGTTCCCCTTCCCGCTTCCGCTCCTTCCACCTTCTCGCTCCCTTTCATTTGAACCGCCTACCCCTTCCTGTCCGTCTATTACCTCATACCCCTCATTCCGCACTTCTCTAAAATCTTATCTCTTCCACTCACCCCCTAGCTTCCTTTTTTCCT
The DNA here is from genome assembly GCF_040938575.1 of Ambystoma mexicanum. Classification (NCBI taxonomy): domain Eukaryota; kingdom Metazoa; phylum Chordata; class Amphibia; order Caudata; family Ambystomatidae; genus Ambystoma; species Ambystoma mexicanum. The sequence goes on along the minus strand of NC_090941.1, from coordinate 1,078,216,537 downwards.
CTCTCACTACTGACTCTACCTCTTCCTACCCCCTCCCTCACTTAGCCCCTCTCCTTCAGCACCTTTCCTATCAATAATGTACATTGTTCCTTGTTCTGTTCTCTGGTTCAGATTAATTTGTCATGTGTTGCCTATTGTATTATGCTTGTCCCTTTGGATTAAAGCGCTATATAAACATAAATAAAAATAAATACAAAATACAAATATTAAGCATTCGATGAAGAAGAGTGAGGTGTGGTTAGTGTGGGACTGTGATGAGGAAGAGTGAGGTGGGGTAGTGAAAGCCTGTGATGAGAGAGTGAGAAGGGGATAGTGGAAGATTGTGACTAGGAAGATTGAGATGGGGATAGTTGAGAACTGTGATGAGTGAGGTGGAAGAGGTGGGGGCAAATGTAAGATTACCATTAGGAACCTGAATGAGTAAGAGATATGTGGGGTTAAAGGTAAAATTACTATTGGGTACTGCAACAAGAAAGAAGGATGTGGGTTTAAAGATAAGACTGCTATCAGGTACTGGGATGAAGAAGAGGGATGTGGGGTAAAGGTAAGATTACTATTGGGTACTGGGATGAGGAAGAGGGATGTGGGGTAAAGGTAAATTACTATTGGGTACTGGGATGAGGAAGAGGGATGTGGGGTAAAGGTAAATTACTATTGGGTACTGGGACGAGGAAGAGGGATGTGGGGTAAAGGTAAGATTACTAGTGGGTACTGGGACGAGGAAGAGGGAATCTGGTGGTAGGGAAGATCACTATTGTGCACTGAGATGAGGGTGAGAGTTGTGTGGTACAGGTAAGATCACTATTGAGGACTGAAATGAGGAAGATGGATGTAGGGGTTAAAGTAGGATTATAAATTAGATACGCTGATGGGGAAGAGAGATGTAGGGGTAAAAGTAGAATTACTAATTAGGCAGACCATCCAGTTTATAGCGATTTTGTGATTCTGCACAATGCTGTGAAAACTGGTGTTTTTAAAAATAATTGCAAAAATTGCTGGTATTGCAAAAAGCCCGTGATAACAGCAGTTTTTTTAAAAAAAACGCCAGTTTAAAAAAAAAGGCACAATGATCCATGTTCTCAAAACCTTTTTTGACACAAGTATGGGAATGCACAAGCACATTTCATCACCTGCGCCAAAGAAAGTAGCCCAATCAACAAAGGACAACAGAATGGGCTCCTCTTACATGCACCCATTCAGATGGCCTATTTCACCTCTTTCTGGATTTGTGCAAATCAGGGGGCATTTCTGCACATTTAAAAGCACATCTCGAATGTACAAACAGGATTTGCTTTAAAATGTGTAGAAAACTAAGGTAATTCCATGCAATTTCTTTGAATAGGCATGGGGGAAGGGCTGCACACTGCATGACCAGATCTTTCCTGACTCATGCAACCATTTATTTGAGGTGGACCAGTACGTTCACACTTGTATTTCTTTTCCTCAAACAGGATAGGAAAGCTTTTTTTGGATTGCATTTTACAGTGATGGGCCATAAAGGGCCTGTTAAGACTGGTCAGCTTATCATTTGCGCTACAGCTCTGCCCCGTGGAAATGCACAGCTTATCTTTGAGAATATGGTGGCCTGCCCTTTTCCAAAAATGGTAAAAATACTGTATCCTCTGCTTTTTAGACCCATTTATTGAGGATCTGGGCCAAAATTGACTTTAAAAAAAATAGTCACAATATGTGGCAAAAGAGAGAGAGGGGAAGTGATGGGTCAGATGGGAGTGATAGGCAAGAAAGCAGAGGGAGAACAGTGGGTCAGAGGGGGAAGAGATGGGTAAGAGATCATATAGGAAGCAGTGGGGCAGTGAGCCAGAAAACCGAGCAGGTGCAGCGGCCCAGAAAGCAGAAGGCTTCTGGTCTACAGGAGGAGCGGTGGGCCAAAAAGCAGAGAGACTGTGGTTGGCTGGAAAGAGGCAGTGAGGTGCAGATTGGGAGAAAGGATGAGGGAAGAGTGCGATAGAATGGGAGAAAGCTTGCAAGAGGCAGAAGTAGCAAGAAAGAATGAAGGACTGGAATGTGCCAGGGACTGGGAAGTGCAAATTGTAACTTGGAAGTGTAACTGCACGTTAGTATGTGCATGAGTGAGAGTTTCGGGAGTGTAAGTTGTGATGGGAAATTGTTAAGTGTGAGGGCTGTTGCTGAGAAAGGTATGTGGGTGTTTGGGGGATTGGGGAACATAGAAGGGGAATATTTTCACCATTATAACTGATAATGATCAATACAGTTAATATATTAAATAGGCATGCGCATTAAACCAAACACGTAGTGCAAAGCAAACACTTCTGTCCATCCAGGGAAATATGGCACTCTTCCTATTAAATTGATACAAAAGGTACAAATCATGACAACCTGACTTTCTTGTAGTGGTGCACACTGCCTCTTTCCTGAAATGTGCCAATCTTACATCTTCAAATCAATAAAAAATGTGCTGCAAAAATGCTACAATAAACACATGTTTGTGCCGCAAAATTAGCCTTCTTATGCAAAATGTACCATTTCATGTCACAATATCCTGCAGAGTCTGATTAGGTTCTGTGCCGAGGAAGAGGGCTTTTGGGAATCGAGGGATCTTGCGTGATGACGTATGCTGAAGATTCAGATCTTCAGTGTTGAATCATGTGACACACTTAACCAATAAAATAAAGTTTCATGGAAACATACAATGGCACCACTTCTGCTTCAGTTATGGAATAAAAAAAAAATAATTAAGCTTATTAAAACTTTTGAAAGAAATCCAAGTTACCCAAATTTTAATAGTCCCCTAACGCCTCACTGACACACATTTTAAGTTACTTTATGAACCAAACCATGTAATTTTTATTCCATAATACAAGTAGGGACTTCTTAACTTAAGTAGCTTAAAATACTCTTCTGTACCTAACTAATAATTACTGCGATTGCCACATTTCAATTTATAATAGTTTTGAAGTATTTACTCGCTTTTTTGTACCACTCAAAACGAATCAAGAGTAAGATTGAGACCTGAATAATGGTGAATTTTCAGAAATGAAAAGCTTTTGACCAGCAATGCATCATGGGAGATATAACTAACTTTTTGTGTGAAGTGGCAACCTGCTCGTAGGCATAAAACAAATACTGGATGAATTCATGTCACACCAACATTTTCATTCCTTTCAGTGCTTTGTGCCCTACTGGTTTCTTTGGCACAAATCCCTCGAGCGATTATGGCTATGAACTTGATCTAACAGTGGACATTGACCCTATGGGGAAACAAACAGAAATGTGAAAAACACAGGCTCAGACTTTTTTATCCCTTTATATCCATGTCGGTAAGATAGCTCAGTGAGTTGATTGCTCACTGCTACGATATGTGTGTGATCTGCATGTGACAGGTTCAAATACTGGCAAGACCAACTCAGACATTCATCCTTCCAAGGTCCATAAATGAGTACCAACATTGGTTGGGTGATATTGTATGTACATATGTTCTATGTAAAGTGCTTTGGTGAAAATGCTATATAAATAACACATCATTATCACGAAATCTTAAATTTTGAACTAAAAAACATTTGGAAATCACAACTTTAATAGCCCTTTAGTCTTCTTTGGCGTCCATAAATACAAATCTAGTAGGTACTTTTATAATATTTAATTTGATATGTGGCAGTTATAGCCAAATTCATCTATAAAACTGTAAACTATATGTTTGTACCATACATTTGCTTAAATATTCATAGGCATGCATAATATACAGTAATGTATTTCACCATAAGAAAATCAAAAAATGCAGGCCGGCACAAACTGAATCAGAAACAATTTAACCGTGAGGTAATCTGCGTTCTCCTCAATCGATGATAAAAAAGAAGGGAGTGTGGATTTTTGTTCTCAATTACCTGTTGTCCCATGGACAAGTCTGAACTGTTTAACTATGCGAAACAGAAAAGGCAGTAACAGACTAATTGTAACACCCAGGAGTATAACATGTTTGTAGCATAGGGATTAGTGACTAAAATGAGGTATGTTAAGGTTTGATGCAAGCTTATATCTTAAAGACTAGTTCAGACTTTAGTGACAGATTTGACGGTCCTTAGATACTCTTCTCTGGGCCATCAGTTAATAAGCTTGTAATGTTATATTAAAATACAAATAGGATTTTGATCGGCATGCATATCCAAATGGAAATAGCAAAGTATATATATCTAAACATGTTTTTCAATATATTTCAAACACAGTGGGCCTCATTCTGAGTATGGCGCAAAGGGATTACCGGCACCGGTAAGGGCACCGGTGCCGGTAATCCCTTTGCACCCTATTCCGAGGTCCCTTAGCGGGAGCCGCAAAGGGACCAGGGAGCAAATAACGGTACCGCAAATTGTGGTACTGTTATTAGCTCCCTACCCATTCCCATTGAGCTCTATGGGGGCTCAAATGGGAATGGGGATTGCCTTTTTCAATGGGGACTTACCGGTCCATCCAAGGTCGGAATGGACCGGTAAGTCCCCATTGAACCAGGTAGGAGTCGGTACCATTATTGGTAGCAGCCATGGAGCTATTAGCTCCATGGTTACCACCAATTTCAGAATGAGGCCCAGTATGTTCTGTTTCCTAGCTTTGACCGGCAGAACAATTGAAGTACCTGAAATATGGAAGCATCCAATCATTAAACCCCACTTGAAAAAGAACATTTGGACCCATTGAACCTGTCCACCCTATGCCCCAATGGAATCCTGTCGTCCTTATGCAACATGTGAAAGTGGTTGGCCACATTGCAACTACACGACTACGGTGAAATGCGTAAGCTATTCCCCGATAGTCAGGTTTTAGATCCAGTTGCATGAACACATTTCAGGGGCAGCACGCTGGTCTTGGAAGCAAGACCACGCAGAGCAACAGAGGTTGGAATTCCGGATCAGCTCTTAGAAACCGAACTCGGGTATTAAGCATGTTATAAAAAACCAATAGAATTTAAAAAAAATAAAATAAAACCTCTCAGCTAGCTAGGGAGGTGACAGGATGATCAGCTAAAGAACCCATCAACCTATTGGAATTTAGAGCATAGTTCTGAGATTGAATCATCCCTGAATGATCCTAAGCAATCCCTAATGCAGGTCAAACCTAAGCATTGCCTATTCTCCACAAAACCAAACCCAGCAGTGTACCACAAGGACCCTCTCTCTTACCAAGGATCTTTCACCTGTACATGCTACCCCACAAAACCATGTTAAAAACCTTCACCTATGTAGATGACACACATAACTATTCTTTAAACTTCCATGCATAAGAGTGAACGACAAATGTAATTTACAGTGCCTAGCATCCATTTAAGACTGGGTGGCAGGGAAAAGGCTCTGCTTCAACACCAGAACAATGGAATGATACATACTGCCAGCTATTTACACTGAACATATAATTGCAAGGCAGTATTCCCCTGACCAGAGGCGTTGCTAGAGGGAGTTTGAGGGGGATATAGCCTCGGGTCTTTTGGTTGTAGCCCCGGATAGAAGCCCAGGAGCTACAACCAACAAGCTAGCTAGCCCTGAGTCCTGATAGTCTCTACATTAGCTTAGCCCCGGACCTACACCAGACATAGCCCCGCCCCTGAACTGTAGTACTTATCAACACCGACAAAATGTAATTGTGTCTACACAAACGTGACGCAAACAAATAACAATTGGATTTTGATACAGATGACAAACTGCTAATTAGAATTTAGAAATATGATGATTCTTCAGCAGCCTTATGCAGGGTCAGCTGATTTAACACTAAAGCAAGAATCCACCCAAACCTCTGATTATGATACACAGGATCTTCTGGAGAACAGGACATGATGCCCTAGCCAGGGGTATACTCGCCCAGAAAAGATCAAAGTTGACAGTCAAAGAAATCCACAAAAAGGAGCAAAGTGCTCAGAGATCATGGCCCAGCAGTATGGAATAACATCTCAAAAAACATTTTTAATAAACAGAACCGGAAGGAACATAGGAAACTTCTAAAAAGGAAATCACTGAATGACCAACTAGGCAGTTAAATCATCGATGACTAAGCTCAGTGGAAATCCAAAGGAAACCTATATGACGTGTTGAAAGTCTTTAAGACGATTTCCAAAGAAGGTGTGAACTCTATTGAGGTTCAGAAAACTGCATTCATCGTCTCCAATCCCTATCACATGTTTGCTTCCCTCCTAATCCCTCCTCCACCCCACTCCACCCAACCCTCTTTCCAGTTTTTCTCTTCCTTTTCCAACCAGGTCACCAGCAACGCTGCCTAAAGCAATATGGTTCTGTGTGGCCTACTTATACAAGTCCAACATATAAAGGTTCTCTTCAGATTTATTTCATGCTCCTGCTTGGGAAAATATGCCTTTCTTGCATTTTTGAATATGTTCATGTTCTCTAAAATGTCTAAATTGATATTATACTACAAGTACCTTAGATTCTACATGGTGTGCTCTTAATCATCATGCATCTATTATTCTTTTAAAACTCAGTAGGAAATTCGAGAGCTTCTTATTCCACATTCCATAGACTTATTTTGCAGCTGCAGAACAATTTCCTAGTTCTCTAAGGCTCTATAAAAGATAATCTTTGCTAACAAATTTTTAATGGTCTTGCGAAGATCCCTTGTCCTTATCCCATAAACAAGGGGGTTTACAATGGGAAAAGTCGGAAAACGCAGGATTTGAAGCAGAATATTGTGGAATAAACCTATCAAGCCTTATTGATATGGCTGAAAAGAGTAGGATGCAGTAAACAGCCCCTATTGCAATACGGTGAGAACTGCAGGTGCTGAATGCCTTCAGTGCTGACTCCGCAGAACCCAACCTCAACACAGAGCGGATAATCATGGTATAGGAAAAGGCCAAACCTATGGTCAGAGTTCCTAATATAATGCTTAGCACCACTAAGGCATACAAGCTGCTTGCAGGAGGTTTCGCACAGCTGATTTGTGCCAAGGCTGGGCTTTCACAAAAGCAGTTTGGCACACTGTTTCCTGCACAGAATTGAAAACGTGTTGCTAGGAATGGAAATGGTAACATAATGAGGGCATTACTTGTAAGTGACAGTGCAGCTGCCTGAGCAGTCAAGTTGATTGTGATGATGGATGAGTACCGTAAGGGGTTACAAATTGCAATGTAGCGGTCATAAGCCAGGAAAAGCCAAATGGATGATTCCATTCCCTGGCAGAAGAATGTTAAGAACATTTGACTAAAACAGGCTTCCAAGCTGATGGTCTTCTCATCAAACCAGACAATGGCCAATATTTTAGGTGAAATGGGGAAGCTAAGGAGTAGATCCACGATGGCAAGCAGACAGAGGGAATAATATAAAGGATGGTGAAGGTTTGGTGCTGAGTAGATAGCAACTATCAGAGTAGTGTTGGCTGTGATAGTTAGAAGAAATAGGAAGAATAGTAGGATGGAAATCCAGTGCTGCCACACCTGGGTCTCAGAAAAGCAGACGAGAATAAGTTCTGTGAAATGTGCAGAGGTCCTGTTTGAGATTGTCGTCATCATCAGTTGCTTTAAGTTATGGCTTTAAAGAAAAAGAAGAAGTATGTTAATATCAGAATGATTAAAAAGAGTGTGCTATATGTAATTTAAAAAGTATTTTTGAAAAAGGAGACATGTTTCCTTTTAAAAATGACCATGTTCCAAAACGTTTAATGACTTTACCAGTAGTGAGTATATTATTAATTAATTTGTTAATTCAATCATTTGCATTTTACGCCGAATGTAAACAGCGTCCATAGAGATTCCTAATCAGTGCAAACCAATGTGGTCAATTATTAAAATGCCACATCAAAATAGAGAATACCAACTTATTGCATCAAAACATATTGTAAAAACTCTGACTTAATTGCACACTGTGCAGACCGTGTATTGCATAATGCAACAAATTCAACTCACATTTATTGTAATTAAATCAACCACACACACATTTAACTATTTCACAACAAAATCTTTACAAACAATGATGTATGTGCAATAAGGGTCCATTTATCATTTGGCTCTATCAACTTACCATTTCCTTCCATTATAGTCACATTGAACTACAGCAATTAGTTACCAACAATTGGCCAACAGGCAGGCATCCTACTACATTCACATCTTTCTTTGGGACTATATATCTGAATACCAAGTAGAAACACCTTGGGCCTCGTTATAAGTTTTGCGGTGTGGAAAAAGTGCTGGTAGAAGTCATGGTAATTCTGTTACCGCCACTTTTCCTGCAACCCAAACTACAAGTTTTCCGGTTGGGGTGTTCACTGATTTACATCCATTAAAGAGCTGGAGGTAAATCAGGCCCCCACTGGCAAAAAACTGGCAGTATTACCGGTACAGGTAACACTGGTGCTGGTAACACTGGCTAGTCCCCAATGGAATGGGGAATGACCGGCATGGAATAGCCCGGTAATACTGGATTAGTAAAAGATTATAGAACATACCTTTGTCACCAAGTTAATGTAGTAAGGCTATTTGCGGTGACTGCCAAAAGCTAATGTATTTTTCCTCACCAAACTGACTGACGCTGTACTCTCAGAATCCTAGTAATTGTATGAAGCTCTATGATATTAAAAGGTGAAACCTAAGCCTAACACCCATTAAGCGTATCACCTTTACCAAATAAGTATGGCCACATCCAAGAAAAACATGGGTAAAGAGTCCACCTCAACAATGGCTACCACATTAAAAAGGCAAAAAAGCCAATCGCCCACACCTAATGAAGAAGGTATGGACCCGGGCATGCTTACTATTTTAAATAAAATTAGAGCCGTAAAACATTTTATAGAGGCAACTAACAATAAACTGCAACCTCTAGATGACAAATGGTCAGCGTTTGAATCCAGGGTTTCTGAGGTGGAGCAGAGAATCAGTAATGCAGAAAATATTGCTAATAGAGTTGCCAATTTAGAAAACCTGGTCACAATGCTTCAAACACATTCATAAAAACTGAAATAGAAGAAACAATTGCATGCCTTCCAGAAGGTTTTGAAGGAGATAATGCCCTACTATTTCTCACTAACATTACCCAAGCTATTGGATCTCTCCACTTCACTGCAATTTAACATTCAACAAGCTCAGAAAATTGGCCCTATTTGCCCGTTGGTTAGTACAAGAAATACATCAAGAACCCTAATCTTTGCTCTCCTAGACTTCAATCATGTGCAACTCATGAAAAAAGTCAAGATGATTAAACACCTCACTTGGAATGGAAACATTTTCTTTCCTCAAGATGTTGCAAATGCCACCGCCGCGAGAAGGAAAGAACTCCTTGCGCTAAGGCCAGCGCTGAGGCAGCTCAATGCCAGATATGGCATGATTTATCCGGCATCTTTAAAAGTAACTTTTAAAGGTCACACAACTTTGTTTGACAATACTGGAGATCGAAGACAATGTATTCAGTCTCAAAGATTGGATGAATGAATACTGCTGGCCCTTCTTCAAATAATGCTTCCTAAAATCGTCAAAATTAATATTTCTACGACTCTCCTAATGTAACTGTGCGGGAGTGCTGCCTTGGAAGGCCTGGTCTCGCTGGGCACCACGCCCTCATTTTTGATTGATCTCTTCAACATGAAATGTTTTGGCTGTTTCCTGCTAACCATACTGTTATGTCTTACTAAGAGTTATAATCTACTTTCACTCATGTTCAGGTTTTTTGTCACCCCTCATTCCTTATGTTTCTCCTTATCCTTCTGTCTTTCCCCCAAGGGTACGACAGAAGTCATAATAATTGATTACTATATCAAAATGATATGGAAATCCTTGTCTGCACATTCTCCCAATTCTGGGTTTATTATTTATTTCAAGCTCATAGTGTTTGCCTCTGAAGCCCTTTGTCTAAAAAGATATCATGGAAAAGACAAAAAGTACTCTCTGATCTCAACAGAACCAAACCTGCAACCGATTGCATTCAAGAAACTCACCTCTCAGCCCCAGCAGCGGCTAAACTTAAAAAGCTCTGGATGAGCAAAGTATTTGCTAGTGCAGCACAGGATAAGACACATTGGCCCTCATTACGACCCTGGCAGAATCCGCGGTGCTAAATGCACCGCGGAGCATGGCGGAAAGCCGCCGATAGCGCCATGGGGGTTGGCGGATTTACCACCCCATGCCGACCTTGGCGGAGCGGTAAATCCCCAATCCCCATTTTACCCTTCCCCATTCCCATTCTTGCCCCATAGGGTATAATGGGAGTGGGGAAGGAGTTAATTACGCCGCCGTAAAGTACGGCGGCGTAATTAACAACGAGGTCCCTTAGCGCCATGGTTTTCTCCGCCCGGTAAAACCAGGCGGAGAAAACCTCCATGGCGCTAAGGGAACTCGTAGTACGGCGGACGGGTCCGCCGCGATTAGCGCTGGCGGAAACCCACTCCGCCAGGGTCCTAATGAGGCCCATTGTGTTATTACACTGGTAAATACACATTTTGATTGCAAAATCATTAGCTCAGAAAATTATGACATGGGTAGATGGATCCTTCTAAACCTTCGCTCCAATTCTATTAACTATTAAATGCTTATGGTCCTTATGCATCAGATTCTAGTTTCTGGAAACAACTTAAAGAATGTATGCTCTTCTCAAATATACAAAACCTTATTGTATGCGGAGACTGTAACAAAATAGTAGATCCATTCTAAATGTCCTTTTAAAAACTCAAGTTCCCATAATCCATTTCTAAAGTTCATCTCTGAATTAAGCCTTCCTGATGCTTGACGATTACACAATCCGTCAGATAAGGAATTCACCTTTCACGCCATACCCCATGATACTTTTTACAAAATTGATAATATCTTCCTAGCCAACTCATTAACTCCTAACCTAATAGATTCTTCTATAGATTGTATATCCTTGTCAGATCATGCCCCTGTCCACATTAAACTTAATGATATTAATCCTGCTTCCAAATCAAACAGATGGAGATTTAATTTGGCTTTATTAAAAGACAAAAATGTGCTTCCTTTCTAACTAATGTCTGCAATAATTATTATGAAATTAACAAAGCTGAAGATACATCTGTCCCTAATAACTGTGATTGGAATACAGCAGTAGTAAGAGGAGAAATCATTTCTTTTGTTGCAAAAAAGAAGGATATGAAACATGAATCTTATGAAATCTTAAGAAAACTAAAAATCCTTGAGAAACAATATATGTCTAATCCTTCTCAAGCAAATCATCTTAATCTACTATAGCTAAGAATTAAATATAATAAACTCACCTCTGAATACTTCTGTGCTAATCTGCTCAAATATAAATCTAAAATCTACCAATTCTCTAATGAAATTAGCAAACCCCTAGCATCTTACCTCAAAATCAAACAACAAAGAAGTAACATGACGGTAATAAAGGATTCAAATGGCACGGGAAAATGTATAGATAAAGAAATTATTAATGTATTCAGTACATTCTATCTGAATCTACACCCAAATTATTTGACTATTAATGTTGACTCACTTAATTCACCCACTGTACAAAATAAAAATATCAAAGATATACAAGAGCTTAAAAAAGGTAAAGCACCAGAACCAGATGGATTTTCAATTGATTTCTATGCTCATTTGAAATCACTACTTACCCCAACACTATATGAACTTTTCTCTCACTTTGTGTCACTTTTACTGAAGCTTTGCTTCTGGCCTTTCCTAAACCTAAAAAGGATCCATTGTTGCCACAAAGCTATAGAAATATTTCCCCTAATCAATACTGACTGAAACATTTTTTAAAAAAAATCTTAGCAAATAGGCATATCCCTTGTATGCCCGGGTTAATTAAACAAGACCAGGTTGGGTATGTAAAAGGAAGACTTTCAGCACCCAAAGTTAGAATTGTTTTAAAGGCCTTCAATGTTGCAAGTGATCCCTATGCAGCTGTAGCCCTAGATGCAGAAAAAGCATTTGATAGAGGGGAGAAGAGTGGGACTACTTGTTTGATGTGCTGCAATGGCATGGTTTCATGAGACTTTCATATCCATGATTAAAGTATACTCTAACCCTAAATCCTCTATTTTTATGAATGATCAAATGACTCCCTTTTTCCCTTTAGGCAGCGGTACACAGCAAGGATGTCCTCTTTCTCCTCTGTTATTTATGTTAGCCCTTGAACCACTTTTAGAATCTGTTAGACTACATCCTTATATCCAGGGAATATCTTTTTGTGATTTCCGTGTCAAACTGGCAGCCTATGATGATGATATCCTTCTATTCCTTAAGAACCCTGAAACGAGTCTAGGGATTTTACTTGATATTGCATCACGTTTCTCTTCAGCCTCAGGTTACAAACTGAATATGGACAAATCCGAAATTCTACCTCTAAATATTCCCTGTACTAAACACCTTGTTCAACCATTTGGCATGAGATGGTGTCTTAAGAATATAAAATATCTTGGACTACAAATGTATGCATCTACCAAGGATATAATTAAAGTAAATATTAATATTGTGTTAACCAAAAGTAAAAATTTCATGGATTCCTGGTCCCATTATATTTAACCTGATGGGGTTGTCCTCAATCCATTAAAATGATGATTTTGCCAATCATCTTGCATATTGTATTCATGCTCCCAGTTCCAATTCCCAATAATGTTTACAAAAATGTTGATTCATGTCAAACTATAGGATCTCCCTTAGTAGAATAAAGGAGAAAGCCATGTGTGGGTGAGGGGGATTGGTGGTAGAGATGAGCTTCCCAGATTTTACTAAATCTCCTTCTGCCTTTATATTAAAGCAAGCATAGTGCAGTTTTTGTCAAGCTGAACATTTGTCCAACCCGTCATGGGTTCCGTCGGAAAGTAATATGGTTTGGACTTTTTCTCTATCTGACTGTTATGTGTGTGATACTAAAATTAGATGTATTAAATTTAAGAATGTTCAATTTATAGCCAAACAGCTAAGAAGGTATTTCATCTCTACAAATCTCTCCAAATACATATCATGGTTCAATAATCTTATACGCATAAATGGCAAAGTTATTTGTTGGAAAAAGTGGATACTTAAAGGAATTAAATATGTTTTAATCAAGGGACACTGTTAGCCTTCACTGAATTCAGAGAAAAAAATCCTCACTCCCAAGTCTTTATATCACCAATAATGGATGCTTTATAGAGAATTTGGAACCCCTAATGGAATCCCTCAAACTAACATGTAAGGTCAGACAGAATCACATGTATAATTATACATTTTCAGCTTCTCACTTCTATAAAGAACTTACCAATGCTATGGTAGTAAATCCTCAGTTGAAAACGCAGCAAAAATGTCAAGACTGCTCTCTTGACTTTAGAAGACTACGTTGGACATCTTTCTGGAAAAGAAACCTCAACCATAACAGTGTCGGCTAATCTTACCCATTCTCTTTTCTTTTCTCATCACAGAATTTGTATCAACCCTGCTATGCTTTTTGAGTGTAAAATATCCTTAGATAATAAATGTTGGAACGCTCATAATGCTGAAGGTCCTTTCAAATACATGTTCTCGAATTGCAAGTATATTGTAGAATTCGGGAAAAATGTATGGGGCATCATAAAATGTATCTTTAAAGTAGATGAACCTTTTCATTTTCAGATTTTATATCAGGGAAGTACTCTTTTTCAACATCATTTAGACACATACACATCACATCTATTTGATCTTTTCATTTTGATAGCAGTTCAAGGTATCACGAATAATTGGAAGAAGTTTGAACAGATTAATCATAAAATATGGTGGAATTCCATATGCATTATACATTATAATTGAGGGATCTATTGCTTCAACCACATTATTACATCACAAATATGAATTGAAGTGGAGAATGTTTTCTTACTTCCTAAAGTCAAAGGAGTATATTATTTAATCTGATATCTCTAGTGTGGTTACAAATAGTACCCCTATCATATCTTTCTCCCTGCCCCCTGGCCCCTCCCACTACCTCACATTCTTGTTTGTAATGTATGTTATATGCCCCCCCAACTTTATAAAGGAAAGTCTTATTGTTTTGCTTTGACTCAGGCTGGGTCCTAACCCAATGTGTCATACCTTACATCAGCAATCTATGTTACTAAAATGGATTATTATACAAATGTTTGAGCCTTGTTATCTTACTCCGGACTCATCTGTATTTGTATTGCTTGATGCCTTTAATAAAAATGGGTTAACAAAAAAACCTACAGGACATTAGGAAGAGTAGTGTGCCATTTTTCAGAAGTATTTGATGTTTTATGGTCGTGGCAGACTCATAGATGTGGAGAAGTGTGCGCCTATCATAAAATGGGGATCAAAGATCAGATTGTGTGAGAACACAAAGTAAGTGTAGGCCAATAGAAAATGAAGTCGTTTTATTTAGCTATTGCTGGTGAGATTGTTAAAACAATTAAAGCTTGTGAAGCCGCTTTGAATGTGACTCAAACTATGCACGCCCAGAATACGAGGCTCCAGTCTGAAGTCCGTGAAATATTTCCTCAGTGGTTTCATGTTTGTCCCAGCCAGGTCAATACTTGGCTCATTTATTTCATATATGCGCACAATTGCTGAAACCTACAAATTGATTTCAGGTGCATAACAGGGTTGCCAGTCTGTACAGTCTGTACTTGCAGTGCTGCCTTTGACATGGCACTCTACGCAGTGGCTCTTTATTCAGCTTATTCGTCAGCTTCAGTGAACCTCTCTGGAGTGACAGGTGGGCAAGCACGCCCACCCTATGCACGGCCACTCACTGCTGAAGATGCCCTCAGAGGCTTCATCAGAAAAAGAAAGCCCCTGTCCATTGTGTTATTAAGCTCATTTCTGCCTCCAGCCTTATCTCTTCATCTGCTCCCCGCACCTAACTTCCCTCACATATAGGTTTGAATCCTAACAGGGTCTACTTAGCTTTCCATGATTTTTACAGCGTCATGGAATGGCAAAAGGTCTGCTATTAGAAACTGATATTAGCAGCAGGTTGAATACATTAATGCAGAGCCGTAGGTTTGCTTTTACAATTGGTGTGGAGCAAGACCTTGATTAGAGAACTTTTCCTGCGGGTGTATGTGTCCACTCAAGGTCCCGAGAGAGAGCTAGTCTCAAACCGAGTGCCCGCTGACTTTCACCAATGCACCCACCTGCCTGAACCAAGCTGCATGATTACATAATAGTTTAATATATTCTAGAAACGTCCTACTCTTTGAACACTAAAAAGGTCCACACAGCTCTGAACTCTGTTGAATAAATGGACTTTTGTAAAGGATTACGCCGCGGTTGTATGGAAGTAAACTTTTTACCTAAAACATTTGACGGAGGTGCAGCAAAGGCATGTTTGGGTGCTGGTAGAACATTCTGTTCCCAGAGTAATTATGATCTTTGGTATTTGAGATGATAGAAGAACCATCCAGTGTACAGTAAGATGGATAAGTGTGCCCTTGGCTTCCACTGTCCATATCACTCAACGTTTGAAATCTTGTAATACAGACTCTGGAGTTTTATTGACTCACTCCTACACAACCAGGGAGGAGTCTCGGTAGGCACAAATCTCAGCACCTACACTATTGCAAATGGAAGCAGTGCTTCTAACCAAAGCGGGTCATTTTATAATCAGCATTAGCCACACAGATCATCACATTTGTGGGGATTCAGATGCTAATAATAATTGTCTTCTTATATTGCACTTCCAGCTGGATTCTTCCTTTTTCTAAGCTCTGTAATAGGTATTATTATGATTATTATTATTATTATTATTATTATTATTATTATTATTATTATTATTATTATTATTATTAATAATAATAACCCATACTGGACAGCTTTCTACACTGAATGTTATTGCTCTTTTGACTGCACAGAAGCCACATAAAGAAGGATTCAGCAAATGTTTTCAGACAAATATGGTGACCAGCGTGGTCGTCAAATAAGGAGCACCCTACTAGGCAGGAAAGACAAACAACGATCACTGTAAGCTCACAGTGTACCATTGTGTTTGCTGCAAACAACTGTAAATGTCAGTGGCCCGTTGTATATATACAGTACTGAGTTCTTGTTGGTCTCTTTTTGCAGCTTCTCTGTGTGACATGCTTTTTCACCTGAGCCCCTGCTCTACTGGTGCACTACTACCCACAGGATGCGCTCTCAGAAGGAAAGTCTCCCTGTATCGGAGACCCCCTACTCCTCACCCTAGGTGTGCGTGGTGGGTTCACAACAATATCCCATGGATAGAAAATGAGAAATAAAGATATTTTTAATTACAGTACTTTAAAAAGCATTTTGGACCACCTTACAGCTCCCTCAGAAAGAGCTGGGCCTTGAAAGGGGAAGGGCAAACAGAGGAAGGGAAGAGAGTGGATCACTTTCATGAAGGCAGAGAGATGCATCCGTCTTCTGGCAAGAGGGGATAAGAGTGATGGTTCAGAGGTACAGCAGCCAGCCTAGATAAGATCTGAACAAATGCTGCATCAATGATGACACCCAGGAATGGGATGAGCCACACTATTATTGTCCACGACAAGCATGCAATCTTAGTGTTTTATGGTCAAATCCAACTTGCTGAGTGTTCTTACATTGAACAATGTCCTATATTGGTGCAGCCAGTATGGATGTTTTCGTTAGTGGGATAGCATGTTTTACTAGCATTATGGACAAAGCCAACTTGAGGAGACTTCTTGCGGGGGGTGGGGGGGTGGAAGTAGGGAATACACTGAAGTAGCCATTAAAATGTATTTGTACAGAGGGATGGTATGTTGTAATGGTAAGGGGCACATTCAACATGATGAGTGTTATATGTGGCTATACTGGACTATGTTGGTGAAGCCGGTCCAGACATATTTTCTTACAGCGTCATGCCATTATTTTTTACTGGCATTGTGGGCAAAGTTATTTGGGATACTAGCATATATTGCCTGAGGTAGCAGGGACATATTTTGTGACAGTACTTATTGTGGGCAAAGCAATCATCTACATGTTCTTGTTTGGCACACTAATAACAAAAACGGCAAACCCACCTAGGGGAATAAGCCGTCCTACCTTATGGGGTACACAATATCTTGTTAAGAAAAGGAAAGCTGTATATGTAAATCACATTTAAGGAAACGGGTAGTATTGTTCCACCTTTCAAATTGTAAAACCCATATTTAATATCATACATTGATGTTCTTAAACATGTAGGTACATATAAAGACACAATATAATAAATATCCTATTGACTGGGACATAACAAGAGGCAGTGGAATTTGTAAGTTGGCTCAACAATCAAAACAGGTATTTAAATCGTACAGCCTCTATGCGTTGCACAGAAGTGAACTATTTAGATACCACAATATACCACTCACAAAGGAATCTGTTGCGAAACCTTTCACTAAAGCTACAGACAAAAATGCATTGCTTCATTATGGGCGTCATCATGCCCAACATGTTAGGGATAATCTCCCTTTTGCGCAATTTTTAAGTTTGAAGTGGAACAGCAGCAAGGGAGACTCCTATGAGACAGAATCTAATAAACTTTCAGACAAACGTATATGTCCCAAAGTTACCCTACTAAACAACCATAGCGAGGTGTTATTAGAACAACAGCCCAGAGAAAGGAACAATACTATATTGATGTTTGTGAGTACTTTCAGTAACCGGTCCTATAGAATAAACAAATGTCATAAACAGTAATTGAAAGAAATTGCTTCCTAACTCATTGCCTAAACCCAGGATGGCAATTAGAAAAAGTACAAATATCAGAAACTTAATAATGAGAAATGACATTATGGTAAGAAAAGAGACAGGTGTGAAACAGGGTACCCTATGGGGTCTTCCACCGGTGGTAGGCCACCACCCCTGTGGTAAAGGTATCATGTGCTCAATTACTAAGAACACTGAATCAGTGGACATTGGGCTACCTAGAAAATGCAAGATTAAGGAGCATACTAATTGCAACTCAGAAAATGTGGTATATCTCATTACCTCTCCATGTAAACATAACTATATTGGTAAGACCAATAGGAAGTGTAGAACGAGACTAATAGAGCATAGAAGCTGTATCAAAAATAGAATCGAACAAGCACCCCTTGTTAAACATTCTATAGAATGTGGCCACTCCTTCACAGATTTGCAATGGGTGCTTCTCAAAAAGATAAAATGAGTCCCACAAGACCATGTCAATAGAAAATTACTTAATTTGGAACAAACATTTATTCATTTAACTAAAAGTCATCTAACAGGGTTGAATGTTTACGTGGAATGGCCCAATGTGACTTAAGAGACCTGCCATTCCAGTCATGTGTGTGTGCTCTATTGGTCAAGTGAGCATGGCCCTCTCATTAGTATGACAAATGATGGAGGGGACCATCATCCATGAATTGTGGGCTTTTGTGTTTTCCTATGTGTCTAATAAGGGGCTACACCTGACCTCTGTACTTTACCAATTTCTGTATTTGTACATCTGCATCTGCATTTTACTAATTTTCTGTAATTGTAAATCTACGTGATCCTTACATATGAAATGCTGTAGGCGATATTAACATCAAATGAGTTTCTTTGTTTTCAAATTGGGAAATGTCGATATCTATAAATGTTAAATTTCATATTGGTCATGGTATATTTATTCATAATAAAATGGAAAGTAATGGTCATTGGATAAAGGGTTTTTGATTCCATAATTAGAATTCTTTTTAAAACGCCCCTGTTTACTTACCTGTGTATGTGTACCTTGTTTGGTTCGGCACTAAAGGGAACCACAACATTATGCGGCCATGTAATCACGTGACTATGTCATCACGCTCCATTTTTTGTATATTTACAGCCGTGGCCATTTTGAATTGGTGCTCGCTTAACAGAGGAGGAGAAAAAGACTCTAATACTTTTCCATGTGCTTAACAAAGCAAGAAAGTAGAATAGTCAAGTTTTGGGGCATAAAGGAAACTGATGAAAACACTATATTTGAGGGCAAGGTCGATAAGGTTTGACCAAGAGGCTTTCCTGATTTTTCTCCTTTTATTGACATAGACAATATTGGAGTACAGGCTCACAGAGGGATATAAACCTTAGCATACCCAACTCGCATAGAATAGAACACACTAGTGAGGGCTCCTTCAGCTCGAGGTAAGCCCCATTGAACTGAGGGATTATGTAAGCAACGGAATTGTTAGACAAGGTACGTCCTTGAATAACTAGGGTGGGGATTATCCTTGTATTTTTCAGAATAGCGAGTGGGTGTATGATTTTGACTCACCTTAAGCACTGGAGGTAGCGTGATCAACAGTTGAAGGTGGTCTGATAAAGTGCCTGAGACACAGCGGTAAGATATGGAGAGAATATCTCACATATGTATATACTAGGGGAATCCTAGAGTGTTTTTGAATTGAATCGATTATAGACCAATCTTAATGAAATATATTTGGTTTATGTATTAACGGGACTTTGAAAGGGGTGTGATGCACTGATTAAGTAGAGTACACGTACATATTGTAACAGCCCTTGATGAATGTCCAGCGAAATCAAGCCTTGTTTGGGACTACGGCATATTTTGATGGGCCATCAATGAGATCTATGGTGGGCACAGTCTGTATTAAAATGCTTGTTTACACTAGCATATATTGGGCAAAGGCAGCATGAAAGTGCTCCTGTACACTGTTTGTGACTTTGCATTATTGATTGTGTTTATCTGCTACCCTTTAAAACTGATTGTACACTGTGACTGTTTAATCAATTTTTCCAAGAAAGTGTGCCTTAAAATGTACCATGTATCACATTATTTTAAACAAAATGTCTCTAGAATGAGGGTGGGGCCAGAAACCTCCCAAACCTTCTTTACTTGGTTTGGGCTCCTTCGCTGCAATCGGTCGCCCCAATATTTCATGGGAAATGTGTACGCCCCTCCAATCCTACAACTCACCAGTCCCCACTACTAATTAGAAGTAAATGGTGGTCAGTGCAAGGATGGGGGTAACATAAATGAGGGATAGGAGCATGTGTGGATGCAAGAATGGCGTACAAAATGTGACCTCACTTCTGTGCTGATCTTGAAAGCCAGACTTTCAATTTCAGGCCTTCGTATTGTTAGAAGATTGATTAGAGTTCAGCATTAGTAGCACAAGCAGAACAACATTTAGAATCCCATTTGACGGACGTGCGTTCAGTCGGCGTGTCTTGGAGATTTAAATGCAGTCCACCCATTCTGATTTAAAAGTGAAGGAGTCACCCGGTGGTTTGGAACTGCATGTATTGGGACTGAGAGTACATTTGCACAACTCATAAAAGAGAGGGTCTTAGGGGGTACAACTCATAGTAGCTGGCATGGGTGCAGTTATTAGGTGGTTTTTGAATTAAGAAATGCTTTTATTTTAATACTCCAGATCCACAACTAATTCCCCTCTGCATTTGTAGTGGAATTTCAGAACTGCTCTTAGAAGGTAGGCGCTAAGAATGTATTAGTGGTTTTAACCAAATTATCTGATGGAACATTTTGATGTTCGATGTTCTGTAATGTTATATATATTTTCTTTTTTTTTTTGAACATTTAATACATACACGTTTTAATGCATTACATAAAGATATGCTTTTGTCATGCATAAGGTGTTCTATATATTTTCTGTGTAACGTTTTTTATTGTATCAAATATGTTTACATGTTGTAATGATTTTTTTTGTATATGCAAAGGTATTCCAAGCTAGAAGCATATTACGAAATAAATAAATAAATAAATGCATTAGTGGTTTCACTTCCAGACTTATTAACCTGTTTGGATTCCTCCTGATGTTCTGGATGTATTCCTTAATGAGCAGGCAAAGGTTTCATGTCCACATGCGCTGAACTCCATGGATACAGCTAACATTCAGACCCTTAGCCTGAAAGGGACCAGGCAAAGGGCTACATTACGTTAGGTCACATGCGCTCACTGCAAGGTTTAGTTACAATTGTTCAGCAGTGGACACTTATCTGAATGGGCAGCTGCTTACATGATTACTCGAAATAATTGCTATACTTAACTGCCACTTTGCTCATTTAGCTCTCCTACTGGTTGAGATCAACCATACTGCCATCCCTCTGAATTATAATGGCATTGCAATTAGGAGATCTTTTACATGTACAAACATGTTAATATTATAAAATATTATAATCAGTTATAGTAGTACATCAGTGGCGGCTGGTGAAAGGTTGTGGGGCGTACTTTTCTCCGGGTGAAGTTGGTAGCAAACGAGCGCATTGAGCGAGCTCAACTCACATCAAGGGTGGTACGGGCGGGGTTTTCCCCCTGCATATGATTTTATAAAATGGCTTCCAAAATGTGCAACTTACTATCCAAATCCAAAGAAATGTGACATAAAAGCATTAGGTTTTACATACTAATGGTGGTATATTATTCTCATGTGTGCAAGTGTGATGGTGTATTGTGCAGTAGTTGTATTGGCAATAGCTGGTACTATGGTGTACGTATACAGGGAAAGTGAGAGAGTGACGAGGATTGGGATATGGGAGCTGGCCGGCTAGTGGCAGGTAGAGAAAGAAGCCTCGAGAAGCAAGAGTTTGGTGAGGGACTGTGTAGGATGAGCGCAAGAGGAAGATAGATCCAGGTGATAGGTGATTAGGTGTCCAAGCTTATATGATCACCACATATCACATAGGGTGCCACGTGGTGGTAGGAGGCAGAAAAGGCAAGTGGTGAAATGATATGATACGGTATGGCATTTATAACACGCCTATACACAGGTGTTTCAAGGCGTGATGAGGCAAGGGAGGGGAAGAAAGGGAGGACGGACAACGATCCTACCAGGCCAGGTGTCATTCAGATCGTGCAATTGCGTGGGAAGGAGGCAGGAACAGTGCAGTACATGGGAATAGAAATAACAATACATAAGTAACGGCCAGCATGTGACAAGTGTATGGGTAAGTGCAGACATCAGGAGTAAGGGCTGGTGGTGGGGGGTTGTAGGAATACAGAAACTGTCCCCAAGAACGGGGGTAGCCAGGTGGGCAGTGCAGGTGTGTGATGCTGCCGGGGGAGTGACCTGGGCCCGAGATCAGAGGGTGTCCAGGTAGCCAGTGCAGATCCGGTTAGAACCTGGAGTTCAGCAGAGGAGGGGAGGAGAAAAGGCAGAAGCAAAGAGAAAGGTTTTGAGGTGCTTCCGGAATTGGATTGGATGGCCAATGTAGCATGGCAGAGGACAAAACAGTGCCCACTGGCAAAGTATGCATTTCAGCGGTGTGGTGTTGGTAGAAGTACTACAGGAGTCCAATTTAAAAGGTGCACATATATCATGGAGGCGCCATCCCGAACATCACAAAATGAGTAGCATGGATTATAGAGGCTAATTTGCTACTGGTAAAAATAAAGACCACCGTTTCCAAACAGTGTGGCTAGTGGCAGATACCCTTGTCTCACAAAAGTTAACAAACAGGACATGCATATGCCTATTTGTGCATTACACATAAGAAGTCTCCCAGTGTGACTACACAGTGGACTCCACGCCAGCTTCAGTAAAAGCGTTCTGGGTAAAATACTATCATTGTTTAAAACTAGTAAACATGCAGATTGTTAATTTAATCACAGCACAGGATTAGAGTGCTTTTATTAAACCGAGCAACACAGCGTTTTCCCCAGCTCCTGCCGTACACCACGTAGACACACGTGGGGAGGATGTTTAGTTGTTGCTGGTGTTTATGTAGCACTAACAGGACCCCAAGACCGATTTAGGGACGAAACGGAGAAACAATGATTGTTGGAAATGTCGCAAGCGTGTTTTATATAAACGCAGGTCACACCAAGGAAGGGTATGTTTGTTAAAAGTCGAATCCAATCACACAGACTTTGTGTGTCTCTACTCAACTGTTCGCTGCAAAAAGCATAATGCCTCTGCTGCGCCCCAAAGACGTATGGGTGCTCATATCAAATCCATATTCTGTTATTGATTGTTGCACCTAATCACCTTGTGAGCCATTGATGTCCAAGTCGAAAAGTGTGTGGTGTGCACCCAGGACACTGTGAAGGAGGAGCAGAGCCTTGAGTAAGTGTGACTTCTTTAGGTTGCACGCTGTGCTTCGCAGCAGGTGCAGAACATTTGTTCCACCGGACATTGACAGCTATAGACGGAAATGGGAACGCAATAAGGCTGTGTTCCAGTGGTTAAAGAGAGCAATATAAAATGGTCACCCCACGCCTATTCTGTGAATGGACATGCCCGCCTATTCTTTGAATGGATGTGCCCAGAAGCATTGGCTTCCGATGCAGGGAGCTAGAAACAGAGAGGAGGGTAGCATCACACTGTACTGGTAAATTACAAAAACAATGAAAAATACCCCCCTGGAGTGTTTCGCTCAGAGAAAAGAAGTGTTCTAGTTGATACTTTGTCAACTGCTACCCTAGTTTGCTGGGCTGTGTGATCCTGGACAAATCTTCTTTTCTCTCTGTGCGCCACGTACCAATTTGCTTGCAAAGTGGGAAGCATTTAGAAATGGGCTAAAGTTTGTTGGTGCTATAGAGGTAGGGGCCATTTTAATTGTCCGCCTTTTCCATTGCCTGGATTAGATCTTAACTGGTGAGGTAACGGCACTCGGGTGAACAGCAGGAAGCGCTACACCTGGACTATTAGCTTCAAAGCCCATGTGTCTCCTCTGGCCCTCGATAATCTTCTACATTTCATTAAAGTCCCACAGAGTGTTTTCCGGGCTCATTTGTTGATTACAACTATGCCTGTCCACGCTTTCAACTCTCGTAGCGGTTTCGGCCAAATATTAGTTGTTAAAAATCACAACGACTTTTAATCTCTGGACGAAGGAAATTATTTTAGAATTGCGCATGAATATTTTGTTGTTTTCTAATCGACTAAATTGTGTTATATTAAGGAGACACGCATGGCATTTTTTAAAGCGCCCAATGGGTACGACACCATTTCTTTGGAACGCTTAAAAAATCAGCACCTAATAATAATAATAATAATTTAGCATTTTTATAGCGCTACAAACCCTAGGGTATCTGAGCGCTGCTTATTATTACCCACGGTGTGTGGTTCTCATTTATCGACCTCGGAAGGATGAAAGGCTGAGTTTGGCCCTGCCGGGATTCAAACCTGCGTTAGCAGGCTCTGCACAGATGTCAAAGTGAGCGCTCTACTCGCTGTGTTATCAAACTGGATGAAAAGGGAAAGCCTGAAAGTGTCTCTTTGGGTTTCCAACCTGGGTTCTGCAGCTTTAAGCACATTCTGCAGCCAGCGCTTAACCCGCTAATCTACCTTATCAGAAGACGCTGGCCAGAAGGTCATTTTAAGACTTTATAAATTACACGGGTGCGATGAACTCCCATAAAAAAAAGAACTGTGTCTGCGTTGTATTCTGAGAGCAGTGTTTCCACTGTACCCTGCATCACACCAACTGCCCCAACCTGCCACGCCTTTCTCTGAAGTGTGCAAAATCAGTTTGACCATTTGTGCTCCTGGGATGCACGCAGAGGCGTTGCTTCAGGGCTAAGGGGGCTATAGCCCCTGGTCTTTTGGTTGATAGAATCTCAGGAGCTACAACCAAAAGGCGAGCTAGCCCCCAGTCCCGACAGTCCCGACCTCAGCATAGCCCCGGGTCTTTTCCAGACCTAGCAACACCCCTGGATTCACGGATAACGATTAGAGCGTTTTTTCCAGGCCGTTTTGCTGACCCCTCTATTGTTTTCCAAAGATTCCCATCGGCCTAAGGTTGCACCCTGGGAACTGCGCCAAAACTGCCCTGAAGCAGTACTTCTCTGCGTGCCATGTAATCGGTAATAGCAGCCTCAAGATAGCCTACCTGAATGCAAAACACAGACCGTGCCTGTCTAGGTTAAGGATACAACATTTGTTTTTTCCATCGGACTGAATGAGGCATTTTCGGTGGAATTACCGCAGCAGTAATTCTGCTGAAAATGGGCAGAAAGTTGGCAGATTTACCTCTAACTCATAGCTGGAGGTGAATCCTCCAGAGTTCCGCCCACCTCATAGTTGGGCAGTGCAGTAATGTGGTGGTATATGCTAATGCCACCACATTTAGCACGCACCACCCAACTCATAATGAGGCCCAAAGGATGAGGAATGGATCTCCCAGATAATTCTGAAATGGAAAATGTTGGGTGTTCTGACCCACGTTTGGACTATTATGCTACAACATTTGGTGCTGTGGGCTTAGGAAATCCAAGATGGCTGAAAAAGCCCACATGTGCGCCAGAATCTATGAAAACAGCGCAGTTTGTGCGCACACCAAAATGGTCGCCTGACTTGCCACCCCCCGGTGCGGGTGTGCTGGGTCAGAAGAGCCATGAGTGAAATGGGGTGCCAAAGAGAAAAACAGCAGTGCCTGTTCACTAGAAAGCACTTTAAAAATCACCCTTTGTTTCTCTGAAGGCAAGCTCAGAATGCCCATTTCAAACATTGCAGAATATCCAACAATCTCACTGAACACCAGCAGACATTTGACAGAATAAAGTCTTGTGGGCATACAAAATCTGGAAAGAGGATGAGCCTAAAATAATGTTCATAGCAAAACTGGCTGAGCTGTGGATTTCAGCAGTTTAAGTAAATTTGGACTGAAAGACACTAAAAATCTAAATGTTTAAAAGAAATGAGTGACCTACTTTTGAGTGTCACATAGGTTTCAATTGTTTAAATGTCATAGTTTTAAACTTAGAATCAGCATTCTAGCTGCATGTGTAAAAATTGTTAGTTTATTTGAATGCAGAAAACTGGGTAACTAGAAGTGACATTAGCTGGGGCCTGGCTTAAGGAACGGAATTCTGCCTGACATCTACCCCCACAGGAGTTAAAACCTGCTCAGCCACTCTTCCCCTTGCCAAAAGGAGTTGTCACCTCTCTGATTAGATTAGGGGTGGAGCAGCTACAGGGAGTTGTACAAAGGCCTGTCCTGGGCCCAGGCAGATGGTTTATTAGGGTAGTCGGAAATGGCTTCCTTTTGAACAATGGGCCTTCCAGGGCGCAGGCAGATGGTTTATTAGGGGGACCGTAAAATAGCTTCCTCTTGGCAGAAGCTGGGAGGGGCAGGGTCTCTGAGCTTGGCAGAAACTGGATAAACTGGTTTCTACACCATGTGACGTGGGAAACCACACCCCTTTGGGGCCAGAACATAAATCTAAAAAGATGGATCATTCATAGAGCGGACTTGTGAAAATTTTATAAGTGATATCATTATTCTTGTGATTTTTCTGTGCACATTTGAAGATGTGTTAGGACCCGGTGGTATGTTCAGGGGGGTTTTTAGCGGAAAAGAGGATATTACTCTAAATGTATGTATGTTAAAAATCTGACACTCCACCACCTAATGCCCACATGCTTTGCGAACATTTGTGTAAATGCGGGGACAAATCCAATATTGGTAACCCGACCAAAAAGTGAAATATGTTGCCATTTTTGAACCCAAGCCCCCAGGAAGAGCAGAGTTTGAACAGGGTATACCTCATGTGATATATGATGGGTGCATGTAATTTCAAACCACTGTGTATCTATGAAATATGTCTTTTTGATCAAATATAGATTTGTGTGCAATTTGACAGGGGAGTGTCCTTTGTACAGGCCATATAATGACATCACTCTGACACTCCACTTCTTTTCCCCAATCAAGAGAGAAAGGAAAGCTTGACCAATGGGCAGTTGAGAGAGGGGCTGGCTAGTGATGCTGCACACACACCCACTTTCAAAAGACATAAAAAGAGCCACTAGAAGCTAGAGAGGACATTCAATTCCATTTGCTGCGGAGCATGCTGATCGACAACTTCACCTCCAGAGATCCAAACTTCAAATCCATCAATCTCCAGAACCTGTAGCAGTACCTAGAAAGCAGAGCAGTATCCAGAATCCAGAGAGGCTAGACCAGCAGAGCAGAGCTGACCCAGACTGCTGTTAGCAGAACCAGAGAGCTGACCCAGATCACTGTGAAGTGCCGAGACCAGACCGGAGTCCAGTCCAAAACCTGACCAGATCCGTGACGAGGCCTATTTCTAAATATATTGTGAGTACCTAGCAGTACTGTGCAGAACCAACCTCTTAGTTAAAATAATATAATTCAATCTATTTTAATCTAACCAGAACTGCCTCCTGTCACCTGTCATTTGCAAAGCTGTCACTTGTCAATTTCTAGCTGCAAGCTGTAACCTGTTGCTTTGAACTTTTAAAATTTCAAATCCGAAAAACTACCTTTATTTAATCGTCCGTGTCTCTGGAACCGTTTGGGCTAGGAACTTGGTTTAACTTTCCTCTGAAAGCTTGGAATCTCAGTTTTTCAACAAGCCTAGAACCGACTTCCTCTTCCTCATACCTTTGCCATAATCACGATTCTCGCACTCGCGAATTTTACCGCAATTTGCAATTTGGTTAAAAATCCAGCCACGTGTGAAAACAGCAGCTTCATTGCTTTCCTTTGCCAAAAATTCGTTTAACCTGCTAGTTACTCCTAGATCCTTGCTCAAGTGAGCCTGAACTCATCCCAAGTATATTTCACTCACCCTGAACCTCCTAAAGGGAATTAAAACCATTTTCACCATATTTCTCACTGCATTGTCACCATATTCAAAGCATTTTGCCTGTGTTTCAAAACTCCTATCTGTTGTATAAGCTGCTGGGGGGGAATTGAACTGAATTCTATTTGACTGCATTCCTAAGAACTGTGTCATCTTCATCTCCTTACAGTGCATAAAAGGGGGGTGAATTGTCCAAGAAAGTGATTACATTGTCTTTTGCTGAAATCCTATCAAGTTATTTTCTGTACTGCATTTCATTCCACATTGCATCCATTTGAAACCATAAAAGTATTGTTGCTATCGTATCCATCCTACTCATCATTGATTATAAAGAAGTGTGCTAGTGCCGGACTATCCATTAGCTAAGTCAATGCCTAGTCTGGGATACTGAATGGAAACCCTTATTGATATATCTTTACGTCCAGTTCATGCGTTCTGGATGACTACCCCTATATAACACCCCTCTCTTGGAATCCCCCTGACCCCACTGAGCCACAAAGTAGTTTTGTTTTGCAAGTTTAAACGGTTTATTTGATAATTTAAACAATATATATATATATATATATCACACTTTATAATAAATGAATAATTGAATATCACACTTAATCTGAGCAGAGGCTGCTCAGGAGCCAGGAGTCCGAAAATGACAGCAGACGGTACATCACTAAAATAAAGGAGGATATGGATGTGCTGCAACAGGAAAAGGCGGACCAGGATACCAGATTTCTGGCCTTGCAGAAGGAGTACCAAGAAGGTTTGGACTCCCTACTGCAGAGCCAGAAAAAGCTGGAGCAACAGTTAGACTTCAATAGGGCGTGTGCTGAGCAGGTAGTCACCCTGCAAAGCCACCTAGATAGGGAGAAGGCAGAGAGCAATAAACTGATCCTGAAAGACCTGGATACCCAGGCAGAGTTTGATCAGGAGCGCCAGAAAGCTGGTGCCTTCCAAAGGCAAAGGGACAACCTGACAGCACGGATGCAGGCTCTTAGTTAGGAAAGGGATACCTTAGGCCAGGAAGTCTGCCACTTAAAAAGGAAAATGGAAGAAAATCACCTGGCCCTCCAGGGACTGGGTGACCTCCAAAAAGAACACCAGAACTTGTTAGAGCACACCAGGAAGGTGGAGGATGCTCTGGCAAGAAAGGAGCAGGCCAATAGGGATGGAACTCAGGAGGTAACCCTCCTGCAGCAAAGACTGGCCCAGTGCTCCAGGACCAATCAGGAAACGCAGAGAGAGAATGAGGCTCTCTGCCAGCACAATGATAGGCTCCAACAACAGGTAGCGATGCAGGAGAGACTGATAGAGTCTAGTAAGGCCTTAACTGAGGAACTGAAGGCGCAGGCTCTTGCATTGCAACAGGGAGCAGGGGCGGATATAGACCAGGTTCGCTGGGAAAGGGAAACTCCTGAGCATAACCTCAGGAGCCCTAGTACCAGAGGCATTTATCTCTCTCAGTCCCTGGACTCTGCCACCCCCCTGTCCCCTGGCGCACATGAGCACCGGGCCACAGGGATGGCAGATTACTATCCAGCCAGAATCATGGGGCTCATAGGCCAGTACCTCCCAGGAATGGATGGGCAGGCATCCGGGTATGGGCACCCAAGCATAGTGCAATTTAGTGGGGAACCCCAGGAGAATTGGCCCATTAAGGGCATCCTGAAAACTTCTGCCCAGTTAGGTCAGTGGGGGGTACCCATCAAATCCTGGCAGCAAGGAGGAATCTGAAGACTCCTCTGAAGGGCGCAGGACACAGGAGACCAGGTCCCCACATTCTGCCAGCCATTCCCAGGCTTGCAGAATCCGGGAAAACCTGGAAGATCAGACAGGAACCTCTGGGAGCAGTGCCTCTGAGTCAGAGGATGAATGGACAAAGGTTACCCGAACCAAAAAGGCCAATAAGGCAAAAAGGGCTTGCTTAAGGACCCATTGAAACAGATTAAGGCAATCAGGAGTGTCATCACGCCTTATCATAAGAACGCCAAGTACTCTGTTTGGGAACACTTGGAGCTCTATGAGCAAATGATGGAGACTTTCCATTTGAAGGACAGCAGTAGCTGCATCCAGTACGTCAAATGGACATTCTCCCCAGAATACTCCAGTTTCTTTGCGGGGCTGGAGGACCAAAATCATTTAAGATGGTCCACCTATAAGACGGCCATCTTGAAACATTTTTCTGTTCACAGAAATCCTCAAGAGGCTCGCAAGGCAGCCTACAATTTGCAATGTGGGGAGGATCAAGACCCACAAGAATTCGTGCAAGAACTGAAACGTGCCTTTGCGCAGACCACCAGAAGGGTGCGCACAGACAGCAGAGAATTTGTCAATACATTTTTCCATGCCTTGCCCAAATATATAATGACCCAGCTCGTGAGAGATTTTCATGAGAAAAGATCTTTAGACTGGGTCATTGAACAGGCTACCCGGATCTATGAGGTGCAGAAGCCCATAGAAAATAAAAGCAATACCCAGAAAAATCCCAAAACCAACAGCACCCCTGCTGCTGCCAAGGTGGCAGAGGTAAAGGTCACCCCCGTTTTGGATTTGGAGATGGGGGGGCCTAAAAACCTACCTGCACCTAATAATGCTAGGCCCAGAAGGTCCTCGGGCCAGTCAGTGAAAGAGGTAGTCCCACAAATGAGGTCCCTCGCTCTCCTGACTATGTAAGTCCCTGTTACAAGGGAAACAGACCAATCCTGGGTTATGTGTGGACTCCTCCAGCCCAAGAGGGGGGATCCAGCCAAGCACCTGACCCGGGGAACTTCCCTCCTAACTCCCCCAAGGAGGGCAGAAATTCTCCAAATCCTGGGCAGAACTTTTTCCCCAGGTATCCACCCAATTTCCAGCCCCAAAATCATCCATCCTTCTTTCCCCAATTCCCTGAGCCCAGACAACCTAATCCGGGAGAGGAGAGGCCAAGGGTGGAGGGGTACCAAAATATTCCCAACCAGGGGTACTACCAGAGAAGGGATAGCTACCCTTCCCGGGATCAGCCCAGGGGAGAAAATAGAGCCCCGTATCAGCCTGAGCGGGTTTCCCAGTTAGAGCGCCAGGTCCAAAATATGGCACGGGATCTGGGTCACATACTGAGGGCTCAACAGAACCCTCAGATGAGCATGCCACCGCAGAATGCCCCAAACTCTGGACCTGGTGCTCCAGAACAATGACGGGGACAGCACCCCAATAACACACCGGTTCCCAGGGAGGAGGCACAAGGGGAAAGGGGTTGTAAAGCCTTGGAGGAAGCTTCCTTCCCAACTTGTAAACAGCCCCTGGAAAACCAGGAACCGGAAACAAAATCTCCTGTCCCTGAAAGCCCGCCTCCCAAGGAGCAGAGGGGGGGTAGGAGAAACAAAGGACCCAAACAGACCCACTTTGTGGAGGAGGTACAGGTCTTCCAATTTGAGGGAGAGGGATCCTCAGAGGATCCTGGGGAAAGGACCTTCTCCTTCAGAGATGGGGGAACTCCTCCCAAGGAAAAATGGGTCCCAAGGGATGTCAATTCAGACTGGGGAGATATGGAGACTGAGCAACCGCCGCCCATCATCTCATCCCAGAACCCACAATACCAAAATCCCCTGGTTCAAACCCATCCTGATGACTGCCTCCAAAAAGGGGGGGGGCGGCCCAGAACCGGAACCAGGGTAACCCACAATGGCTCTGATCTCCAGTTGCCAACTTTTTCTTTCAGATTCCCAAGGCTCTCCACAGAATTCTGCCCAAATTTCTTCTCTTGCAATGTCCAAAACCAGAAAGTTAGCCCACTAGTTGTCCAAAAATGTGCATTATCTGTGCCCCCTTGAGGAGAAGGAGGGAAGATATTATGCCCCGGTACAAGTACAGGGGCAGTGTATGATTTCAGCGCTGGTGGACACGGGATCTCAAGCTACTCTTCTGTCCAGAAGGGCCTTTGATGAACTGAATGCAGGAAGGGGAGGGAATTACCAAATTCCTCTCACCTCACTTCCTGGACAACTCCAGAACTTTGACGGGAAGGAAATTCCCGTCGAGTGGACGGCAGATTTGGACATTAAAATTGGGCAACACAAGTTGAAACACCCGGTCATAGTTGTGACTCCAGAGGGCACCCCTTGTTTACTAGGGAATGACCTCCTGAGAAGGTTGTCACCCCTAATAGATTGCGTAAACTAGGTCCTCTGGACCCAGACTAGCCGACCCATAAAATTAAAACAGAGTGTCAACCATGTTAGTTTAAACGGCACATGCCACATGGTTCAACAAAAATCTGACCAAGTAGAATTCCACTTCCAGAATAACCAAATTCCAGATGTGACAGTAATAGCAGTAGGACAACAGACTGGTGATGGGGGGTCCTCTCTATTTCTGAAAATCAACCTCCCTTCCAGTTTAAGGTGGTATTCCACACTGGAAGGAAACACCCTCAAATTCTTTACTAATCCACAATCAGAAACTCCCACTCCTATAGTCCAGAAAGATGTGAAATCAGCTCAGAGCCTGGCTGATATTCAGCAAATTGGAGAGCAGTTGTTCATCCCTGTTCAGTTAAATGATGTGAAGGACTCTGTTCTCGCTCGAGTGTGTGTGAACAACGGTAAGAGCTTCATCAGCGAAGCCATGTTCCGCCAACTCCCAAAAGATCCAGCCATTCCCACATTCAAACTGATAGACAAATGGGAAATGGACCTGGAAGCATCCAATTCCAAACATCTCCTGCCAAGCAGGTGTATGCTCAAAATCTCCATTGGCAACAAGAGCATAGTCCACAATTGTTGGGTCATGCGAGACGTCACTGCCGCTTTTTACTTAGGCAGTGACATTCTCAATCGCTTTGCCATTAGTTTGGACCTAATAAACTTCAAAGCTTGGTCCCGATTAGCGGATAATCCCATGGGCTTTGATGATCCAGAAAAAGCGTTTAGGTCAGCTCAATTGCTACCTTATGCAGTTGAGATTCAGATCAAAGCGGAAGTCACCATCCCAGAAAAGACCCGAAAATTCTCCCTGGAAGTGAAAGTTAAAAGAGGACAACATTTGAAAAACCCTGATGATTATATACACCTAAATGCTTCTCTCCAACAGCAAGGGTTGGGGGTAAACCCAACTCCATTAGTCAACATAGAACATGACACCATTCTAATAGAGGTGGATAACAGCGACTTAAAGAGTATTACTCTAGCCGCAGGCACCATTATTGGAATGGCGGTTGATGACCGACATTTTTCCATCGATTTAGGAAATGAACTGTTAGGACCAATCCCCAAGGACTGTTTTGACAGTGACAGTGAGGACAATACAACACCAGACAGGATCTTTACCCGCCATGGGGGGAACTTCCTGGTGTACACTTCTTGCCCTTATGGTAAGGAAGATGTGACTTGTGACTTCAGGAGGGATGAAGTGATTTTCCAGGTCCATGAGGGCTGCCTTTCCCACCTGAAGCCTCCAGTCCAAATCAGCACTCTGACCAGGGACTTCTCCACCCAGCTGGAGGAGGCCGCTGAGATAGCCAAACCAGAAGTCTTTCCAGGCTTCAGGCAGATGGTGAAGAGAGAGTCAACCTAGCTGATGCCTGTGTGAATCTGGAACAGAAGCAAAAGTTGAAACAAGTCTTCTTGGATTTCCAAGATCTCTTTGCAGTAGACTCATATGACTGTGGTCGTACCGACATCCACACAACAACAATCCCCACGGACCCTGGCATGACTCCAGTGTTTGTGAAGCAATATCGCTTGCCTCTCGCATCAATGGAGTCCCTTACTGAAATAATTAAGAACCTTGAGTCCAGGGGAATAATCCGTCCCGTCCACAGCACCTTCAATAATCCGGTGCTGGAAATATTAAAGCCAAACGGCCAGTGGAGACTCTGCGCTGACCTTAGGGAGCTCAACAAACGGGTCCATACTTCCCGATGGCCTCTTCCCTACATTGACCAAGAGCTGGCCCAGATTCAGGGGTCACAGGTATTCACTGCAATAGACCTGACCAATGGATACTGGACCGTGCCGGTCAGTAGGGAGGACCAATACAAGCTGGCTTTTACCTTTGGGGGCCAGCAGTATACATGGACCCGGACTCCCTTCGGATACCTCAACTCCGGCAATGAATTCAACATTTTCCTACATAAGGCCATGCCCGACCTGGGTGTGAGGTGTAACCTGGCTTATGTAGATGATGTCCTCATCAAAAGTTCATCTGTGGAGGAACACATAGCGGAGATCCGTTATGTTCTGACCCAGTTGAGGGCCGCCGGAGCAAAACCCCAGGAAAAGAAAGTGGAAGCACTTCAGAAACTGAAAGACCCCGCAACTCTGCGGGAACTAAGGAGCCTCCTTGGACTGACTAATTACAGCACAAAGTTCATTGAGGGCTACGCAGAGATCACCAGACCCCTGATTCATCTCCTGAAGGGGGGGGTCAAGTGGGAATGGGGTCAAGAACAAGCCGAGGCAGTAAGACAACTCAAAAGAAGCCTCTCACAAGTGCCCTGCCTAGCTTACCCTGTCAGAAACAAGGAGTTCTTCCTGGAGATGGGGTTCTCTAATACGTGCTTGACGGCAGTATTATACCAAAAGCATGACAAGGTCAATAAAGTAATCTCCTATGCGAGCAAAACTTTATCCTCTGTGGAGGAAAAATTCAACGATTGTGAGAAGGCACTCCTGGCAACGGTGTGGGCATTGAAGAATTACCGCCCGTTTATCCAGGGGGAACACATCATAGTGGAGACCCCACACCAGCCTCTGCAATATCTCCAAAGTGACAGAATCCGGGCCGGAAATGTGAGTAATTCCCGAATTACTTCCTGGATTCTGTCAATGCAAGGCTTTCCTGTGGAGGTCAGATATGGCCAAAATGAGAAGAGTCCCCTCGCGCAAGGTCTGGCTGATTTGCATGATTGTGCCAGAGAAAATTGTCTCGAGGACGAAAGTCTAAAAATCAAGGACAACACGGAGGCATACCTTAATTCCCCACACAAAGTCTTTGAAGAAGACAAGTGTGAGGGAATGCCCACTGTCTATGTGGATGGATGCTCGTACTATGTTGACAACGATGGGGAGAAAGAACTGGTGGCTGGCATAGGGAATGCATGGGTGAAGGAGTTCCCAGAACCCTCCGCTGGATACAAAATTGGTCCCCGAAGTAGTCAGGTGGCAGAATTGATGGCTGTGCATCAGGCCATCCTCACCGCTGTCCAGCATCAACTCCACAAACTGGTCATAATCACAAATTCGGATTATGTACGGAACGGGTTCGTGGAGCACCTGGTTAATTGGAAAACCAGAGGCATGTTATGTGCTAATAACAAACCCTTGAAACATGGGAAGTTGATCCAAAACATTGATGATCTGGTCACCTCGAATGAGATGACCATCTATTGGAAAAAGATCAAGGGTCATTCCAAAGGAGAGGGACCAGACAAAACTGGAAATGACTTAGCTGATCAGCTGGCCAAAACCGGGGCCATCCAAGGGGATCTAATAGAAATAGAGTCCCTGTTGGGGGAAATCCAGGTCACTGCTATCACTAGGTCCCAGACAAATGCTCACAATGATCTGTCAACTGCCCAATGGAGCAAGGAGACCCCTGATGCTGATTTGATTACCGCTCAGAAGGGGGATCCAATAATTGGTAAATTTTACCAACACATTGAGAACCCTGAGAACTTTCCCCTGACGGATACCGATTACAACGGGAAAGAGGACCTTAGAGTGTTGATGAAATGTCCAAAAATGTTCCGGATCCAAGACGGTTTGTTGGTAAGGAAATCCAAAGCTGGCCAACATCAGTGGGTGGTTCCTACCTCATTCCAAAGCCTGATGTTAAGTCACGCCCATGATGCAGCCACCGCCGGTCATAGGGGGTTTCACACAACACTAGAAATCTTAAGAGAGGTTGCATACTGGCCACACATGGGCCAGGACCTCAACCAATACTTGAAGGGTTGTCTTGTGTGTGCACAATTTCAGCCAACATCCCTCACACACCGGGCGCCTCTCCAAAAGAGGGGGATGACACTGCCATGGTCAGATTTACAAATCGACTTTGCAGGCCCTGTGATTCGCTCGTCTAGAGGAAATAAGTACATGTTGACTGTGACATGCTTGCTTACCAAGTGGGTGGAATGTCTCCCAGCCCCAAATTGCAAGGCAGAAACAGCAGCTGCCCTGATGATTAACCACGTCTTTTCCCGTTTTGGTCTACCTCAAAGGATTGAGTCAGACAGAGGTAGCCACTTCACCAGTGAAGTAATGACAAAGATGTGGGAGATACTGGGGGTCAAGAGAAAGCTACACATTGCTTACAGGCCAGCTTCTTCTGGAGCAGTAGAGAGATACAACCGAACCATTGTGAGCATATTAAAGAAGTTTGTGGCAGATTCTGGGCCAAGTTGGGATATCCGATTACCTCTGGTCCTAATGGCCATCAGATCTACCCCTTCATCTGCTACCAAAATGTCACCATTTGAGTTGATGACTGGACGCAAGATGGTGCTTCCTCAGCATTTGCTCTATAGAACCCAAGAGCAAACGTTGATAAATGCCTCCACAACTCATGAGTATGTGGAGAATTTAAGGAAACACCTTCAGCATGCTTTTGTCTATGCTCAGCGGAATCTAGAAAGATCAGCTGAGAGTATGAAGACCCACTATGACCTGAAAACTTCCAGGAAGGAATATCAGGTGGGGGACCGGGTCTATCTATACAATTTCCAAAGGAACCAGGCCAAGCAACGAAAATTTTTGCCTACATGGAAGGGACCCTATGAGATTATAGACAAAATCTCCCCTGTGACCTACAAGATCCGCATCCCCAAAGGCAGTTTGGCAGAGGGGGAAGACAAGTGGGTCCACATAAACCAGTTGAAGTGTTGCCATCCCAGGCACACTTTGCAGCAACTGGAGGAGTCCTCCGTAATCCCAGAGGGTACCGCTCCAGAGTAATTCAATTCCAACCCTAAAAGATCCTACCTATAGCCTATCAAATTCTGTGTTTCTCAAGTTTATGTGTTCCTGTCTCTTAATTTAAAAAAAATGTGCATGTTCATATCTGTTGAGTTCTAAAATATATATGCCACCCCACTATATCAATGGTGGGGGAGAAATGTCCATCAATAGGTATTGCCGCTCTTCCTTTGTCGTCCTAGGAGAAAGCAAACCTGGAGACTGGCCAAGGAGGACGATCCGGAGACCGGGAGCAGAGACGCAAGGGGCCCAGTGTACCGCCCAATACTCCCATCAGGACCGGCGAGGAGAACCGACTGATCCACCCCTGATGGAGGAAAGGATGCTGAACTTTGTCATCTGAGGAATTGGAAGAAGATGATGCGGACCTCCGAGCACGTGGGTCAACATCCTTAGCACCCGACATCCCCTCGACTCAATCCAAGTGCAGTCGGGCGGGGGGGTTTGTTGGGTGTTCTGACCCACGTTTGGACTATTATGCTACAACATTTGGTGCTGTGGGCTTAGGAAATCCAAGATGGCCGAAAAAGCCCACATGTGCGCCAGAATCTATGAAAACCGCGCAGTTTGTGCGCACACCAAAATGGTCGCCTGACTTGCCACCCCCCGGTGTGGGTGTGCTGGGTCAGAAGAGCCATGAGTGAAATGGGGTGCCAAAGAGAAAAACAGCAGTGCCTGTTCGCTAGAAAGCACTTTAAAAATCACCCTTTGTTTCTCTGAAGGCAAGCTCAGAATGCCCATTTCAAACATTGCAGAATATCCAACAATCTCACTGAACACCAGCAGACATTTGACAGAATAAAGTCTTGTGGGCATACAAAATCTGGAAATAGGATGAGCCTAAAATAATGTTCATAGCAAAACTGGCTGAGCTGTGGATTTCAGCAGTTTAAGTAAATTTGGATTGAAAGACACTAAAAATCTAAATGTTTAAAAGAAATGAGTGACCTACTTTTGAGTGTCACATAGGTTTCAATTGTTTAAATGTCATAGTTTTAAACTTAGAATCAGCATTCTAGCTGCATGTGTAAAAATTGTTAGTTTATTTGAATTCAGAAAACTGGGTAACTAGAAGTGACATTAGCTGGGGCCTGGCTTAAGGAACTGAATTCTGCCTGACATCTACCCCCAAAGGAGTTAAAACCTGCTCAGCCACTCTTCCCCTTTCCAAAAGGAGTTGTCACCTCTCTGATTAGATTAGGGGTGGAGCAGCTACAGGGAGTTGTACAAAGGCCTGTCCTGGGCCCAGGCAGATGGTTTATTAGGGTAGTCGTAAATGGCTTCCTTTTGAACAATGGGCCTTCCAGGGCGCAGGCAGATGGTTTATTAGGGGGACCATAAAATAGCTTCCTCTTGGCAGAAGCTGGGAGGGGCAGGGTCTCTGAGCTTGGCAGAAACTGGATAAACTGGTTTCTACACCATGTGACCTGGGAAACCACACCCCTTTGGGGCCAGAACATAAATCTAAAAAGATGGATCATTCATAGAGCGGACTTGTGAAAATTTTATAAGTGATATCATTATTCTTGTGATTTTTCTGTGCACATTGGAAGATGTGTTAGGACCCGGTGGTATGTTCAGGGGGGTTTTTAGCGGAAAAGAGGATATTACTCTAAATGTATGTATGTTAAAAATCTGACACTCCACCACCTAATGCCCACATGCTTTGCGAACATTTGTGTAAATGCGGGGACAAATCCAATATTGGTAACCCGACCAAAAAGTGAAATATGTTGCCATTTTTTAACCCAAGCCCCCAGGAAGAGCAGAGTTTGAACAGGGTATACCTCATGTGATATGTGATGGGTGCATGCAATTTCAAACCACTGTGTATCTATGAAATATGTCTTTTTGATCAAATATAGATTTGTGTGCAATTTGACAGGGGAGTGTCCTTTCTACAGGCCATATGATGACATCGCTCTGACACTCCACTTCTTTTCCCCAATCAAGAGAGAAAGGAAAGCTTGACCAATGGGCAGTTGAGAGAGGGGCTGGCTAGTGATGCTGCACACACACCCACTTTCAAAAGACATAAAAAGAGCCACTAGAAGCTAGAGAGGACATTCAATTCCATTTGCTGCGGAGCATGCTGATCGACGACTTCACATCCAGAGATCCAGACTTCAAATCCATCAATCTCCAGAACCTGTAGCAGTACCTAGAAAGCAGAGCAGTATCCAGAATCCAGAGAGGCTAGACCAGCAGAGCAGAGCTGATCCAGACCGCTGTTAGCAGAACCAGAGAGCTGACCCAGATCACTGTGAAGTGTCAAGACCAGACCGGAGTCCAGTCCAAAACCTGACCAGATCCGTGGCGAGGCCTATTTCTAAATATATTGTGAGTACCTAGCAGAACTGTGCAGAACCAATCTCTTAGTTAAAATAATATAATTCAATCTATTTTAATCTAACCAGAACTGCCTCCTAACTGTCACCTGTCATTTGCAAAGCTGTCACTTGTCAATTTCTAGCTGCAAGCTGTAACCTGTCGCTTTGAACTTTTAAAATTTCAAATCCGAAAAACTACCTTTATTTAATCGTCCGTATCTCTGGAACCGTTTGGGCTAGGAACTTGGTTTAACTTTCCTCTGAAAGTTTAGAATCTCAGCTTTTCCTACTCCTCATTCTTTTGCTGTAATTTTACTGCGATTTGCAATTTGGTTAAAAATCCAGCCACATGTGAAAACAGCAGCTTCAGTGCTTTCCTTTGCCAAAAATTCGTTTAACCTGCTAGTTACTCCAAGATCCTTGCTAAAGTGAGCCTGAACTCATCCCAAGTATATTTCACTCACCCTGAACCTCCTAAAGGGAATTAAAACCATTTTCAGCATATTTCTCACTGCATTGTCACCATATTCAAAGCATTTTGCCTGTGTTTCAAAACTCCTATCTGTTGTATAAGCTGCTGGGGGGGAATTTAACTGAATTCTATTTGACTGCATTCCTAAGAACTGTGTCATCTTCATCTCCTTACAGTGCATAAAAGGGGGGGTGAATTGTCCAAGAAAGTGATTACATTGTCTTTTGCTGAAATCCTATCAAGTTATTTTCTGTACTGCATTTCATTCCACATTGCATCCATTTGAAACCATAAAAGTATTGTTGCTATCGTATCCATCCTATAACCACTCATCATTGATTA
The DNA here is from genome assembly GCF_040938575.1 of Ambystoma mexicanum. NCBI lineage: Eukaryota > Metazoa > Chordata > Amphibia > Caudata > Ambystomatidae > Ambystoma > Ambystoma mexicanum. Next base: position 1,078,177,074 of record NC_090941.1, on the reverse strand, counting down.
TAAAGAAGTGTGCTAGTGCCGGACTATCCATTATTGATTACTGCTCAGATTAAGTGTGATATATATATATATATATATATATATATATATATATATATATATATATATATTGTTTAAATTATCAAATAAACCGTTTAAACTTGCAAAACAGAACTACTTCGTGGCTCAGTGGGGTCAGGGGGATTCCAAGAGAGGGGTGTTATGTAGGGGTAGTCATCCAGAACGCATGAACTGGACGTAAAGATATATCAATAAGGGTTTCCATTCAGTATCCCAGACTAGGCATTGACTTAGTTGTAGTGTTGAATTGAATCCTCTTACAAAAATAACCTGTATGTAGCTGATTGAATGTTTGATCAGAAACACACCACACCAGTGAGATGTGTCCATGAGTGGTCAATTAGTAAAATGCTCTACATACTCTGATGCTCTAATGCCCAAGAGCTGGAAGACATGGTCCGCATTACGAGGACTGTCGGGTTGCAGCCAACCCTGTAACACTGTTACCTCCAGCTGATACCCCGGTGCCACCATGATATCACGAGTGGTGGTCGTAACGGTTAATCCCCATTTCCATGGAGTCCTGGGGCCACTGAAAAACTGGCACTGTTGCTAACAGTGCCCGTGCTTCAGTGAAAAAACTGCCAGTAGGTGCATGAATTCCCAACAGGTCATGCGTGCAGGGAGTTCGGTGCCCCTACCGGAAGACTCTTAGTGTAGCGATCTAGAAAGAGTACCGGTACGTTGCTACCGGCACCCTTATTTCCGGACCGCTACACTTGTAATGTGTCACATTTGTGCAAGTGAATTAATTGAGCATTAGTAAAACTGACTTGAAAACGAGGGGCTACACAACGAACCAATATAACAGTATGAGCCCCATACTCCGTTTCAGTGAATGCCTTCCAATGATGCCTGTAAGTTAGCTCAGCAGGTTGAGCGCTCGCGATTGCAACCTTTTTGTAATTTGCATGTTGCGGGGTCGACCACCAAAAAGGCCAACTGATCCTTTCATCCTTCTGAGGTCGATACATGAATGCCAGTTTCGGTTGGCTATTGTATGTCAAAATGTTCTAAGTAAAGTGCTTTGGTGAAAGCGCTTTATCAATAGCACATCATAAATGTCATCAATGACATTTGTGATGTCATCTTTGATGTCCTGGGTGTTAGTCTTAGCAGTGCACGGTGGCGGCGCGAGTTATGGTTGCTTAGCTTACCATAACTGCCGAATTTCAAGGGTTTTTCGGTTTTACTTGGAACCATAACGTCCCTTTAACAAAGTTTTTTCACTGAATTTCATAGGTTTTTAGTAGCGCAACTTAACCATAACGTCCCTTTAACAACGTTTTTTTCACTGAATTTCATAGGTTTTTAGTAGCGCAACTTAACCATAACGTCCCTTAAACTAAGTTTTTTCACTGAATTTCATAGTTTTTTAGTAGCACAACTTAACAATAATGACTTTGACTTTATATACATGTCATATGGAACTGACTAGATCTCTTCTTATGACCTTGATGTCCGCGAACTTATTTAATGTTCGCGGACATGTTCTGGGGAGGTATGTGTAATAGTTATATCATAACATTGGAACATTTAACAAATTCACAAAGCAGCACACATACAAAGTATATGTAGTAATACTTAAAAAATGTTACCCATATATGTAACACACTAACCATTCATGTAAATACAATATGTTTTAAAATGGAATATACCAAAAGAAGATAAAGTGGCTCCCACCATAATTACCTCACAGACGCTCCACAACCAACAGCAAGACCAGACGTATACACTACTGATTACATATCTCACCAGACATAGTAAGTGCACTTCTTTTTACTCATATATTTATAAACTTTCTATACTAGAAAAAAAAAACATATTACTTCTTTGTTTTCTCACAGAAATGTGTAGTACTCTGGACTGGCTAGAGGACCATTTCCCACAAGACGAAATGTTAGAAGATAGTCCACCTAATGGTACACACTTTACTGTATAAACCAATTGATAAATATTATTTTGTATACATTCAACATATACATTTTTTTTACAGACCCTACAAAAATTGCAACTTCCAAAGAAAAAGAAGTGGTGGTTAACACTCTTGAACACATTACCCACAAAATGGACCAACTTATGGCAAATTTTATGGATTTAAAGAACTTTGTGGAAGATCACCTAAAACCACCAACAACATACCATTGTCCCACCTGTACTTGTCCCCCCTCACCATATCCCATTCATTTATCCCCAAACTCTCTCCATGGACCACAAAGTTTTGATGAGATTTCCATCCCTTCTTCACCTGATCCCACTAATATTGAAAACCCTAATTCTCCTGTTTTTGTTTCCGTTTCTGCCCCACCTTCTCAGTCAGAAATTTTTATATATGTTAAATAAAGTTACTTTTTTATATTGTGTTGTAATTACTTTCAGTTCCTTGTAATAAAACCAATTTAGGTGTCCACGGACACCGCGGTTGTTCGGAAATGTTCGTAAAGAAACGAAAATGTAACTGTCCTGAGGACACTACATCTGTCCGTAATGTTCTCATGCAAGTTCAAAATGTTCTAAGAACACTCGTAGTGTCCTGAAATGTACGTAAAGAAACAAAAATTAAAGTGTTCTAAAGAACACTATATCTGTCCGTAATGTTCGCTATCAACTTAAAACTGTCCTAAGAACACAATTGGTGTCCTGAAATGTTCGTAAATAAACGAAAATGATGTGTCCTGAACAACAGTACAACTGTTCGTAGTGTTCGCTACCCAATTGAAAGTGTTCTAAGAACACAATTGGTGTCCTGAAATGTTCGTACATAAACTAAATTACACGTGTCCTGAAGAACACTATATCTGTCCTTACTATTCGCTACCAAGTTTAAACTGTTCTAAGAACACACGCGGTGTCCTGAAATATTCGTTTCACGTGTGACGCACTTTTAATTACATCAGAACCCGAACAGTGTCCGTAGGACATCAATGCGCATGCGCTAACCAATCTCCGTGCACTTGGTGTCCTGCGGACAGGCGCTTCCTTCGCAGACTAGTTCGCAAACAGATCATATGACCGCGCCCACGCTCATCGTGTGTCCTGAAATGCGGACACTGTTCGTGTCCCCGAACAATTTAAAAGTACATTTTCAGTTAATCTATAATATTTTTTAATAAAATCTCACCATGCCACAAGTCCCACATAGCAATCTAGAGTTTCTATATACCTTTTGAAACTTTCCGATCCTTTTTTTGTGTTTGAGGCTATTCGCAGGGTTGTACCTTGCGAAGAACGTAGCAGGTTGATTTCCTCTACTTCATCCTCTGTTTCTGATCCTGCCACCACAAGGACCACCTCTGTGGGACAGCGTCTTTCTCAAGCTGCCTCACAGGCCATACAGAATGCTGATGACCTTACCTTTCGAGGGTCACAGTTGTATGTATGTACTGTGACACAGTACTCTGCAGGGGGGAGCGACTTCGGAGTGCTTTTGAGACTATCGTCTCAGAGCACGAGAAGACCTGCTCACTACCCAAATAAAACCCACTCTACATCTTCCTCTCTCAGCTCGCCCTTTCTTATACCTGTGGTTGGTGTCCCCCCCTTTACCCTCCTCTCCTAGTGTGTCATGTCTGAAAAAGCAAAAAAAATACAAAATTACAAAAATCAAAAAAAAATAAGGCTCTTTTCAGAGCCGCCTTTCCCAGTTAAAAAATAGAAGTGAAAATAAATGAAGCAGGGTTCTTTGTATTTTTTAGAAGTCCGCGGACAGTTCGCGAACATTAAAAAAATTGGGTTACTACTCCATCACAAACATTGTAATTTTCTCTGGAAAGAAGTGGTGGCTCTGAAAAGAGCCTTTGGGTGGTGTTTGTAAGTCACAAATTGTAAATGCTTAACATATACTTCAAAATCGTTGTTGTAATTCCAAAAAAGGTTGCAATGCATTTTGTACATTTCTCCGAAAAATCTGATTGCCAGCATAAGTAAGATGGACTCCATCTCTGCGAAAAATGTATGTACTACGAAACATAATATTTTCATTGTGAAAAGAAGACATGCCAAAATCTCTTAGAAAGCCACAAACAGCCTTATTAACATTGCGCCTTGCTTTTTCCATTTGTGGACCAAATGAAGAAGAACGAAGCCACATTTGTCTCTGCGCAATCCGTGAAAATATCACTTGAGAATTAGGAAACATATCCATAACCTTCCTCAGTCCTTCTTTCATAGCAAAGTGCAAAAAAATTCCAGTCACATGCCCTAAACTGTTCCCTCCACAATGAATTACAATTATGTCTGGATGTTGCTCTGTCTCCAAAGTAGCACAGAGAGGTAGCAAATCCAACCACTTCATTCCACGTACTCCATGCCAGTGTACTTCCACATGTGGGAATCCAAGATCTACAGCTACTCCACAGCTTTCTGCATGCACCTTCAACCAATGTATCCACAAATCTCCTAAAATCCAAACAATCTGTTTTCTGAAACACACAGCCATAGCTATCTTTTGTTCTCTAAGCAAAAAGAGTATCTCAGAAAATCTCTCCTGGCACAACACACCCACCAAACTTTCCTGACCAATCCCTTTCAGTGCTTATTCTCATTTGCATGACTTCTGAACCCAAAAATCCCCGGATGTAACTCCCGATGTCCGGGAACTACCGCCATGTCCGCGGACATATCGTAACATGAACAGCCCTTCTACCATTTCCACTACACTCTCTCTGCCATTCCCTCATTGGATGTACCTCAAAAATCACATGACCATGCACCAATCACATTCAAGACCTCTACATCTAACTGCATCATCATAGATCAGCACTGCAAATGTACTCTGAATCTCTCTGAGTACAAGTGTCATATCATTGGCAAGCAGCATCTACCACAAATACTGTACAAGTCTTCAAGATTTCTACTTGCAGCTCCATGCATATCCATATGCATGAACACAAACTTCAGGTATGCATATTTTCTGCATAGTAGATGACATAGCTCTCAACCATTTTTGTTTTACAGGCGGGTGAAATCACCCGATTTTGTTTTTAGCGGGTGAGACGCCCATTGGAATGAATGGGCGTGCAGGAGGCTTGGCGGGTGAGTCTGCCCTTTACAAGGTGTGTGACACCCGACAAAAGCGTGTGAGTTGAGAGCTATGGTAGATGAACACATTTTCAAACAGACTTTTACCTTGTAAAATCTGTAAAATGAATTTACTGTACTTTTTTCAATTTCCTAAAATCAACTACCACTTATACACCTTTATACTTTTTACTTTCTTTATACACACACACTCAAATCATGTTAAACTAACATTTTTTAAATGAAAAATATAGACTACATATATTCAAACAAAATTGCATGCAAACACAATCTATGTTTAAACCTTTATAAAAAATACTTATATAATTTCATATTTTTTGTTTTTATTTATTTATTTACTTAATTACTTTAAATTAGACATGACATTGAGGCGCTATTACCTAGAACAGTTTACTTACAGAAATATTGGTATTCACTAATATATTATAAATTTCACAAGACATAGTAAAGATATTTTATTTTTGCTACAGTAAGTCATTCAATACAATTTTTTCATTAAGAACATATCATATGTACTGAACTGATGCAATGTATCTTATGTAAATAAATTAGTTTAATGGTTTTACAGAAGGCACTGAGGATTTCAATTAAAAAAATCAATATCTAAATTAAAAACAGTGCTATATACAAACAAAGTTACTAATTTGAAGCTTTTACAGTTGCAGTGAAGACCAGTTTCCTGAAAAGAAGCAGCCGAATTCGAAGAAGAAAGAAAGACTAAGAAGTTACCTGTTAATTTAAAAAAAAAAAGTAAGTAAAATATCACCATATTATTTATATTATTAATCAAATATACTTTAACATTAATACCAGCTATTTTGGTTTCTTAAAATAGAGATTTTGTACCATTTTGTCCAAAAATGTCCATGTCGTAAACAGTGATTTACAACCAGAATGGCCCACAAATTTCTATTTTTGGACACACAAATTAGCCAACTGAACCACTACAATTTTCATATTATAGAACAAACAACTGTTTTAATTGTATACATTTCATTTACTATTTGTACTTTTCCACACCACTAGCTTACTTTTTTTTTGTCATCTGAACCCCAGTTTAGTGACACATAAATTCAAGAATACCTATCCCTACTAGTTCTAGTTCCCAATGCACAATCACACACCATTACATACTTCTTTATCATCTTACACAAACACTCATGCACACAGCACACATACATTCCAGAACACCCCAACCCATATCTTCTTTATTTTTTTCAACAGACCCTAAAGAATGCCTACCAAAAGACAACTCCGTAGAAAGCAACGCAAAATTAGAGCAAATGAAAATAAAGGTGTCCAACATAAGCATCCATCTCTAGCAGAATTTGTAAAAAAAAAGTTGAAACAAAACAGCTAATACAATCATTTAGTGAAACACAAGAAGTTTCAAGTACAACAACTTCGCTTCCTCTATCAAAATGTAAAACAAACCAAAAAACAATTAACAGAAAATCAGCTATCAGTACAGATAAAACTACTTCTTCAAATTTTAATATAGTGCAAAGTAAGCATACCAAGAAAAGTATTTTAGCCAAAATATACCATCACAAAGTCCTTCAAAATCTTATAAAAACAGGAGAGAAATCAGGTTCAAAGCTTAAAACCTATCGTAGGAAATTAATCTTAGAAGCATTGATGGACAGTGCAATTCTTCTCAAAAGAAATGTATTTATTTTACTGTTAAACAAAATGAAACCACTAACAAAACTAATAACTAAATTACACAAAAGACTTCTCAATACGCGAAATGTCAACAGAAAGAACTTCTTAAGTATCTGCGGAGGTGAATGGAATCACACTACGAGCACAGAACCATATTTTAATGAAGAAGCATACAAACAAAAGCAAACGAATACAATTGCCATAAATAGCAGTGGTCGAGGTTATGAAAAAGTGAATAATACCATAATGGAACAAGAAGTACTCCTTACAAAAATATGCCCTGAAAACTTAGAATTACCCCTCCATTCAACTGAATCAGAACGTCTAGTGTACAAATGGCCATGCACGTCAATGTGTAACATTCCCAAACAATGTTTCAAATCTTTACACCAATTCCTCAATAAATATGTAAAAAGCAAAGACAAAATCAAAATTAAATTACTGCAAAATATAGATACCTATCCAGTGCGCAAGTACACAGGACTACAAGGACATTCATTGGCCTGCATTACAGGACCTACTTGTAAAACCACTTTCCATGATATCAAAAGGATATCAACACATCATTCAACTATAAGAAATCTAGTCTATAAACTGTACTATGCTAAAAGTCCTGCTTTAGCACTAGCAAAGTTAAATAACATCCTTCTACATGGTACAGCAAAAGACCTACTTGAAGAAATTCACTATATCCAGAAAAAATATTTTGGAAGTGAAAGCCATTTACAGAATGATATAGCTTTAAACCAATTAAGCAACAATTCTACACATGGCAACCTTTTGCTAAACACATAAAAAAAAGAAATACTAAAATTTAAAAGTACATCAGCTGAAGTACCAAACCATGTATGTGTATGTTGCCGTAGAATTTTTTTATAAAAGTAACACAAAAACTGTGGACCTATCATACAAAATAGAAGACAATGAAGATTCTAAATGGTTTGAATTAGCTCTCTACCTTCTAGCAGAAAACAAATATGAAATAACTGAGCCCTTAATACTTTGCAGTTATTGCACTACAAAACTTGACAACAACCAAACTCCTTCACGTTCTATCACAAATAATTTGGAATTATACCCAGTACCAAAACCTCTACAACAACTTAATTTATATGAGAGCATCATAATTCAAACAGTACACCCATTTCAAGCAATAATACGCCTTCAACCAAAAACAGCAAAATTACCTCCCTCTGAATTGGTAAAAGGCATTTGTGGAAAAGTAGTTTATTTACGATTAAATCTAAAAGAAAATGTGCATACTCTAGGAGTGCAACGTCCAATGCAGCAATCTTTAATTATATTAGTAAATGGAGTACCTACAAAAGACAACAAAAATATGGCAACAGCTGGTAGATTTATATAAAGTTAGACAAGCCTTCCAATATCTTAAAGAGAATAATGAATATTACAAAGAAATTAATATTGAAGAAAACTTGAAAGATACAACTGAAATAATTCAAGAAACACAAGAAGCTGGTCAATTTGAGCTACTAGATCCTGCTACAATATCAAATACTTTAGACCAGTATACAATTCATCCTTTGCACTGTAATGACACCGTACAAGATGTACTGGAAACTTACAAAATGCGTGAAACAAAAGGATCGCCAATCAGTATATGGGAAAAAAGTATAGAAGCACGTGCTTTTCCTCTACTCTTTCCAACTGGCAAAGGAGGAAGGTATGATGATAGACCTATTCAAATATCAGCTTCAGAATACCGCTCATTACGGATGTATTCTGAAGATCCCAGATTTAGACAAAATGTGGAATACATATTCCACCTACTCTTTGAAAGTGAACTAGCAACTTTATGTTACGGAGTTGCACACATATTAAAATCAGGATCACACTTTCAAAATATGACAGCTACACAATTATTAGAGAAAGTGCAGCAAAAGGATGAGGTTTTACAATCAAGTATTAAAAATCTATTAGCAAATATGCGTGGTACTAAAGAGTACTGGTTTCGACGTCATGGAGATGTACGTTGTATGATCAGAAACCTTGGCCCACCCAGTTGGTTTGTTACATTAAGTTGTGCAGAATATGCATGGGAAGATTTACATGATTTCCTATGCATATCAAATAAAAACAAAACAAACATAGATATTCTAACACCTGGAGAACTTTGTTCTTTGGATCCTGTTAATGTTTCAAGATATTTTCACCATCGCTTCATTGCTATGCTACATTTTATTTGTAATAAAACTGTTCCTCCCCTTGGAGAAGTGCAACACTTCTTTTGGAGAAACGAATACCATGCCAGAGGAGCACCACATATCCACATGCTTTTATGGATTAAAGATGTTCCTAAATTTGGTCAAGACAGTGATGCCACTGTTTTACAGTTTATTGAAAAATATGTCACTTGTGAAATTCCATCAGAAGCCACAAATAGTGATCTTTGTGCACAAATTTTACAATTTCAAAGACACAAATGTGGAAAATATTGTCGTCGCAAATACAAAAACAAAGGCAAATACTACACCAAATGCCGATTTGGTTTCCCTAGACCAGTTACAAATACAGGTCAAGTAAACAACCTCATGTCTTCAGTTAGACATACTGTTAAAGGAAAGTCACCTAAAAATACATATTACATAAAAAGAAACGAAGAAGAAAAATATATCAATGATTATAATGCAATCATTGCCCACTTATGGAATGCAAACATAGATGTGCAGTACATTGCAGACAATTCTACTGCAGTTGCACGATATGTCACAGCATACTTAACTAAAGCAGAAAAGACAGAGCTCCAAGACCTCTGGAATGACCTGTCATCAGATGAAACAGTATCTCAGAAATTAAACAGCTTGGGCATAAAAATGCTCACCCATAGAGAATGTGGATCTTATGAAGCAGCTGATCGTTTAACTGGTACTTCATTGTATGGTGAATCTGAAAATATAGTATGGCTAAGTCTTGCTCCAGCTAAATCTAGAAAAAGAGTTCTAAAATCATATGAAGATATAGAAACAATAGCCAAACATGATCCCAACAGCCAAGACATTTTAAAAAACAATTTATTGGACACATACTACCCAAACAGAAGTAATACTTTGGAAAACATGTGTCTATACCACATAGCCCAAAACTACACATACAAAAATAATATGAAACCTGATGAAAACAAAGGTAAATATAGAGTGAAAAACTGTGAAGGCAGCTTAGTTAAACACACTAAACCAAATTTAATTAATCATATCAAATTGTCATTGAAGACTCCGCAACATAAAGAAGTATATTACATGTCCCTGCTACAACTCTTCAAACCATGGAGAAAAGAAGAACAATTACTAGATAACTATGACTCATATGAGGATGTTTTCAAAGCAAATGAAAGCACTATAACTGATGTAAACTTTACACAGTACAAAACAATGTTGCACAATGAACAGCAGCATGAAGAAGAACTCCAAGCTCAACTAGATAAGGATACTCCTGACAGTAGTCAACCTTCTGTAACAGGAAGCCAAGAACCACTGGGAGAACCACTAAGAACAAATGAGGCAGAATTAGCTATGATAGAAGTAGAAAACACCATGTGTCAGTATGAAGATAAGGAAGACTTAACTATACTACAATCAAAACTAAACAAGGAGCAAAGTAGCATTTTTCAAGAAGTAACAAAACAAATTGCACATGGTGTAAAACATGAAAATAAAGAATGTTCCTGCCATAATTATAAACCTATACTACTGTTCGTCAGTGGTGAAGCTGGTTCTGGCAAAACATTCCTAATCAAAATCATTAGTAAGTTCCTTCAACAATTGACAAACAACAGACTGTCAGCTGTTGTCACTGCCCCCACAGGTTTAGCTGCCTACAACATAGGTGGTGTTACATTACACCGATTACTACTATTACCAGTAGAACACCAGAACAAATTAGACTATTACAAACTTTCTGCAGAAGCTGCAATGGAATTACGCAGAGTATTGAAACAAATGAAAATGCTACTAATAGATGAAGTGAGCATGGTCTCCAACCTGATGTTAGCTTTGATTCACCTCAGATTACAAGAAGTACTCAAACAGACTATGAAGAGCTCTTTGCAGGAAAACACATTATTGTTTTTGGAGATCTGCTTCAATTAACACCAGTAAAAGGTGAACCTATTTTTAAAACATTAGGGCACAAACTCTGCCGTAAAACTGTTGGCAGCATTGGAAATGTCAACCTTTGGCAACATTTCCAATACAGAGAATTAACAGAAAACATGCGCCAATCTGCAGATCTAACTTATGCCAACATTTTAAAAAGTTTGAGAGTTGGTATACTTTCTAAAGAAGCAGAAGCAACATTGAAAACCCGGCACATTAATGCACTTTATGGCGATAATGCATGTGCTACAGATGTTATGGAACAATTAGCCCACAAAAATGTCAATTGTATGGCCTTAATGCCAACTCTTGCAAGCTGTTTCAAATTCAATGAAATCATGCTAAGTAAAGAAATGCAACCAATAATGGAAATTAGCGCCACAGACAAACTAGATGTACATGGTATGACACTACCCATGTGTGACCAAGCCACAACAAGACTAAATAATTTAGAAAAATCAATCTCAAACACAACAGGCTTAGAAAAGATGTTAAAATTATCCTTAAATTGCAGAGTAATGCTTAAACGTAACCTTGACGTGGACCAAGGACTAGTTAATGGAGCACTGAGTACAGTTGTTGGCTTTCAAACATACCCACGTGACAACAAAATTCAGTTTGTCAATATACTCTTTGACAAACTTTCAGAAGTAAAACGGATAGGACGCTCAACAGCTAGATTCCTTCTCTTCAAAGATATGTATGTACGCAGAGAACAATTTTCTCTAACTCTTGCATACGCAGTCACAATTCATAAATCACAAGGTCTTACCCTAGACAAAGCAATGATAGATATTGGTAACACAGTCTTTAAAGAAGGCATGAGCTACGTAGCACTATCACGCTTACGTACACTTGGCGGTCTATTTCTAATCAACTTTGATGCAAGTAAAGTAAACGCTGATATTCCTTGCATTTTAGAATATAATAGACTTCGCTCACTATACACTCCCCATCTAAACACATATTCTGTTCCACAAAAACTAAAACGTTGTAAAAGAAAACTAAATCAAACCAAAATGCAACAGGACGTCACTGCAAATCCTCCAAAGAGAGTAAAAGAAACTAATACTTCATCAAGTACCACAAACAAAAAAGAATCAATTAGAGAAAGTAAACCAGGTACTTCTTTAAAGAAGGAAGACAAACTCCAAAAAAAGCAGTTAGATACAGAACTACCTGGACCATTTAAATTCTCAAATATAGTTGGTGTAAGTTGCTATGCAAATGTAGCAATGAATATTCTATTTCAATTACCACCAATTGTTGACAACATTTACTCACACAGTACAGACCCATTGTGTTTGCAAATGTTAGTACTTCACAGAAATGCAGCAAACAATCCTGACAACACATATAGTGTTTTTGGAATAAGACGACAATTGGACTACTGTGCTGGAATGGTGAAATTCACTATAAACTCACTGGAAGATCCACAAGAATTTCTAATGTACTTACTACAAGTACTGGAAAACAAAAACATACCTATAAATGAAATCTTTCAGATTTCATACATGTGGAAACATACATGCACTCTCTGCAACAATGTGACACAAGAAGAAATCCCCAATGAACGCGTCATATATATATCAATACCAAATTGTGAATCCATTCCATTTCAGCAACTTGTACAAAATGCAAACCATGGTAGATTATGCTCTACCTGCAATTCAGATAATCGCTCCACGTTAGTAATGCAAACACATAGTTAATACGTAATACTAATGCTTCTACATTACAATGCAGATGGTACCAAAAACAACTGCAAGCTGACTGGATTCACACATGGTCAAATATCACTTGGTAAGAAAACCTTCACAACAATAGGTATAATCTACCACGCAGGAGCCACAACCAATTCAGGGCACTACACTGCATACATAAAAAAGAAATGTGGATGGTTTGAATGTAATGATAGTACCATTACTCTAAAGCAGAGATTACCAGCAAATCTTACAAACGCTTATTTGATGTTCTTAAAACCCAAATTTGATAAATAAACTGTATTTAAACCTTTAAGTAAATTTGTGTTACAAAAATATAAACTGTTAGAATACTCCAAAAGCTATCTAACTGCTCAAAGATTCTACAACAACTAATCAGATCAATGAATACCACTAAATTAGACCAAAAAATACACAGTTAGAATACGCCAATTGGTATCTAACTGTCCCAAAATTATAAATGTGTGTTAAAATAATATAAACTGTTAGAATACTCCAAAAGCTTTCTAACAGCTCAAAGATTCTACAACAACTAATCAGATAAATGAATACCACTAAATTAGGCCAAAAATACACAGTTAGAATACGCCAATTGGTATCTAACTGTCCCAAAATTTAACAATATCCAAATAGGTAAATCAAAACCACTAAAATATATTTAAAAAATAGACAGTTAGAATATGCCAATTGGTATCTAACTGCTCCAAAATTTTATAATATTAAAACAAATGAAAAATCTGTTACTGCTCCAAAAAAAATACAACAAAGCAAAGTATAAAGCATTAGCCAGAAACAACAAGTGAACACTGAAAACAAACAAACAAATAAACTGTAGCATAACAGAAAAAGGTTTTTTTTTTAATCCAACATGGATTTTTTTTTCTCCCACAGACCCAATGATTTTAGCAACAAATACAGAAACTGAGCAAATTGCACAGTACTCTGATTTGTACTCTTCTAAATATGAGGGTCGAAAAAAAATAAAAGTATATTGCTTATACAATGTAATAAGTCATTACAAAATACTAATACTAACATGCTATTTTCTTTTATCACAGAAATGAAGAAGAAAAACATGGACTCCCATTACTAGACCAAACAGTAAGTATACAATATTAAGGACAACCATAGCAGCATATCACATCCATAGTATCTAATACCTTTGTTCCTTATACATTTGTTTTTACCCAAAGTTATAAGCAAATATGAATGTGATATGCTGCGGTGGTTGTTGCCAGGGCATAGAGTCTTGGGTGCATGGCCAAATGGCCATGCACCCAAGACTCTATGCCCTGGCAACAACCACCGCAGCATATCACATCCATAGAGTCAAACATTTCAACTATGATCTATGGGAAACTTTTAATGTCCGCGAACAATGTGAGTGTTCTTAGAACACTTTGAACTTGCCAGCGAACAATACGGACACCGTTTTCAGGAAACCCCCTACGAACATTTCCGAACAACGCGATAGTTCTTACAACACTTTCAACTTAACAACGAACAATATGGACAGCGTCCTAAGGACACCCCCTACGAACATTCCAGGACACCGGGAGTGTTCTTAGAAGCGTCTTCAGAACACCACCATCGTGTTTATTTGCGAACATTTCAGGACACCGCGAGTGTTCTTAGGACACATTCAACTTGACAAAGAACAATACGGACAGCGTCCTCAGGACACCCCCTACGAACACTCCCCGGACACCGGCAGTGTTCTTAGAAGCGTCTTCAGAACACCACCATCTTGTTTATTTGCGAACATTTCAGGACACCGCGAGTGTTCTTAGGACACATTCAACTTGACAAAGAACAATACGGACAGCGTCCTCAGGACACCCCCTACGAACACTCCCCGGACACCGCGAGTGTTCTTAGAAGCGTCTTCAGAACACCCCCATTTTGTTTATTTGCAAACATTTCAGGACACCGCAAGTGTTCTTAGGACACATTCAACTTGACAGAGAACAATACGAACAGTGTCCTCAGGACACCCCCTACGAACACTCCCCGGACACCGGGAGTGTTCTTAGAAGCGTCTTCAGAACACCACCATCTTGTTTATTTGCAAACATTTCAGGACACCGCGAGTGTTCTTAGGACACATTCAACTTGACAAAAAACAATACGGACAGCGTCCTCAGGACACCCCCTACGAACACTCCCCGGACAACGCGAGTGTTCTTAGAAGCGTCTTCAGAACACCCCCATTTTGTTTATTTGCAAACATTTCAGGACACCGCGAGTGTTCTTAGGACACATTCAACTTGACAGAGAACAATACGAACAGCGTCCTCAGGACACCCCCTACGAACACTCCCCGGACTCCGCGAGTGTTCTTAGAAGCCTCTTCAGAACACCACCATCTTGTTATTTGCAAACATTTCAGTACACCGCGAGTGTTCTTAGGACACATTCAACTTGACAGAGAACAATACGGACAGCGTCCTCAGGACACCCCCTACGAACACTCCCCGGACACCGCGAGTGTTCTTAGAAGCGTCTTCAGAACACCCCCATTTTGTTTATTTGCGAACATTTCAGGACACCGCGAGTGTTCTTAGGACAGACTCAACTTGACAGAGAACAATACGGACAGCGTCCTCAGGACACCCCCTACGAACACTCCCCGGACACCGCGAGTGTTCTTAGAAGCGTCTTCAGAACACCCCCATTTTGTTTATTTGCGAGCATTTCAGGACACCGCGCGTGTTCTTAGAACACATTCAACTTGACAGAGAACAATACGGACAGCATCCTCAGGACACCACCTACAAACACTCCCCGGACACCGCGAGTGTTCTTAGAACAGTTTTACTTTGCTTGCGAACAAAATGGACACATATTGACTCCTTAGAACACCCCCTAGTCAGTTTATTTAGAACATTTCAGAAGACCCGTGATGTCCGCAAACAAATCGAACACAAAAAGAACGTCTAACACATAAAAAACACAACTTTCATCCTATCTCACACACTCCCACCCTCCCCAAACAATCCTACACACCAACACACTCTACAAAATACACATTTTGAACAAAGTTTCACCGCACTGTCCGGGGACGTCCGTGAATCCAATATGGCGGGCGCTAGCAAAAAATCTGATGCGCTTCACGCTCCACGCCGTCCAATCAGCGAACACTTTGCATGTCCGCCAACATCACGCAAGACGATTGGCCAATCAGGACACTTTCCACGGAGCGAACGGGGAAGTGTATCCGCAAACCGAACACAGATATCACTCATTTTTTTTTACCTACTTTTTGGTCATTTTAAAAAAAACTACTGGACGAATTTTCACCAAATTTGCAAAAGCACGCTTTTGGGACCAAGCCGCTGCTCCTGGTCCAAATTTGGTGGAAATCCGTCCAGCGGTTTGGGCTGTATGCGCGAGCAAAATTGTTTTCCCATTCACTCTATGGAGAGTGAGTATAATGTATACAAATATGAGCATGTAGAGGGAAGGTAGAGTAATAAAAATAAAACTATGACAAAGTGCTGATAACCATAATGATTATCTTCATGCACAGAAAGGATTGCTCTCTTTCAAGCCTGTATCTTCCGCTATGTACATGTTTCATATGATGTGACAGGGCCCCAAGTCTACAAATATAGTACCTTTTCAATTTTTACTTCCTGACTGTTACTGTAGAAAACTATCTGGCTTCGATATGTCAGTAAAGGATAAAAAGGGAGAGCCAGCCATGTGATGTCATCAGTTATGTCATCAATGACATTTGTGATGTCATCTTTGATGTCCTGGGTGTTCGTGTTAGCAGTGCACGGTGGCGCGTTATGGTTGCTTATGTTACCATAACTGGCGAATTTCAAGGGTTTTTCGGTTTTACTTGGAACCATAACGTCCCTTTAACAAAGTTTTTTCACGGAATTTCATAGGTTTTTAGTAGCACAACTTAACCATAATATCCCTGACATGTAACATAGAACATACTAACCCCCTCATAGTGATTTTCATGTCTGCGGACTACCGCCATGTCCGCGGACACATCGAAAATCTGAGCGTGGTGAATGTAAATTTAAATAGTGTGCCCCAATTCCCCTTTCAAGTTTGCTCTGAAAAGAGCCGTTTTTTTTTTTTACAGATGCTTGACAGACACCTGTTATTTTATATTTTTTTTCTTGTTTTTTTTTCTTATTTTACTCCTAAAATCTTCACAGAACCTTCTCCAAAGCAACCCTTACATTCCAAAATAGAAAGGCATTTCCGGTAAAAGATAAAGAAATGCCATCTTCTTTAAAATTAACAGCATTACTGGCATCAATATTCTCATTGTTACAGAAGAACATACCAGCTCTAAGCATGAAGGCACACATGCCTCGGTTGATGACACACCTAGCAATGTTTTGCTGAGGACAAAAAACTGAACTATTGTCCCATATTGCCCTAGGTAGTAATCCAGAAAAAATTACTTTCGCATTTGGAAGGATCTTCATTACGGCTTGAACCAAGCGTTCCAAATCAGCCAACAAAGTAGGGGCACTGACGTTGCCCAAATGGAAAGCACCATAGTGCAAAACTACCACATGCGGACTGTTCATCCTGGCCATATCCACACAAACTTGTACAATTCCCTGTACATTGCAATCAGGCACAGTGCTCCACACCACCTCCACTCCTTTCACATCAAAGTTCTTTGCAACATGCCTGCATTCAGCGTACTGCTGTAAACCATGCACAAACATATCTCCGAGCACCAACACCCTGACTTTCTCCACTTCTGCCATCTTCACCACACACAGTCTCTTTCAACACAAATCCACAACCTCGACATCTGATTGGCTGATCCGTACAGTCTTCTTTCCATGTTGGATTTCCTGGAAAAACCCGGATTTACCACGCCCTGTCCACGAACAGCCACAGTGTCCGCGGACGGCATCCACTTTACTCTCTGTACCATTCCCTCATTGCATACAGCTAAGCAATCACACAATACGAATAACGTCCTCAGAACAGCCCCATTTTGAGAAATTTTCGAACATTTCAGGACAATTATCATTTCATTATTCAACATATTAACATTACAAATATTATACTTTTATCTTGTACTCTGCACACAATGCTATCTTTCTCCATTAGTAGCTCAGTATACTACATAGAATCCCATAATACAATGCTATTTATTGATATAAATGCATCGTTCAAAGCACTAATAACGGTATGATATTTAATGCAATAACCTTGACACTTTTTTCGGAACATTATAATAAAAATCCCTAGTACACAAATTCCATGAAAAGTACATACACATGTGATGTCATCAGTGATTTCATCAATGACATTTGTGATGTCATCTTTGATGTCCTGGGTGTTAGTCTTAGCAGTGCATGGTGTTGGCGCGAGTTATTTTTCATAGCTTACCATAACTTGCTATTTTCAGGGGTCTTTCGGCTGTACTTAGAACCATAACGTCCTTTAAACAAACTTTTTTTAATATCACGCAAACAATATACAAACATGGCGTGCAAAAAACAACTTCTACAGATGGCTTTACACAGAATGTTGCAAAGTAAGAATTTATGCTCGTTCACAGTGAAGGTCAGCTGCTTCCATTTTTTTCTCGGGCCCCGGAGAGGCTCACGAAGCAGACTATAAGGTTGTATTGTGTTTTGACCTTGACAGACAGAGATTGTGATGAAAGACTTCTCTTGAAGGAGTATTGCTAAAACGTAAGAAAGATAAAGATGAAATTTCTGAAACAAAACCACTTTTACATATTATATCACTATGCGAAAGATTATTGGCACACGCGGAGTTGTATTTTGGGACTGCACCACTCGTAGACAATGGAAATTGCAATTGTACTGTAAGTAACCCTTTAGATTACTTTATACCAAATATAATTACAATAGCGTAGCATTAAAGACCGCTGAAGTTGAACTTGTTCGTTGAAAGTGGCATAATGTTTTCTACCACGCACTATCACCGCCGAATTGATCCCCTGTCTGAAAAAGGCAGACAACACAGAGTGGGTTAATATAAATAATTTAACCGGTCTATAGGCGGTCAAGCGCTCTACTCGCTGTGCCACTTCACTGTAGCCTGTCAAGTGGCACAGCGAGTACAGCGCTCGCTTTGACATCCGTGCACAGCTTGCTAACGCAAGTTTGAATCCCGGCAAGGCGAAACTCAGCCTTTCATCCTTCCGTGGTCGATAAATGAGCACCACACACCGTGGTTAATAATAAGCACTGCTTACATACCTCACAGTTCTTAGCGCTATATGAATGGGAAAATATTATTATTTTATTATTAACATACTCTGTTGCACTATCTTCGATAGCAAATAGTTTCACGCCCTAATAAATAAAATGATGATTTTTAATGAAGATCGGCTGGTGAGACTAATTTATGTTTTTTAAAACAGGTACGTGGCCCCATTTTGTCTATGTCACGATTTACAGACTCCAGCGGATGGGGTCTTCAACTGCCAGGTGCAAGTCCAAATATGCAACTTCATGACCCTCACCATTTTATGGGACAATCGCCAAGGACCAATATGCCCTTACGCAGTACTAGCGGCTACAAACAACATACCAACCAATAGGGTGGTCTAATGGCTCGTTGTTGGAGCAACCTTCCGATTATCAGAGCGACCATTTACTGCTTTTATTATAAACCAACAGCCTATCTACCGCAAAGGAACAACGCGTGGCTCCAAATAAACTTTTGCTGATCGACAGCAGAGACAATAGCAAATCGCTGAATATTCACTAAACATTTCATGTGAAATAAATGTACTTTACCAAATGTACAATCCTGCTGTTTACTTTTAAACCACAGTTTCATATTCAGAATTGTGGCGCACTGAGTTGTAAGCTGATCTAACACTCTCTGTACCGCAAAGGAACATCGCGTGTCTCAACATGAACTTTTGCGGATCGACAACAAAGACCAATGCAAATTGCTGAATATTCTCTAAACATTTGATGTCAAATAAATGTACTTTACAACATTTACAATCTTGCTCTTTGCTTTTAAATCACAGTTTCATATTCCGAATTGTGGCGCGCTGTGTTGTGACATAATGTGTGTTGTCTTCCGGGTTCTGTGTAAAGTCGCGTAGTACTGGAGACGACTGGGCGCGTTTCATTACGCACCCTGTAACGTCACGGAGAAAGGCGGGGAATATGAATGCTTTGATAATATCAGGCTTAGGGGCGGGAGATATGATTTAGTGTCGCAAAAGCAAGTCAGCCAGGTCAATAGCGCCAGTCATAGGATTATCACATAATGTCGACGCACACCAGCCGGATTTATCGTTTCTTTAGTGGACAAAAAGTCGGTTGACGCCCCTAGGAAATTGTACTATTAGCGAACAAAAGGAGTGCTCTTAAAACACTTTCACCCTGACAACGAACAATACAAACAACGTTCTCAGAACACCCCCATTTTGTGTAATTGCAACCATTTCGGGACACTGCTAGTGTTCTTAGAACACATTCAACTAGACGGATTACAATACGGACAGCGTCCTGAGGACACCCCCAGTTTGTGTATTTACGAACAATTAAGTACACCGCGAGTGTTCATAGCTCATTTTTACCTTCCTTGCGAACAAAAATGACACATACTCTGTCCTCTATACCATAGCTCTCAACTCACACGCTTTTGGCGGGTGTCACACGCCTTGTAAAGGGCAGACTCACCCGCCAAGCCTCCTGCACGCCCATTCATTCCAATGGGCATCTCACCCGCTAAAAACAAAATCGGGTGATTTCACCCGCCTGTAAAACAAAAATGGTTGAGAGCTATGTCTAAACACCCCACCATTTAGTTTCTTTACAAAATGTCAGAACAGCCGTGTTCTCCGCGGACAAATCGAACGCAACAAAAAGGTCTAGCACATAAATAAATACTCCCCAACCCTCCCCAAACACTCTTACACACCAACACACGGCACTAAATACCATATTTTATCCACGTTTCACTGCGCTGTACGTGGTCGACTGCGAATACAAGATGGCGGGCGCCACAGAAAATCTGACGTGCCCCACGCCCTTTGCCGTCCAATCAGCGAACATGTCGCATGTCCGCGGACATGACGCAAGCCCATGGGCCAATCGGGGTGCTGTCCGCGGAGCGAACAGGGAAGTCCGTCCGCGAAGCGAACGCAGTTATCACTAATTTTTTTGCCTTACATTTTGGTCATTTTTAAAAAAACTACTGGACAGATTTACACCAAATTTACAAAAGCACGCTTTTGAGAACAGGCCGCCGCTCCTGCCGCAAATTTGGTGTAAATCCATCCAGCGGTTCGGGCTGTAGCCGTGCGCAAAGTTTTTTCCCATTCAGTCTATGGGAAAAAAAAAGTTTTGGGACCCCCCTATAACTTTTCCCCCCCTGGACGAATCCTCACCAAACTTTGCAAGAATATTCAGAGTGACCCAACTACTTTTTTTGCAGAGTTTGGTGAGGATCCGTCCAGGGAGAGCGAAGTTATAAGCCGCCCAAAAAGTGCTCTTCCTATTGAAACAGCAACTTAACCATAACTACATGGCCACTACCGTGGCCATGTAATATATATATATATATTTAAGATCAACATTATGGTCCATTGACCTTATGAAAAGTACATGGTTTATAACATTTCACTCATTTGAAATATATGCACACATTGTTTCAACATTCTTATTTGGTGCGGGGGTAAATATTGGTGGTCATTCTCACAACAGTCCCCAAGTTATAAAGGGTCCAATTAAATGTGTAAATGTGTGTGTGTGTGTGTGAGTGAGAGAGAGAGTGCGTTGGTTTTCCTGGTGGAAAATACAGTGATCAAACCAGCTCACACAGCCTAAACCCGTGCACAGATGTTCTTCAAATCTTTGATGTGAGCAGAAAGTGGTGCAGATGTGCCATTTGTTGGTTTGGTGGAGAGGTACCAACCACATGTTTTTTTTTTCCTCAGCTTAGATCGGGTGCCCAGACACGAACACCTTTTTGCTGTGTCTCCCATGTTGCATTGCTTGAAGCAGGGGCATGTGATCTTCAAAAGCAAATGTCCGGCTCATCTTGTGTTTTGACAAGACTGTGGTATACTGGAGAAAGGAAATATTGCAAACATCTTGTGTTTTGCTTTTTAAAAGTAAGTGGGAACAGGGACGTCATTTCACCAAAATGCCAGGGGTAGCGCAAGTGACATCACACGGCCCTTGACCCCCTGACGACATCACAGGAAGTGATGTCATTTTACCCCGCCCCAAATTGATATCGCAGGAAGGGATGGAACATGACATTTCACCCGTTGTCAAAACAGGAAGTGGCATCACATAGCATTGTTCACTACGAAAAATATAGTTACGATATCACTATAATGTGATGTACATTTCATACCTGAATGGATCGCCATATGTATCATTAAGTTCAGTGTGTACTGGCCCATATTACCAAATTACTGTGTATGCAAGCAGACGTCCATGACCAAATGATAAGCGTAAGTGCTATATAATAACATATCATTAAGCGCTTTATATAAAAAAAAATATACACCCAATATCACCCAACCTGTGTTGGTACTCATTTATCGACCTCAGAAGGATGAACAGCTTAGTGAGGCGTTTAAGAACAGACTAAATCAGTGACTCGTCCCCTGAAGTGTGCCTGAAATAAACATTTAATGAGGCCAGCAGTTATTGTATAGAATTCCAGAAAGACACATTATTTGGTATGCCTATTCTTTCTTATTTAGGGTCAGTGATGAAAGTGTTAGAAGAGAAATAAGAACAGGAGTGCCACAAGTCTTTTTTTTAAGGGGCCGGAACAAGAAAGCCAGCCACCCAGGAAGTAAAAAGCCACAGCCCAGGAGCTTGCATTACTTTTTTTTTAGAAGAGGTCGCAAGGGAGACCACAGAAGTCGCAGTTGGACCTCTGGCGACCCCCAAATGACGTCCCAGAGTGGGAATAAGTGGTGGGCTGAGGGAGAAGTAGCAGGCAAGTTCTATTTTTCCTAGAACAGCTGAAATGGCTGCTTTAATAAGTGTCCTGGCGGTGAAATGTACTGGTGTGCTCATGAGGCGTTTGGTTTCATTATTGGTCTTCGCCCCTTTCACATCTCAAGTCCACCCTGATGTCAGGTTTCACATGCACTTCTAAACCAATCTCTGCACTTGCTAAACTGCCAGTTCAAGTTCTGTACAATTCTGTATTTACAGATTCCTATCTACCCATGGGGTCTACACTGCACCTCGTCACAGTGGAAGTCACAGAGCGCTGTGCATTGATTGATTGATTGATTGATATTTTATTCATATCGTGCTCGTACACAAGTGTTTCAGAGCATGACAAGGCAAGGCAGGGGAACAGAGGAGAAACAAAAACAACGATTTTACTAGGCTCAGTGACATTGAGAACGTGCAAGTGCATGGGAGAGGGAAAGTGTATGGAAGGGGGGAGAAGTGGAAAGTGCGGAGCAGAAGGGAAACAGATAAATAGTAATAAATAAAATAAATTCCACATCAGTGCCACGGCTGTACCAAGTTGCCAGGGGAATGTCCCTCGTTAACCGTGCAATTCCCCTTCTCACACCTGTCCCTTCTTACCCACAGGACTCTGCATATTGCAGTTCCTCGCTGCTCACTGGCCTCCTCATCGCCATCGCTGAAGACCCACTCAACTGCACTTCTCCTCCTAGTCCCTAATTAAAAGTGCAACCTCCCCCCTTTTTTACTGCCTCTATTTAGCCATGCAACTGTCCTCCTAATCACTGTACTTTATTAAGCAAGCAACGCCCCTTGTCAGAAAACCTTACTACCCACCAAACAGTAGTAACCATCCTTCATTATCCACACAACTGCACTCTGCATCCAAGTCCCAGATTGCCTACGAAACTCCACTCCTTGTCCCAGTCCATCGTTACCCACGCAATTCTCCTCCTCATCCTAGTCCCCTGTTACCAATATAAGCTGCTCCTAGTCCCCATCCCTCATTACCCAACCAACTATCCTCCTCATCCCACTCCCTCATTACCAATATAACCTCCTCCTAGTCCCCATCCCTCATTATCCAACCAACTATCCTCCTCATCCCAGTCCCTCATTACCAATATAACCTCCTCCTAGTCCCCATCCCTCATTACCCAACCAACTACCCTCCTCATCCCAGTCCCCCTTTGCCAATATAACCTCCTCCTAGTCCCCATCCCTCATTACCCAACCAACTATCCTCTTCATCCAAGTCCCTCATTAACAATATAACCTCCTCCTAGTCCTCATCCCTCATTACCCAACCAACTATCCTCCTCATCCCAGTCCCTGTTACCAATATAACCTCATCCTTGTCCCCATCTTTCATTACCCAACCAACTATCCTCTGCATCCCAGTCCCTCATTACCAACATAACCTCCTCCTAGTCCCCATCCCTCATTACCCAACCAACTATCCTTCTCATCCCAGTCCCCGTTACCAATATAACCTCCTCTCAGTCCGCATCCCTCATTACCCAACTAACTATCATCCTCATCCCAGTTGCTCATTGCCAAAATAACCTCCTCCTTGTCCCCATCCCTCATTACCCAACCAACTATCCTGCTCATCCCAGTTCCTCATTATCAATATAACCTCCTCCTCATCTCAGTTCCTCATTACCCAGGAGAATGTCCTCCTCATCCCACTCCCCGTTACCAATATAACCTCCTCCTAGTCCCCATCCCTCATTACCCAACCAATTATCCTCTTCATCCCAGTCCCTCATTACCAATATAACCTCCTCGTAGTCCCATCCCTCATTACCCAACCAACTATCCTCCTCATCCCAGTCCCTCATTACCAATATAACCTCCTCCTAGTCCCCATCCCTCATTACCCAACCAACTATCCTGCTCATCCCAGTCCCTCATTACCAATATAACCTCCTAGTCCCCATCCCTCATTACCCAACCAACTACCCTCCTCATCCCTGTCACCCGTTACCAATATAACCTCCTCCTAGTCCCCATCCCTCATTACCCAACCAACTATCCTCCTCAACCCAGTCCATCAATAACAATATAACATCCTCCTAGTCCCCATCCCTCATTACCCAACCAACTATCCCTCTCATCCCAGTCCCTCACTACCAATATAACTTCCTCCTAGTCCTCATCCCTCATTACCCAACCAACTATCCCTCTCATCCCAGTCACTCATTACCAATATAACCTCCTCCTAGTCCCTATCCCTCATTACCCAACCAACTATCCTCCGCCACCCACTCCATCATTACCAATATAACCTCCTCCTAGTCCCCGTCCCTCATTACTCAACCAACTATCCTCCTCATCCCAGTCCATCATTACCAATATAACTTCCTCCTAGTCCCCATCCCTCATTACCAAGCCAACTATCCTCCTCATCTCAGTCCCTCATTACCAATACAACTTCCTCCTAGTCCTCATCCCTTATTACCCAACCAACTATCCTCCTCATCCCCGTCCCTCATTACCAATATAACCTCCTCCTAGTCCCCATCCCTCTTTACCCAACCAACTATATCCTCATCCAAGTCCCTCATTACCAATATAACCTCCACCTAGTTCCCATCCCTCATTACCCAACCAACTATCCTCCTCATTCCAGTCCATCATTACCAATATAACCTCCTTCTAGTCCCCATTCCTCATTACCCAAGCAACTATCCTCCTCATTCCAGTCCCTCATTAACAATATAACCTCCTCCTAGTCCCCATCCCTCATTACCCAACCAACTATCCTTCTCATCCCAGTCCCAGTTACCAATATAACCTCCTCCTAGTCCCCATCCCTCATTACCCAACCAACTATCCTCCTCATCCCAGTTCCTAATTACCAATATAACCTCCTCCTAATCCCCATCCCTCATAACCCAACCAACTATCCTCCTTATCCCAGTTCCTCATTACCAATATAACCTCCTTCTCATCTCAGTTCCTCATTACCCAGGAAAATGTCCTCCTCAACCCAGTACCCGTTACCAATATAACCTCCTCCTAGTCCCCTTCCCTCATTACCCAACCAACTATCCTCCTCATCCCAGTCCCTGTTACCAATATAACCACATCCTAGAACCCATCCCTGATTACCCAACCAACTATCCTCCGCATCCCAGTCCCTCATTACCAATATAACCTCCCCATCCCTCATTACCCAACCAACTATCCTCCTCATCCCAGTCCCTCATTACCAATATAACCTCCTCCTAGTCCCCATCCCTCATTACCCAACCAACTATCCTCCTCATCCCAGTCCTTCATTACCAATATAACCTCCTCCTAATCCCCATCCCTCATTACCCAACCAATTATCCTCATCATCCCAGTCCCCCATTACCAATATAACCTCCTCCTAGTCCCATCCCTCATTACCCAACCAACGATCCTTCTCATCCCAGTCCCCGTTACCAATATAACCTCCTCCTAGTCCCCATCCCTCATTACCCAACCAACTATCCTCCTCATTCCAGTTCCTCATTACCAATATAACCTCCTCCTAGTCCCCATCCCTCATTACCCAGCCAACTATCCTCCTCATCCCAGTTCCTCATTACCAATATAACCTCCTCCTCATCTCAGTTCCTCATTACCCAGGAAAATGTCCTCCTCATCCCAGTCCCCGTTACCAATATAACCTCCTCCTATCTGGCATCCCTCATTACCCAACCAACTATCCTCCTCATCCCAGTCCCTGTTACCAATATAACCTCCTCCTAGTCCCCATCCCTCATTACCCAACCAACTATCCTCCTCCTCCTCCCAGTCCCTCATTACCAATATAACCTCCTCCTAGTCCCCATCCCTCATTACCCAACCAACTATCCTCCTCATCCCAGTCCCTCTTTACCAATATAACCTCCTCCTAGGTCCCACCCCTCAGTACCCAACCAACTACCCTCCTCATCCCAGTCCCCCATTACCAATATAATCTTCTCCGAGTCCCCATCCCTCATTACCCACCCAACTATCCTCCTCAACCCAGTCCATCATTAACAATATAACCTCCTCCTAGTCCCTATCCCTCATTACCCAACCACCTATCCTCCTCATCCCAGTCCCTCATTACCAATATAGCTTCCTCCTAGTCCTCATCCCTCATCACCCAACCAACTATCCCTTTCATCCCAGTCCCTCATTACCAATATAACCTCCTCCTAGTCCCCATCCCTCATTACCCAACCAACTATCCTCCTCATCCCAGTCCCTCATTACCAATATAACCTCATCCTAGTCCCCATCCCTCATTAACCAACCAATTATCCTCCTCATCCCAGTCCCTCATTACCAATATAACCTCCTCCTAGTCCTCATCCCTCATTACCCAACCAACTACCCTCCTCATCCCAGTCCCCTGTTACCAATATAATCTCCTCCGAGTCCCCATCCTTCATTACCCAACCAACTATCCTCCTCAACCCAGTCCATCATTAACAATATAACCTCCTCCTAGTCCCCATCCCTCATTACCCAACCAACTATCCTCCTCATCCCAGTCCCTCATTAACAATATAACTTCCTCCTAGTCCTCATCCCTCATTACCCAACCAACTATCCCTCTCATCCCAGTCCCTCATTACCAATATAACCTTCTCCTAGTCCCCATCCCTCATTACCCAACCAACTATCCTCCTCATCCCAGTCCATCATTAACAATATAACTTCCTCCTAGTCCCTATCCCTCATTACCCAACCAACTATCCTCTGCCACCCACTCCATGATTACCAATAAAACCTCCTCCTAGTCCCCATCCCTCATTACCCAACCAACTATCCTCCTCATTCCAGTTCCTCATTACCAATATAACCTCCTCCTAGTCCCCATCCCTCATTATCCAACCAACTATTCTCCTCATCCCAGTTGCTCATTACCAATATAACCTCCTCCTCATCTCAGTTCCTCATTACCCAGGAAAATGTCCTCCTCATCACAGTCCCTTTACCAATATAGCCTCCTCCTAGTCCCCATCCCTCATTACCCAACCAACTGTCCTCTGCATCGCAGTCCCTCATTACCAATATAACCTCCTCCTAGTCCCCATCCCTCATTACCCAACCAACTATCCTCCTCATCCCAGTCCCTCACTACCAATACAACAGCCTCTTAGTCCCCATCCCTCATTACCCAACAAACTATCCTCCTCATTCCCGTCCCTCATTACCAATATAACCTCCTCCTAGTCCCCATCCCTCATTACCCAACCAACTATCCTCTTCATCCCAGTCCCCTATTACCCAGGAAAATGTCCTCCTCATCCCAGTCCCCTATTACCAATATAACCTCCTTCTAGTCCCCATCCCTCATTACCCAACCAACTATCCTCCTCATCCCAGTTTCTCATTACCAATATAACCTCCTCCTCATCTCAGTTCCTCATTACCCAGGAAAATGTCCTCCTCATCCCAGTCCCCGTTACCAATATAACCTCCTCCTAGTCCCGATCCCTCATTACCCAACCACTATCCTCCTATCCCAGTCCCTGTTACCAATATAACCTCCTCCTATTCCCCATCCCTCATTACCCAACCAACTATCCTTCTCATCCCAGTCCCCGTTACCAATATAACCTCCTCCCAGTCCGCATCCCTCATTAAACAACTAACTATCCTCCTCATCCCAGTTCCTCATTGCCAAAATAACCTCCTCCTAGTCCCCATCCCTCATTACCCAACCAACTATCCTCCTCATCCCAGTTCCTCATTACCAATATAACCGTCTCCTCATCTCAGTTCCTCATTACCCAGGAGAATGTCCTCCTCATCCCACTCCCCGTTACCAATATAACCTCCACCTAGTCACCAACCCTCATTACCCAACCAACTATCCTCCTCATCCCAGTCCCTTATTACCAATATAACCTCCTCCTAGTCCCCATCCCTCATTACCCAACCAACTATCCTCCTCATCCCAGTCCCTCATTACCAATATAACCTCCTCCTAATCCCATCCCTCATTACCCAACCAACTATCCTCCTCATCCCAGTCCCCCATTACCAATATGACCTCCTCATAGTCCACATCCCTCATTACCCAAACAACTATCCTCGTCATCCCAGTTCCTCATTACCAATATAACCCCCTCCTAGTCCCCATCCCTCATTACCCAACCAACTATCCTCCTCATCCCAGTTCCTCATTACCAATATAACCTCCTCCTCATCTCAGTTCCTCATTACCCAGGAAAATGTCCTCCTCATCCCAGTCCCCATTACCAATATAACCTCCTCGTAGCCCGCATCCCTCATTACCCAACCAACTATCCTCCTCATCCCAGTCCCTGTTACCAATATAACCTCCTCCTAGTCCCCATCCCTCATTACCCAACCAACTATCCTCCTCATTCCAGTTCCTCATTACCAATAAAACCTCCTCCTAGTCCCCATCCCTCATTATCCAACCAACTATTCTCCTCATCCCAGTTGCTCATTACCAATATAAACTCCTCCTCATCTCAGTTCCTCATTACCCAGGAAAATGTCCTCCTCATCACAGTCCCTTTACCAATATAACCTCCTCCTAGTCCCCATCCCTCATTACCCAACCAACTGTCCTCTGCATCGCAGTCCCTCATTACCAATATAACCTCCTCCTAGTCCCCATCCCTCATTACCCAACCAACTATCCTCCTCATCCCAGTCCCTCACTACCAATACAACAGCCTCTTAGTCCCCATCCCTCATTACCCAACAAACTATCCTCCTCATTCCAGTCCCTCATTCCCAATATAACCTCCTCCTAGTCCCCATCCCTCATTACCCAACCAACTATCCTCTTTATCCCAGTCCCCTATTACCCAGGAAAATGTCCTCCTCATCCCAGTCCCCTATTACCAATATAACCTCATTCTAGTCCCCATCCCTCATTACCCAACCAACTATCCTCCTCATCCCAGTTTCTCATTACCAATATAACCTCCTCCTCATCTCAGTTCCTCATTACCCAGGAAAATGTCCTCCTCATCCCAGTCCCCGTTACCAATATAACCTCCTCCTAGTCCCGATCCCTCATTACCCAACCAACTATCCTCCTATCCCAGTCCCTGTTACCAATATAACCTCCTCCTATTCCCCATCCCTCATTACCCAACCAACTATCCTTCTCATCCCAGTCCCCGTTACCAATATAACCTCCTCCCAGTCCGCATCCCTCATTAAACAACTAACTATCCTCCTCATCCCAGTTCCTCATTGCCAAAATAACCTCCTCCTAGTCCCCATCCCTCATTACCCAACCAACTATCCTCCTCATCCCAGTTCCTCATTACCAATATAACCTTCTCCTCATCTCAGTTCCTCATTACCCAGGAGAATGTCCTCCTCATCCCACTCCCCGTTACCAATATAACCTCCTCCTAGTCACCAACCCTCATTACCCAACCAACTATCCTCCTCATCCCAGTCCCTCATTACCAATATAACCTCCTCCTAATCCCATCCCTCATTACCCAACCAACTATCCTCCTCATCCCAGTCCCCCATTACCAATATGACCTCCTCATAGTCCCCATCCCTCATTACCCAACCAACTATCCTCCTCATCCCAGTTCCTCATTACCAATATAACCTTCTCCTCATCTCAGTTCCTCATTACCCAGGAGAATGTCCTCCTCATCCCACTCCCCGTTACCAATATAACCTCCTCCTAGTCACCAACCCTCATTACCCAACCAACTATCCTCCTCATCCCAGTCCCTCATTACCAATATAACCTCCTCCTAGTCCCCATCCCTCATTACCCAACCAACTATCCTCCTCATCCCAGTCCCTCATTACCAATATAACCTCCTCCTAATCCCATCCCTCATTACCCAACCAACTATCCTCCTCATCCCAGTCCCCCATTACCAATATGACCTCCTCATAGTCCCCATCCCTCATTACCCAACCAAAATTCCTTCTCATCCCAGTTCCTGTTACCAATATAACCTCCTCCTAGTCCACATCCCTCATTACCCAAACAAATATCCTCGTCATCCCAGTTCCTCATTACCAATATAACCCCCTCCTAGTCCCCATCCCTCATTACCCAACCTACTATCCTCCTCATCCCAGTTCCTCATTACCAATATAACCTCCTCCTCATCTCAGTTCCAAATTACCCAGGAAAATGTCCTCCTCATCCCAGTCCCTGTTACCAATATAACCTCCTCGTAGCCCGCATCCCTCATTACCCAACCAACTATCCTCCTCATCCCAGTCCCTGTTACCAATATAACCTCCTCCTAGTCCCCATCCCTCATTACCCAACCAACTATCCTCCTCATCCCAGTCCCTCATTACCAATATAACCTCCTCCTAGTCCCCATCCCTCATTACCCAACCAATTATCCTCCTCATCCCAGTCCCTCATTACCAATATAACCTCCTCCTAGTCCTCATCCCTCATTACCCAACCAACTACCCTCCTCATCCCAGTCCCCCGTTACCAATATAATCTCCTCCGAGTCCCCATCCCTCATTGCCCAACCAACTATCCTCCTCAACCCAGTCCATCATTAAAAATATAACCTCCTCCTAATCCCCATCCCTCAGTAAACAACCAACTATCCTCCTCATCCCACTCCCTCATTACCAATATAACTTCCTCCTAGTCCTTATCCCTCTTTACCCAACCAACTATCCCTCTCATCCCAGTCCCTCATTACCAATATAACCTCCTCCTAGTCCCCATCCCTCATTACCCAACCAACTATCCTCCTCATCCCAGTCCATCATTAACAATATAACCTCCTCCTAGTCCTTATCCCTCATTACCCAACCAACTATCCTCTGCCACCCACTCCATCATTACCAATAAAACCTCCTCCTAGTCCCCATCCCTCATTACCTAACCAACTATCCTCCTCATCCCAGTCCCTCATTGCCAATATAACCTCCTCCTAATCCCACCCCTCATTACCCAACCAACTATACTCCTCATCCCAGTCCCCCATTACCAATATGACCTCCTCATAGTCCACATCCCTCATTACCCAACCAACTATCCTTCTCATCCCAGTCCCTGTTACCAATATAACCTCCTCCTATCTACATCCCTCATTACCCAACCAACTATCCTCGTCATCCCAGTTCCTCATTACCAATATAACCCCCTCCTAGTCCCCATTCCTCATTACCCAACCAACTATCCTCCTCATCCCAGTTCCTCATTACCAATATAACCTCCTCCTCATCTCAATTCCTCATTACCCAGGAAAATGTCCTCCTCATCCCAGTCCCTGTTACCAATATAACCTCCTCCTAGCCCGCATCCCTCATTACCCAACCAAGCATCCTCCTCATCCCAGTCCCTGTTACCAATATAACCTCCTGCTAGTCCCCATCCCTCACTACCCAACCAACAATACTCCTAATCCCAGTCCCTCATTACCAATATAACCTCCTCCTAGTCCCCATCCCTCATTACCCAACCAACTATCCTCCTCATCCCAGTCCCTCATTACCAATATAACCTCCTCCTAGTCCCCATCCCTCATTACCCAACCAATTATCCTCCTCATCCCAGTCCCTCATTACCAATATAACCTCCTCCTAGTCCTCATCCCTCATTACCCAACCAACTACCCTCCTCATCCCAGTCCCCCGTTACCAGTATAATCTCCTCCGAGTCCCCATCCCTCATTACCCAACCAACTATCCTTCTCATCCCAGTTCCTGTTACCAATATAACCTCCTCCTAGTCCACATCCCTCATTACCCAAACAACTATCCTCGTCATCCCAGTTCCTCATTACCAATATAACCCCCTCCTAGTCCCCATCCCTCATTACCCAACCTACTATCCTCCTCATCCCAGTTCCTCATTACCAATATAACCTCCTCCTCATCTCAGTTCCAAATTACCCAGGAAAATGTCCTCCTCATCCCAGTCCCTGTTACCAATATAACCTCCTCGTAGCCCGCATCCCTCATTACCCAACCAACTATCCTCCTCATCCCAGTCCCTGTTACCAATATAACCTCCTCCTAGTCCCCATCCCTCATTACCCAACCAACTATCCTCCTCATCCAAGTCACTCATTACCAATATAACCTCCTCCTAGTCCCCATCCCTCATTACCCAACCAATTATCCTCCTCATCCCAGTCCCTCATTACCAATATAACCTCCTCCTAGTCCTCATCCCTCATTACCCAACCAACTACCCTCCTCATCCCAGTCCCCCGTTACCAATATAATCTCCTCCGAGTCCCCATCCCTCATTGCCCAACCAACTATCCTCCTCAACCCAGTCCATCATTAAAAATATAACCTCCTCCTAATCCCCATCCCTCAGTAAACAACCAACTATCCTCCTCATCCCACTCCCTCATTACCAATATAACTTCCTCCTAGTCCTCATCCCTCTTTACCCAACCAACTATCCCTCTCATCCCAGTCCCTCATTACCAATATAACCTCCTCCTAGTCCCCATCCCTCATTACCCAACCAACTATCCTCCTCATCCCAGTCCATCATTAACAATATAACCTCCTCCTAGTCCTTATCCCTCATTACCCAACCAACTATCCTCTGCCACCCACTCCATCATTACCAATATAACCTCCTCCTAGTCCCCATCCCTCATTACCCAACCAACTATCCTCCTCATCCCAGTCCCTCATTACCAATATAACCTCCTCCTAATCCCATCCCTCATTACCCAACCAACTATCCTCCTCATCCCAGTCCCCCATTACCAATATGACCTCCTCATAGTCCCCATCCCTCATTACCCAACCAACTATCCTTCTCATCCCAGTCCCTGTTACCAATATAACCTCCTCCTAGTCCACATCCCTCATTACCCAACCAACTATCCTCTTCATCCCAGTCCCCTATTACCCAGGAAAATGTCCTCCTCATCCCAGTCCCCTATTACCAATATAACCTCCTCCTAGTCCCCATCCCTCATTACCCAACCAATTATCCTCCTCATCCCAGTCCCTCATTACCAATATAACCTCCTCCTAGTCCTCATCCCTCATTACCCAACCAACTACCCTCCTCATCCCAGTCCCCCGTTACCAGTATAATCTCCTCCGAGTCCCCATCCCTCATTACCCAACCAACTATCCTTCTCATCCCAGTTCCTGTTACCAATATAACCTCCTCCTAGTCCACATCCCTCATTACCCAAACAACTATCCTCGTCATCCCAGTTCCTCATTACCAATATAACCCCCTCCTAGTCCCCATCCCTCATTACCCAACCTACTATCCTCCTCATCCCAGTTCCTCATTACCAATATAACCTCCTCCTCATCTCAGTTCCAAATTACCCAGGAAAATGTCCTCCTCATCCCAGTCCCTGTTACCAATATAACCTCCTCGTAGCCCGCATCCCTCATTACCCAACCAACTATCCTCCTCATCCCAGTCCCTGTTACCAATATAACCTCCTCCTAGTCCCCATCCCTCATTACCCAACCAACTATCCTCCTCATCCCAGTCCCTCATTACCAATATAACCTCCTCCTAGTCCCCATCCCTCATTACCCAACCAATTATCCTCCTCATCCCAGTCCCTCATTACCAATATAACCTCCTCCTAGTCCTCATCCCTCATTACCCAACCAACTACCCTCCTCATCCCAGTCCCTGTTACCAATATAACCTCCTCCTAGTCCCCATCCCTCATTACCCAACCAACTATCCTCCTCATCCCAGTCCCTCATTACCAATATAACCTCCTCCTAGTCCCCATCCCTCATTACCCAACCTACTATCCTCCTCATCCCAGTTCCTCATTACCAATATAACCTCCTCCTCATCTCAGTTCCAAATTACCCAGGAAAATGTCCTCCTCATCCCAGTCCCTGTTACCAATATAACCTCCTCGTAGCCCGCATCCCTCATTACCCAACCAACTATCCTCCTCATCCCAGTCCCTGTTACCAATATAACCTCCTCCTAGTCCCCATCCCTCATTACCCAACCAACTATCCTCCTCATCCCAGTCCCTCATTACCAATATAACCTCCTCCTAGTCCCCATCCCTCATTACCCAACCAATTATCCTCCTCATCCCAGTCCCTCATTACCAATATAACCTCCTCGTAGCCCGCATCCCTCATTACCCAACCAACTATCCTCCTCATCCCAGTCCCTGTTACCAATATAACCTCCTCCTAGTCCCCATCCCTCATTACCCAACCAACTATCCTCCTCATCCCAGTCCCTCATTACCAATATAACCTCCTCCTAGTCCCCATCCCTCATTACCCAACCAATTATCCTCCTCATCCCACTCCCTCATTACCAATATAACTTCCTCCTAGTCCTCATCCCTCTTTACCCAACCAACTATCCCTCTCATCCCAGTCCCTCATTACCAATATAACCTCCTCCTAGTCCCCATCCCTCATTACCCAACCAACTATCCTCCTCATCCCAGTCCATCATTAACAATATAACCTCCTCCTAGTCCTTATCCCTCATTACCCAACCAACTATCCTCTGCCACCCACTCCATCATTACCAATATAACCTCCTCCTAGTCCCCATCCCTCATTACCCAACCAACTATCCTCCTCATCCCAGTCCCTCATTACCAATATAACCTCCTCCTAATCCCATCCCTCATTACCCAACCAACTATCCTCCTCATCCCAGTCCCCCATTACCAATATGACCTCCTCATAGTCCCCATCCCTCATTACCCAACCAACTATCCTTCTCATCCCAGTCCCTGTTACCAATATAACCTCCTCCTAGTCCACATCCCTCATTACCCAACCAACTATCCTCTTCATCCCAGTCCCCTATTACCCAGGAAAATGTCCTCCTCATCCCAGTCCCCTATTACCAATATAACCTCCTTCTAGTCCCCATCCCTCATTACCCAACCAACTATCCTCCTCATCCCAGTTTCTCATTACCAATATAACCTCCTCCTCATCTCAGTTCCTCATTACCCAGGAAAATGTCCTCCTCATCCCAGTCCCCGTTACCAATATAACCTCCTCCTAGTCCCGATCCCTCATTACCCAACCACTATCCTCCTATCCCAGTCTCTGTTACCAATATAACCTCCTCCTATTCCCCATCCCTCATTACCCAACCAACTATCCTTCTCATCCCAGTCCCCGTTACCAATATAACCTCCTCCCAGTCCGCATCCCTCATTAAACAACTAACTATCCTCCTCATCCCAGTTCCTCATTGCCAAAATAACCTCCTCCTAGTCCCCATCCCTCATTACCCAACCAACTATCCTCCTCATCCCAGTTCCTCATTACCAATATAACCTTCTCATCATCTCAGTTCCTCATTACCCAGGAGAATGTCCTCCTCATCCCACTCACCGTTACCAATATAACCTCCACCTAGTCACCAACCCTCATTACCCAAACAACTATCCTCGTCATCCCAGTTCCTCATTACCAATATAACCCCCTCCTAGTCCCCATCCCTCATTACCCAACCAACTATCCTCTTCATCCCAGTTCCTCATTACCAATATAACCTCCTCCTCATCTCAGTTCCTCATTACCCAGGAAAATGTCCTCCTCATCCCAGTCCCTGTTACCAATATAACCTCCTCGTAGCCCGCATCCCTCATTACCCAACCAACTATCCTCCTCATCCCAGTCCCTGTTACCAATATAACCTCCTCCTAGTCCCCATCCCTCATTACCCAACCAACTATCCTCCTCATTCCAGTTCCTCATTACCAATATAACCTCCTCCTAGTCCCCATCCCTCATTATCCAACCAACTATTCTCCTCATCCCAGTTGCTCATTACCAATATAACCTCCTCCTCATCTCAGTTCCTCATTACCCAGGAAAAAGTCCTCCTCATCACAGTCCCTTTACCAATATAACCTCCTCCTAGTCCCCATCCCTCATTACCCAACCAACTGTCCTCTGCATCGCAGTCCCTCATTACCAATATAACCTCCTCCTAGTCCCCATCCCTCATTACCCAACCAACTATCCTCCTCATCCCAGTCCCTCACTACCAATACAACAGCCTCTTAGTCCCCATCCCTCATTACCCAACAAACTATCCTCCTCATTCCAGTTCCTCATTGCCAAAATAACCTCCTCCTAGTCCCCATCCCTCATTACCCAACCAACTATCCTCCTCATCCCAGTTCCTCATTACCAATATAACCTTCTCCTCATCTCAGTTCCTCATTACCCAGGAGAATGTCCTCCTCATCCCACTCACCGTTACCAATATAACCTCCACCTAGTCACCAACCCTCATTACCCAACCAACTATCCTCCTCATCCCAGTCCCTCATTACCAATATAACCTCCTCCTAGTCCCCATCCCTCATTACCCAACCAACTATCCTCCTCATCCCAGTCCCTCATTACCAATATAACCTCCTCCTAATCCCATCCCTCATTACCCAACCAACTATCCTCCTCATCCCAGTCCCCCATTACCAATATGACCTCCTCATAGTCCCCATCCCTCATTACCCAACCAACTATCCTTCTCATCCCAGTCCCTGTTACCAATATAACCTCCTCCTAGTCCACATCCCTCATTACCCGAACAACTATCCTCGTCATCCCAGTTCCTCATTACCAATATAACCCCCTCCTAGTCCCCATCCCTCATTACCCAACCAACTATCCTCCTCATCCCAGTTCCTCATTACCAATATAACCTCCTCCTCATCTCAGTTCCTCATTACCCAGGAAAATGTCCTCCTCATCCCAGTCCCTGTTACCAATATAACCTCCTCGTAGCCCGCATCCCTCATTACCCAACCAACTATCCTCCTCATCCCAGTCCCTGTTACCAATATAACCTCCTCCTAGTCCCCATCCCTCATTACCCAACCAACTATCCTCCTCATTCCAGTTCCTCATTACCAATATAACCTCCTCCTAGTCCCCATCCCTCATTATCCAACCAACTATTCTCCTCATCCCAGTTGCTCATTACCAATATAACCTCCTCCTCATCTCAGTTCCTCATTACCCAGGAAAATGTCCTCCTCATCACAGTCCCTTTACCAATATAACCTCCTCCTAGTCCCCATCCCTCATTACCCAACCAACTGTCCTCTGCATCGCAGTCCCTCATTACCAATATAACCTCCTCGTAAGTCCCCATCCCTCATTACCCAACCAACTATCCTCCTCATCCCAGTCCCTCACTACCAATACAACAGCCTCTTAGTCCCCATCCCTCATTACCCAACAAACTATCCTCCTCATTCCAGTCCCTCATTCCCAATATAACCTCCTCCTAGTCCCCATCCCTCATTACCCAACCAACTATCCTCTTTATCCCAGTCCCCTATTACCCAGGAAAATGTCCTCCTCATCCCAGTCCCCTATGACCAATATAACCTCCTTCTAGTCCCCATCCCTCATTACCCAACCAACTATCCTCCTCATCCCAGTTTCTCATTACCAATATAACCTCCTCCTCATCTCAGTTCCTCATTACCCAGGAAAATGTCCTCCTCATCCCAGTCCCTGTTACCAATATAACCTCCTCCTAGTCCCGATCCCTCATTACCCAACCAACTATCCTCCTATCCCAGTCCCTGTTACCAATATAACCTCCTCCTATTCCCCATCCCTCATTACCCAACCAACTATCCTTCTCATCCCAGTCCCCGTTACCAATATAACCTCCTCCCAGTCCGCATCCCTCATTAAACAACTAACTATCCTCCTTATCCCAGTTCCTCATTGCCAAAATAACCTCCTCCTAGTCCCCATCCCTCATTACCCAACCAACTATCCTCTTCATCCCAGTTCCTCATTACCAATATAACCTTCTCCTCATCTCAGTTCCTCATTACCCAGGAGAATGTCCTCCTCATCCCACTCCCCGTTACCAATATAACCTCCTCCTAGTCACCAACCCTCATTACCCAACCAACTATCCTCCTCATCCCAGTCCCTCATTACCAATATAACCTCCTCCTAATCCCATCCCTCATTACCCAACCAACTATCCTCCTCATCCCAGTCCCCCATTACCAATATGACCTCCTCATAGTCCCCATCCCTCATTACCCAACCAACTATCCTCCTCATCCCAGTTCCTCATTACCAATATAACCTTCTCCTCATCTCAGTTCCTCATTACCCAGGAGAATGTCCTCCTCATCCCACTCCCCGTTACCAATATAACCTCCTCCTAGTCACCAACCCTCATTACCCAACCAACTATCCTCCTCATCCCAGTCCCTCATTACCAATATAACCTCCTCCTAGTCCCCATCCCTCATAACCCAACCAACTATCCTCCTCATCCCAGTCCCTCATTACCAATATAACCTCCTCCTAATCCCATCCCTCATTACCCAACCAACTATCCTCCTCATCCCAGTCCCCCATTACCAATATGACCTCCTCATAGTCCCCATCCCTCATTACCCAACCAACTATCCTTCTCATCCCAGTTCCTGTTACCAATATAACCTCCTCCTAGTCCACATCCCTCATTACCCAAACAACTATCCTCGTCATCCCAGTTCCTCATTACCAATATAACCCCCTCCTAGTCCCCATCCCTCATTACCCAACCTACTATCCTCCTCATCCCAGTTCCTCATTACCAATATAACCTCCTCCTCATCTCAGTTCCAAATTACCCAGGAAAATGTCCTCCTCATCCCAGTCCCTGTTACCAATATAACCTCCTCGTAGCCCGCATCCCTCATTACCCAACCAACTATCCTGCTCATCCCAGTCCCTGTTACCAATATAACCTCCTCGTAGCCCTCATCCCTCATTACCCAACCAACTACCCTCCTCATCCCAGTCCCCCGTTACCAATATAATCTCCTCCGAGTCCCCATCCCTCATTGCCCAACCAACTATCCTCCTCAACCCAGTCCATCATTAAAAATATAACCTCCTCCTAATCCCCATCCCTCAGTAAACAACCAACTATCCTCCTCATCCCACTCCCTCATTACCAATATAACCTCCTCCTAGTCCCCATCCCTCATTACCCAACCAACTATCCTCCTCATCCCAGTCCATCATTAACAATATAACCTCCTCCTAGTCCTTATCCCTCATTACCCAACCAACTATCCTCTGCCACCCACTCCATCATTACCAATAAAACCTCCTCCTAGTCCCCATCCCTCATTACCCAACCAACTATCCTCCTCATCCCAGTCCCTCATTACCAATATAACCTCCTCCTAATCCCACCCCTCATTACCCAACCAACTATACTCCTCATCCCAGTCCCCCATTACCAATATGACCTCCTCATAGTCCACATCCCTCATTACCCAACCAACTATCCTTCTCATCCCAGTCCCTGTTACCAATATAACCTCCTCCTATCCACATCCCTCATTACCCAACCAACTATCCTCGTCATCCCAGTTCCTCATTACCAATATAACCCCCTCCTAGTCCCCATTCCTCATTACCCAACCAACTATCCTCCTCATCCCAGTTCCTCATTACCAATATAACCTCCTCCTCATCTCAATTCCTCATTACCCAGGAAAATGTCCTCCTCATCCCAGTCCCTGTTACCAATATAACCTCCTCCTAGCCCGCATCCCTCATTACCCAACCAAGTATCCTCCTCATCCCAGTCCCTGTTACCAATATAACCTCCTGCTAGTCCCCATCCCTCGCTACCCAACCAACAATACTCCTAATCCCAGTCCCTCATTACCAATATAACCTCCTCCTAGTCCCCATCCCTCATTACCCAACCAACTATCCTCCTCATCCCAGTCCCTCATTACCAATATAACCTCCTCCTAGTCCCCATCCCTCATTACCCAACCAATTATCCTCCTCATCCCAGTCCCTCATTACCAATATAACCTCCTCCTAGTCCTCATCCCTCATTACCCAACCAACTACCCTCCTCATCCCAGTCCCCCATTACCAGTATAATCTCCTCCGAGTCCCCATCCCTCATTACCCAACCAACTATCCTTCTCATCCCAGTTCCTGTTACCAATATAACCTCCTCCTAGTCCACATCCCTCATTACCCAAACAACTATCCTCGTTATCCCAGTTCCTCATTACCAATATAACCCCCTCCTAGTCCCCATCCCTCATTACCCAACCTACTATCCTCCTCATCCCAGTTCCTCATTACCAATATAACCTCCTCCTCATCTGAGTTCCAAATTACCCAGGAAAATGTCCTCCTCATCCCAGTCCCTGTTACCAATATAACCTCCTCGTAGCCCGCATCCCTCATTACCCAACCAACTATCCTCCTCATCCCAGTCCCTGTTACCAATATAACCTCCTCCTAGTCCCCATCCCTCATTACCCAACCAACTATCCTCCTCATCCCAGTCCCTCATTACCAATATAACCTCCTCCTAGTCCCCATCCCTCATTACCCAACCAATTATCCTCCTCATCCCAGTCCCTCATTACCGATATAACCTCCTCCTAGTCCTCATCCCTCATTACCCAACCAACTACCCTCCTCATCCCAGTCCCCCGTTACCAATATAATCTCCTCCGAGTCCCCATCCCTCATTGCCCAACCAACTATCCTCCTCAACCCAGTCCATCATTAAAAATATAACCTCCTCCTAATCCCCATCCCTCAGTAAACAACCAACTATCCTCCTCATCCCACTCCCTCATTACCAATATAACTTCCTCCTAGTCCTCATCCCTCTTTACCCAACCAACTATCCCTCTCATCCCAGTCCCTCATTACCAATATAACCTCCTCCTAGTCCCCATCCCTCATTACCCAACCAACTATCCTCCTCATCCCAGTCCATCATTAACAATATAACCTCCTCCTAGTCCTTATCCCTCATTACCCAACCAACTATCCTCTGCCACCCACTCCATCATTACCAATAAAACCTCCTCCTAGTCCCCATCCCTCATTACCCAACCAACTATCCTCCTCATCCCAGTCCCTCATTACCAATATAACCTCCTCCTAATCCCACCCCTCATTACCCAACCAACTATACTCCTCATCCCAGTCCCCCATTACCAATATGACCTCCTCATAGTCCACATCCCTCATTACCCAACCAACTATCCTTCTCATCCCAGTCCCTGTTACCAATATAACCTCCTCCTATCCACATCCCTCATTACCCAACCAACTATCCTCGTCATCCCAGTTCCTCATTACCAATATAACCCCCTCCTAGTCCCCATTCCTCATTACCCAACCAACTATCCTCCTCATCCCAGTTCCTCATTACCAATATAACCTCCTCCTCATCTCAATTCCTCATTACCCAGGAAAATGTCCTCCTCATCCCAGTCCCTGTTACCAATATAACCTCCTCCTAGCCCGCATCCCTCATTACCCAACCAAGTATCCTCCTCATCCCAGTCCCTGTTACCAATATAACCTCCTGCTAGTCCCCATCCCTCACTACCCAACCAACAAAACTCCTAATCCCAGTCCCTCATTACCAATATAACCTCCTCCTAGTCCCCATCCCTCATTACCCAACCAACTATCCTCCTCATCCCAGTCCCTCATTACCAATATAACCTCCTCCTAGTCCACATCCCTCATTACCCAACCAATTATCCTCCTCATCCCAGTCCCTCATTACCAATATAACCTCCTCCTAGTCCTCATCCCTCATTACCCAACCAACTACCCTCCTCATCCCAGTCCCCCGTTACCAGTATAATCTCCTCCGAGTCCCCATCCCTCATTACCCAACCAACTATCCTTCTCATCCCAGTTCCTGTTACCAATATAACCCCCTCCTAGTCCCCATCCCTCATTACCCAACCTACTATCCTCCTCATCCCAGTTCCTCATTACCAATATAACCTCCTCCTCATCTCAGTTCCAAATTACCCAGGAAAATGTCCTCCTCATCCCAGTCCCTGTTACCAATATAACCTCCTCGTAGCCCGCATCCCTCATTACCCAACCAACTATCCTCCTCATCCCAGTCCCTGTTACCAATATAACCTCCTCCTAGTCCCCATCCCTCATTACCCAACCAACTACCCTCCTCATCCCAGTCCCTCATTACCAATATAACCTCCTCCTAGTCCCCATCCCTCATTACCCAACCAATTATCCTCCTCATCCCAGTCCCTCATTACCAATATAACCTCCTCCTAGTCCTCATCCCTCATTACCCAACCAACTACCCTCCTCATCCCAGTCCCCCGTTACCAAGATA
This sequence comes from Ambystoma mexicanum, assembly GCF_040938575.1. Lineage (NCBI taxonomy): Eukaryota > Metazoa > Chordata > Amphibia > Caudata > Ambystomatidae > Ambystoma > Ambystoma mexicanum. Next base: position 1,078,134,425 of record NC_090941.1, on the reverse strand, counting down.
ATCTCCTCCGAGTCCCCATCCCTCATTGCCCAACCAACTATCCTCCTCAACCCAGTCCATCATTAAAAATATAACCTCCTCCTAATCCCCATCCCTCAGTAAACAACCAACTATCCTCCTCATCCCACTCCCTCATTACCAATATAACTTCCTCCTAGTCCTCATCCCTCTTTACCCAACCAACTATCCCTCTCATCCCAGTCCCTCATTACCAATATAACCTCCTCCTAGTCCCCATCCCTCATTACCCAACCAACTATCCTCCTCATCCCAGTCCATCATTAACAATATAACCTCCTCCTAGTCCTTATCCCTCATTACCCAACCAACTATCCTCTGCCACCCACTCCATCATTACCAATAAAACCTCCTCCTAGTCCCCATCCCTCATTACCCAACCAACTATCCTCCTCATCCCAGTCCCTCATTACCAATATAACCTCCTCCTAATCCCACCCCTCATTACCCAACCAACTATACTCCTCATCCCAGTCCCCCATTACCAATATGACCTCCTCATAGTCCACATCCCTCATTACCCAACCAACTATCCTTCTCATCCTAGTCCCTGTTACCAATATAACCTCCTCCTATCCACATCCCTCATTACCCAACCAACTATCCTCGTCATCCCAGTTCCTCATTACCAATATAACCCCCTCCTAGTCCCCATTCCTCATTACCCAACCAACTATCCTCCTCATCCCAGTTCCTCATTACCAATATAACCTCCTCCTCATCTCAATTCCTCATTACCCAGGAAAATGTCCTCCTCATCCCAGTCCCTGTTACCAATATAACCTCCTCCTAGCCCGCATCCCTCATTACCCAACCAAGTATCCTCCTCATCCCAGTCCCTGTTACCAATATAACCTCCTGCTAGTCCCCATCCCTCACTACCCAGCCAACAATACTCCTAATCCCAGTCCCTCATTACCAATATAACCTCCTCCTAGTCCCCATCCCTCATTACCCAACCAACTATCCTCCTCATCCCAGTCCCTCATTACCAATATAACCTCCTCCTAGTCCCCATCCCTCATTACCCAACCAATTATCCTCCTCATCCCAGTACCTCATTACCAATATAACCTCCTCCTAGTCCTCATCCCTCATTACCCAACCAACTACCCTCCTCATCCCAGTCCCCCGTTACCAGTGTAATCTCCTCCGAGTCCCCATCCCTCATTACCCAACCAACTATCCTTCTCAGCCCAGTTCCTGTTACCAATATAACCTCCTCCTAGTCCACATCCCTCATTACCCAAACAACTATCCTCGTCATCCCAGTTCCTCATTACCAATATAACCCCCTCCTAGTCCCCATCCCTCATTATCCAACCTACTATCCTCCTCATCCCAGTTCCTCATTACCAATATAACCTCCTCCTCATCTCAGTTCCAAATTACCCAGGAAAATGTCCTCCTCATCCCAGTCCCTGTTACCAATATAACCTCCTCGTAGCCCGCATCCCTCATTACCCAACCAACTATCCTCCTCATCCCAGTCCCTGTTACCAATATAACCTCCTCCTAGTCCCCATCCCTCATTACCCAACCAACTATCCTCCTCATCCCAGTCCCTCATTACCAATATAACCTCCTCCTAGTCCCCATCCCTCATTACCCAACCAATTATCCTCCTCATCCCAGTTCCTCATTACCAATATAACCTTCTCCTCATCTCAGTTCCTCATTACCCAGGAGAATGTCCTCCTCATCCCACTCACCGTTACCAATATAACCTCCACCTAGTCACCAACCCTCATTACCCAACCAACTATCCTCCTCATCCCAGTCCCTCATTACCAATATAACCTCCTCCTAGTCCCCATCCCTCATTACCCAACCAACTATCCTCCTCATCCCAGTCCCTCATTACCAATATAACCTCCTCCTAATCCCATCCCTCATTACCCAACCAACTATCCTCCTCATCCCAGTCCCCCATTACCAATATGACCTCCTCATAGTCCCCATCCCTCATTACCCAACCAACTATCCTTCTCATCCCAGTCCCTGTTACCAATATAACCTCCTCCTAGTCCACATCCCTCATTACCCGAACAACTATCCTCGTCATCCCAGTTCCTCATTACCAATATAACCCCCTCCTAGTCCCCATCCCTCATTACCCAACCAACTATCCTCCTCATCCCAGTTCCTCATTACCAATATAACCTCCTCCTCATCTCAGTTCCTCATTACCCAGGAAAATGTCCTCCTCATCCCAGTCCCTGTTACCAATATAACCTCCTCGTAGCCTGCATCCCTCATTACCCAACCAACTATCCTCCTCATCCCAGTCCCTGTTACCAATATAACCTCCTCCTAGTCCCCATCCCTCATTACCCAACCAACTATCCTCCTCATTCCAGTTCCTCATTACCAATATAACCTCCTCCTAGTCCCCATCCCTCATTATCCAACCAACTATTCTCCTCATCCCAGTTGCTCATTACCAATATAACCTCCTCCTCATCTCAGTTCCTCATTACCCAGGAAAATGTCCTCCTCATCACAGTCCCTTTACCAATATAACCTCCTCCTAGTCCCCATCCCTCATTACCCAACCAACTGTCCTCTGCATCGCAGTCCCTCATTACCAATATAACCTCCTCGTAAGTCCCCATCCCTCATTACCCAACCAACTATCCTCCTCATCCCAGTCCCTCACTACCAATACAACAGCCTCTTAGTCCCCATCCCTCATTACCCAACAAACTATCCTCCTCATTCCAGTCCCTCATTCCCAATATAACCTCCTCCTAGTCCCCATCCCTCATTACCCAACCAACTATCCTCTTTATCCCAGTCCCCTATTACCCAGGAAAATGTCCTCCTCATCCCAGTCCCCTATGACCAATATAACCTCCTTCTAGTCCCCATCCCTCATTACCCAACCAACTATCCTCCTCATCCCAGTTTCTCATTACCAATATAACCTCCTCCTCATCTCAGTTCCTCATTACCCAGGAAAATGTCCTCCTCATCCCAGTCCCCGTTACCAATATAACCTCCTCCTAGTCCCGATCCCTCATTACCCAACCAACTATCCTCCTATCCCAGTCCCTGTTACCAATATAACCTCCTCCTATTCCCCATCCCTCATTACCCAACCAACTATCCTTCTCATCCCAGTCCCCGTTACCAATATAACCTCCTCCCAGTCCGCATCCCTCATTAAACAACTAACTATCCTCCTTATCCCAGTTCCTCATTGCCAAAATAACCTCCTCCTAGTCCCCATCCCTCATTACCCAACCAACTATCCTCTTCATCCCAGTTCCTCATTACCAATATAACCTTCTCCTCATCTCAGTTCCTCATTACCCAGGAGAATGTCCTCCTCATCCCACTCCCCGTTACCAATATAACCTCCTCCTAGTCACCAACCCTCATTACCCAACCAACTATCCTCCTCATCCCAGTCCCTCATTACCAATATAACCTCCTCCTAATCCCATCCCTCATTACCCAACCAACTATCCTCCTCATCCCAGTCCCCCATTACCAATATGACCTCCTCATAGTCCCCATCCCTCATTACCCAACCAACTATCCTCCTCATCCCAGTTCCTCATTACCAATATAACCTTCTCCTCATCTCAGTTCCTCATTACCCAGGAGAATGTCCTCCTCATCCCACTCCCCGTTACCAATATAACCTCCTCCTAGTCACCAACCCTCATTACCCAACCAACTATCCTCCTCATCCCAGTCCCTCATTACCAATATAACCTCCTCCTAGTCCCCATCCCTCATAACCCAACCAACTATCCTCCTCATCCCAGTCCCTCATTACCAATATAACCTCCTCCTAATCCCATCCCTCATTACCCAACCAACTATCCTCCTCATCCCAGTCCCCCATTACCAATATGACCTCCTCATAGTCCCCATCCCTCATTACCCAACCAACTATCCTTCTCATCCCAGTTCCTGTTACCAATATAACCTCCTCCTAGTCCACATCCCTCATTACCCAAACAACTATCCTCGTCATCCCAGTTCCTCATTACCAATATAACCCCCTCCTAGTCCCCATCCCTCATTACCCAACCTACTATCCTCCTCATCCCAGTTCCTCATTACCAATATAACCTCCTCCTCATCTCAGTTCCAAATTACCCAGGAAAATGTCCTCCTCATCCCAGTCCCTGTTACCAATATAACCTCCTCGTAGCCCGCATCCCTCATTACCCAACCAACTATCCTGCTCATCCCAGTCCCTGTTACCAATATAACCTCCTCCTTGTCCCCATCCCTCATTACCCAACCAACTATCCTCCTCATCCCAGTCCCTCATTACCAATATAACCTCCTCCTAGTCCCCATCCCTCATTACCCAACCAATTATCCTCCTCATCCCAGTCCCTCATTACCAATATAACCTCCTCCTAGTCCTCATCCCTCATTACCCAACCAACTACCCTCCTCATCCCAGTCCCCCGTTACCAATATAATCTCCTCCGAGTCCCCATCCCTCATTGCCCAACCAACTATCCTCCTCAACCCAGTCCATCATTAAAAATATAACCTCCTCCTAATCCCCATCCCTCAGTAAACAACCAACTATCCTCCTCATCCCACTCCCTCATTACCAATATAACTTCCTCCTAGTCCTCATCCCTCTTTACCCAACCAACTATCCCTCTCATCCCAGTCCCTCATTACCAATATAACCTCCTCCTAGTCCCCATCCCTCATTACCCAACCAACTATCCTCCTCATCCCAGTCCATCATTAACAATATAACCTCCTCCTAGTCCTTATCCCTCATTACCCAACCAACTATCCTCTGCCACCCACTCCATCATTACCAATAAAACCTCCTCCTAGTCCCCATCCCTCATTACCCAACCAACTATCCTCCTCATCCCAGTCCCTCATTACCAATATAACCTCCTCCTAATCCCACCCCTCATTACCCAACCAACTATACTCCTCATCCCAGTCCCCCATTACCAATATGACCTCCTCATAGTCCACATCCCTCATTACCCAACCAACTATCCTTCTCATCCCAGTCCCTGTTACCAATATAACCTCCTCCTATCCACATCCCTCATTACCCAACCAACTATCCTCGTCATCCCAGTTCCTCATTACCAATATAACCCCCTCCTAGTCCCCATTCCTCATTACCCAACCAACTATCCTCCTCATCCCAGTTCCTCATTACCAATATAACCTCCTCCTCATCTCAATTCCTCATTACCCAGGAAAATGTCCTCCTCATCCCAGTCCCTGTTACCAATATAACCTCCTCCTAGCCCGCATCCCTCATTACCCAACCAAGTATCCTCCTCATCCCAGTCCCTGTTACCAATATAACCTCCTGCTAGTCCCCATCCCTCGCTACCCAACCAACAATACTCCTAATCCCAGTCCCTCATTACCAATATAACCTCCTCCTAGTCCCCATCCCTCATTACCCAACCAACTATCCTCCTCATCCCAGTCCCTCATTACCAATATAACCTCCTCCTAGTCCCCATCCCTCATTACCCAACCAATTATCCTCCTCATCCCAGTCCCTCATTACCAATATAACCTCCTCCTAGTCCTCATCCCTCATTACCCAACCAACTACCCTCCTCATCCCAGTCCCCCATTACCAGTATAATCTCCTCCGAGTCCCCATCCCTCATTACCCAACCAACTATCCTTCTCATCCCAGTTCCTGTTACCAATATAACCTCCTCCTAGTCCACATCCCTCATTACCCAAACAACTATCCTCGTTATCCCAGTTCCTCATTACCAATATAACCCCCTCCTAGTCCCCATCCCTCATTACCCAACCTACTATCCTCCTCATCCCAGTTCCTCATTACCAATATAACCTCCTCCTCATCTGAGTTCCAAATTACCCAGGAAAATGTCCTCCTCATCCCAGTCCCTGTTACCAATATAACCTCCTCGTAGCCCGCATCCCTCATTACCCAACCAACTATCCTCCTCATCCCAGTCCCTGTTACCAATATAACCTCCTCCTAGTCCCCATCCCTCATTACCCAACCAACTATCCTCCTCATCCCAGTCCCTCATTACCAATATAACCTCCTCCTAGTCCCCATCCCTCATTACCCAACCAATTATCCTCCTCATCCCAGTCCCTCATTACCGATATAACCTCCTCCTAGTCCTCATCCCTCATTACCCAACCAACTACCCTCCTCATCCCAGTCCCCCGTTACCAATATAATCTCCTCCGAGTCCCCATCCCTCATTGCCCAACCAACTATCCTCCTCAACCCAGTCCATCATTAAAAATATAACCTCCTCCTAATCCCCATCCCTCAGTAAACGACCAACTATCCTCCTCATCCCACTCCCTCATTACCAATATAACTTCCTCCTAGTCCTCATCCCTCTTTACCCAACCAACTATCCCTCTCATCCCAGTCCCTCATTACCAATATAACCTCCTCCTAGTCCCCATCCCTCATTACCCAACCAACTATCCTCCTCATCCCAGTCCATCATTAACAATATAACCTCCTCCTAGTCCTTATCCCTCATTACCCAACCAACTATCCTCTGCCACCCACTCCATCATTACCAATAAAACCTCCTCCTAGTCCCCATCCCTCATTACCCAACCAACTATCCTCCTCATCCCAGTCCCTCATTACCAATATAACCTCCTCCTAATCCCACCCCTCATTACCCAACCAACTATACTCCTCATCCCAGTCCCCCATTACCAATATGACCTCCTCATAGTCCACATCCCTCATTACCCAACCAACTATCCTTCTCATCCCAGTCCCTGTTACCAATATAACCTCCTCCTATCCACATCCCTCATTACCCAACCAACTATCCTCGTCATCCCAGTTCCTCATTACCAATATAACCCCCTCCTAGTCCCCATTCCCCATTACCCAACCAACTATCCTCCTCATCCCAGTTCCTCATTACCAATATAACCTCCTCCTCATCTCAATTCCTCATTACCCAGGAAAATGTCCTCCTCATCCCAGTCCCTGTTACCAATATAACCTCCTCCTAGCCCGCATCCCTCATTACCCAACCAAGTATCCTCCTCATCCCAGTCCCTGTTACCAATATAACCTCCTGCTAGTCCCCATCCCTCACTACCCAACCAACAAAACTCCTAATCCCAGTCCCTCATTACCAATATAACCTCCTCCTAGTCCCCATCCCTCATTACCCAACCAACTATCCTCCTCATCCCAGTCCCTCATTACCAATATAACCTCCTCCTAGTCCCCATCCCTCATTACCCAACCAATTATCCTCCTCATCCCAGTCCCTCATTACCAATATAACCTCCTCCTAGTCCTCATCCCTCATTACCCAACCAACTACCCTCCTCATCCCAGTCCCCCGTTACCAGTATAATCTCCTCCGAGTCCCCATCCCTCATTACCCAACCAACTATCCTTCTCATCCCAGTTCCTGTTACCAATATAACCTCCTCCTAGTCCACATCCCTCATTACCCAAACAACTATCCTCGTCATCCCAGTTCCTCATTACCAATATAACCCCCTCCTAGTCCCCATCCCTCATTACCCAACCTACTATCCTCCTCATCCCAGTTCCTCATTACCAATATAACCTCCTCCTCATCTCAGTTCCAAATTACCCAGGAAAATGTCCTCCTCATCCCAGTCCCTGTTACCAATATAACCTCCTCGTAGCCCGCATCCCTCATTACCCAACCAACTATCCTCCTCATCCCAGTCCCTGTTACCAATATAACCTCCTCCTAGTCCCCATCCCTCATTACCCAACCAACTACCCTCCTCATCCCAGTCCCTCATTACCAATATAACCTCCTCCTAGTCCCCATCCCTCATTACCCAACCAATTATCCTCCTCATCCCAGTCCCTCATTACCAATATAACCTCCTCCTAGTCCTCATCCCTCATTACCCAACCAACTACCCTCCTCATCCCAGTCCCCCGTTACCAAGATAATCTCCTCCGAGTCCCCATCCCTCATTGCCCAACCAACTATCCTCCTCAACCCAGTCCATCATTAAAAATATAACCTCCTCCTAATCCCCATCCCTCAGTAAACAACCAACTATCCTCCTCATCCCACTCCCTCATTACCAATATAACCTCCTCCTAGTCCCCATCCCTCATTACCCAACCAACTATCCTCCTCATCCCAGTCCCTCATTACCAATATAACCTCCTCCTAGTCCCCATCCCTCATTACCCAACCAACTATCCTCCTCATCCCAGTCCATCATTAACAATATAACCTCCTCCTAGTCCTTATCCCTCATTACCCAACCAACTATCCTCTGCCACCCACTCCATCATTACCAATAAAACCTCCTCCTAGTCCCCATCCCTCATTACCTAACCAACTATCCTCCTCATCCCAGTCCCTCATTACCAATATAACCTCCTCCTAATCCCACCCCTCATTACCCAACCAACTATACTCCTCATCCCAGTCCCCCATTACCAATATGACCTCCTCATAGTCCACATCCCTCATTACCCAACCAACTATCCTTCTCATCCCAGTCCCTGTTACCAATATAACCTCCTCCTATCCACATCCCTCATTACCCAACCAACTATCCTCGTCATCCCAGTTCCTCATTACCAATATAACCCCCTCCTAGTCCCCATTCCTCATTACCCAACCAACTATCCTCCTCATCCCAGTTCCTCATTACCAATATAACCTCCTCCTCATCTCAATTCCTCATTACCCAGGAAAATGTCCTCCTCATCCCAGTCCCTGTTACCAATATAACCTCCTCCTAGCCCGCATCCCTCATTACCCAACCAAGTATCCTCCTCATCCCAGTCCCTGTTACCAATATAACCTCCTGCTAGTCCCCATCCCTCACTACCCAGCCAACAATACTCCTAATCCCAGTCCCTCATTACCAATATAACCTCCTCCTAGTCCCCATCCCTCATTACCCAACCAACTATCCTCCTCATCCCAGTCCCTCATTACCAATATAACCTCCTCCTAGTCCCCATCCCTCATTACCCAACCAATTATCCTCCTCATCCCAGTACCTCATTACCAATATAACCTCCTCCTAGTCCTCATCCCTCATTACCCAACCAACTACCCTCCTCATCCCAGTCCCCCGTTACCAGTGTAATCTCCTCCGAGTCCCCATCCCTCATTACCCAACCAACTATCCTTCTCAGCCCAGTTCCTGTTACCAATATAACCTCCTCCTAGTCCACATCCCTCATTACCCAAACAACTATCCTCGTCATCCCAGTTCCTCATTACCAATATAACCCCCTCCTAGTCCCCATCCCTCATTACCCAACCTACTATCCTCCTCATCCCAGTTCCTCATTACCAATATAACCTCCTCCTCATCTCAGTTCCAAATTACCCAGGAAAATGTCCTCCTCATCCCAGTCCCTGTTACCAATATAACCTCCTCGTAGCCCACATCCCTCATTACCCAACCAACTATCCTCCTCATCCCAGTCCCTGTTACCAATATAACCTCCTCCTAGTCCCCATCCCTCATTACCCAACCAACTATCCTCCTCATCCCAGTCCCTCATTACCAATATAACCTCCTCCTAGTCCCCATCCCTCATTACCCAACCAATTATCCTCCTCATCCCAGTCCCTCATTACCAATATAACCTCCTCCTAGTCCTCATCCCTCATTACCCAACCAACTACCCTCCTCATCCCAGTCCCCCGTTACCAAGATAATCTCCTCCGAGTCCCCATCCCTCATTGCCCAACCAACTATCCTCCTCAACCCAGTCCATCATTAAAAATATAACCTCCTCCTAATCCCCATCCCTCAGTAAACAACCAACTATCCTCCTCATCCCACTCCCTCATTACCAATATAACTTCCTCCTAGTCCTCATCCCTCTTTACCCAACCAACTATCCCTCTCATCCCAGTCCCTCATTACCAATATAACCTCCTCCTAGTCCCCATCCCTCATTACCCAACCAACTATCCTCCTCATCCCAGTCCATCATTAACAATATAACCTCCTCCTAGTCCCTATCCCTCATTACCCAACCAACTATCCTCTGCCACCCACTCCATCATTACCAATAAAACCTCCTCCTAGTCCCCATCCCTCATTACCCAACCAACTATCCTCCTCATCCCAGTCCCTCATTACCAATATAACCTCCTCCTAATCCCACCCCTCATTACCCAACCAACTATACTCCTCATCCCAGTCCCCCATTACCAATATGACCTCCTCATAGTCCACATCCCTCATTACCCAACCAACTATCATTCTCATCCCAGTCCCTGTTACCAATATAACCTCCTCCTATCAACATCCCTCATTACCCAACCAACTATCCTCGTCATCCCAGTTCCTCATTACCAATATAACCCCCTCCTAGTCCCCATTCCTCATTACCCAACCAACTATCCTCCTCATCCCAGTTCTTCATTACCAATATAACCTCCTCCTCATCTCAATTCCTCATTACCCAGGAAAATGTCCTCCTCATCCCAGTCCCTGTTACCAATATAACCTCCTCCTAGCCCGCATCCCTCATTACCCAACCAAGTATCCTCCTCATCCCAGTCCCTGTTACCAATATAACCTCCTGCTAGTCCCCATCCCTCACTACCCAACCAACAATACTCCTAATCCCAGTCCCTCATTTCCAATATAACCTCCTCCTAGTCCCCATCCCTCATTACCCAACCAACTATCCTTCTCATCCCAGTCCCTCATTACCAATATAACCTCCTCCTAGTCCCCATCCCTCATTACCCAACCAATTATCCTCCTCATCCCAGTCCCTCATTACCAATATAACCTCCTCCTAGTCCTCATCCCTCATTACCCAACCAACTACCCTCCTCATCCCAGTCCCCCGTTACCAGTATAATCTCCTCCAAGTCCCCATCCCTCATTACCCAACCAACTATCCTCCTCAACCCAGTCCATCATTAACAATATAACCTCCTCCTAGTCCCCATCCCTCATTACCCAACCAACTATCCTCCTCATCCCAGTCCCTCATTACCAATATAACTTCCTCCTAGTCCTCATCCCTCATTACCCAAGCAACTATCCCTCACATCCCAGTCCCTCATTACCAATATAACCTCCTGCTAGTCCCCATCCCTCATTACCCAACCAACTATCCTCCTCATCCCAGTCCATCATTAACAATATAACCTCCTCCTAGTCGCTATCCCTCATTACCCAACCAACTATCCTCTGCCACCCACTCCATCATTACCAATAAAACCTCCTCCTAGTCCCCATCCCTCATTACCCAACCAACTACCCTCCTCATTCCAGTTCCTCATTACCAATATAACCTCCTCCTAGTCCCCATCCCTCATTACCCAACCAACTATCCTCCTCATCCCAGTTCCTCATTACCAATATAACCTCCTCCTCATCTCAGTTCCTCATTACCCAGGAAAATGTCCTCCTCATCACAGTCCCTTTACCAATATAACCTCCTTCTAGTCCCCATCCCTCATTACCCAACCAACTGTCCTCTGCATCGCTGTCCCTCATTACCAATATAACCTCCTCCTAGTCCCCATCCCTCATTACCCAACCAACTATCCTCCTCATCCCAGTCTCTCACTACCAATACAACACCCTCTTAGTCCCCATCCCTCATTACCCAACAAACTATCCTCCTCATTCCAGTCCCTCATTACCAATATAACCTCCTCCTAGTCCCCATCCCTCATTACCCAACCAACTAACTTCCTCATCCCAGTCCCCTATCACCCAGGAAAATGTCCTCCTCATCCCAGTCCCCTATTACCAATATAACCTCCTTCTAGTCCCCACCCCTCATTACCCAACCAACTATCCTCCTCATCCCAGTTCCTCATTACCAATATAACCTCCTCCTCATCTCATTTCCTCATTACCCAGGAAAACGTCCTCCTCATCCCAGTCCCCGTTACCAATATAACCTCCTCCTCATCTCAGTTCCTCATTACCCAGGAAAACGTCCTCCTCATCCCAGTCCCCGTTACCAATATAACCTCCTCCTAGTCCCCATCCCTCATTACACAACCAACTATCCTCCTCATCCCAGTCCCTGTTACCAATATAACCTCATCCTTGTCCCCATCTTTCATTACCCAACCAACTATCCTCCTCATCCCAATCCCTCATTACCAATATAACCTCCTCCTAGTCCCCATCCCTCATTACCCAACCAACTATCCTCCTCATCCCAATCCCTCATTACCAATATAACCTCCTCCTAATCCCATCCCTCATTACCCAACCAACTATCCTCCTCATCCCATTCCCCCATTACCAATATGACCTCCTCATAGTCCCCATCCCTCATTACCCAACCAACTATCCTTCTCATCCCAGTCCCTGTTACCAATATAACCTCCTCATAGTCCACATCCCTCATTACCCAACAAACTATCCTCGTCATCCCAGTTCCTCATTACCAATATAACCCCCTGCTAGTCCCCATCCCTCATTACCCAACCAACTATCCTCCTCATCCCAGTTCCTCATTACCAATATACCCTCCTCCTCATCTCAGTTCCTCATTATCCAGGAAAATGTCCTCCTCATCCCAGTCCCTGTTACCAATATAACCTCCTCCTAGCCTGCATCCCTCATTACCCAACCAACTATCGTCTTCATCCCAGTCCCTGTTACCAATATAACCTCCTCCTAGTCCCCATCCCTCATTACCCAACCAACTATCCTCCTCATCCCAGTCCCTCATTACCAATATAACCTCCTCCTAGTCCCCATCCCTCATTACCCAACCAAGTATCCTCCTCATCCCACCCCTCATTACCAATATAACCTCCTCCTAGTCCTCATCCCTCTTTACCCAACCAACTACCCTCCTCATCCCAGTCCCCTGTTACCAATATAACCTCCTCCTAGTCCCCATCCCTCATTACCCAACCAACTATCCTCCTCAACCCAGTCCATCATTAACAATATGACCTCCTCCTAGTCCCCATCCTTCATTACTCAACCAACGATCCTCCTCATCCCAGTCCATCATTACCAATATAACTTCCTCCTAGGCCCCATCGCTCATTACCCAGCCAACTATCCTCCTCATCCCATCCCTCATTACCAATATAACCTCCTCCTAGTCCCCATCCCTCATTACCCAACCAACTATCCTCCTCATCCCAGTCCATCATTAAGAATATAACCTCCTCCTAGTCCCTATCCCTCATTACCCAACCAACTATCCTCCGCCACCCACTCCATCATTACCAATATAACCTCCTCCTAGTCCCCATCCTTCATTACTCAACCAACTATCCTCCTCATCCCAGTCCATCATTACCAATATAACTTCCTCCTAGGCCCCATCCCTCATTACCCAGCCAACTATCCTCCTCATCCCCATCCCTTATTACCAATATAACCTCCTCCTAGTCCCCATCCCTCTTTACCCAACCAACTATCTCCTCATCCAAGTCCCTCATTACCAATATAACCTCCTCCTAGTCCCCATCCCTCATTACCCAACCAACTATCCTCCTCATCCCAATCCCTCATTACCAATATAACCTCCTCCTAGTCCCCACCCCTCATTACCCAACCAACTATCCTCCTCATCCCAATCCCTCATTACCAATATAACCTCCTCCTAATCCCATCCCTCATTACCCAACCAACTATCCTCCTCATCCCAGTCCCCCATTACCAATATGACCTCCTCATAGTCCCCATCCCTCATTACCCAACCAACTATCCTTCTCATCCCAGTCCCTGTTACCAATATAACCTCCTCATAGTCCACATCCCTCATTACCCAACAAACTATCCTCGTCATCCCAGTTCCTCATTACCAATATAACCCCCTGCTAGTCCCCATCCCTCATTACCCAACCAACTATCCTCCTCATCCCAGTTCCTCATTACCAATATACCCTCCTCATCTCAGTTCCTCATTATCCAGGAAAATGTCCTCCTCATCCCGGTCCCTGTTACCAATATAACCTCCTCCTAGCCTGCATCCCTCATTACCAAACCAACTATCGTCCTCATCCCAGTCCCTGTTACCAATATAACCTCCTCCTAGTCCCCATCCCTCATTACCCAACCAACTATCCTCCTCATCCCAGTCCCTCATAACCAATATAACCTCCTCCTAGTACCCATCCCTCATTACCCAACCAGGTATCCTCCTCATCCCACCCCTCATTACCAATATAACCTCCTCCTAGTCCCCATCCCTCTTTACCCAACCATCTACCCTCCTCATCCCAGTCCCCCGTTACCAATATAACCTCCTCCTAGTCCCCATCCCTCATTACCCAACCAAGTATCCTCCTCATCCCACCCCTCATTACCAATATAACCTCCTCCTAGTCCCCATCCCTCTTTACCCAACCAACTACCCTCCTCATCCCAGTCCCCCGTTACCAATATAACCTCCTCCTAGTCCCCATCCCTCATTACCCAACCAACTATCCTCCTCAACCGAGTCCATCATTAACAATATAACCTCCTCCTAGTCCCCATCCCTCATTACCCAACCAACTATCCTCCTCATCCCAGTCCCTCATTACCAATATAACTTCCTCCTAGTCCTCATCCCTCATTACCCAACCAACTATCCCTCTCATCCAATTCCCTCATTACCAATATAACCTCCTCCTAGTCCCCATCCCTCATTACCCAACCAACTATCCTCCTCATCCCAGTCCATCATTAAGAATATAACCTCCTCCTAGTCCCTATCCCTCATTACCGAACCAACTATCATCCGCCACCCACTCCATTATTACCAATATAACCTCCTCCTAGTCCCCATCCTTCATTACTCAACCAACTATCCTCCTCATGCCAGTCCATCATTACCAATATAACTTCCTCCTAGTCCCCATCCCTCATTACCCAGCCAACTATCCTCCTCATCCCCGTCCCTTATTACCAATATAACCTCCTCCTAGTCCCCATCCCTCTTTACCCAACCAACTATCTCCTCATCCAAGTCCCTCATTACCAATATAACCTCCTCCTAGTCCCCATCCCTCATTACCCAACCAACTATCCTCCTCATCCCAATCCCTCATTACCAATATAACCTCCCCCTAGTCACCATCCCTCATTACCCAACCAACTATCCTCCTCATGCCAATCCCTCATTACCAATATAACCTCCTCCTAATCCCATCCCTCATTACCCAACCAACTATCCTCCTCATCCCAGTCCCCCATTACCAATATGACCTCCTCATAGTCCCCATCCCTCATTACCCAACCAACTATCCTTCTCATCCCAGTCCCTGTTACCAATATAACCTCCTCATAGTCCACATCCCTCATTACCCAACAAACTATCCTCGTCATCCCAGTTCCTCATTACCAATATAACCCCCTGCTAGTCCCCATCCCTCATTACCCAACCAACTATCCTCCTCATCCCAGTTCCTCATTACCAATATACCCTCCTCCTCATCTCAGTTCCTCATTATCCAGGAAAATGTCCTCCTCATCCCAGTCCCTGTTACCAATATAACCTCCTCCTAGCCTGCATCCCTCATTACCCAACCAACTATCGTCCTCATCCCAGTCCCTGTTACCAATATAACCTCCTCCTATTCCCCATCCCTCATTACCCAACCAACTATCCTCCTCATCCCAGTCCCTCATTACCAATATAACCTCCTCCTAGTCCCCATCCCTCATTACCCAACCAAGTATCCTCCTCATCCCACCCCTCATTACCAATATAACCTCCTCCTAGTCCCCATCCCTCTTTACCCAACCAACTACCCTCCTCATCCCAGTCCCCCGTTACCAATATAACCTCCTCCTAGTCCCCATCCCTCATTACCCAACCAACTATCCTCCTCATCCCAGTCCCTCATTACCAATATAACTTCCTCCTAGTCCTCATCCCTCATTACCCAACAAACTATCCCTCTCATCCGAGTCCCTCATTACCAATATAACCTCCTCCTAGTCCCCATCCCTCATTACCCAACCAACTATCCTCCTCATCCCAGTCCCCATCTATCCCTCATCCCTCATTACCCAACCAACTATCTCCTCATCCAAGTCCCTCATTACCAATATAACCTCCTCCTAGTCCCCATCCCTCATTACCCAACCAACTATCCTCCTCATCCCAATCCCTCAACCTCCTCCTAGTCCCTATCCCTCATTACCCAACCAACTATCCTCCTCATCCCAGTCCATCATTACCAATAAAACTTCCTCCTAGTCCCCATCCCTCATTACCCAGCCAACTATCCTCCTCATCCCCGTCCCTTATTACCAATATAACCTCCTCCTAGTCCCCATCCCTCTTTACCCAACCAACTATCTCCTCATCCAAGTCCCTCATTACCAATATAACCTCCTCCTAGTCCCCATCCCTCATTACCCAACCAACGATCCTCCTCATTCCAGTCCATCATTACCAATATAACCTCCTCCTAGTCCCCATCCCTCATTACCCAACCAACTATCCTCCTCATCCCAGTCCCTCATTACCAATATAACTTCCTACTAGTCCTCATCCCTCATTACCCAACCAACTATCCCTCTCATCCGAGTCCCTCATTACCAATATAACCTCCTCCTAGTCCCCATCCCTCATTAACCAACCAACTATCCTCCTCATCCCAGTCCATCATTAAGAATATAACCTCCTCCTAGTCCCTATCCCTCATTACCCAACCAACTATCCTCCGCCACCCACTCCATCATTACCAATATAACCTCCTCCTAGGCCCCATCCTTCATTACTCAACCAACTATCCTCCTCTTCCCAGTCCATCATTACCAATATAACTTCCTCCTAGTCCCCATCCCTCATTACCCAGCCAACTATCCTTCTCATCCCCGTCCCTTATTACCAATATAACCTCCTCCTAGTCCCCATCCCTCTTTACCCAACCAACTATCTCCTCATCCAAGTCCCTCATTACCAATATAACCTCCTCCTAGTCCCCATCGCTCTTTACCCAACCAACTATCCTCCTCATTCCAGTCCATCATTACCAATATAACCTCCTCCTAGTCCCCATCCCTCATTACCCAACCAACTATCCTCCTCATTCCAGTCCCTCATTAACAATATAACCTCCTCCTAGTCCCCATCCCTCATTACCCAACCAACTATCTTTCTCATCCCAGTGCCCGTTACCAATATAACCTCCTCCTAGTCCCCATCCCTCATTACCCAACCAACTATCCTCCTCATCCCAGTTCCTCATTACCAATATAACCTCCTCCTAGTCCCCATCCCTCATTACCCAACCAACTATCCTCCTCATCCCAATTCCTCATTATCAATATAACCTCCTCCTAGTCCCCATCCCTCATTACCCAACCAACTATCCTCCTCATCCCAGTCCCTCACTACCAATACAATACCTTCTTAGTCCCCATCCCTCATTACCCAACAAACTATCCTCCTCATCCCAGTCCTTCACTACCAATACAACACCCTCTTAGTCCCCATCCCTCATTACCCAACAAACTATCCTCCTCATTCCAGTCCCTCATTACCAATATAACCTCCTCCTAGTCCCCATCCCTCATTACCCAACCAACTAACCTCCTCATCCCAGTCCCCTATTACCAATATAACCTCCTTCTAGTCCCCATCCCTCATTACCCAACCAACTATCCTCCTCATCCCATTTCCTCATTACCAATATAACCTCCTCCTCATCTCAGTTCCTCGTTACCCAGGAAAACGTCGTCCTCATCCCAGTCCCCGTTACCAATATAACCTCCTCCTAGTCCCCATACCTCATTACACAACCAACTATCCTCCTCATCCCAGTCCCTGTTACCAATATAACCTCATCCTTGTCCCCATCTTTCATTACCCAACCAACTATCCTCCGCATCCCAGTCCCTCATTATCAACATAACCTCCTCCTAGTCCCCATCCCTCATTACCCAACCAACTATCCTTCTCATCCCAGTCCCTGTTACCAATATAACCTCCTCCCAATCCGCATCCCTAATTACCCAACTAACTATCCTCCTCATCCCAGTTCCTCATTGCCAAAATAACCTCCTCCTAGTCCCCATCCCTCATTACCCAACCAACTATCCTCCTCATCCCAGTTCCTCATTACCAATATAACCTCCTCCTCATCTCAGTTCCTCATTACCCAGGAGAATGTCCTCCTCATCCCACTCCCCGTTACCAATATAACTTCCTCCTAGTCCCCATCCCTCATTACCCAACCAACTATCCTCCTCATCCCAGTCCCTCATTACCAATATAACCTCCTCCTAGTCCCCATCCCTCATTACCCAACCAACTATCCTCCTCAAGCCCAATCCCTCATTACCAATATAACCTCCTCCTAGTCCCCATCCCTCATTACCCAACCAACTATCCTCCTCATCCCAATCCCTCATTACCAATATAACCGCCTCCTAATCCCATCCCTCATTACCCAACCAACTATCCTCCTCATCCCAGTCCCCCATTACCAATATGACCTCCTCATAGTCCCCATCCCTCATTACCCAACCAACTATCCTTCTCATCCCAGTCCCTGTTACCAATATAACCTCCTCATAATCCACATCCCTCATTACCCAACAAACTATCCTCGTCATCCCAGTTCCTCATTACCAATATAACCCCCTGCTAGTCCCCATCCCTCATTACCCAACCAACTATTTTCCTCATCCCAGTTCCTCATTACCAATATACCCTCCTCCTCATCTCAGTTCCTCATTATCCAGGAAAATGTCCTCCTCATCCCAGTCCCTGTTACCAATATAACCTCCTCCAAACCTGCATCCCTCATTACCCAACCAACTATAGTCCTCATCCCAGTCCCTGTTACCAATATAACCTATTCCTAGTACCCATTCCTCATTACCCAACCAACTATCCTCCTCATCCCAGTCCCTCATTACCAATATAACCTCCTCCTAGTCCCCATCCCTCATTACCCAACCAAGTATCCTCCTCATCCCACCCCTCATTACCAATATAACCTCCTCCTAGTCCCCATCCCTCTTTACCCAACCAACTACCCTCCTCAACCAAGTCCCCCGTTACCAATATAACCTCCTCCTAGTCCCCATCCCTCATTACCCAACCAACTATCCTCCTCAACCCAGTCCATCATTAACAATATAACCTCCTCCTAGCCCCCATCCCTCATTACCCAACCAACTATCCTCCTCATCCCAGTCCCTCATTACCAATATAACTTCCTCCTAGTCCTCATCCCTCATTACCCAACCAACTATCCCTCTCATCCGAGTCCCTCATTACCAATATAACCTCCTCCTAGTCCCCATCCCTCATTACCCAACCAACTATCCTCCTCATCCCAGTCCATCATTAAGAATATAACCTCCTCCTAGTCCCTATCCCTCATTACCCAACCAAGTATCCTCCTCATCCCACCCCTCATTACCAATATAACCTCCTCCTAGTCCCCATCCCTCTTTACCCAACCAACTACCCTCCTCATCCCAGTCCCCCGTTACCAATATAACCTCCTCCTAGTCCCCATCCCTCATTACCCAACCAACTATCCTCCTCAACCCAGTCCATCATTAACAATATAACCTCCTCCTAGTCCCCATTCCTCATTACCCAACCAACTATCCTCCTCATCCCAGTCCCTCATTACCAATATAACTTCCTCCTAGTCCTCATCCCTCATTACCCAACCAACTATCCCTCTCATCCGAGTCCCTCATTACCAATATAACCTCCTCCTAGTCCCCATCCCTCATTACCCAACCAACTATCCTCCTCATCCCAGTCCATCATTAAGAATATAACCTCCTCCTAGTCCCTATCCCTCATTACCCAACCAACTATCCTCCGCCACCCACTCCATCATTACCAATATAACCTCCTCCTAGTCCCCATCCCTCATTACCCAGCCAACTATCCTCCTCATCCCCGTCCCTTATTACCAATATAACCTCCTCCTAGTCCCCATCCCTCTTTACCCAACCAACTATCTCCTCATCCAAGTCCCTCATTACCAATATAACCTCCTCCTAGTCCCCATCCCTCATTACCCAACCAACTATCCTCCTCATTCCAGTCCATCATTACCAATATAACCTCCTCCTAGTCCCCATCCCTCATTACCCAACCAACTATCCTCCTCATTCCAGTCCCTCATTAACAATATAACCTCCTCCTATATCCCATCCCTCATTACCCAACCAACTATCTTTCTCATCCCAGTCCCTGTTACCAATATAACCTCCTCCTAGTCCCCATCCCTCATTACCCAGCCAACTATCCTCCTCATCCCCGTCCCTTATTACCAATATAACCTCCTCCTAGTCCCCATCCCTCTTTACCCAACCAACTATCTCCTCATCCAAGTCCCTCATTACCAATATAACCTCCTCCTAGTCCCCATCCCTCATTACCCAACCAACTATCCTCCTCATTCCAGTCCATCATTACCAATATAACCTCCTCCTAGTCCCCATCCCTCATTACCCAACCAACTATCCTCCTCATTCCAGTCCCTCATTAACAATATAACCTCCTCCTATATCCCATCCCTCATTACTCAACCAACTATCCTCCTCATCCCAGTCCATCATTACCAAAATAACTTCCTCCTAGTCCCCATCCCTCATTACCCAGCCAACTATCCTCCTCATCCCCGTCCCTTATTACCAATATAACCTCCTCCTAGTCCCCATCCCTCTTTACCCAACCAACTATCTCCTCATCCAAGTCCCTCATTACCAATATAACCTCCTCCTAGTCCCCATACCTCATTACCCAACCAACTATCCTCCTCATCCCAGTTCCTAATTACCAATATAACCTCCTCCTCATCTCAGTTCCTCATTACACAGGAAAATGTCCTCCTCATCCCAGTACCCGTTACCAATATAACGTCCTCCTAGTCCCCTTCCCTCATTACCCAACGAACTATCCTCCTCATCCCAGTCCCTGTTACCAATATAACCTCATCCTAGAACCGATCCCTCATTACCCAACCAACTATCCTCCTCATTCCAGTCCATCATTACCAATATAACCTCCTTCTAGTCCCCATCCCTCATTACCCAACCAACTATCCTCCTCATCCCATTCCCTCATTACCAATAAAACCTCCTCCTAATCCCCATCCCTCATTATCCAACCAACTATCCTCCTCATCCCAGTTCCTCATTACCAATATAACCTCCTCCTAATCCTCATCCCTCATAACCCAACCAACTATGCTCCTCATCCCAGTTCCTCATTTCCAATATAACCTCCTCCTCATCTCAGTTCCTCATTACCAAGGAAAATGAACTCCTCATCCCAGTGCCCGTTACCAATATAACCTCCTCCTAGTCCCCATCCTTCATTACTCAACCAACTATCCTCCTCATCCCAGTCCATCATTACCAATATAACTTCCTCCTAGTCCCCATCCCTCATTACCCAGCCAACTATCCTCCTCATCCCCGTCCCTTATTACCAATATAACCTCCTCCTAGTCCCCATCCCTCTTTACCCAACCAACTATCTCCTCATCCAAGTCCCTCATTACCAATATAACCTCCTCCTAGTCCCCATCCCTCATTACCCAACCAACTATCCTCCTCATTCCAGTCCATCATTACCAATATAACCTCCTCCTAGTCCCCATCCCTCATTACCCAACCAACTATCCTCCTCATTCCAGTCCCTCATTAACAATATAACCTCCTCCTATATCCCATCCCTCATTACCCAACCAACTATCTTTCTCATCCCAGTCCCTGTTACCAATATAACCTCCTCCTAGTCCCCATCCCTCATTACCCAACCAACTATCCTCCTCATCCCAGTTCCACATTACAAATATAACCTCCTCCTAGTCCCCATCCCTCATTACCCAACCAACTATCCTCGTCATCCCAGTTCCTCATTACCAATATAACCTCCTCCTCATCTCAGTTCCTCATTACACAGGAAAATGTCCTCCTCATCCCAGTACCCGTTACCAATATAACGTCCTCCTAGTCCCCTTCCCTCATTACCCAACGAACTATCCTCCTCATCCCAGTCCCTGTTACCAATATAACCTCATCCTAGAACCGATCCCTCATTACCCAACCAACTATCCTCCTCATTCCAGTCCATCATTACCAATATAACCTCCTCCTAGTCCCCATCCCTCATTACCCAACCAACTATCCTCCTCATCCCATTCCCTCATTACCAATAAAACCTCCTCCTAATCCCCATCCCTCATTATCCAACCAACTATCCTCCTCATCCAAGTTCCTCATTACCAATATAACCTCCTCCTAATCCTCCTCCCTCATAACCCAACCAACTATGCTCCTCATCCCAATTCCTCATTTCCAATATAACCTCCTCCTCATCTCAGTTCCTCATTACCAAGGAAAATGAACTCCTCATCACAGTGCCCGTTACCAATATAACCTCCTCCTAGTCCCCTTCCCTCACTACCCAACCAACTATCCTCCTCATCCCAGTCCCTGTTACCAATATAACCTCATCCTAGAACCCATCCCTCATTACCCAACCAACTATCCTCCTCATCCCAGTCCCTGTTACCAATATAACCTCCTCCTAGTCCCCATCATCATTACCCAACCAACTATCCTCCTCATCCCAGTCCATCATTACCAATATAACCTCCTCCTAGTCCCCATCCCTCATTACCCAACCAACTATCCTGCTCATCCCAGTCCCTCATTACCAATATAACCTCCTCCTAGTCCCCATCCCTCATTACCCAACCAACTACCCTCCTCATCCCAGTCCCCCGTTACCAATATAACCTCCTCCTAGTCCCCATCCCTCATTACCCAACCAACTATCCTCCTCATCCCAATCCCTCATTACCAATATAACCTCCTCCTAATCCCATCCCTCATTACCCAACCAACTATCCTCCTCATCCCAGTCCCCCATTACCAATATGACCTCCTCCTAGTCCCCATCCCTCTTTACCCAACCAACTATCTCCTCATCCAAGTCCCTCATTACCAATATAACCTCCTCCTAGTCCCCATCCCTCATTACCCAACCAACTATCCTCCTCATTCCAGTCCATCATTACCAATATAACCTCCTCCTAGTCCCCATCCCTCATTACCCAACCAACTATCCTCCTCATTCCAGTCCCTCATTAACAATATAACCTCCTCCTATATCCCATCCCTCATTACCCAACCAACTATCTTTCTCATCCCAGTCCCTGTTACCAATATAACCTCCTCCTAGTCCCCATCCCTCATTACCCAACCAACTATCCTCCTCATCCCAGTTCCACATTACCAATATAACCTCCTCCTAGTCCCCATCCCTCATTACCCAACCAACTATCCTCGTCATCCCAGTTCCTCATTACCAATATAACCTCCTCCTCATCTCAGTTCCTCATTACACAGGAAAATGTCCTCCTCATCCCAGTACCCGTTACCAATATAACGTCCTCCTAGTCCCCTTCCCTCATTACCCAACGAACTATCCTCCTCATCCCAGTCCCTGTTACCAATATAACCTCATCCTAGAACCGATCCCTCATTACCCAACCAACTATCCTCCTCATTCCAGTCCATCATTACCAATATAACCTCCTCCTAGTCCCCATCCCTCATTACCCAACCAACTATCCTCCTCATCCCATTCCCTCATTACCAATAAAACCTCCTCCTAATCCCCATCCCTCATTATCCAACCAACTATCCTCCTCATCCCAGTTCCTCATTACCAATATAACCTCCTCCTAATCCTCCTCCCTCATAACCCAACCAACTATGCTCCTCATCCCAATTCCTCATTTCCAATATAACCTCCTCCTCATCTCAGTTCCTCATTACCAAGGAAAATGAACTCCTCATCACAGTGCCCGTTACCAATATAACCTCCTCCTAGTCCCCTTCCCTCACTACCCAACCAACTATCCTCCTCATCCCAGTCCCTGTTACCAATATAACCTCATCCTAGAACCCATCCCTCATTACCCAACCAACTATCCTCCTCATCCCAGTCCCTGTTACCAATATAACCTCCTCCTAGTCCCCATCATCATTACCCAACCAACTATCCTCCTCATCCCAGTCCATCATTACCAATATAACCTCCTCCTAGTCCCCATCCCTCATTACCCAACCAACTATCCTGCTCATCCCAGTCCCTCATTACCAATATAACCTCCTCCTAGTCCCCATCCCTCATTACCCAACCAACTACCCTCCTCATCCCAGTCCCCCGTTACCAATATAACCTCCTCCTAGTCCCCATCCCTCATTACCCAACCAACTATCCTCCTCATCCCAATCCCTCATTACCAATATAACCTCCTCCTAATCCCATCCCTCATTACCCAACCAACTATCCTCCTCATCCCAGTCCCCCATTACCAATATGACCTCCTCATAGTCCCCATCCCTCATTACCCAACCAACTATCCTCCTCAACCCAGTCCATCAATAACAATATAACCTCCTCCTAGTCCCCATCCCTCATTACCCAACCAACTATCCTCCTCCTCCCAGTCCCTCATTACCAATATAACCTCCTCCTAGTCCCCATCCCTCATTACCCAACCAACTATCCTCCTCATCCCAGTCCATCATTAACAATATAACCTACTGCTAGTCCCCATCCCTCATTATCCAACCAACTATCCTCCTCATCCCAGTCCATCATTAACAATATAACCTCCTCCTAGTCCCCATCCCTCATTACTCAACCAACTATCCTCCTCATCCCAGTCCATCATTACAAATATAACTTCCTCCTAGTCCCCATCCCTCATTACCAAGCCAACTATCCTCCTCATCTCAGTCCCTCATTACCAATACAACTTCCTCCTAGTCCTCATCCCTCATTACCCAACCAACCTTCATCCTCATCCCTGTCCTTCATTACCAATATAACCTCCTCCTAGTCCCCAACCCTCTTTACCCAACCAACTATCTCCTCATCCAAGTCCCTCATTAACAATATAACCTCCTCCTAGTCCCCATCCCTCATTACCCAACCAACTATCCTCATCCCAGTCCCAGTTACCAATATAACCTCCTCCTAGTCCCCATCCCTCATTACCCAACCAACTATCCTCCTCATCCCAGTCCTCTATTACCCAGGAAAATGTTATCCTCATCCCAGTCCCCTATTACCAATATAACCTCCTTCTAGTCCTCATCCCTCATTACCCAACCAACTATCATCCTCCTCCCAGTTCCTCATTACCAATATAACTTCCTCCTCATCTCAGTTCCTCATTACCCAGGAAAATGTCCTCCTCATCCCAGTCCCCGTTACCAATATAACCTCCTCCTAGTCCCCATCCCTCATTACCCAACCAACTATCCTCCTCATCCCAGTCCCTGTTACCAATATAACCTCATCCTTGTCCCCATCTTTCATTACCCAACCAACTATCCTCCGCATCCCAGTCCGTCATTACCAACATAACCTCCTCCTAGTCCCCATCCCTCATTACCCAACCAACTATCATTCTCATCCCAGTCCCCGTTACCAATATAACTTCCTCCCAGTCCGCATCCCTTATTACCCAACTAACTATCCAACTCATCCCAGTTCCTCATTGCCAAAATAACCTCCTCCTAGTCCCCATCCCTCATTACCCAACCAACTGTCCTCCTCATCCGAGTCCCTCATTACCAATATAACCTCCTCCTAGTCCCCATCCCTCATTACCCAACCAACTATCCTCCTCATCCCAGTCCCTCATTACCAATATAACCTCCTCCTAATCCCCATCCCTCATTACCCAACCAACTATCCTCCTCATCCCAGTCCCCCATTACCAATATAACCTCCTCCTAGTCCCCATCCCTCAATACCCAACCAACTATCCTCCTCATCCCAGTCCCTCATTACCAATATAACCTCCTCCTACTCCCCATCCCTCATTACCCAACCAACTATCCTCCTCATCCCAGTTCCTCATTACCAATATAACCTCCTCGTCATCTCAGTTCCTCATTACCCAGGAAAATGTCCTCCTCATCCCAGTCCCCGTTACCAATATAACCTCCTCCTATCCGGCATCCCTCATTACCCAACCAACTATCCTCCTCATCCCAGTCCCTGTTACCAATATAACCTCCTCCTAGTCCCCATCCCTCATTACCCACCCAACTATCCTCCTCAACCCAGTCCATCATTAACAATATAACCTCCTCCTAGTCCCCATCCCTCATTACCCAACCAACTATCTTCCTCATCCCAGTCCCTCATTACCAATATAACTTCCTCCTAGTCCTCATCCCTCATTACCCAACCAACTATCCTTCTCATCCCAGTCCCTCATTACCAATATAACCTCCTCCTAGTCCACATCCCTCATTACCCAACCAACTGTCCTCCTCATCCGAGTCCCTCATTACCAATATAACCTCCTCCTAGTCCCCATCCCTCATTACCCAACCAATTATCCTCCTCATCCCAGTCCCTCAATACCAATATAACCTCCTCCTAGTCCTCATCCCTCATTACCCAACCAACTACCGTCCTCATCCAAGTCCCCCGTTACCAATATAATCTCCTCCGAGTCCCCATCCCTCATTACCCAACCAATGATCCTACTCAACCCAGTTTATCATTAACAATATAACCTCCTCCTAGTCCCCATCCCTCATTACCCAACCAACTATCCTCCTCATCCCATTCCCTCATTACTTATATAACTTCCTCCTAGTCCTCATCCCACATTACCCAACTAACTATCCCTCTCATCCCAGTCCCTCATTACCAATATAACCTCCTCCTAGTCCCCATCCCTCATTACCCAACCAACTATCCTCCTCATCCCAGTCCATAATTAACAATATAACCTCCTCCTAGTCCTTATCCCTCATTACCCAACCAACTATCCTCTGCCACCCACTCCATCATTACCAATAAAACCTCCTCCTAGTCCCCATCCCTCATTACCCAACCAACTATCCTTCTCATTCCAGTTCCTCATTACCAATATAACCTCCTCCTAGTCCCCATCCCTCATTACACAACCAACTATCCTCCTCATCCCAGTTCCTCATAACCAATATAACCTCATCCTCATCTCAGTTCCTCATTACCCAGGAAAATGTCATCCTCATCACAGTCCCGTTACCAATATAACCTCCTCCTAGTCCCCATCCCTCATTATCCAACCAACTGTCCTCTGCATCGCAGTCCCTCATTACCAATATAACCTCCTCCTAGTCCCCATCCCTCATTACCCAACCAACTATCCTCCTCATCCCAGTCCCTCACTACCAATACAACACCCTCTTAGTCCCCATCCCTCATTACCCAACAAACTATCCTCCTCATTCCAGTCCCTCATTACCAATATAACCTCCAACTAGTCCCCATCCCTCATTTCCCAACCAACTATCCTCCTCATCCCAGTCCTCTATTACCCAGGAAAATGTTATCCTCATCCCAGTCCCCTATTACCAATATAACCTCCTTCTAGTCCTCATCCCTCATTACCCAACCAACTATCATCCTCCTCCCAGTTCCTCATTACCAATATAACTTCCTCCTCATCTCAGTTCCTCATTACCCAGGAAAATGTCCTCCTCATCCCAGTCCCCGTTACCAATATAACCTCCTCCTAGTCCCCATCCCTCATTACCCAACCAACTATCCTCCTCATCCCAGTCCCTGTTACCAATATAACCTCATCCTTGTCCCCATCTTTCATTACCCAACCAACTATCCTCCGCATCCCAGTCCGTCATTACCAACATAACCTCCTCCTAGTCCCCATCCCTCATTACCCAACCAACTATCATTCTCATCCCAGTCCCCGTTACCAATATAACTTCCTCCCAGTCCGCATCCCTTATTACCCAACTAACTATCCAACTCATCCCAGTTCCTCATTGCCAAAATAACCTCCTCCTAGTCCCCATCCCTCATTACCCAACCAACTGTCCTCCTCATCCGAGTCCCTCATTACACATATAACCTCCTCCTAGTCCCCATCCCTCATTACCCAACCAACTATCCTCCTCATCCCAGTCCCTCATTACCAATATAACCTCCTCCTAATCCCCATCCCTCATTACCCAACCAACTATCCTCCTCATCCCAGTCCCCCATTACCAATATAACCTCCTCCTAGTCCCCATCCCTCAATACCCAACCAACTATCCTCCTCATCCCAGTCCCTCATTACCAATATAACCTCCTCCTAATCCCCATCCCTCATTACCCAACCAACGATCCTTCTCATCCCAGTCCCTGTTACCAATATAACCTCCTCCTAGTCCCCATCCCTCATTACCCAACCAACTATCCTCCTCATTACAGTTCCTCATTACCAATATAACCTCCTCCTACTCCCCATCCCTCATTACCCTACCAACTATCCTCCTCATCCCAGTTCCTCATTACCAATATAACCTCCTCGTCATCTCAGTTCCTCATTACCCAGGAAAATGTCCTCCTCATCCCAGTCCCCGTTACCAATATAACCTCCTCCTATCCGGCATCCCTCATTACCCAACCAACTATCCTCCTCATCCCAGTCCCTGTTACCAATATAACCTCCTCCTAGTCCCCATCCCTCATTACCCAACCAACTATCCTCCTCATCCCTGTCCCACATTACCAATATAACCTCCTCCTAGTCCCCATCCCTCATTATCCAACCAACTATTCTCCTCATCCCAAACCCTCATTACCAATATAACCTCCTCCTAGTCCTCATCCCTCATTACCCAACCAACTACCCCCCTCATCCCAGTCCCCCGTTACCAATATAACCTCCTCCTAGTCCCCATCCCTCATTACCCAACCAACTATCCTCCTCATCCCAATCCCTCATTACCAATATAACCTCCTCCTAATCCCATCCCTCATTACCCAACCAACTATCCTCCTCATCCCAGTCCCCCATTACCAATATGACCTCCTCCTAGTCCCCATCCCTCTTTACCCAACCAACTATCTCCTCATCCAAGTCCCTCATTACCAATATAACCTCCTCCTAGTCCCCATCCCTCATTACCCAACCAACTATCCTCCTCATTCCAGTCCATCATTACCAATATAACCTCCTCCTAGTCCCCATCCCTCATTACCCAACCAACTATCCTCCTCATTCCAGTCCCTCATTAACAATATAACCTCCTCCTATATCCCATCCCTCATTACCCAACCAACTATCTTTCTCATCCCAGTCCCTGTTACCAATATAACCTCCTCCTAGTCCCCATCCCTCATTACCCAACCAACTATCCTCCTCATCCCAGTTCCACATTACCAATATAACCTCCTCCTAGTCCCCATCCCTCATTACCCAACCAACTATCCTCGTCATCCCAGTTCCTCATTACCAATATAACCTCCTCCTCATCTCAGTTCCTCATTACACAGGAAAATGTCCTCCTCATCCCAGTACCCGTTACCAATATAACGTCCTCCTAGTCCCCTTCCCTCATTACCCAACGAACTATCCTCCTCATCCCAGTCCCTGTTACCAATATAACCTCATCCTAGAACCGATCCCTCATTACCCAACCAACTATCCTCCTCATTCCAGTCCATCATTACCAATATAACCTCCTCCTAGTCCCCATCCCTCATTACCCAACCAACTATCCTCCTCATCCCATTCCCTCATTACCAATAAAACCTCCTCCTAATCCCCATCCCTCATTATCCAACCAACTATCCTCCTCATCCCAGTTCCTCATTACCAATATAACCTCCTCCTAATCCTCCTCCCTCATAACCCAACCAACTATGCTCCTCATCCCAATTCCTCATTTCCAATATAACCTCCTCCTCATCTCAGTTCCTCATTACCAAGGAAAATGAACTCCTCATCACAGTGCCCGTTACCAATATAACCTCCTCCTAGTCCCCTTCCCTCACTACCCAACCAACTATCCTCCTCATCCCAGTCCCTGTTACCAATATAACCTCATCCTAGAACCCATCCCTCATTACCCAACCAACTATCCTCCTCATCCCAGTCCCTGTTACCAATATAACCTCCTCCTAGTCCCCATCATCATTACCCAACCAACTATCCTCCTCATCCCAGTCCATCATTACCAATATAACCTCCTCCTAGTCCCCATCCCTCATTACCCAACCAACTATCCTGCTCATCCCAGTCCCTCATTACCAATATAACCTCCTCCTAGTCCCCATCCCTCATTACCCAACCAACTACCCTCCTCATCCCAGTCCCCCGTTACCAATATAACCTCCTCCTAGTCCCCATCCCTCATTACCCAACCAACTATCCTCCTCATCCCAATCCCTCATTACCAATATAACCTCCTCCTAATCCCATCCCTCATTACCCAACCAACTATCCTCCTCATCCCAGTCCCCCATTACCAATATGACCTCCTCATAGTCCCCATCCCTCATTACCCAACCAACTATCCTCCTCAACCCAGTCCATCAATAACAATATAACCTCCTCCTAGTCCCCATCCCTCATTACCCAACCAACTATCCTCCTCCTCCCAGTCCCTCATTACCAATATAACCTCCTCCTAGTCCCCATCCCTCATTACCCAACCAACTATCCTCCTCATCCCAGTCCATCATTAACAATATAACCTACTGCTAGTCCCCATCCCTCATTATCCAACCAACTATCCTCCTCATCCCAGTCCATCATTAACAATATAACCTCCTCCTAGTCCCCATCCCTCATTACTCAACCAACTATCCTCCTCATCCCAGTCCATCATTACAAATATAACTTCCTCCTAGTCCCCATCCCTCATTACCAAGCCAACTATCCTCCTCATCTCAGTCCCTCATTACCAATACAACTTCCTCCTAGTCCTCATCCCTCATTACCCAACCAACCTTCATCCTCATCCCTGTCCTTCATTACCAATATAACCTCCTCCTAGTCCCCATCCCTCTTTACCCAACCAACTATCTCCTCATCCAAGTCCCTCATTAACAATATAACCTCCTCCTAGTCCCCATCCCTCATTACCCAACCAACTATCCTCATCCCAGTCCCAGTTACCAATATAACCTCCTCCTAGTCCCCATCCCTCATTACCCAACCAACTATCCTCCTCATCCCAGTCCTCTATTACCCAGGAAAATGTTATCCTCATCCCAGTCCCCTATTACCAATATAACCTCCTTCTAGTCCTCATCCCTCATTACCCAACCAACTATCATCCTCCTCCCAGTTCCTCATTACCAATATAACTTCCTCCTCATCTCAGTTCCTCATTACCCAGGAAAATGTCCTCCTCATCCCAGTCCCCGTTACCAATATAACCTCCTCCTAGTCCCCATCCCTCATTACCCAACCAACTATCCTCCTCATCCCAGTCCCTGTTACCAATATAACCTCATCCTTGTCCCCATCTTTCATTACCCAACCAACTATCCTCCGCATCCCAGTCCGTCATTACCAACATAACCTCCTCCTAGTCCCCATCCCTCATTACCCAACCAACTATCATTCTCATCCCAGTCCCCGTTACCAATATAACTTCCTCCCAGTCCGCATCCCTTATTACCCAACTAACTATCCAACTCATCCCAGTTCCTCATTGCCAAAATAACCTCCTCCTAGTCCCCATCCCTCATTACCCAACCAACTGTCCTCCTCATCCGAGTCCCTCATTACCAATATAACCTCCTCCTAGTCCCAATCCCTCATTACCCAACCAACTATCCTCCTCATCCCAGTCCCTCATTACCAATATAACCTCCTCCTAATCCCCATCCCTCATTACCCAACCAACTATCCTCCTCATCCCAGTCCCCCATTACCAATATAACCTCCTCCTAGTCCCCATCCCTCAATACCCAACCAACTATCCTCCTCATCCCAGTCCCTCATTACCAATATAACCTCCTCCTACTCCCCATCCCTCATTACCCAACCAACTATCCTCCTCATCCCAGTTCCTCATTACCAATATAACCTCCTCGTCATCTCAGTTCCTCATTACCCAGGAAAATGTCCTCCTCATCCCAGTCCCCGTTACCAATATAACCTCCTCCTATCCGGCATCCCTCATTACCCAACCAACTATCCTCCTCATCCCAGTCCCTGTTACCAATATAACCTCCTCCTAGTCCCCATCCCTCATTACCCACCCAACTATCCTCCTCAACCCAGTCCATCATTAACAATATAACCTCCTCCTAGTCCCCATCCCTCATTACCCAACCAACTATCTTCCTCATCCCAGTCCCTCATTACCAATATAACTTCCTCCTAGTCCTCATCCCTCATTACCCAACCAACTATCCTTCTCATCCCAGTCCCTCATTACCAATATAACCTCCTCCTAGTCCACATCCCTCATTACCCAACCAACTGTCCTCCTCATCCGAGTCCCTCATTACCAATATAACCTCCTCCTAGTCCCCATCCCTCATTACCCAACCAATTATCCTCCTCATCCCAGTCCCTCAATACCAATATAACCTCCTCCTAGTCCTCATCCCTCATTACCCAACCAACTACCGTCCTCATCCAAGTCCCCCGTTACCAATATAATCTCCTCCGAGTCCCCATCCCTCATTACCCAACCAATGATCCTACTCAACCCAGTTTATCATTAACAATATAACCTCCTCCTAGTCCCCATCCCTCATTACCCAACCAACTATCCTCCTCATCCCATTCCCTCATTACTTATATAACTTCCTCCTAGTCCTCATCCCACATTACCCAACTAACTATCCCTCTCATCCCAGTCCCTCATTACCAATATAACCTCCTCCTAGTCCCCATCCCTCATTACCCAACCAACTATCCTCCTCATCCCAGTCCATAATTAACAATATAACCTCCTCCTAGTCCTTATCCCTCATTACCCAACCAACTATCCTCTGCCACCCACTCCATCATTACCAATAAAACCTCCTCCTAGTCCCCATCCCTCATTACCCAACCAACTATCCTTCTCATTCCAGTTCCTCATTACCAATATAACCTCCTCCTAGTCCCCATCCCTCATTACACAACCAACTATCCTCCTCATCCCAGTTCCTCATAACCAATATAACCTCATCCTCATCTCAGTTCCTCATTACCCAGGAAAATGTCATCCTCATCACAGTCCCGTTACCAATATAACCTCCTCCTAGTCCCCATCCCTCATTATCCAACCAACTGTCCTCTGCATCGCAGTCCCTCATTACCAATATAACCTCCTCCTAGTCCCCATCCCTCATTACCCAACCAACTATCCTCCTCATCCCAGTCCCTCACTACCAATACAACACCCTCTTAGTCCCCATCCCTCATTACCCAACAAACTATCCTCCTCATTCCAGTCCCTCATTACCAATATAACCTCCAACTAGTCCCCATCCCTCATTTCCCAACCAACTATCCTCCTCATCCCAGTCCTCTATTACCCAGGAAAATGTTATCCTCATCCCAGTCCCCTATTACCAATATAACCTCCTTCTAGTCCTCATCCCTCATTACCCAACCAACTATCATCCTCCTCCCAGTTCCTCATTACCAATATAACTTCCTCCTCATCTCAGTTCCTCATTACCCAGGAAAATGTCCTCCTCATCCCAGTCCCCGTTACCAATATAACCTCCTCCTAGTCCCCATCCCTCATTACCCAACCAACTATCCTCCTCATCCCAGTCCCTGTTACCAATATAACCTCATCCTTGTCCCCATCTTTCATTACCCAACCAACTATCCTCCGCATCCCAGTCCGTCATTACCAACATAACCTCCTCCTAGTCCCCATCCCTCATTACCCAACCAACTATCATTCTCATCCCAGTCCCCGTTACCAATATAACTTCCTCCCAGTCCGCATCCCTTATTACCCAACTAACTATCCAACTCATCCCAGTTCCTCATTGCCAAAATAACCTCCTCCTAGTCCCCATCCCTCATTACCCAACCAACTGTCCTCCTCATCCGAGTCCCTCATTACACATATAACCTCCTCCTAGTCCCCATCCCTCATTACCCAACCAACTATCCTCCTCATCCCAGTCCCTCATTACCAATATAACCTCCTCCTAATCCCCATCCCTCATTACCCAACCAACTATCCTCCTCATCCCAGTCCCCCATTACCAATATAACCTCCTCCTAGTCCCCATCCCTCAATACCCAACCAACTATCCTCCTCATCCCAGTCCCTCATTACCAATATAACCTCCTCCTAATCCCCATCCCTCATTACCCAACCAACGATCCTTCTCATCCCAGTCCCTGTTACCAATATAACCTCCTCCTAGTCCCCATCCCTCATTACCCAACCAACTATCCTCCTCATTACAGTTCCTCATTACCAATATAACCTCCTCCTACTCCCCATCCCTCATTACCCTACCAACTATCCTCCTCATCCCAGTTCCTCATTACCAATATAACCTCCTCGTCATCTCAGTTCCTCATTACCCAGGAAAATGTCCTCCTCATCCCAGTCCCCGTTACCAATATAACCTCCTCCTATCCGGCATCCCTCATTACCCAACCAACTATCCTCCTCATCCCAGTCCCTGTTACCAATATAACCTCCTCCTAGTCCCCATCCCTCATTACCCAACCAACTATCCTCCTCATCCCTGTCCCACATTACCAATATAACCTCCTCCTAGTCCCCATCCCTCATTATCCAACCAACTATTCTCCTCATCCCAAACCCTCATTACCAATATAACCTCCTCCTAGTCCTCATCCCTCATTACCCAACCAACTACCCCCCTCATCCCAGTCCCCCGTTACCAATATAATCTCCTCCTAGTCCCCATCCCTCATTACCCACCCAACTATCCTCCTCAACCCAGTCCATCATTAACAATATAACCTCCTCCTAGTCCCCATCCCTCATTACCCAACCAACTATCTTCCTCATCCCAGTCCCTCATTACCAATATAACTTCCTCCTAGTCCTCATCCCTCATTACCCAACCAACTATCCTTCTCATCCCAGTCCCTCATTACCAATATAACCTCCTCCTAGTCCACATCCCTCATTACCCAACCAACTGTCCTCCTCATCCGAGTCCCTCATTACCAATATAACCTCCTCCTAGTCCCCATCCCTCATTACCCAACCAATTATCCTCCTCATCCCAGTCCCTCAATACCAATATAACCTCCTCCTAGTCCTCATCCCTCATTACCCAACCAACTACCGTCCTCATCCAAGTCCCCCGTTACCAATATAATCTCCTCCGAGTCCCCATCCCTCATTACCCAACCAATGATCCTACTCAACCCAGTTTATCATTAACAATATAACCTCCTCCTAGTCCCCATCCCTCATTACCCAACCAACTATCCTCCTCATCCCATTCCCTCATTACTTATATAACTTCCTCCTAGTCCTCATCCCACATTACCCAACTAACTATCCCTCTCATCCCAGTCCCTCATTACCAATATAACCTCCTCCTAGTCCCCATCCCTCATTACCCAACCAACTATCCTCCTCATCCCAGTCCATAATTAACAATATAACCTCCTCCTAGTCCCTATCCCTCATTACCCAACCAACTATCCTCTGCCACCCACTCCATCATTACCAATAAAAACTCCTCCTAGTCCCCATCCCTCATTACCCAACCAACTATCCTTCTCATTCCAGTTCCTCATTACCAATATAACCTCCTCCTAGTCCCCATCCCTCATTACACAACCAACTATCCTCCTCATCCCAGTTCCTCATTACCAATATAACCTCATCCTCATCTCAGTTCCTCATTACCCAGGAAAATGTCATCCTCATCACAGTCCCGTTACCAATATAACCTCCTCCTAGTCCCCATCCCTCATTATCCAACCAACTGTCCTCTGCATCGCAGTCCCTCATTACCAATATAACCTCCTTCTAGTCCCCATCCCTCATTACCCAACCAACTATCCTCCTCATCCCAGTCCCTCACTACCAATACAACACCCTCTTAGTCCCCATCCCTCATTACCCAACAAACTATCCTCCTCATTCCAGTCCCTCATTACCAATATAACCTCCAACTAGTCCCCATCCCTCATTTCCCAACCAACTATCCTCCTCATCCCAGTCCTCTATTACCCAGGAAAATGTTATCCTCATCCCAGTCCCCTATTACCAATATAACCTCCTTCTAGTCCTCATCCCTCATTACCCAACCAACTATCATCCTCCTCCCAGTTCCTCATTACCAATATAACTTCCTCCTCATCTCAGTTCCTCATTACCCAGGAAAATGTCCTCCTCATCCCAGTCCCCGTTACCAATATAACCTCCTCCTAGTCCCCATCCCTCATTACCCAACCAACTATCCTCCTCATCCCAGTCCCTGTTACCAATATAACCTCATCCTTGTCCCCATCTTTCATTACCCAACCAACTATCCTCCGCATCCCAGTCCGTCATTACCAACATAACCTCCTCCTAGTCCCCATCCCTCATTACCCAACCAACTATCATTCTCATCCCAGTCCCCGTTACCAATATAACTTCCTCCCACTCCGCATCCCTTATTACCCAACTAACTATCCAACTCATCCCAGTTCCTCATTGCCAAAATAACCTCCTCCTAGTCCCCATCCCTCATTACCCAACCAACTATCCTCCTCATCCCAGTTCCTCATTACCAATATAACCTCCTCCTCATCTCAGTTCCTCATTACCCAGGAGAATGTCCTCCTCATCCCACTCCACGTTACCAATATAACCTCCTCCTAGTCCCCATCCCTCATTACCCAACCAACTATCCTCCTCATCCCAGTTCCTCATTGCCAAAATAACCTCCTCCTAGTCCCCATCCCTCATTACCCAACCAACTATCCTCCTCATCCCAGTTCCTCATTAACAATATAACCTCCTCGTCATCTCAGTTCCTCATTACCCAGGAGAATGTCCTCCTCATCCCACTCCACGTTACCAATATAACCTCCTCCTAGTCCCCATCCCTCATTACCCAACCAACTATCCTCCTCATTCCAGTCCCTCATTACCAATATAACCTCCAACTAGTCCCCATCCCTCATTTCCCAACCAACTATCCTCCTCATCCCAGTCCTCTATTACCCAGGAAAATGTTATCCTCATCCCAGTCCCCTATTACCAATATAACCTCCTTCTAGTCCTCATCCCTCATTACCCAACCAACTATCATCCTCCTCCCAGTTCCTCATTACCAATATAACTTCCTCCTCATCTCAGTTCCTCATTACCCAGGAAAATGTCCTCCTCATCCCAGTCCCCGTTACCAATATAACCTCCTCCTAGTCCCCATCCCTCATTACCCAACCAACTATCCTCCTCATCCCAGTCCCTGTTACCAATATAACCTCATCCTTGTCCCCATCTTTCATTACCCAACCAACTATCCTCCGCATCCCAGTCCGTCATTACCAACATAACCTCCTCCTAGTCCCCATCCCTCATTACCCAACCAACTATCCTCCTCATTCCAGTTCCTCATTACCAATATAACCTCCTCCTAGTCCCCATCCCTCATTACCCAACCAACTATCCTCCTCATCAAAGTTCCTCATTAACAATATAACCTCCTCCATATCTCAGTTCCTCATTACCCAGGAAAATGTCCTCCTCATCACAGTCCCGTTACCAATATAACCTCCTCCTAGTCCCCATCCCTCATTACCCAAAAAACTGTCCTCTGCATCCCAGTCCCTCATTACCAATATAACCTCCTCCTAGTCCCCATCCCTCATTACCCAACCAACTATCCTCCTCATCCCAGTCCCTCACTACCAATACAACACCCTCTTAGTCCCCATCCCTCATTACCCAACAAACTATTCTCCTCATCCCAGTCCCTTATTACCCAGGAAAATGTCCTCCTCATCCCAGTCCCCTATTACCAATATAAACTCCTTCTAGTCCCCATCCCTCATTACCCAACCAACTATCCTCCTCATCCCAGTCCCTCATTACCAATATAACCTCCTCCTAGTCCGCATCCCTCATTACCCAACCAATTATCCTCCTCTTCCCAGTCCCTCTTTACCAATATAACCTCCTTCTAGTCCCCATCCCTCTTGCCCAACCAACTTCCCTCCTCATCCCAGTCCCTCATTACCAATATAACCTCCTCCTAGTCCCCATCCCACATTGCCCAACCAACTATCCTTCTCATCCCAGTCCCTGTTACCAATATAACCTCCTCCTGGTCCACATCCCTCATTACCCAACCAACTATCCTTGTCATCCCAGTTCCTCATTACCAATATAACCCCCTCCTAGTCCCCATCCCTCATTACCCAACCAACGATCCTCCTCATCCCAGTTCCTCATTACCAATATAACCTCCTCCTCCTCTCAGTTCCTCATTACCCAGGAAAATGTCCTCCTCATCCCAGTCCCTGTTACCAATATAACCTCCTCCTAGCCCGCATCCCTCATTACCAAACCAACTATCCTCCTCATCCCAGTCCATGTTACCAATATAACCTCATCCTAGTCTCCATCCCTCATTACCCAACCAACTATGCTCCTCCTCCCAGTCCCTCATTACCAATATAACCTCCTCCTAGTCCCCATCCCTCATTACCCAACCAACTATCCTCCTCATCCCAGTCCCTCATTACCAATATAACCTCCTCCTAGTCCCCATCCCTCATTACCCAACCAACTACCCTCCTCATCCCAGTCCCCCGTTACCAATATAATCTCCTCCTAGTCCCCATCCCTCATTACCCAACCAACTATCCTCCTCAACCCAGTCCATCATTAACAATATAAACTCCTCCTAGTCCCCATCCCTCATTACGCAACCAACTATCCCTCTCATCCCAGTCCCTCATTACCAATATAACCTCCTCCTAGTCCCCATCCCTCATTACCCAACCAAGTATCCTCCACATCCCAGTCCATCATTAACAATATAACCTCCTCCTAGTCCCTATCCCTCATTACCCAACCAACTATCCTCCACCACCCACTCCATCATTATCAATATAACCTCCTCCTAGTTCCCATCCCTCATTACTCAACCAACTATCCTCCTCATCCCAGTCCATCATTACCAATATAACCTCCTCCTAGTCCCCATCCCTCATTACCCAGCCAACTATCCTCCTCATCTCAGTCCCTCATTACAAATAAAACTTCCTCCTAGTCCTCATCCCTCATTACCCAAAAACTATCCTCCTCATCCCATTCCCTCATCACCAATATAAACTCCTCCTAGTCCCCATCCCTCTTTCCCCAACCAAATATCTCCTCATCCAAGTCCCTCATTACCAATATAACCTCCTTCTAGTCCACATCCCCCATTACCCAACCAACTATCCTCCTCATTCCAGTCCATCATTACCAATATAACCTCCTCCTAGTCCCCATCCCTAATTACCCAACCAACTACCTTCCTCATTCCAGTCCCTCATTAACAATATAACCTCCTCCTACTCCCCATCCCTCATTACCCAACCAGCTATCCTTCTCATCCCAGTCCCCGTTACCAATATAGCCACCTCCTAGTCCCCATCCCTCATTACCCAACCAACTATCCTACTCAACCCAGTTCCTCATTACCCATATAACATCCTACTAGTCCCCATCCCTCATTACCCAACCAACTATCCTCCTCATCCCAGTCCCTCATTACCAATATAACCTCCTCCTAATCCCCATCCCTCATTACCCAACCAACGATCCTTCTCATCCCAGTCCCCGTTACCAATATAACCTCCTCCTAGTCCCCATCCCTCATTACCCAACCAACTATCCTCCTCATTACAGTTCCTCATTACCAATATAACCTCCTCCTACTCCCCATCCCTCATTACCCAACCAACTATCCTCCTCATCCCAGTTCCTCATTACCAATATAACCTCCTCGTCATCTCAGTTCCTCATTACCCAGGAAAATGTCCTCCTCATCCCAGTCCCCGTTACCAATATAACCTCCTCCTATCCGGCATCCCTCATTACCCAACCAACTATCCTCCTCATCCCAGTCCCTGTTACCAATATAACCTCCTCCTAGTCCCCATCCCTCATTACCCAACCAACTATCCTCCTCCTCCCAGTCCCTCATTACCAATATAAACTCCTCCTAGTCCCCATCCCTCATTACCCAACCAACTATCCTCCTCATCCCTGTCCCACATTACCAATATAACCTCCTCCTAGTCCCCGTCCCTCATTACCCAACCAACTATTCTCCTCATCCCAGACCCTCATTACCAATATAACCTCCTCCTAGTCCTCATCCCTCATTACCCAACCAACTACCCTCCTCATCCCAGTCCCCCGTTA
Organism: Ambystoma mexicanum; assembly: GCF_040938575.1. Classification (NCBI taxonomy): domain Eukaryota; kingdom Metazoa; phylum Chordata; class Amphibia; order Caudata; family Ambystomatidae; genus Ambystoma; species Ambystoma mexicanum. The sequence goes on along the minus strand of NC_090941.1, from coordinate 1,078,094,312 downwards.
CCAATATAATCTCCTCCTAGTCCCCATCCCTCATTACCCACCCAATTATCCTCCTCAACCCAGTCTATCATTAACAATATAACCTCCTCCTAGTCCCCATCCCTCATTACCCAACCAACTATCTTCCTCATCCCAGTCCCTCATTTCCAATATAACTTCCTCCTAGTCCTCATCCCTCATTACCCAACCAACTATCCTTCTAATACCAGTCCCTCATTACCAAAATAACCTCCTCCTAGTCCCCATCCCTCATTACCCAACCAATTATCCTCCTCATCCCAGTCCCTCATTACCAATATAACCTCCTCCTAGTCCTCATCCCTCATTACCCAACCAACTACCCTCCTCATCCCAGTCCCCCGTTACCAATATAATCTCCTCCGAGTCCCCATCCCTCATTACCCAACCAATGATCCTCCTCAACCCAGTTTATCATTAACAATATAACCTCCTCCTAGTCCCCATCCCTCATTACCCAACCAACTATCCTCCTCATCCCATTCTCTCATTACTTATATAACTTCCTCCTAGTCCTCATCCCTCATTACCCAACTAACTTTCCCTCTCATCCCAGTCCCTCATTACCAATATAACCTCCTCCTAGTCCCCATCCCTCATTACCCAACCAACTATCCTCCTCATCCCAGTCCATAATTAACAATATAACCTCCTCCTAGTCCCTATCCCTCATTACCCAACCAACTATCCTCTGCAACCCACTCCATCATTACCAATAAAACCTCCTCCTAGTCCCCTAGTCCCTCATTACCCAACCAACTATCCTTCTCATTCCAGTTCCTCATTACCAATATAACCTCCTCCTAGTCCCCATCCCTCATTACACAACCAACTATCCTCCTCATCCCAGTTCCTCATTACCAATATAACCTCATCCTCATCTCAGTTCCTCATTACCCAGGAAAATGTCCTCCTCATCACAGTCCCGTTACCAATATAACCTCCTCCTAGTCCCCATCCCTCATTACCCAACCAACTGTCCTCTGCATTGCAGTCCCTCATTACCAATATAACCTCCTCCTAGTCTCCATCCCTCATTACCCAAACAAATATCCTCCTCATCCCAGTCCCTCACTACCAATACAACACCCTCTTAGTCCCCATCCCTCATTACCCAACAAACTATCCTCCTCATTCCAGTCCCTCATTACCAATATAACCTCCAACTAGTCCCCATCCCTCATTTCCCAACCAACTATCCTCCTCATCCGAGTCCCCTATTACCCAGGAAAATGTTATCCTCATCCCAGTCCTCTATTACCAATATAACCTCCTTCTAGTCCTCATCCCTCATTACCCAACCAACTATCATCCTCATCCCAGTTCCTCATTACCAATATAACCTCCTCCTCATCTCAGTTCCTCATTACCCAGGAAAATGTCCTCCTCATCCCAGTCCCTGTTACCAATATAACCTCCTCCTAGCCTGCATCCCTCATTACCCAACCAACTATCGTCCTCATCCCAGTCCCTGTTACCAATATAACCTCCTCCTAGTCCCCATCCCTCATTACCCAACCAACTATCCTCCTCTTCCCAGTCCCTCATAACCAATATAACCTCCTCCTAGTCCCCATCCCTCATTACCCAACCAAGTATCCTCCTCATCCCACCCCTCATTACCAATATAA